>NC_085059.1:12935559-13569575 GCF_963662255.1 Cinclus cinclus
AACTAACTTTCTGATTTAGAAACTTGAGAATTTATAGTTGTTTTAAGATAACCTGAAGGGGAACCTCAAAGGAATTTTGAGGAATTCGTTGGAATTCCTCAAAAGAGAGGAAGAAAGACCTAAGGAAACTCTCTCAAGACTTCCCACTGTAAAGAAGAATTGGATAGCACTAGTGGCAAAGAGCCAGACTAGGTCATTTAAACTGTAGTTCAAGTGATGTATATTAAAGTAGCACTTCAGGGCTCCTGAGATACTTTTCTAGGTGGTGATGGTGGAATAGGAGCTTCTTTGAGGGGAGGTGGAGTGGGCATGAATATGGAGCCAGTCGTGGTTCACAGGAGTCTTGTGTCAGTGATGATGAACTGGGGGCAAAGGGAAATTTTCAGACTTTCATCTAAATCTGGACAATTTCTGGTTTATGATATTGCACCTGGACCCAAGTCCTGAGTATTTTAGCACCCCAACTGGCATCTGGTGAGTTCATTCTGTAATTTACTTTCAGTTGGAATTTTTTCTCTTCATTTAGGCTAAAAGTAAATATAAGCATGCTGGACCATGGTCTAGGGACCAAGTAGTCTACCTGACCCCTGTCAGTATCTAATATTGAAAATAACAATTAGAAAAACTATTTTAGAATGGGTTTGTTTTCCACTGGTGATTAGTGTTGCACGCATCGTGTGTGTAAGCATAAGACGAGGAGTAAAGTAAAGGCAAAACACACGTTGTACAGCCAGCAGTTTGTAGATACCTGGTTTACTGAAGGAATTCATCAAGAACCCCGAAGAGGGCACTGTTGGCTACCTTAAAGCTTCAAGCTGCAAAGAGCTTTCTATTCAATTCCATTCATTCCAAGTCTGCCCCTACAACAAAACCCTCCTTACATTTGGTCAGGTAATTAGAGGTAGTGCTGGAAGCCTTTGCCCAATAGCATTTACACATTGCTGTAACAGTTAATAAAAGTGTTCCTGGTTAAGTCAGTTCTAGGCAATGATAAACATATCTGTTGAGCTGGTTTTACTTTGAAAGCACCTGAGGGGAGGGCACACTAGGAAGTTTTTCTCCATGAGAACTTCCTCTGTGAATTGAAAAACCAATTGGAGAAGTCGGTTCGCTCTCTGAATCACATTTGAAGCAAGTAAACGCCGGGAAAGCTCTCTTGCATTTCTGGCCTTTCACGAGGTAACACTGACCTGGCCCGGGCCAGGCAGGGTTGGGTTCCGGAGGCTGCCGGGCCCCGTTTTTAACCAGGGGCCCCAGTGGCCAAGGGGAGCAGAGCCCATTGCTGGGATTCTCGCCTTTTCCCGGTGTGTCCCTGCCCTGCCCCGGCTCGGAGCAGCCCTGGGGTGGCCGAGCCCGCCCGGCCGCCCTCACGGGCTGGGGGGAGGCAGCCGGGCCCGGTTCGGGAGAGCCCCCAGGGCTTTGTGTGCTGGGCAGGGCAGAGGGAGAACCCCCGGGCTGCGGCTGGAGCTGGGGGCGGGCAGCGCCGGGGGAACCGTGGAGACACAGCCTTGGCACCCATTTCTCCTCTGGCTGCGCTTTGCAGTTTTCATCCTGACCCTCCAGTGTGGCCTGGGCGGCCTGAGATCCTGACACAGCTCCAGAATGGCCTGGCCCAGTCTCTGCAACTTCTGGGTGAGATTTTAACTTTTCCCATGATCAGGTAAGACTTACAGACCCTTAATCCTTCCTTGGGTGAGAGGAAGAAGAACACAAAGGATACACCGAAGTCAATGAAGTAAAAGCTGAGTTTCTAGATGGAAGGAGAATGAGGAGATGCTATGAAGGTTGGCTGAAATATCTTTTTGTAAAGTTATAGGGGTGGGCTGTACTACACTAAAAAAAAGTCCTTGAAACCATGAAAAAAAAAGACATTGCAGGGGGTGAAGTGTAAAGTGTTTGGAAAATCCTTTGCCCTGAGGGAAAAAGGGGGATCTCTGTTCCTGGGAATGATGTATGAACAGAAGTGAGCTAAAGAGAATTTTGCCTTTGAGCAGCTCATCCTTAAAAGTAACACGCCATGACTTTTTAACATGGCCCACAACTCAGCTCTGGGAAGGCTGTGAAGTGGGAAGAGTTTCATGATCGCAGATCCCGGGCGTCTGTTATTCGTGGAAAAAGTGAAGTCAGGAGAGCACTGGCTATTTCCCCTGTTGAAAAATATCCCTATAGCTGAACAAGAAGAAAATCCTCTACCTAAAGTGAACCGAAAAAGATTATTTAAGTGCAGAATTGACTGAAGTGTCTCTGTATATTCTTAAGCTGTGACAAAGGGGAAAGAGGGAGTGGTCTGAAGATCTGTTCTGAATTTATTATTTTCCTTTGTGTTGTTAATAAAGTTTTTCTTTATCCCCTGGTAAGTTTTAGGCCTGCTTTGCTTTTACTCCTAATTCTATTTCACAACAAAAAGTAAATATATTAGGGTTGACAAACCCAAACTACAACATCTGCCTCCTCTGAGCCGTTCTGCTCCCAAACGCTGCTGAGCAAGTAGGAGCCCAACTAATGCTCTGCCCGTTTGAAATTACTAAAGCAGAGGGTCCCTGGCCATGTAAGCACTTGGTCCCAGTTTTATGAGCTTTTCCATGGCAAGTTTTGTTTACAAAACTCAGGGGTGGATGTCGACGGTCACACGGTTATTTGAAGTCCCAGGACTTCCCCCCTTTACCTTGGAGTCCTGCCCAAAGCTGCCCCAAACACAGGTGAGTTGAGGGCTGCACAGTACAGTTTCCATACTTGATATTCCTAAATAAATTCTTCCATGTGTCTAAAGGAATCAACAGCCAGATACCAAACACAAAACTGAACTCTTCTTTTCACAGCAAGTTTATAAGCAAAGATGAATTTTGCTCTTAGATTAATCACTGAAATACAGGATGAACACACAAGAAAGCTCTGAGAATATGAATTGAATTCAAAGGCTTAGTTGGATGTGGGTCCCAAGAGATGTCTGTGTGGGGGAGGAAAGGTCAGGAGAAGCCTTTGCAAAAGATCTAGATCAAAGAGCTCACCCTTGCTGACAAATCTGGTTGCATAAAGGACAGCCCCTCTCTCCGAAGTTCAGGCTTCTGAAGTTGTCTTTAGATCTGTGAAATCAAAGGCAGTTTATTGATCATATGCCTTTAGATCACAGTCATTTCCAGGTCATCACCATAACTTTGAGCAGGTGGAAGTGAATGGGAGAATTTTCTTAGGTTTGCAAGGGGGAGAGTTGTGCATCTGTCTTGGTAGGGCAGTCAGTGCCAGAGCTGATGCCTTTTTGGGATTACCTGAAAACAGAAGCTAGATGAAAATAAGGGAATAAAAAGCAGTAATATTTATTGAATATTGAATATGCCTTCAGGTACATTTCAGAAAGATGAAGCCACCCCCCCCCCCCCCCCCCCAGGGGCAACATCCAAAAATGGACAACAGGTCATGGGGTTTTATACTTTTATAATTTTGCATATTGGGGTTAATCTTCCAATTACAGCTTCAGATGATTAAGTAATTTACCCCAAGTTTACTCCCCCCAAATCACTTTTGTTTACATTTCTTGGAGTGTGAGACAGTCAGATGTCCTTGATTCCCAGGCCTAGAGAGGAATTGTTTTGTCTGACTAAAATGGGAAAACAGTAGCTGACAGTCTATATGGAGTTTAGTTATACACTAAAGAATTACAGGACTACAAATATATGAAAAATATAAAAGCTAAAATCGCAAGGCATCATAGCCAACCCTGCTGAAAAGTTCCTGTAATGAGCTGCCCAAGCCCCAGGTCTTTCTTAGGCAAATGTCGCCTTAAGAGGATGATTTACTAGAGGTTGTACCTTTATGTTCAGATTAAAAATCCCCAGCACCTGTTGGAGATTATAGAGTGTTTCCCAAGCCAGATTTCTCCTACAAACCTCACCTATTCCAAAAGCACTGACTTTCCTGCTGCTGGTGTTTCCTTTGCCCTGCCTGCCCGTGGTGTGACTGACACAAACACCCTCAGCACACCAGGTAACCCCCAGGTTCAGCCCCTGCCATCCCCAGCCATTCTGAGGATGTCACAGCATGACACCCCCCATGCAGCACCTGGAGCTTCCCACACACAGCCAAAGGCTCCTTCCCAGGGGCATCCACATATATCAGAGCTTCTTCTACATGGAAGCATCTTCTCATGCAGATTAAGTATTCTATTTACGTTCTTTTTGTTCTTTTTCTGCCTACATAAGAGGAAGGAAGAGAAATAGTAAAAAAAATTCACTGCTCACAAGAGTCTCATCAGTCCCTCTCTTGCCCACTGATGGTGCTGTATGAATCTGTGATTGGTAAAGGACATTCATGTGTGACTTGATCCATTATTTTTGCCTGTATATAGACTTTCAACTTTGCAGGGCACCTTGACCACAAGAAACTTCATATCTCCCATGTGCTGTAAGTATTTGTCCTTCCACTTTGCTCCTGGGAGATAGATTGCTTTTGCTCACCTTCCTTTCAGAGGTAATTTCTGCTCCTGCATTTTCAAAACATGCCAAAGAAACATGATATCTTTGCTTAGGACATGAATACTATGTTTTCAGCTTAATTTAGGCAGGAAAGCAGTGAAGTATGTGAAGAAATCACTCATGAGAGAAAAGTGGTGGATATAAGGAGTTTTGAAAGCTAGAGAGCAGCAGTGTTCCAGCAAGAGAAAACCAGCAGGAAAAAGGAACATTACGGAGGGCAGTGTTAAATGGAAACCTGGCAGGGTCGCAGAATCAAGTGAGCATCTGAGATTAACAACAGGCTAAGAATTAATGAGCCAGCAGAGCTGTCCTCAGTGAGCAGCAGCACTGCCTCACGCTTCACGCATTGCCTCTTGTGCTCTCCTGCTCACCACACCTCATCTCCCATCGATGCAGAATCATTTTGCAAATCTATATTAAATCCAGGGAGACAGCACTTAATGGACAATGTGTTAGGTCATTCTGTCATTGAAGCTACAAAAGCCAAGCTTCACAGTCCTGAAGTCTGATGGTTCCCGGATGGGATCTTGGGATCCAGTCAACCCAAGCAAAAATCTAGAGAAATGGCTGGTATCTGGCAAGACAAATATTTGACATATTTGCATCCTCCTGTCCTGTGGGTCCTTGGTCACTGTTACTGTTTGCAGAGGACAAAGAAAGGCCTGAAGCCATTTCAGTCTGCAGTGATAGTCTATAGGGATTAGTCTGAGAAACTACAGATTTGCTGGACTGAAAAACAGAATTAGAGCTGTACTCATCACACGGAGTGTTTTAGATTTGAACATTTTAATATCACCAGAAAGTTAAATACATTTTAAATTAAATATTTCTTTAAAAAAAATGAATATGCCCTACAATGAGCCTAAACACTTAAATGTAGTCAGCTTTAAAAAGAAAAAGAAAACAAACAAACAAAAAAACAACTCTGGGCTTGCTTGCATGGGTATAGCTGATATACAGGTTGCTATGATGCCTTGGTTACTGGTAAAATGTGTGCAGACTGATTACAGTGTCATGTCTGAACCTCAATGAGAAAGTTTATCCCTGCTGATTTAATAAAGTCCATCCCTTGCATGTCTCCCTCCCCAGTCTTTCTTTGTGTGCTACATCCCCTTTGCATTAGAATTTTTCAAAAAATTTTTCTGAGCTTTTTCTATAATTTTGCTCTATCTTCCTGCTCTTAAAAAACCTGATAATTCTGGCTTGTAAAGAACTCAATTCAAAGTTGATGCAACAGGGCTTTAACCTAGGCACCATGGGGTGGATCCAAACGAGATGCAGAAGTAAAAGGTATATCTGAAACAGAGAGAGACAAACATTTATTCCAGGAGCTCTCCCAGCAGGCAGAGGTTGTGACAGTTCTCTGTATCTATAATCAAGGACTCGCTCATGTTGCTTTCTAAGTCTGCCATACATTCCTAGTGACTTGGGTAGGATAAATATCAAGAGCTTCTTGCATAACTGTGCTATTTAGAAGGAAAAAAAAAGAAAGTAATATAGAACAAGAAATCTGTTGTAGACTGTAGTCAACAACACACCAGAAAATAACTCATAGTGTTAAAAATGGCACCCCCAATTCAGTTTCTGAAAATTCGCAGTTTAAGAGTGATTTGAGTTTTCTGTAGATTTGCACCTTCCTCTGCTTCTAAAATGCAGAAAGTAGGAACACACTTGAAACCAACCCTCTGCTCAACACCAGATGCTCCCCAGTCCTTTCCCTCCTGTTTCTCTTCCCAGCTCAGGTCAGAGATGTTCTGTAACTCATACACTGAAGTCATGGAAACTTTTAACGAGGCAAATGCAGGCAATTCCAGCCACTGCCAACAACACAATAATCTACTAAAAATTATCAAGGTTATCACCAAAGCCTGCTTGATCAAAGCCTCTATTGAGAAGTGCCCTTTGGTGAGAATGAAAACACAGATCAGAGCCAGGTTTCAAAGTAGTTATTTGCATATTATTTGTTCTGCTGTTATACAATAACTCTTGTAGTCTCACACTCTGGGACTGGGAGATGAGTGGATTCCTCTGTTCATGAGCTATGTTTATACCCAGAAGAACCATGGTGATAATCTGCTCTGATCTGTGACGGAACTCGGCACAGGAACCTTCCTCTGTTTCTGTTTCAGCTCTCACCTTCTATCTGAGCTGTATTAATCTAATTTCCATGTGTGGGCTCATCTTATTTGGTGATGCCATAACTCCAGGCTGCTTACTGAGGGAAGTTAAAGAGGAGATGGCTGTGCAATCTCAATAGAAGATGAAACAATAGACTTCAAGGATCTAAGATGTTGTTTCCAACCTCAGAAAAAACTCCCAAATTAATTGCCCTTCACATTTGCTCTTGTTAAAGGTTAGAATAATCCATTCCCTTCCACTGCTGTAACCTAGCACACTGTTATCACTCCTAAAACCTTATTAAATTTCAAAATATGATTAAGTGGATTCTTAAGGGAAGCTGGTGTGGGGGGAACTGGGGTGTTTTTTTTCTCCTGAAAGGTTAAAATATTAATTTGAGTATCAAGCACACAGCTTATAGGAATTCTATTTTATGGTGGTATATGATACCCAGAGGCATTGCATATTAAGAAAACCCATTGATGTCTAGGTTTTAATAAACACTAAACTACTGCACTTGTGAAAAGAGTGTTTTTTTAACTGAATTATTCCATTATGATGAGAGAAGTATCACAGTGTTTCAACCTGCCTTTTTTCTAAATGCTGCCCATGGCACACTGTGACTTCTTGAGTCAGCTGCAGGGAGCTGTGAAGGGGACAGCAATTCTGTCTCATTAGGGATGGCAATCATATGAAATGGGATTTTACTCTGGATCTAAAGAAAAGCAGAATAGGTCAACATTTCTGAAGGAATACTCATGCATTTGTATATTTTTCTCCAGCAAAAAAGGAAGTGTTGTACTTCATGTCTTTCTTCTCAACTTGTGGATTCTATTTTTAAATGAAATCCAGTGTAAATGGCCTAGCTGTGGTGAGAGTGATGAGTGCAGTGGGTGGGACAAGGTGCTGGCATCTGGCACTGAGTGCTGTGGAAACAATCAGGGAATGCTCACCTTGCTTCACCGGCTGATGTGAGAGCCCACAGCTGCTCCATTACACCTGGTTCCTAATTATCTACAGGCTTTTGCCCTTTTTTTAATTATTAAGGCAGTGTTTAGATCGTGTGGGTACTCAGACAATGTGATATCTGTAGAATCCTAGGCTAAATCCTTTGCTTGATAATGATGTTATTGGGTGGCTTTTTTAATTTCTTTAAAAATCAGAGTGAGGGCTATTGAGCTGGGGGAAAGAGGAGAAGATGTTCAACCAGCACCTCTCATACGTTCATGAGCTGCAAGACAGCTCCCCGAAAGAGATCATTTTGTGTCAGGGGACACCAGATGAAAGGACAAGATCAGGAACATTGCTTAGGATGTCTAATGCCTTCCTTAATAGCCAGCTGGCTTCCCTCCAAGGAAACTCAGACAGCTGCTTTATCTCAAGGCCAATTTAATGCTCAGAACAAACTTGGATTTGAAGTGTTCTCAGAACAAGGGTAATGTGAGAGGACTGAGTGCATCACCAGCACCATTTCCAGCCTCTGAGAGCCACCTGCACGCTGCTCACAGCACAGGCACATTTGAAGGCGCAGGGGACAGGCTATGTGGCTAGTCTAAGATTCCCTCAGTGACAAGATGTTAATGCAGAAAAATACTACACTGTGGTATAAGGGAAACAAAAGGGCGAAGAGAAAGCAATTCCTGTCATCTGTGTTGTTTAAGTGTTGCCCTGGTACTTTAGCTAAATCTCAGTTTCAGAAAACACTTGACTTCAAAGTGACATATAAGGCAAAATTGCAACAATTAAATATTAAGTACTTAACTGCTGTTTCCAGCACCCTATATCTGTTCTTGCTGATAAGCATGTCTGTTTGCTGCCTTTCCACCAAGCCACATATTTCATTTCTTGAAATCTTCAGAGTTTGGGGCTATTCTGTTATTACTAAGTTATTTATTTTGATGTAGATTATGCATCTTCAGAGGGTGTATTTCATCACTGCTTCAGAACTTGTTTGACACTTTTCTTCTGGTATATCTGTCTCCTGAATAAGATATCTTTGACATAGGCTGCTATAAATCACAGATGGAAAAAACAGCATCAGGGACAATTTCTCTAAGGGCAGTGACACTGAAACCCTCTATGTACAGGTTTTGGATAAAGATATATTTTTAAATGAAGATAAGATTGTATTACTTCTAAAATGCAATGAGATCATTTGATGGGAATTCAGTCAACATTTATTCCATAACATTAGCCCCAGAACATTTTATAAGTGCATAATATTTTAGGACATCCATGTGGTCATGAGCCAAAAGCTGTGCTGAATTTGGAATCAAAAAAGCTGTAACTGGTATATCATTATTAATCTCTAATTCCCCATCTGCAAGGTGTAACAAATAAAGAATCCTGTGTCCTGAAACTGCATTTGACAAGTGGAAGAAAAATGTATGTCAGTGGTGGTAATGAGAAAGGGAGGCTGAAGAGAGAAAGGAATCTTGCACATGAAGCATCGTAAAAATGTTTTAACAGAATAAATGTGCATGAAAATTCCTAATATAACAGTATTAGAGGCAGAAGCCTCTACATTTCAGAGACTATATGAAGTGATTTGGATGTCAAAAAAGAAGTGACATTTAATATCCACTTTGCATAAATATTAACCACTGTACAAGATTCAAAAAATGGGAAGTATGGTCTATTTATTTCATCTGGCACAGTATGTTATAGTGCAACAATTTGCACAGTAAACTGTACTCCAAGAATGTCAAATTTATCATCTTGTCACGAGAATGTTACTGTCCACCAATCTGAGACCCAAAAGGCATAATCAGAGCTGTATCCAAAGAGAAAAGATTCAAATATTTTTTAGTCAATACTTGTCAAGTAAATTGGGTTTGAGAAGTGGGACTCTGTCATTTAATCCACTCTTCAAAGTATACATACAGCTAATAGAACAGAAAATACACTGCAGAAAGCTTCACGGGTCTCCTCTTCCTGTTTGGAACAGCTCTGGAAAGTGCTGAAGGATGCTGGTTGTGCAGTTACTCAGTGTAACCCCTGTGGAAGAGAACAAGCTTTAAGTGAAAGCTGGATTTGGGGAAAATTAACACAAATTAACATACATATTAATGCTTGGACAGCTCTGGAAAGGAGATGACATATGTGCAGATATTTTTGCCCTCCTCCCATGTCTGCTATTTTACCCCGTGATTGTGCTGACACCTGGATGCTGCACCAAGCCCCATCCAGCTGCAGGCAGGATCCTCCTCACCTGCTTCCTCTTTGGGAATGTGAGGATCTCACCTTGAAGCCAACCTTGCAGCCCCTTGTAGTTACAAATGTGACAGTCACTGTAATGGCAAACTTCCCATGGAGTTATTTCCTGGGCTGCCCTGCCATTTTTTTTGGTTTCTGTAATTAATCTTGGGTTTAGCTGCTGTAGCTCAAACAGCAATTGTCCTTTACAAGATTACACTGAATAATGATTTAACACTGTATTACACTGAGCAAAGGGTGATACTAAATACAGGCAAGTATGCAAACATTTCAGTAGGTAGGTAATCACTGTAGCCAGAAGAGTATATTTGCTAGAAGTTGTGCAAATATTTAGCATTTAAAGGTTGCTTCTGTTATTATACAGCCTTCTAATGTCTCACCAAATTATGCTCGGCTAGCCTGAAAACAGATTTTTTCTTCAGCAGAAGTCATGGATGCAAAAATTTAGTCAGCTTGGATAACTTGGTCCTCTGAAGGTATATGTGGTCTTTTCTGTAAGCGAGCACTTCAAAGCTCTTCATGAATGTTGCAGGATAATGGAGTCCAAGTGGAAAAGGACTTCAAAAGTTGTAGAATACTCTGTCAACACAAATCCTCCACACTGCAGGATTTTTATAATGACTTTTTCTAAAGAAACAAATTCTAACCATTGAAACATGACCTCTTGTAATACATAATCTTATAATTTCATGCGACAAGGAAAAAATAGATTATTTTCCTCACTGTTTTGGTTTCTGACTATTTATAATGACCAATTCTGACTTACAGCAGCAGTAACTCCAGTGTGCCTTCTCATATAGAGAATCAGACATGCAGAATTCTAATTCAGAATCGTAGTAAGAAAAGAGAGTTTTTACATCAAATGTATAAGCAAGCCTTGGAGTTCCCAGCCCTACATTCCCAAATCCTTTTTCAAAACAAAAAAATAAATCTGTTGAGACAGATCCCCTGTGTTGAAAGCTGTCCTGCAGCCACATCTTCCCTGAAATGCCAACAATTTCACGTCATTTGTCTCAAAAAGAGTTTGGATCCCCTAGAAAGTCCTTGCAATACTTAAATTGAAAGTACATTAATTACTTGTCCCGTTTGTTTTCTTTTTTAACATTTTAATGTAGATTTTTGACAATGCAGACTCCTCAACTGCCTTCAGTAAAACAACTTCTCAAGAGTTGTCAGCTGGAGGCATCACTAGGCTTTCTCAGGTCTAATTTCACGATCTTATAATGACCAAAGGCTATTTTCCCCGTGGAGTTCTACAGCCAAGATCCCAGAAATGGTATTGCAGGTCTAAGAAAGACAAGGAGGGAGTTCTTGCTCACCTGCACTGGAGCAAATCAGGAGTAGCTCTATTAGTGTCAATGTACCTGCATCAATTGGGAGCTGATGTAAGGAGAAAATAAACATGTGGGTTATCTCTCTACCACTGCCCTTTAATTTGTAATGCCAGAATTATCAACAAGTTCTCCTAATAATTTGTTTTCCACTGAAGATTAATGCTAAGTAATAGGGTTCAGGAGAAACTATTTTTATCCTGTAAGGCCTTCAATGCAATTAGAGTATTCTTCTGTAGGGAGTACTCTAGAGGAAGCAACATGGATGATTAGAGAGGGCACCAGATTTGGGAACTCTGTTAATGAGGTTGACATTAGTCTCTTGCACAATAGAAAAGTCATTTCAGTTCCCTACCCCAGCTTCTTCATCCAGACTGTCTGTAATGAGGATGCTCCTTGGCTTCCTTCAGCCCAGCACCTCTCCCTTTTATTCTGAATATCTCTC
Organism: Cinclus cinclus; assembly: GCF_963662255.1. Classification (NCBI taxonomy): domain Eukaryota; kingdom Metazoa; phylum Chordata; class Aves; order Passeriformes; family Cinclidae; genus Cinclus; species Cinclus cinclus. The sequence continues at coordinate 12,947,139 of NC_085059.1, forward strand.
TCCCCTTGTCCTTGCTATGGTTTAAGCCATACAAAGAATAGTTTCTAAAATAATTTGAGAATCAAGCTCCTCAGAACAGCAAGATATTTGGGGATTTTAAAAATCATTAAAATTAGATTCAATTGGGTTGCCTTTTGGTTTTCTGAGGTATTAGAAGTTACTGGTATGGGGTTCAGGGAATCTAAGTAGTCTAGAAGATAGAAATTTGCATTTAAAAATAATGACAGCTAAGACTCTCAGGGGAGTTGGGAATCTTTAAAGGAAAGTACTTTGAAGTATTAAGAAATGTAAGAACTGAGAATTTGAAAACTACACAGTGCTTTTCTGAGAGACTGTGCAAAGTTGCTTCTTCTTTTCTAAAGATATTTGTGTCTTACTCTCAGAGGCCAAACTGTGTTTAGATTAACACCTGAGTATTTCTAAACAGCTGGTTGCAAATGAGGAGTCCTCTTCTATCTCCCCCACATATTCCATACACCACAGCTTCTTGGGAGGCTGCAGCCTTCTCCAAGGTAAATCAGAATTTACCTAGAGGCCACCCTGTCCAGCAGCACAGGGATATTATAACAAAGGCAGGATGAGACAAGGGCATGGAGTGACAGAAGGTAAAATGGCTTCAGACTGACAGAGGGCAGGGTTAGATTAAATATTAGGAAGAAATTCTTCCCTCTGAGGGAGATGAGACCCCAGCACAGGTTGCTCAGAGCAGCTGTGGCTTCCCCATCTCTGGAAGTGTTCACAGCCAGATTGGACAGTGCCCAGAGCAACCTGGTCTGGTGAAAGTTTTCCCTGTCCAGGGCAGGGGCTTGAATCTAAATGATCTTTAAGGTCCCTTCCCTCACAAATCACTCTATGATTCTAGGAAATCAGCCTAAGGGCAAACTGGAACCTTAGCAACCACTGGCTGCTAACACTGATAATTTCCAATAAAGGTTTCTCATACTCTCAAAGCTTTCTTCCCCGTAAGAAGTCTGCTGGGCTTTTATTCTGTGTTGTTTTCCAGATGTCCTTTATAGGACTCTGAAGTCTTTAGCTGCAGGTCAGCAGTGAGCCTTATTGACTCATCACTCTCTGTGACATCCCTTCCATAGGCACATTTGTGGCTGTGGATGCCCAGCATCAACAGCAATCTATATTAAAAACAGGAAAATATTCCATGAAGAGGGACCAACCTCTGATCATTTGGATATGGTTTCTACTTTTCAATAACAGTAAGGATTTGGACAAAAAAAAATAAAAATCAGTGCTGAATAGGTGGCTACAGAAGCTGATAACTTCCCCTACTGTTCTATTCGAAATGTGAGCTGGATTTCTCCTGTAAGATACAAAAATAGGCATTGTAATTATTCATATGTGTAGGGAAAGAAGGAAGATATGTGATCACTGAGCAAACTCTATTTTAGCAGCACCAGGTAAATTAAATGCTAAAATACATCTTTTTAGCCTAAATCACTATGTAGGTAAATAGTGAATCCAGAAAGGTTAATGTAATTTCACATCCATCAGTGGCAGATGGAACCAAAGGTTTTGATGAGTCATCAGAGTTCCAGCTGTGCCAAGAGTGGTTAAGGATGGTGTTAAATTTGATTCCTTTTTCTGAAAACTGAGGAAAGTTGAAAGCTGAAAGACCTGATTGTTCTTTAGGATGTAAGAAAACCAGAAGTTGCAGAGCAGCAGTTGCAGACATTCATTTGTGTTTGTGTAATTATTGCAAATTCAAGGAGATTCCTCAGTCTCTCTCCTTGGTGCAGTGATCTGTGGATGTGTATGTTCACAATTCCTCACTTTAATAGGATGGGCTTTTAGTAAAACAATGTGGTGACTGGAAGAGAGAAAAACCCCTGGGAAGCAGCAAAGTGCTGAGCAGCCTCACTCACAGTTTTCTGTTTGGCCATCCCACAGGAAGATCTCAGCACTTTTTATTTGAATCTCTGTTGTGAATCCCTGAAGACTTCATCATAAGGAAGAAAAGAAAAAAAATTCCACTGCTTGTCACACTCATTTTTTTTCCTGAGAGTCTCTGAGGGATAGAGTGTCTCTGCAAAGACAAAAGTAGAGCTCCTCCTTTGTCAAAAAAAAAAAGTCCAGAAAGTTAATACCTTTATCTCAACACACAGAGTACTCAATATCTCTAAGAGCTTTTTAAAATTTATTTTTAAATGGAGCTATACATTTCCAAAGACTGGCTCCTTTTGTGTGTGCAAAGGGCTCTTTCTCTGCTGGTGGAATTTACCGTGCATAACCTTTCTTTCACATAATAAACTCCCCCAGGAGAACAGGTCTCTGCTTTTGGAACCTTCAGCTCCACCAGCCAATTGAAGGGTCATCCTGTTCTGAAGGGACAGGTTTCTCGGTCTGCTCAGCTTTCCCAGTGTGACAAAAGAAGAAAGGACTAAGCAGGCAGGTTCAATAGGTTGAATTGTAATGTCAGAGAACACACCACCTTGTCCATGGGAAAACCTTAGCAGCATAAACTGTGCAGATTTAAAAAAAAAACCAAAAACCAAGCAAAAAAAAAAAACCACAAAAAGATATCACTCTAAATGATTAGAGTGAAATAAATTAGTAATGTTTTGCAGTCAGCTGTGTAGTTTCAATGACTAAGTTAGAGGAAAGGTCTTCACCCAGGTCATGAGACGCTGTACATAAGAACCATGTCTAAATGCGGATTTCAATTTTGTAAAATGTATTTCCCCTTTTTTTTAATAGATCACTAAGATCTGATATTAAACCACTCTGGCACATTAAGGTCTTGCCATTACTTAGAGAGAGAAGACCTAAGGGTCAAGTTATTCTACACATGTTGCAGTCTACAGAGATTTCTCTCTGGATTTTCAGCAGGAACAGCTTCACTTGTGAATTCAGAGTAAGAGGGTGGCTCAGTGACAAAGATTTAGGGAGCATCTCCCAAAAGGCTTTAGACAGACCCAAATACAACTGCTCCAAGCTACCAAAATGAGACTGGAGGCTGAGCCTGAGCAGATCCATCATGACTCTCAGCAGGAGCACCGTGCTCTACTCAGACAACAGCCTGAGCTCCAGCAGCCTCAAGGCATGCTGGCCTGAGGGAAGAAAGGACTCAGATCATCAGCTGCCGAAATGTATCTAGAGAAATGGGTTCTAAATCAACTGGGAATGCAAAGGCTTTGTTCAGTACTTGTGAAAATTCCTACTTTGCAAAAGCAAACTCTCTTAATAGTGACTCCTAGGGTCTCCCGGTCTCAGTCTTACTTTACCTTTAAAGTGCGGAAGTCCTGTCCTTCTCAAACATATTAAAAAACAAGGAGCTCAACTGATGTAATAAACCAGTGATTGCAGAGGATTTCATAAAGGAGAGCATGGTGATACAAATATCATAGTCTGATTAAGCTCTGATTCAAATAGAATTTCGAATTACAATGTTCTATTCAAAAGTAGTAGATGAAGACATACAGTTTTCACACAGAGTAGATATGACAGTGTTGCATAAGGTTGGAGTGTCTTTACTTCTAAAACTCTCTAGTATGTAGAATTTGGTATTTTCTCCCACAAACAGTGAGAATTTACTTCATATAGCTACTTCTAGGAAGACAAGTCACAAAACGTGAGTGAACCCAAGAAAAATGGGATGAAGCAGAAGTGGAGATTCCAGCATGGATGGCCTCTAGTTTTTTGTCATTGAGATTTACCCTGGTTGATCCAAACACTGGAGACATTGAAAAATATTTTATATCACTGTTTTAACTGTTTTATCAAGTTGGTTTATAAATTGCCTGATAAAGATGACTGGATCACTAGAGATTGCTTTCATTTGCAAGAGGAATGCATTCTCCATCTCCCTTTGCCAGCACTGGAGTCCTGTGGTGCTCTGCTCTGTAGCACAGAGGGGATGCACTGGAAGGGAATGCTCAGGTCAGGAACCGTTTTTCATCAAACTGAGCAAGCTGCCTTTGGAGGTGTTTGATGTATAGCTGGGATCTGAAGTGAGATTTCCAGTAGTCCAATGAGGACAGTGCTTGAGCAGCAGGTAACACCAGGCAGAATTACTTTCTGCAGAAAATATTAGGTCGTGGTTATTCTCTCATCCTGCCCGAAGGACATGTCTCAGCTGAGATTTTCAAAGAAAGAAAGTGTATGGTTTAAATCCTATGAATTAAAATATCTTAATGGAAAATTCAAGAAACTGGAAAGATATTTAGAATGTTGTGGTTGCCTGCTCGTGTACCAAACTTAAAGGAATGTATTTTATTTAAAATGCGCTTTTCTTGTTTCCCAGTGCACAGTCAGATTGGATGTTTTCTGTGCACTCTAGCTTTAGGGACTTAAACAATATAGATGTTTGGATGCTGGACCTAATTGGAAAGTGTCTTCACTTCCTGTTGCTGGTAGGAAGGCAAACTAAGACCCAGACAGTAAAGGACTGGAGAGGACTGGGTTTGGGACTATTCACCTCTACAAACCTTAGTCCATGACCATGTCTCTGATCAGGACAAAAACTTAAATATACAAGATAAATATTTGTGAATGACTAAAAGTGCATTTTGCCCCAGGGCACTGCTCCAGACTGCTCTAGTTCCACAGTGTCCCTGGCTGAAGTTGGCTCCATGGCATCCCTGCAGGGCAGGCTGTGTGTGGGCAAAGAGCCAGGATGGCAAAGGAGCTGATGTGATTTCTACTCCAGGCTTCATGGTGGCAGAGCAAATATATACTTTCTATAGCTCCCCAGTTTATGATTGTTCAAACAAATAGCTGTACCTATTTTATCTTCCTCTAGCTTCCCAACAGGGTACCTTTTTCAGTCGGAAGCAGAAATGTGCATTTCTAAACTACAGCGGGCTTATCCCTGGAATGAGGTCTGTGTGATGACCTTCCTCTAACTGTATTATTTTTTGCAGTATTTTCTTCAGATTGCAGCGGGTAGCAAATAGTTTTAGTCAAAGATTTCAAATGCAGTAATTTGATGTTCCAGATGGTGCTGTATGATGTTATTTTGACTTTGCTGCTATATCATTTTATGCTCTTTTTGAAAACTAAGTACATCATGGGAAGAAGTTCTCATTAAATTATTCAAATATTTTCTTATGAGTCTATAATACAGGTAAAATGTGGAATGAAAAGAATTGCTGGAGATGTTCTTTTTTATCCAAGAACTATGATTATCTAATAAACATAATATTCCTTGCTGAAGAAGAGATCTATTTATTAAAAAGAGCCATTGTTTGCTTTTCAAGGTAATGTCTTGGACTTTTGTTTGCTTCTTAAGACTGAATGAATAATGTGTATTTACAGTCACTGTGTATAAAGCTGCATTATCTTTCATTACTCTTGCAGCCTTTCTAGGGTGTTAGGTTGGGAAATGTATTGTAATTAAAAACGAGGAGCTGGCTTTAAAAAATAGTTATCTGTGGCTGTGCCTGGGAAAGAAACATTATTTCCTTTGTGACAAAAGAATAATAACCCTGGCAGATGGGTTGCTGCAGAGCTGGAAGAAAAGCTCTGTTAGAGTGGGACTGACAAAGCCATCTGTGCCGAGCAGGAAGTCCTGTTGTGGAGGTAATAAAAAGACACTGTTTCAGTTCAACTGCTTCCAGATAATCCGTACTTTAAGCTTGCCTTCTGACTTTCTAGGGAAATATAATGATGCCAAGATATTAATGGTCCTTCTAGCTTATTGAAATTACCTTGTTGTTGTTACTTCAGCAAAGATTATTTGAGAATTGAGTATCCTTCTCTCTTTGCTGGATTCTACCAGCACCTGAATTCCTTGGCATTAACACAGAGCAGGTCCAAAGAAGTTCTGTTGCAGTCACGGCTGTGACAGCTATAGATGCATCACACTGACACAGGAGGAGAGGAAACATTCCTGTATTTGCAGAGTAAGATGAGTCTTTGAGGAGGATTATCCTGAGCAAACTTCTCAATAGAACCTCAAAAGAATTGTTTCAATTTGACTTTTGTTCTGTTGACAATTCAGTGTTACCCAATTCTTTTCCTCTCTTAAAATAGATCAATGGATTTCCTACCAATCATTCCTCTTTTTTGTTTTTTTGGGGTTTTTTTCCTCTCCTTTCTTTTGCTGTGGTTTTCAGCTGATTTTGCCAGGGAGGAAGGGGTACAGATATAACTATTATGGTCTCCTCTGGCCTGTTTTACAAATGAGACTGATTGGAACTCCACTATTTGCTCTCTTTACTTTTATATTCTTATGGGGTTTTTTGGGAGATTTTTGGGTTTGTTGGTTTTTTGGGGTTTTTTTGGTTGGTTGGTTGGTTTTTTGTGTGTTTTTCTTTTTTGGTTTTTTTTTCCCCTAAAAAACTCCATTTAAAGGAGGTGAAGCAGAAAAGCTTATTTCAAAAATAAGTACTTAGAGGCTTTCCAGCCATGTGAAAATGAACAAAATCTAAAAACCTAAATCTTCAACAGGGAAATGCAAAACCATTGGCAATAAGCCTTCCCTTGAGAAGACAGAAAAGTGAAAACTGGAACATTTAGATAGAAATCCCATGGTTTCCTGTTGAGGAGGAAGATGATGCTAAACTCCAGACATGATCAGGGTGCTGCTCTTCAGGATTCGTACAGTCTGACCCAAGCAAACTGGAGCTTGCTTCTGATTTGATCTGAGCTGCAGCTCCATTATTTGGTTGAAAGGCAAGATATCAGCAGGGCTATTGATGCTGTGATCAACACTGTGTTTGAGAGTAGCAAGAGTCTTACAATAAACAGCAGGGATTGCTTTCCCAGTTTTGTGGAAACTATACTATACTATAGCAGCTTGCAGACATTTTCATTGTGAAACCCGACTTTTCCTGGAATTCTAGTCTCAAACCTGCTAAAGATGTAAACCTGGAAATCCTCCTGAGCTTGCATCCAAGGATGCTCTTTGGAAAGCTTTGGTTCAAAGCACGTGGGTTTGCACATCTCTTTTTTTCAGAGGCTGTGTATTTAAAGGGAAAACCACCCTCCTTGTTTGATTCCTACCCAGGAGATTCTGGTAGCTAACAAATCACTTCTAGGAGAGCATTAATTTATAAAAATAATAATGGGTTCTGGATAAAAATGCTGGTACTTGATTAATTATACCTTTCTTCTGGGTTTGTTAGAAGGAGCTGGACAGGAAAAGAAGAGTAATATTTTACAATTTAGTGTTATCATGTGTAGCTGAGAACAAACGGGCTCACAAGAGTACTTGAGTCTCACTAAGCTAGGTTCAAAGTTTTTGCTTATATAAAGGGAACAAATGCTTCAAGAGCACAAGAAGGTTTAGCTCTTTGTTTTCCTAATCTGTTTTCTGAGTCCAGACTCAAGTTTCTTTGCTTTGCATTGACCTTGATATTAGCAATGGTAAACAGACCAGTATAAATCACCTTGCTAAGACTAAGCTCTTTCAGGGTCCCTCTCATAAAACAGCTCTGGGGAGTCATTGCGTAAGTCTTTGTAGTCAAGTAAGTACCAAGCAGCCTTGGTTCCATGGATGAACAGAAATCACATTGTTATTTAATGGTACTAGCAAGGTTAATTAATGAAGTGAGATGATTAATTCACTGAGACATCTCAAGTAAACACAAGAGTTTGAGTTTAAGCTCTGGATGTGCCTCCACTGCTAAAGCCATTTTATTTTTATTTTAATAGGGAAGAGAAGGTAGAGTTGATGTTTCTGTCAAGAACGTGCTTGACTCAGCCAAAGACATTACAGTGGCTGTTAAGGTGCATTAGAAGTTCTGTCCATGTTGTAACATTCACAATTACTGTTTTCAGAGTTTGGATTTGCAAAAGGTATGAAAAAAAAACCATAGAAAATTAGATCCATAGCCTTCTGTTTCTATTACTATCATTGCACCATTTCAGTGAGGAATGTAAAAACTTAATTCCAATCGGTGCAAATGATGCCCCCTCAAGTAGGTAACAGCTGAGCTCCAGGTTCCAGCTGCCTGTCTGCCACAGGATGCGTGCTGTGAGTCCACAAAGGCCACCATCAGCCCCACCTAGGTCAGACATACAAAAACAGGCTGGGGTTCAGATGAGACATGCCATGACACTGTGTCAAGGAAAAAGTAGTTTTATAAAATGTCAAAAGAGACTGAAATGTAGCGACAATAAGTCCTCAGTTTGTTAACTCCTCTCACTCAGCAAGGTGGATCACTGAAGAAGAAGGTGGGATCCTTTTCATACTTAAGTTAACTATAATTCCCCCAGTGGTACTAGAGCTGATGTGTTGAAGCAGATGTTAGTGTTTCAGCTGCTTATTTGCTGCTTTGAGGCCTGACCTTTCATTGCATCCAACACAAAATTAATGGCACTTGAAATACTCAATGATAAATCTAAGGCCTTAGGTACTGACCTAAAACCCACTGATGCTGAGCCTGGTATTAAGACCCTCATGACCCAGTGACCCAACTGTCACTCTGCACACTCTCCTCCTGCTGCAGTAACCATGGATTATTCTGAGAATAGCAAGCAAAATTTCAACAAAATCGTGTTATTTTGGAGTACAATAGAAGCTGATTATCCATATGTCTTGGTTTAGTTTGTTCATTTCCTGGCCAATGCACCAAAAATGTTATAGTTTGGATTTGCCAATTTTAAATATATTTACCTTTTGTTCTGAAATGGAATTAAGAGTAAAAGCAAAGCAGGCCTAAAACTTACCAGGGGATAAAGAAAAACTTTATTAACAACACAAAGGAAAATAATAATAATAAATTCAGAACAGATCTTCAGTCAATTCCGCACTTAAATAATCTTTTTCAGTTCACTTTAGGTAGAGGATTTTCTTCTTGTTCAGCTATAGGGATATTTTTCAACAGGGGAAATAGCCAGTGCTCTCCTGACTTCACTTTTTCCACGAATAACAGACGCCTGGGATCTGCGATCATGAAACTCTTCCCACTTCACAGCCTTCCCAGAGCTGAGTTGTGGGCCATGTTAAAAAGTCATGGCGTGTTACTTTTAAGGATGAGCTGCTCAAAGGCAAAATTCTCTTTAGCTCACTTCTGTTCATACATCATTCCCAGGAACAGAGATCCCCCTTTTTCCCTCAGGGCAAAGGATTTTCCAAACACTTTACACTTCACCCCCTGCAATGTCTTTTTTTTTCATGGTTTCAAGGACTTTTTTTTTTGTGTAGTACAGCCCACCCCTATAACTTTACAAAAAGATATTTCAGCCAACCTTCATAGCATCTCCTCATTCTCCTTCCATCTAGAAACTCAGCTTTTACTTCATTGACTTCGGTGTATCCTTTGTGTTCTTCTTCCTCTCACCCAAGGAAGGATTAAGGGTCTGTAAGTCTTACCTGATCATGGGAAAAGTTAAAATCTCACCCAGAAGTTGCAGAGACTGGGCCAGGCCATTCTGGAGCTGTGTCAGGATCTCAGGCCGCCCAGGCCACACTGGAGGGTCAGGATGAAAACTGCAAAGCGCAGCCAGAGGAGAAATGGGTGCCAAGGCTGTGTCTCCACGGTTCCCCCGGCGCTGCCCGCCCCCAGCTCCAGCCGCAGCCCGGGGGTTCTCCCTCTGCCCTGCCCAGCACACAAAGCCCTGGGGGCTCTCCCGAACCGGGCCCGGCTGCCTCCCCCCAGCCCGTGAGGGCGGCCGGGCGGGCTCGGCCACCCCAGGGCTGCTCCGAGCCGGGGCAGGGCAGGGACACACCGGGAAAAGGCGAGAATCCCAGCAATGGGCTCTGCTCCCCTTGGCCACTGGGGCCCCTGGTTAAAAACGGGGCCCGGCAGCCTCCGGAACCCAACCCTGCCTGGCCCGGGCCAGGTCAGTGTTACCTCGTGAAAGGCCAGAAATGCAAGAGAACTTTCCCGGCGTTTACTTGCTTCAAATGTGATTCAGAGAGCGAACCGACTTCTCCAATTGGTTTTTCAGGCTGTCAACAACTAAACCAGTCTTCAACTGGTCCCATCAATTCACAGAGGAAGTTGCCATGGAGAGAAACTTCCTAGTATCCCTTCCCCTGAGGTGCTTCAAGCTAAAACCAGCACACCATATATAATAATGAAAGTTTTCATTTGTATGGAGAATGTAAGACAAAACTCACTGTTAACAATTGCCTCTAACTGAGGATTAATTAGTCACTATTGGAGCCTTAAGACTAAACTGGACTCTTTGAATACAAATGTCTTTATATTTTAGCTCAGTCCCAATTAATTTTTTTATTCTCCTTGAAGGGCAGCTTAGTAACCATTAAGTATCTTCTATTCCTAGAAGATAAACCAACATATGAAATGCTGTGTCAGCGAGTCAAAAACAGGAGGTTGAAGTGAATCTTACTACTGGGGGAATGAAAAGCAATCTTTATGTTCAGTGTTAATAGTCCCTCTTTGCCTGTTTAAGAGACCTTCTGTAGTAAAACCCATTAAACAGGTGATAACAACTTTTCAAAACAGGTTGAATTAAATGTTGAAATTTCAAACAGTGTTGAGCTTCTGTTTCTGACCGAAAAAAAATAAGTGGAAAATGAACAGAAACTACTTCTTATACCTGTGAAAGTGGTAGGATGGGAAAATTGCTTTCTTTTGTTAGTAATCAGTCCGTGGTTCAGCTACTCAGAAAGGGGACATTTCATCCACTCTACAAAGAGTGGGCAGAAATATCCAAGCACTGGAAGAGCTATTCTTGAGGGAAGGTTTTTAATTGTCTTTGGCTGAACACCCATCACTGTCTTTTGAACCGGGGAAATTATTTTTTTAGTGCCTTCACCTTTGCTTACAGAGAATATAACACCCTCCTTCTGTTCTACCAAGCACTCTCCATTATAGCAATGTGAATGAAATTTATAATGTTCTGAGTATCATAAAGTTAGGCAGGCTGCACTCAAGCCAGTTGTCATCATTCTTTCAGAAATAATACAATTTTAAATAAATGCAGCCCCAAGTGCTCCCTTTAGTTATCACCACAAAACAATGCAGGGAAATGTTGCTTGCTGCTGCTGACATGAAGACTGATGGAGGCCCATTGAAAAGACTGCTCACTTTCTTAAAATGCAAATACCTGCAGACCAGATCTGAAAGCAGCTAATGAGCAATTGCTCTTGGAAACATATAAGACAGAAGACATTCCATCCTGATCTTTTATATATTCAGAGGCATGACTTCTGGGTAATCCACCAGAGCCATAACTCACTATATGATTCATTAGGTGTTAAAAAAAAAATATTCGAAGTCATAAATAAGATGAAAAATGTGCAAACTATATGTGCAACTCTGATGAATCTGCAGAAGATGAACAAAGCAGACTTTCATGATCTTTAAAAAGTTCCAAAAACAATTTAAAAATTCCCAAACCACAACACTCCAGCACAGGGATGTCCCAGTTTCATAAACTGTTTGTCACCACAAATGTATCTGTTTAATTCTCAAGTAAATCTTCTGTAGTAAATTGTCAGATCTTGTGACTAAAGACTAAAATAAAAGCAAAACTTCTGAATAATCATACTATACATAATAGCTATTCTACCTAAAATGTTTTGCTTGACCAAGCATGAAGAGTTTTTTTCTGACAGCTTCCCAGATTCAGAAAAACTTCAATATATTATTATACATTTAAAAAGAGAATAATCTTGCTCTAGTTCTGAGTAACCATACAATAAACTTCCAGACATTGCACAGCAGTGGAAGATTCTCCTAAACACAGACTGCATCACGCATTGCTTTTTGAAGACTGCATCCATGCATCATGTGCAGTCTGTACATAAAACCACTGCAGCCTGTGCCTGGAAATATTGAATGTTCTGGGCATCCAGTACCCTCTTCTTCTGAAGAGATTTCACTTTAGAAAGTTCAGTATTTTAATGGTCAAAATCATTTTTCTAGTTTATGAGTTGAATTTGCTCCCATTCAGATTGCCTGGGAGCTAATCAGCACCAGGACTACTGAAATATGAGACAGAAGCTTGCAAAGGTGTGTGAGGAGGAAAATATTACAAAATGCAAAACAAGTTATCCAAAGTTCTACAAATTTGGTACAAATAAGAATAAATGAAAGACTGTAAGTTTTCTTATGGGAACTTTTCTCTGATTCCTGATAATGTTAATTCATAGAAAACCAAATGCTCTAGGTCAATATGCTTTACTGTTTGCTACATTTTTTTGTACGTGATTTGGACTGAGATCAAATTATGATCAAAAGGGTGCTCTTTTAATGACAACCATTAACCTTCAGCTGTACATCTACTCAGTACTATTATTTTGGAATTATACCGAGGGATTACAGATAAGAAACTCAAGTTTTTATTTCAACTAACAAAGGTTCAAGTTACATTTCTGTACTGTGTTACACCACTGTATAGAAATGGAAACAAAATAGTAGTGAAACAAAGAAAATGGTCAGAGGAGTGAAGAATTCCAAACCAGTATATCTCCTTATGTGCACATCATCACAGATACATACTTTTTCTAGGCAGTGTTTCTGCACAGCTAAAAGGCTTCTAGATTCAACTTTGGTCCATATCATACCGTGAGATTAAAGAAATGGGGTGTAAAGATAAAGCACAGGAATGACTTATACACTCCATGAAAGCATTTGGTTTCATATCACTGTAAAAGTCTTTTGATTTTGGAGAAAGGATCTAATTTCACAAGCCTTTCATGTAAATAATTCAGCTCTAAGAAACCATGCCAGGCCACTTTCTTTTTGATGCTTTGCAATATGTGCGCAATAGCAATCCTAACAAAGCAAAACTTCTTGTGCTTTTGAAAGCTGCTGACAGCTCCCCAAGAATATTTATAATTTGCCAAGAAGCCTGAGCCTGTTAACTGTATTACTTAAGTTTTTAATTTCCTAATCAAGATTTGCACATTTCTGAGGAATCAGTTGTGCACTGCTGTGACTTTGAAATTCGCCCCTTCGCTCCAAAGTGGATGCAAAAAGACTTCAAGGTTTCCAGCAGGTAAGAGGTCAATTCCCACTGGGAGCCTGTGGGTGTGATTCCTATTTCAAAGCACTGTTGCTGCCCCATGGATGGGAATATTCTGCCTGCTACACCAAGTGCCAGAGACACAGAGCAAATGGATAAGTAAATGCACACGGGTGCTGAGTAATCTGTCCCTGTGTCAATCCAGGCTCTGTTCAGATACTCTTGCACAAATAACCACCTAAACATGACAGAAACCCTGAATAGTACACAATGGAGGGAAACCTGTGCTATGGAGAAGGGAAAACAGCTCAAAGGAGAATTTGTTAAGTCACCATGGCATGGCAAGAAAAATATTTGGGCTCCTCTTCTGACAGATTATTGTACAGTAGAGAAAAAAAAAAAGAAAAAAGAAAAAAAAAAAAAAAAGCTTTACTGTGAATATTGTGAATAAAGAGGCCAGGAATTTAATTCTCAGGCTCCTGCAGGAAAGGCAAGCCCTACAGGAAAACTGCATTTTTTACATGGTCCAGAGCTGAAATGTTCAGGTTTTGATCAGCAATTGAATGCTTTGACACTGCTTTTCTCATGATAGGTCTCACAGGGCTTTGGTCCCTTTCCTGCTCACTGTGAAATAAAACTGTCAAATCTTGAAAGCTGCCATGAAACAGAATGTGCATCCTCCCAGCAGCTTCGCCTGTCACTGACATGATTATTTCCATGCTACACACAGGGTGAAACAAAGCTGACAGATGAAAGGATAAACCTTCTCTCTACTCTTTCCTTCAGGCTTTTGTCCTCACTTATCCTCACCTTTATCCCCTTTCACCCTTAGGTTATCATATAATATCATATATCAATCATATCATATCAATCATATATCATATCATATCATATTATAATATGATTTGATCAAATGATCATATCATTTCATATATTATTGTTTCCTCTTAGAGCCAGAGTGGGCCAGAGCCTTTGGGAAATTTGGAGGCTGGGTGCCTGTGCAGCTGCAAGCTCCCTTCTGACACTACCCCTCACTCAGACTTGTGGGTGGCTCCCAGTAACCTTAAGTGAGAAAGGGCTGCTTAACTGGTGGGTCATTTAAGCTAGCTGGACTGACCTTGAGCTCAAAGAGACAAAAGGAACAATTCTACAGTGTGACACCAGTCATGGTTGGGAGAGAAGTCCAAAGTCTACTGCTGACATATTTAGCTGGCTCTGAATTGTTTTACTTGGAAAGGTGAGTCAGGCAAGCCAGGAAAGCTAAATCAGAGGCTCTAAAAACTGTCTTTTTCCTGATGTTCATTTCTACTCATCATACCAGCTTTTCCCTTAGGCCATCTTGCTTATGTGTGCACTGTGTTACGTAGAAACCAAATGATGCTTTGAATCAATGATTTCCCTGCATGGCATTTGGAAGATTTATATCCTCTCTTATGTGCTCTTCCTGTAGTTGGGAGAGTCCTAGCCAGCCTTCCCTACTTCTTTCACTGTGCTGCTGCACTTTTCTTGTAACTGAGTCCAGTCTCTTGCCTGCTTCGTGGGGATTTGACTTCCCCACCTTCACGTCATTATCTCATGCCATTTTATTTCTACTTAATGGGGACAGTTGTGTGATGGCATCTACGCTGTTCCTTAATATTCACAGTGAAACCTTGTAACTCCAGTAACAGGCTATTCCTGGGCTGGAAACAGAATTATCTTACTAAATATTCCTACTCTTTTGCACTGCTTGTTTTCTCAGGAAGGAGCTTCATTCTGTTATCACAACTGAATTTTTCTATCAGAGTCCTAATATAGGGATCTTTTGATTTGAGATTCTCAGAATTTGAATTTTTTTCCCTGGTGCTGCATAGTTTTGACTTCCATAAGTTATCTTCAGTGAATGCAGTACTTAAAATTCCAGCAACTGTGTTAGCTCTCTTAGTTATACATATATTGAGAGCGGAACTCAATACAATTTCATGCATAAAAAGAGACAAATACCAAATTCAAGAGTATTTTTATTGATCTAAACATTGAGGCGTACCTGCCTTACAGAAAATATCTTCAGGCATGTTAACTCTGAGATGGGTGTGTGCTCAGAAGCATAACAGAATATCACAACGTAATACAGTCATTACAGGAAACTGTCTTAATGATCATGGATGTGACTACCTGGTAATAACATGGCATTCTCTACATAGCTAACAAAAATCCTTATGAGCTGCTGTGTGACTTATGCACACATTTTTCCTCACACACTGCAGTGAATCTGGACTGTGTTTTATAGGACTTGGCACAAAACAAAGCTATTAAAAGAGAGAGCTAGAGAGCCCACAGGGGAAAGGATCTCTGCTCTGCTCTGCTCTGCTCTGCCTAGAGAGGAAAAGAACCAGCTCTTGCAATTGTTTATGCAGCACATATGGGTCTTAGCTCATACACTGAAATGTTGATCCTTGCTGCCTCCATATATCATGTTATGTTGTGCTCTTCAGGGCTCATTCCAACTGGTTTGTGTAATTGGACAGGAGGATTTGGTCAAGGTAAAGGCTGGAGAATATTACCCAGTAGCCCCAAAGTGAGAACTGGGCTCAGGAGCTGCAAACTAAACAGCTCAGTTGTACTCATAGTTTCCCACATGGTCATTCCTTGCCCACTGGGAGACCTCTGGAATTCTGACACACAAGCAGAAAGCAAAATACCATCTCTGTAACAGCCTGGCTGCTGAAGCAATCCTCCTGTGAGTGCTCATGCAGGAACTCTGATTATACAGACATTGATTTGAAAGCAATGAATTTTGGAGGGAACTGTCTCAAGCTACTTATTTGACCATAACAATAGTTGTTAAGAATGTGTGCCTGAGGTGAACAAGAGATTGTAATGAATAATCTCCAGACCTCACTGATCGAAGCAGATAATAACCATAGTTGCGAGATGAGCTAACAGCTTGGGACTATCTTTTGTTGCCTAGTTAGGTGAACTGTGTCCATCTTTTCCTTTATACTTTCTGGCAAATGAAAGACACAATCTGTGTTCTGAGAGTTTCTGTGTGGGAGCAGAGGACTATGAAAATACCTGGAAGTATGGATTAGAAATCTGAGTGGCAAAAATACTTAAACAACTCAGTTTTTACTTTTACTTTTTTTCTTTTTTTAAGCAGGGCTTTTTAAATAATACCAATGCTGCTCTTTGCTTTGCTAATGACAGACTGCATAAAGAGCATATTTTAAACACCAGAGTGTTTCTCATGGGGTGTCTCATGCATTGGGCCCAAGAAAACATCCTGCTCTGTCTCCCCTGTCTTGGTTGAAATGATGCCAGGGATGATGGGTGTCAGAATTTGTCTGTGGGGTAGAGGTTTGAACTGGAGCAAGGGTATCATTAGATACTGTTAGATTGTGGTAGCCATATTGTAGCATTTCAATAAACATTCTCTTTAGTCTCTGGTTCTTGAATAATTTGCACATAAGCCAATAGAACAGGTTTATCTCCTGACAAAAAGTTGTGTACAAACATTCTAGGGCACAAATACGTGGGGAGGGGAGATGATAGGTCTTTTCTCAAAATGTTTTATTCCATTCTGTTGTGCCATGGATCCAGATAATGATGGGTTCAGGGTTTTTTTTCTCTTTAGAAAAATGAAATATATTTCTGTGGATCTTAACAATGAAATTTGCATTACAATGCACGGCCTTTCTAACCTTCTGCCTGCAGTGTTCCAACTTTCCTTGTTCATAGTAATGATTAAAAATCTCCCAAGCATACAGTATTTTTGGATGTTAAAAGATTTTATAAGAGGAAAATATTAGATTAAAATCTGAAGTTACACAGCATAAAAGGACAATTAAACACACAATTCTCACTTGCTTACATTTTCCTGTTTGGTGTATTGCCTCAGGTTTCATTGCTTGTGATCAAAAGATGAATACAAAGTTCAGACAGACACAAATAGGTCATCCTCTCTTGCCTGGTGGTATCAGTATTGTGCAGCTGTAGTTGAGGTTTGCAAGTTCTTTAACAAAAGTTCATTTCTCATTCAGAACACAGACAGATTTGTGTTGCTGAATCTCTTTCACATCCACTCACCACACAAAAAAGCATGTGCTAAATTGAGTTCAGCCCATAGCAACAGTTCTTCTGATAACCTTGGAATGCAGACTGCACGGACAGAGGACACTTTAAGTCTTTAGGAGGAATACTTATAAAATAAGCCCCTGCTTTTATAATAAAAGCCCAGTTTTAATAAAACAATTTCAGGCATTCTCTTTCAAGTAACTACTGCATTTATAGAGCCAGGTGCTCCTCTTGCTTTTATCTCACCACTTCTAGCACAATCTCAATTTATGGTTTCAAAATTTTTTCTTTCTGGCTTTTGTCCATCTCTCTTTATAATTGGGCTTCTACATTTGTCTCCATGTTTGCCATCATGAAATCATGAAAATTCAGTTGATGCTGCTGTTCAGATGTTGCAGCTTCAATTGCTTAATTACAGTGGTCCTGGGACTTTCTTTCCTATTCTTTATCAATCTAATCCAGACTTGATTCTGAGGAGAAGTAACAGTGAGGAACGACAAAACTGAGGTGAGATTTCACACTTCTCTCTCTGTTTTCTGGCTCTGAATGGTAGGGCACTGTGGGAGGCACATAGACACCTCTCTACTTTTCCTTCCCTTTGCTCAGCACTTGCATCATACAGCAAAAATCAGACTATCGTTTTTCTGATCAAGCTTTGTAACAGAGTTCAGCATTATGAATGTCTGCTGGAAGGATCCTGGAGTGGGCTTACACTGCTTCCTTTTGTTCAATACCCTGTGCCCTGCTCACCTTCTAAGTATTTTTCTTTGTCTTACAATGATGGTGAATCAGCTCCACAAAGGGAGATTAATGGATATTAGGTGATACTTGTCTGTGTGTCCCCTCTGGAGCTCACCCATAAGGCTGGCCTGAAAAACAATCCAAGAAAAAACAGACAAATGCTCTTTCAACAGATTATCATCTGCTCTTACTGGATGGAATAAAACAATATAAATAAAATGCTGTATCACAAAAATTTCCAAATATAAAAGGTGAAAAAAATCCCATTAAAGTTGAGCGTACATGGAATACTTTTAGAGATTTACCTACCTCTAGTTTCATGGCATATTTTTATCATTATCCTAAACAAAACTCTGACATGTTCAATCACAAAAGCCACTGAAGATATTTACTCTCACTCATTTTAATTTTACCCTTCTGAATTTTGTCCATCATGAAGTTTCATCCTGTTCTTCCCTTTGGATGCACTTCATTTTCAACAAAATACATTCCTATAAGCAATAAGGTCTTCCTATCATCTTGCACCTTAATATGTTGTGATCCATTCTTTAGGAATGCTCTGCATACCTTTGCTCAGAAATCAGTTATGTTGGCTCTTAGTGAAGTTGGTGTTTCTTATCTAAATCGCTTCCAAGTTCCTTCTGGGGTTTGAATACTTGAAATAGAGAAGTAGATCTCCAGCAGGCGTAAATCAACACATCACTATTGATTTTAATTATGCACAGTGTCTTCTTATATTGGCACACGATCCAGCTTGGATTTGTAGTACAATAGATGCCTTGTGCATTTCAAGGAAGGAGGCACATTTTTTTTTTTCTCCCTGGAAGCATCCAGCTGTGTTTCTTGCACCATTTTCTCCAACAGAAACATTGCACAGGGCTAATCAGAGTCTTGTAAATCTCATCCTTTAACAGAAGAGGTGTTTTTGTGATACAGGAGAGCTTCTTCCAGAATTAACTTTCCTGGTTCAAGATACAGTCATAAGCTTCCAAATCTTTATTCACACAGTGGTGGATCTGAGCCTCCCAGATAAAGTAAAAGCCTTTCTGCCAGCCAGTGTCTCTGGTATTTAGCTTGGTTCCTTCTCTTCCAGCCATGATGAAGACATGAGGACTTGATGAAGAAATGCTTAATATTTCTT
Organism: Cinclus cinclus; assembly: GCF_963662255.1. Classification (NCBI taxonomy): domain Eukaryota; kingdom Metazoa; phylum Chordata; class Aves; order Passeriformes; family Cinclidae; genus Cinclus; species Cinclus cinclus. Next base: position 12,965,911 of record NC_085059.1, read on the forward strand.
CCTTAATGGTAAAAAAACCACTGTGGACTTGGACATGATTGGATAAAAGGCTGGTTCTAAATCCCTGCTCTGGCAGAAGACAAGCATGCCAGTATATTTTATGAGATTTATATGTTAATTAGACACTCATCAGCCAGCCTGAGACAGGAATTGTGTTCCCTGAAAAAGAGTCCAAATCTTTATTAGCTGCTGTGCAAAGTACCCCTGATTTGGTTGCTAAATCTGATGTTTACACATAGGAACTGACACTCAAAAGCATAAAAGTATAGAGAAGTTAAAAACAGCTAACTACCAAAAAAAATTGGTATAGTTCTCCATCTGAAAAGACAAAAAAATCCACTTAAGTTTGATGCTTTTAGGCTAGAGGAAAGACATTTGATAAAGCAGCATAAGTGATAGCAAAATTAATCAGCTAAAATTGTTTTTACAGTTAGAAATGACAATTACAAACAATTTATAGTCCTGATTAAAATAAACAAAATAAAAGAAACAACTGAAAATGAAACTCTCTTCTTTAAACACAGTTCATAGACAGAAAAAATAAAAGAGATCTTTGTTTCCTTCCCATGAAAGCAAAGAAGAGTTGAACTGCCAGTTCCTTAAGCACATTCTTAAAGCAGTTTCAATATTCTGGGATAAAGAGGTGACTGAAAAGTGATGAAGAGAGAGAGTAAGATGAGGGAATACATAGACTGGCACCTCTCTATGATGCAGCAAAAGCTGTGTTCTATTCTCTCTGGTCAATGCCTGCCATGAAATATGCATACCCCATATACTGGGATCAAATTCTGGGCCTAATTGTTATAGACTCTAGACTGAATAAAAAGTTTAATTCTGCAATCCAGTCTGATTATGTGCAAATTCAATGTGACACAGTCCAAATCTGAAACGTGTAATTAAAGGTCATATCAGCATTTCCTAGTTTCAGAGATTGATTTTTTTTTTCCCTAAACTAACTCAACTACTCAGATAGATATTAAGGAAAATTTTATCTTGGAGAACAATCACATTATTTTAAAATTGCTTTTAATATTCATATTTGCAGAGCAATGTTGACTAGAAAGAGTATAAACAATGACTTCAGGGAGGCTGTTTTCATGAGTAAGATTGCACCCTGCAAATATGAGATCTGGAATTAGACCTGACTGGCAATATTTTAAAATGCACAGTCCTGTCCATAATGATATTCAGCACTTTCTTTGACCCAGGTTTATTAAATTTATCATACGTAGCTGCATCACAGCAATTACTGGTGGGGCTGAAGACAGGAGATGGTGAATCCTAAACTGTGAAGCAGAGCAGAATTTTGAAGACAGGAACTGTGTTTAGGCAGATGTTTATTTCAGAGAGCAACTTTGCCATTCAACAAGTCCGTGTGTGTGGGGTGTGATGCCCAGCTGGATGGATGTGGAAGGTGCCTGCTGAGCACTGCAAGAAGGTACAGACACATGCTGCGAATGAATGCAGTGATGCTGTGGTAAAGAAAGTCACAAGGTACTTTGAGGTGAAAACTCCTGCTCTTTACACGTGATAGTGAGAGCTCAAACCCGTGAAACCTGGGGCTCCTGTTGCAGAAAATTGTAGATTCCCAGACCATACTTCCTAAGGCAGAACCTTCCATAAAAGAATTATTCACTGCCTACCTTTGCAAGCCTTGGACACAGCTGAACACACCTAACTCGGTCACTAGAGGACCCAGAACTGACCCAGTGGAGTTCCTCAGAAAAACTTTTACCCTCACATTACAGACTGGCACCGAGTCACACTTCTTTCCCATGGGATGAAACACAAGGAAAATGTCACCTAAGCAACAACTGCGATGCAAGACAAATGCCCAGACTAACAGGGAATTAATACAGTTTTCTGAAGGCAAAACTAGGCAAATAAAAAAACCCCATATGTTATCTCATGAGAGTGGAAGAGTAAATAAATATTATCTAGGGTTTACCAATCAAGAAAAAGGCATGAAAAAACCAGGCCATCAGCATTTCTGCTGCTTATCTGAGCCCTAAGCAGTCAGGCTATCCTATTCAAGCAGTAAGGTTTCTCTGAAGATATCTCTGAAGGTCTTTACTGAATTTCTGAGCCTGAATTACCTAAAATTTTAGCTGTGCAGCAGAATCTGGAAGAAGGAAGTCACTAACGGTCAGGCCTCAGCCCAATACTGTATCATGCTTCTTTGATATTCAACCTTAGCATAACATTTTCAAAATAAAAAGGCAAGTAATTCTCCCTCCTGCTAAGGAAAAAAGCTGCTACCAAGATGGAAATTGTTGTGTCTCCTGAGCTTCTTTTACTGCTCTGCTTCTCTTAAATACCCTGCCATGGTGGGAGGGGGAGAAGAAAAAAAAAAAAAAAAACAAATAGGGAAAAAAAATAGAAGCAAGAAAAGAAAATCCCTGAAGTTGCCTTTAAGTTTACCCACAAGGTCACATCTATGTTTAAGTTTTTTGCTGAAATAACTTCTGCTATTAGGGCTCTGGCAAGCACTGTCTCATATTTTATGTATGAATTCTGAAACCCCTGGTTGATGCTATAATATAAACACTAGTAATTATTTTTAATATTAAGGCTGAAGATAGTAGTCAGGTACTGGATGTAGACTCTGAGGCTGCCCTTGTCCTGAGATGTTTACAATCTAATTAGGAGTAGAAAGTGGTCTGAGGATCAACAGTCACACATCTGCATACACATATGCTGTTCTCCTCAGTTCCCCAAAGAAATGCATAAAACCAAATCCACACTTCATTTAAATCTGCATTTAGAGAAAATTAGATCTCATAAATAAAGCTGAGTCGATGGGAGAAAAACACACAAGCAGGATTTGCCAAGTTGCATGGAAAGTGGAGAATTAAGAACAAATATACTAAAAAATGTATTCTTTTATTAGGCAGGACTTGTTCACATAAATTAGACAATAATCAATGTGAGTCAAATAAGTACTTTGTTATAAATTTCCATCTTTAGCAAAAAGTAGACTTAGTAAATTAACATCAAAATCCCAAAAGATTCATACAGACAGATGCTAGGAAATCTTCTAGAACAATGATCTTAGTGTGCTTCAGACTTTACCCTGTATGATGAAGCCTGTGAAATAACAGAAAAAATTTAGCTAAAAAAGCAATGTAGAAATATACATGTGGGAGTATTTAATGATGACATAAGATAAAAATCTCTATGTTGTTTCAGTTTAATAAAAAAAAATTAAGAAATTCAAGTAATGGATGCTATAAAAACAATGGAGAATATGTGCCATGTAAAAGGTCAAAATGACATTCTGCCATCTTTAGGGTTTGCCAAAGCTGTGCTTAGATGTTGCAATCCTCAAGACCAGCTCTACCGCAACCTTGAACATGGAGGGGTCTGTCTTTAGGGGAAAGCAGGTTGTTAGGAAGTGTTGTCAGAGCAGGCTGTTTGCAGATAGGTGAGGCAGGCACAGTTTGTGCGAAGAATCTCAATCAAAGCAAACCCACCTTGGAACTTTCATCTCAGCTGCAACTCTTGCATGGCTTCGTGGCTCCTGTTCCCCCAGAAGCCCATCATTCTCCCAGCACAGCATGGCCCACGTGTCCTCTCTTCTACAGGTCATATTAAAACAAAATACAGGATAAAATAGGACTTTTTGGCATGAGGTGATGGGTACTTTCTTTTATATCAAAACCAGAAGTAGCTAAATGCCAAAGATCTTTGCTCTGATTCTAAGGGAGAACCACATTACCATGAGAAATCTTGCATATATATATAATTAAACAACTTAATGTATTGGATTACAGACATAAAATATCACAAGGAAAATTTGATCCAGTTGCTTTGACTTAATCCTGTGCCATTGTAAAATTTGGCTCTGCCTCAGAGTTTGGGAGCAGACTCTCAGCATTTTGGGTACGTATCTGGAAAACAAAAAGATCATCCAAAAGTTTCTGCTATTTGGCTTAGCGACCAATGAATGATGCAAGAGGTGAAGAAAATGTGACCTCCTTTTGTGTATGGAACTTTGCAGGTATTTATTCATTTATTTGTTTGTGATTCACCAGGAAAATCCTTTCCTTTTAAAGTGTACTTTCAACAGAAATTGCTGCCATACCCATCCTACATTAACATTCAGGATCTGCACTCATAATCCATTGCTAAGCAACACTTAACAAAATTGATCTTGCATTAAGCAAGCTCTGGAGCTTGAATAATACATTATTTCCTCTTTCTACTTAAAATCAGAGAAAACCTTTAGTTGCATTTTGAATGTCACACTATTAAAACTGCATTTTAAATACAGATTTTAATTGCTGGCAAAGTCCATTTGGATTAAGGATTGGATGAAAATTCACCATTGGTACTCTTTAATGCTAAGAGTAAATAAATTGCAAAAAATTGTTCAACCCTTGAAGAATATGGAAAAACTAAAAATGGAACACAGTGTACTATAGAGCAGGCATATCCTGTTTTGCATTCCAACACATCCAGTGCCATATCTCGTCAGTTTTTGTGTGTATTTTAAGCATCTCTGTCATTGTTTATTTGTATTCTGTATTAAGATTACACAACTGTGTGCAGTTATGTGCTGAATAGAGGAATTTGTGATTCCCATGCATGAATTTTATGTACATAGGAAATAACCATGCCTCTCTGAAGTTGTCTGAATGGCTGATGGAGATAGAATTGCATGCCTTGAAGTTGCTAGAAACTACCTGTTTTGTCTACTAGCCCATTTCTCTGCCACTGCAGGATAGTTCCCCAGAGCATATTCACCAATGCCTTAATCATCCTCTTCTTAAGAGTCTCAAGCAATGTCTCCTTTGGGAGTTTTCTGCACAGCCTATTAGTGCTAGACAGTGCTTATTTATATCCATCCTGCATTTATTAAGCCGGAGTCATTCCTGTTGCTATCCTTCCAACCCCCTGCTACACCAATGCAACAGAGAGTGGAAGAAGTGATTACTGAAGGTATAGGGGTTGGGATAAATATGTATGATTCCACTTCCATGAAATTATTAGCTATCTTAAAACTCTAAAAGTTCAGCCCTAGAGAATTTGAATTTATTCATTTTAATTAGATCACTCTTCATTCAATAGGAACTATATCTGAAATATAATCCCCAACAGGATCCAGACAAAGGGTTAATTTACAGGCATCTCTCAATATTTTTGCTTACACTCTATCAGTCTTTGTCAAAGTGTCCACTACCTATGATGTAACACCTGGGACTGATGTGAGGAACTTTAATCAAAGGGTCTTCCAAGAATCTGCACTTGGCATTTAGGAAATGTATGAGTCATTTAAATAAATAGAGAATATAAGGTATGTATCATTTTCCCAAGAGAATTTTTTGGTAAAATTAACCAGAACACTCCATGCTCTTGTCTGGAAGTTGCTCTTGTCTAGAAGTTAGGGTTTTTTTCTTATTTGCCTTCATCAGTGTAAACTTCATGCTGTGACTTAAAGAGGGAGGGACTTAAATTTTTTCTGTGCAGTTGAGAACAATTCATTACTCAGTGCTTTCCCATAAGACCTTAAATAACATTTTGCTTTTGCTGAATTGTACCCCATATGCTTCCCTGTCACTGTGTATTTATTAGGCATAAACAAGGATTTGTAGAGTCCTTGCACTTTGCAGGGAACACAAGCGTTTGCATCTACCCATAAGAAGGAGGAGGGAAGCTGTCACTGTTAAGCCAGCAAGAGAAAGCTGTGGGTGCCCTTCTGTCCTTCAGTCTGGGTTTCAGAGGCAGGGAAGCCTCGGGGGAAAGCTGTGGGATGCATCTGGGACCAAAACCATGGTGCTGGTTTTCCACCTTCTTCACCTTCATGTGTAGCTCTGTGTCCCTAATTAGTGCAGCTTTAGATTTTGAACGTCCAAAAGATTTTCCATCTCCCGTTGAATAAAATATCAGCAAGTGATTAAGCTAATTAGATGTTTTTTAATTTAATTTTAATATGAAGTCTGGAAAAAAGTCCAGTCTGTCTGGGCAGGCTCTTTGTTCTTCTTTGACACTTTCTCCCAGCAACCCCTTGGACTATGAATGATGGGAAATACTGGGCTAGAATCTGAAGCCACATTTCAAATTAATGGCTTAATCTGAAGCCACATATACCAAGCATCTTATTGAGCTTGTCGGTATTTACGTATGTAGAAAAATAAACTGGGACATAGGATTACCTACTTAATTGTAGTTTCTTGCAAGGATTATGCTGAGGGGGACAGAATAATATAGCTGTTATATACTTGTTTCTAGATATTGTTGTTAAATTCTCCTGTTGGAGAGGACAGCAGAGGACAGGCAATTCTTTTTATGTGGCGTCAGTGTGCTGGTAATTGTCTCCTAATGTGCTGTTTCACTCAGTGTGGTCTCTCTTGCTGGCCTAGGTAACAATATTTAATAGCACATGCTTCATTTGAGGCAAGACTTCAGACCTTTTCTTAGAGTTTTTAATGTCTAAAGTCACCTTTGTGTATATCTTCATGCATTTTTCTATGAAGCCTTGGGGAGTCACTATCTTTGCCTCTTCAACAATTTAATAATCTCATTTTTAAAAGTATATGGGCCAGGAACATGCAGAGCTGACTTGTGCTAATAGTATTAAATTTTTTCTTCAGGGGGAACTCAGCTGTATATTTGGAATTTGCAGTTTTTACTTCATCTGAGGTCAGACAGACTGGTTTTATGAACTGGATTCAGAAAAACATATATAACCAAGCAGTACACTTAATTCTGTTGCACTTCTGTCCTATATTCCGGAGTGTGTGTACGCAACCAAGAGCCCTGAACTTATAGATGAAGAAAAACAATCTCAAAAGATTATTTTTCAGGTCCTCTGGAAATGGTAATAAATTTTCGATATTCAGTTTGAGCTGGCAAAATACTTAAGAAAAGAGTTTGCTCTGTTTGAGATAAAAATATTACTTTTCTATTGGAAACTTGTTGTTAGGTTTCTGCAGACATAATGGTCTCCAGAGTAAGAGAACTGAAGTCTCTTTTTCCTTTTTTTCCTTTTCTTTTTCCTTTTCCTTTTCCTTTTCCTTTTCCTTTTCCTTTTCCTTTTCCTTTTCCTTTTTCTTTTCCTTTTCCTTTTCCTTTTCCTTTTCCTTTTCCTTTTCCAAGGCCTGAAACTGTCTCTGAGAATCAGATATTCAGAACCCTCATGCTAGACCTGGGACATCAGGTCCACAATTCTCAAATTTCTTAGAGCTCCCCTGTCTCCCAGCAGACACTGAGGTTGATCCTACCTGCACCTCTTCTCCTCTTCCAGCTAATGCCACACCCAGTGTCTCTCTTTCCTCCCTTCTCAAACTCTTCATGTCAAACACTTGGCCTTCAAGGGATTTGGTGCTTGTGTAAAACAGCATTTGGTTTCCATAAGGGTCCAAGTTATTGGCAAAGACAATTCTCAGGTTCCCTAGAGAGCTAAAGCTTCACACCTAAAATGTAGCAACAGGCAGAAAGAAAATTGTTTGCCTGTGTTATCTGAGAGTATTTCATTCCAGCACATCTTCACATTATCCCCCATAGGAAAGCATTGAAGCCACAAAAACTGAGGAGGGTTTATGAGTGTGCAAACCATTATGGCTCAGCTGTGGCTTATCTTTATTGTCCTCATCCATAGACATCAATACTTCTATTCTATTTTCTTTAATGAAAAGAAGTTTTAGTGAGAGCCAGAATATTTGGTACAATAAATCCTGAGTTCCAGTTGTTTCCACATTACTCAGCAGACTCAAATCTGATGATAACCATATGCAGCTGGGCTGATGCCAAGCCTGGCCTCTGAGCTGCAAGATGTTCTGGGACTCCTTGTCCATCAGGCAGCACTGGCTCCATGAGCTGCAGGAAAGCAGATGCTTTTGTAAGGATTTTAGTATGTGGTTGTATGAACAAGGGAAAAGGAGGAAGGGAAGAGTGAAGCAAACAAAAGGAGAAAGGGAAGAATGGAAGAAATTATTGTAAAGAACCATAAAAGCTCAAGACGTGAAGGCCATATATGGTTGTGTTAAAGATCAAAGAAAAATTGCAGCAAAAATGGGCAAATATGAGAAGATTTAAGGAGGAGAAAAGAAAATACAAGCACAATTAAGTCTTCTTTAACATTAACATTAATGCAAATTTAATGTATGTAGTTCTGCCATTAATGATGCTCCATCTTTCATGCAAATTTAATTTCTGAAAGCTGACTGTTAATGTAAGTGGTGTTATTTATTGTTTTCTGCTGTGGTGCCTGGCAGATGTTCAGAACAGATCTTACTGTGGTAAATATTGAACAAACCCATTTTATATTCCACATGTTAATCTCCAAATCTCCGTTTCTGTTCACGTATTATAGAAAGGCTTAAGGCAACCCTGTAAGACAGCTTGACAGTGGCAGATCATGCCATGATATTTTCCAGGTTGAAGAGAACTACAAAACTTCATACCAGTGTTTCATCCCAGCAAAGTAAAAAGTCTGAGGACAAATTTAATTCTAATGACCTTTTCCATCTGAAAATGAAGGCTGCATTGGCAGAGTTAACTCTGGCATTAAATGGGGAAAGCTCTTCGCTGCAATATTTATGTTAACTGATTTTTGTGATGTAATTACTAGTAAAAGTTCCAGTAGTAATAAAAGCCACTATAAAATACGGTTGCCATTTTACAAGATACTTTGTAAAATACTATAAAATTACTTTTGTCATGATCACCGTACCCACTAGAAAGATAAAAAATTGAAAGCATTTGCCAAATATGCAGGGATTATCTTCCCATTAAATACCTAGTCTTTAAATTGATGAATGTTCTGATATGACCCAACAAGACTGATTCATGTCAGTAAAGTTATTTTTTTTATGTTAGTCTGCAGGTCCTGAGGACAGCAATCACAAGGCCTACCTAACACCTAGTGTGCCTCTGGCTTTATAGGCTCTTTCTGGAGTTGATAACATCCTTCACAAAACAATCCACAGTGGCTAGGACAGACTTCAGCTCTGAGACATCATTCAGAAAGACTTGTTTCTTTTTCCTTATGACAGAGGAAATTGAGGATTAGCCTTAGAAGACACAAACATTGTGAATACTTGCCTCAATCTCATTTTTCAGTTTACAAATTACAGTTACAAGTGTAACCTGGTATTTGATTATACATTTTATGTGAACATGAGTCTTTTCAACTTTAAATGTATTTTTCTCTTCTCACTTCTAGACAGACGTGGGCAAGACGGCTTTGCAATTTGAGAAAGACTTACCTAAAAAACCACCTTCCATTTTTTAATGTGATAGACAATTTTACTTATTAATTTTTTGCTGTTCTTTTACTTGAATTATTTTGTCTCTTATACTCTCTACCATAAACTGTGTTCAGCTTTTACTTTGCCCAGGACTTGCCAGTATTTCAACTCACTTTAATCTGGGTTATTACAACTAATACACACTAGCAAATAGATTGCAAAACATGATGATCTTTCCAGATCATTGGATGTTTTTCCTTTCAGTGAAATCACTGACATTGGGGTTAAGTATTTCAGAGGGATGAGAACATGGGGGATTGCACAAACTGCAGTGTCACCAGAGTAACTGGGGACAGCCTGCTAGAAATGCCTAACTCTCCTGCCAGGGGACATATGGGCAGCACCTCTGGTGGAAAGCATTTAGCAAATTCTTGCAAAATTCCAGGCACTGTTGCAATAAAACATGGCTGTCACAGGGAGCAGAGGCCAGGAGCAGAGGCAAATAAAGAGGTCAAATCAGAACCTGTATTTGTAGTATTTTTAAAGAAGAATTATGGCCTGTTGTAAAATGAACAAATGTCTCAGGAACTTTGTATAGGCCACTGATCACTTATTGCACAGGTTAAACTAGGGTTTTTTTCCTGCACAGTTGCCCAGCAGAGTTAACAAAGCTGAATCTGCAGTTCTGAGACTCACAGGAGGAAATAAAACTCCTGTCTATTAAAAGGATATGGCAGTATATGGAAGACACAAAGGGTTGTTAAATAAAGGTCTGTCCCACTGCATGCACCTTTGTAGTGATATATTTTTAAATCCATTTAAATTACCAGAGCTGAATTTTCCTAATCCAGTCATGAAGGACTCTGGTGCAGTAGAGATATATACTTTAAACATTCATCATTGTAAAGATTTTCTTTCCTTAGTGAAAGTTTTTTAAAAAAAATTAAGTGAGTGGAAATGTGGCTCACAAGAGAAGGGGGAAAGCTATGAATAAAAGTCCACAGAAGCTTTTAGGTGACACTACAAAGGCTGCAGCCTCTGCCTCAAGAACTATGGAAGCAATCAAGGTGGTGAAAAAGTGAATCTTGCTGCCAAATATAAATGGGGGAAATAAAATCCTGCACAAGCTAAGGCTTCTGTGCTATTGCTATGGACTTCACCTTGCTGGGTACACAGCTGCTAGCTAAGGGCTCTGGTGTGAGACCAGGTGAAGGAAGCTTCAGGGAAAGCAGGAGTGCGTGACTTGGTTTTCCAGTCATCCTTGGTTTGTGTTTCTGCTGCTGGCAAGACTGGTGCTGAAGGCTCTGTCAGTTAACTGACAGTTCCAAAGTGCCCTATTAAGGCAACAAAGACATTCCTCTGTATGGGGAGTTTAGTTTTAGTCGAGATCAATTCCTTGATTCTTGTGTGTGTGAAATGCTTTTTGCACCAGAGGGCACTGCTTCCAGAACCTGGACACAGCACAGAGAAGTTGGCAGGGTATGGCTGTTAACACAACTTCTGATGAAAAGATTTATACAATTGAATTACCAAATAATACCCAAAATCAATACTGTGTCACTTTTTGCAACTCTAATAAAAACAAAACAAAACAAACAAAAAAAAAAAGTAAAGAAAGGTTTTCACCTCTTCAATATTTCTTCTAACTTGGAACAAAGGAGCTGTTTACATCCAAAATACCAAATACTTGAGGCATCCACAACAGGGAGATCTGCAATATTGTATTTTTTGGATGAGAATTAGAAATAATTATAACACAGTCCCAATATAAAAGCCAGCCAACAAGGGTGTTTTAATTGTAGTCATGGATGATAAACAGTGTGGAGGTGAAATGCTGCAGCTGCGGAGTGATAGAGATTGCTATCGGGATTAAAAAGGAAGGCTGTGTTTTACAGGATCAAGAAAGATTAGCCATGTGTTGAATATGGGATTATGAAGTAATTAAATAAATGAAGACACATTTCTGACACAAATTCTACATGTAAGAAAGTAATTACTCACTTTATATACAATGTTTCTGCAATTTATCATTCGGATCTGACTGGCAAGCAGAGCAGCCTATTGCATACTGAGCCAAGTCAACAGTACTGAGGTCACCAAAGGACTGAGTCTGGTTCACTGTGCTAACAAGTGTGTTTTATAGGGGTGAATTAACTGCTTCTATAAATATACAATGGGTAGAACTCCTGCAAGTTTGGGAGGAAAGAATTTTTTACCAGCCAAACCTAGAAATTAATGAGTTGAAGAATTGTTCAAGGAAGAATTGAGTTGGTCAGAACTCCAGTGGGATCAAGAAAGATAATTAGTGCATCTATGCACAACTGTCATGGTGCATAAAAATCCTCAAATATTTAGCAGGTAATGGGGTTTGTGTCTGATGGTGCTGAAACACAGTGGTATCTGGGGTGAAACACGAGTCAAATGGAACTATGTAAAGCTGAATGATCATGGATTTCTGTAAGGCCACAGGGGAAATCTCTTAACCATCAGATTTAAAATGGTGAAAGACCCTTTATGTCTTTGCAGAAGAGACAAATTCTTTATTGTTAAAAGCCTTACAGAAAAGGCCCATACAGAATAAACTGAACAGTACCCTTAATCTAATTTTACCTAATCTAAGTAAGAAGGGAGGAAGCCTGTGTTGTGCCTGCCAGGTAGCAGGTATATAAACCTTATCTCCCCCTGAAATGAACAGTTTATAGGATAGCCTGTGCACAACACAAAGAGATTTGAGAGGAGTATGTGCCCTGGGCCACCTTCAGCAAAACAGTACAGTCCATTGTAGAAGGGAGGGCAGAGCAAGACTTTTAGGTAAGGATTTGCATCCAAATCTGCAGGGCTTTGGTTAGGATTTCTTCTATTTGTTGCTTTTATTAGGTTATATTTTGCTCTCCTGCAGGCATGTAATTTTTCATTAGATTCTATGTGCACCAAGAGGAGGATTCAATGTGGGGCACTTACATGCACGTGTTTGTTCTCTGTTGTTAAAATTAGTAAAAATTCACAGACTTTTTAAAATCCCAGAGGATTTTATTGAGGTAACATCACATTTGAGAACCGTATTTGAAATTAGATTTAGGAATAGGTTTGTATCCTGGGTTCACAGCTCAGATGCATCAGTAAAAAAATAAATAAACATGACCATTTTCTGTACTACTAAAAAGATGCCTAATGTATCTGCCAGGAAATGCGGAATTAACCTTGTCGACAGTTTTTTTGAGAGAAAAGGCATTATTTACATGACAGTTTAATGAACCATATTTGAAAAATGCTATATGGAACAGTAGTCACAGCTGTATCTAAAATGACCATCAAATGTATATGTCTTCATTTCTGGGCATCATATATGAGGGGATGAGTTCCTAGATGTAGGAAACCAGCCAGCCCCTCCCTGACAATCAAGTTCTTTATTTTGTATCCCTGGAGAAGGTCTCCTCCTTTGACCCCAGTTCCTAGATGGATGTAGCTCCCCTTGTTTGTTTCCTTCCCCTTTTTACCAACAGGAGCTGGTTCTCACTACACTTCTGACGACCTGGGCAGTGTCTGAGCTATCTCCAGTGCAGGAGCAAAAACCTGTCCACAGTGTGGGATGTGCTGACCCAGGGAGGGAGCTCCTTCCCTGAAGAAACCCGGAATGACCTCTGGGCTTCGGAAATGTCACTGCTTCTGTAAATTGTAAAACCATTGACTCAAGACAGTCATACCATTCCCAAGGGCTTATGAAAGTGGCAGCTTGGTGGGGGTTTTACGTTTTTTAAGGCTACTATGACGTCTCTTCAGACTGCAGTGGTAGTGAAGACTTACTTCATTGAGGATTTCCCCCAAGAGATCGTCCCCAGATATGATCACAGGCACCTCTGCAGGTATTCTGACAGACCTTCTCCCCAAGATTCCTTACAGACCTTTTCCCCCGGAGTCCTCACAGCTTTCTTCTCCGGGTATCCTCACAGACACCCCGCCCAGGTTTCACTGAATCAGCGAATTGTTTGGATTGGAAGCGACCTCTGGAGATCACCCGGTCAACTCCAATGCCGGAGCAGGGTCACTTGAAGCAGGCGACACAGGAACGTCTCCAGATGAGTTTTGAATGTCTCCGTTACAGGGACACTCCACGCCCTCCCTAGGCAGCCCGTTCCAGGCACCCCTACACGTGAAGTTCTTCCCCACGTTCAGGTGAAACTTGCGTTTAATTATGGCCATTGCTCCTTGTCCGTCTCTGGGCACCACCGAAAAAAAATCCACGACCCTCGTCTTGGCAGCCGCCTTCGGGGCATTTAAACGCTCGCTCTCCTGTTATTGTTCAAGGCTGCCGCCGCCTCACGGCTCCCGCGGCCCAGCCCGGGCCTGCGGCGGCGCTGCCCGCGCTCCGGCCCCGCGCCCGCCAGGGGGCGCCAGACGGCGGCCGCGCCCGCCCCGCGCGCGCCCGCCACACGGACACGGCGGGCTGGGGACGCGCCACGGGCAGCGGCTCCGCACGGGCAGCGACAGACGGGCGGACGGACGGACGGACGGACAGACGGACGGACAGCGGCACCGCCACGGCACAGACACAGAGCGCAGCAGCACCGCACGGCGCGCAGCGGAACCCACGCAGCTCCGCGGCACGGCGCAGGGCTCAGGCACGGCGCACCGCGGCACGGGCGGCAGCGGGAGGACAAGCAGCGCACGGTGCTGGGAGCTCCGGCCGGCGGCACTGCCCGGAGGTAGGAGCTTCCTCTCCTCCCTGGCCGCCAAACTTCGCGGAGCCGGGGCTGGCTGCGCCCGCGGGGCGTTTGGCTGCGGTTCCGTACAGTCGTGCTGTTGTTCCCTGGCTGCTCCCCGCCCGGCCCTAGTGGCCCGTTTTGTTTTTATTGGTGTTATTATTATTGTTGTTATTGATGCTGTTCCCCGCCCCTCCGGGCTGGGCGGGCGGGCGGCGGGTCTCGGCGCAGCCGGCAGCTCCGCAGCCAGAAGTTGGCGAAGGCCGTGAGAGGCGAGTGACCCCAACTTGAATCCCCTCAAAACTTCCGTGCCCGAGGAGCCGCTGCTGCCCTTCTGCCCCTCGCCGCTCCTCTCTCCGCTCCTCTCTCCGCTCCTCTCTCGTTGCAGATGTCGGGGGTGCTGGTGATCGCTGCCTGGTGCTTCCTGCAAGTGGAGAGCCGGCATCCTGAGATCATCACGAGTAACAGCAATCATGGCAATTTCCTGGACAACGACAAATGGCTAAGCACAGTTTCGCAGTACGATAAAGACAAGTACTGGAACAAATTCCGGGATGTAAGTACTTCTCCCTTTACCGCATGTTTCTTGTTCCTTTGTCGTAGCATCCTTCCAGGGGGCTGCTGGCTGCGAAGAGCTGTGGGTAGAAGAGAAATGCAGCTTGGGCAACCGGTTGCTGCCTATGTGAAGGATGATCAGAGCTGTTTGGGAGCTAGACAGACAGTCCTAGCATTCTTGATTTACCCCATCGACTGGAGCAGGCTGGGCTCCGTGTCAGTCTCGCTGTTCTTATGTCTTCGATTTTCCTCTGGGGAGGAACTTTGAGTGAAGTTTTGTTGCTTGCTGCTTAAGAGTCTGCTTAACTGAAAAATGATGGAATGGTGTGCATGTAAGAAGGAATACTTACCAGTTCAAGCCACAAGGTGGTAAACAGCGAAGCTTTTTGTGCCTGCAGTTTTGTGGAAAGGATTTTATTGTCAATTCTGCTTGTAGAAATTTTTGAGGCTCATATAGTGTTGGAGGAAACAGTGCTTAAGCTCTTGTTGTTTTTGTTTTTTGTTTTGTTTTTTTTCTGCTGTCTAGAAAAAAGGGATGTCTTCAAGGTGTGTTATGATGTATTGCCTGTATAAAACAATTTCTTAAGCTCAAAATTAATTCTAGACTTCCCTTAGTTTGAATACAATTGTGCATTCAGCAAATGACAGCAGAAAGGGAAATGTAACTTATTAAAAATAAAAGTAATGTTAAAGTAGTTCCTTTTACTTCTGCTGTTTGTACACTGAAAAAACTTTTTTGGAGCACACACAGACAACCCTGCTTCAGTCTGCCCAAGACTGTGTAATGGAAGCTTTACTGTTTGTGCTGATCATGAGCACAGTGAGGTTAAATGTTCTTTATTGTCTGGGATTTGTGTGCCATGGCCACAGTGAGAATCTAGGAAAGGGAAGACTAGAGCTGGCTAGCAGTTCTGGTAGTACCCTTCTTTAAGAATTGGTTTGTTTATTTAGGAATCCTGGTCTTTTATAGCATATTAACAAGTCAAACTTTTATGCTCTGCTTTTGTCTCTGTGTTCCTAAAATTGTATCTAACTTTGCAAAGGGGGGGTCAAATTATTGCAGTTAAATGTGATGTGCCCCTGCTTAGTTTATTCTCCCCGTGTTTTTCTGTAGTTTTGGTCATCTCTGTGTGAGAAATGCTGCTCGGAATCTCAGCATAACGAAGTGCAGTCTTACCAATGGTATCAATTAACAGCTCTCTTGGAGTGTGTCTTTACGTGCAGTCACCAATCACATCCACCTACTGGGACTGCTGAGTTGTCATACAGAAAAGGGGGTTCCACAGTAAGCATGGATTCTTAGATTTGCCAGACTTTAAGGGAATCTTTGTTAATATCTGGTTTAGTCTTCTGGGGAGCAGAGGTTAAGGATTTCACTTGTTAATTTCTACATCCCACTTGACATGAGAATTGAGCAGCATTTGAAAATGGTACATTGAATGAAGGACTGACACATTAATCTGAAAATACTTCTAACTAGACACAGATTTGCTTCCCTCTTTATGTAATATTTTCCACTTCTCTCTTTCTTTGCTCTTTAAAACTGGAGTCCTTGCAACTTGTCCCCTTTCCCAAGAGACAGTCTCACAAGTCCAGAAACTGTTCCTCTTCTTGTGGAAAATATTAATGAAGAATACCTCTCGTATTTTAGGATTTCACAGCTAAGAATGCTTTCTTAGACCTTCTGAAAATGCTAAAAAACCCCATAAAGCCTCAAAACTTGTGTAGAAATAATCGTCCTATGAAAAACTAAAACCAACCTTAACTAGTGGTCTACCAAGCAAAAGCAAATTGTATGTAAAGTTCATGCAAAGCTTAGGTATCTTTCCAGCTGGCCATCTTAATGGTTTTATTTAATTACTTCAAAACTAGCATGTTACATATGTTTATTCATGAAACTGTTTAAGGAGCAAATGAACACAGATTACTAATCATCTCCTACTAAGCCTTTTCCAAAAAGAAAATATAAAATGTTTACATATGTAATTAAGCTCTAAATCATTTGGCTTCAACCAAATTGATTTACTGGATCATAATCTTCGATGAAAGGTTCTGTGTCCACAGATGAAGACATGCATAGGTAGACTTGCTGCCAGCATAGCAGGTGTAGCAGTGACAGCACACTTGCATGCAGAGATGTGGTTAGAAGCAATCTGGTCCTTGCTTCATGGCTGCACTGTTGGGGATAGATTGTTAAAATGTTTGTTAAAACATTTCTTAAAAGGCTGCCTGGTGAGACATATCATAACAGTATTAATTGCTATGGATGGACTTGACCAGCATTTTATGGATAAATGTTGATTTCTAGGAAAATTATCTTCCCTCTTCCCCTCATTGACAAAATAATAAACTTATTTTATAGACATCATGTCTACATGAGGTTCTCAGTGTAGGCTTTGCACAGGAGGCTGGAGTACAGAAGTGGTGTTGCAGTTAACACTTTTTTGGATCTGACACTGCTGTTACTCTAGGGCAGAAGCCCTGCTTCATACCTCATAAATCAGCAGAGGCAAGGTTGCAGTAATTAGCACAATTACCTTTAGCTGCTGTTTGAAATTTATGTCATGTTATATAAACATATTTTTTATGTTTATATAAATAATATTTACAAATATTTACATGACTGTGCCCTTCTGTATAGTGGGGGAAAACACTGAAGGTGTGGAGCTGAGATTTGACGCGTTTGGGTGTGGCCACTTTACCATCAGCACAAACATCTGCACACACAAATGTGCATGTAAATCTGTCATAATGTTGCAGTACTGCTTGGGTTGTTTACCCAGAAAATGTGTAATTGAATGTAAAATTTTAAATCAAGCTTTTCTCAGCTTCTTCAGTTATTATTTTCAAAATCAGTTGGATGGTCATCCTTATTGAGCTATGGGCCAATATGGCCCAATCTGAGCAGAAGCTATTGATTGATTTTTTTTTTTTTAGCATGATCCATATTTCTTTTGGGCAAAGGCAAGCAGTATGGTAGTTGTACTTAGGCTCAGAAGTCACTAGTTTTCAGTGAAAAGAGAGCATAGAAGTACACCTCATTTGAAATCTGCATTACAGCCACAGAATCATATTAAGTTTTTAAACGTGACTGAATTCAATAGTGTGAATTGTGTCATCATTTTCCAAAGGGCTCAAGGGATGTGTCTAAAACAACAGTTTACAACACAATCTTTTCATGTGATTTGAACACAATTTGTTGATTAAATTCTCCATTTTAAAATCAAACAGCTGTAAATGAATAGTAAAACCAAAGTGACTGATATGTTGTGAAACATTTGCTGTTGAAAATCTTTTATGCTTTACATCTTCCCAACATCAATAATGTGGTCAATCTGAACCTGTAATTCCAGTCTGTCTTTCACCCCATTTTTCTTGTCTGCCATGGACTTTGTGTGATACACGACAAAATCTTAGCTGTGTCTCAAGTTGCATTTTATAGCTGGGGATAATAGCATTTCTCTTCCTCACAACTGTATGTTGAAGCTGTAAATAAGAAAGGATGGAGCTCAGAATTTGTGGTAATATGGAATTTATTACTCACCTAATCCATGTATTGAATGTGGCTTGGTACATATTTAAGTGAACTAGTAAGTTTCTAAAACCTAAAAACTAAATCAGTGTAATTATTACTGGAAAAAGAAAAAAAAGTAAGGAAGGTGTACTCTCTAGGCAGGCCCTGCAGCTATTTCCCTTGTGCAGATCTGAGGCTTGGAAAAGCAGACATCAGGATTATGAAAGTCAAATTAGACCTTCTGATACCATGAACCCAGGTATGAAGGCCTCAGTCTTTTGATCAAACCTGTTGAGAGGGATCCTTTGGCTTGAGAGGAACTTCAGAATAGATTTGATAGCTGAATGTGAAGTGAATTCTTACGAGCCTTAGGAAGCATTTATTGTTATGGGAATAGGCATACATGTTATTGTAACAGGTCACACTGCAGCATCTCACTGTGTTCATTGAGGCTTGGCACAGAAGGCACAGAATAAATGTCATTTTAGTGTTAGATCTGTCTTTAATCAAAATTATACGAATTGACTAATTCTATTACTTCTACTTGGAGCTATGTCTATTACATTATTAATGCTTATATATAAAAAGGTAATAAGTTAAACTAGCCACGGATTAAACTGCAAAGAGGAAGAAAAAGGTTAAACGAACTAAGAGGATCTAGTATAAACCACATAAGGAATTTCTATGAAGTTGAAAGCTAAGAATCTTGGCATGAACTCTGGTTTCAGTGCATGTTTATGCATGGCAGGCTGCCAGACCACATTCTGAGCATTAACTAAGCTGTTTCACTAAATTTTATTGCTTACAGAGTTTCAGTTCAGGCTATCATGTTAAAAGTCCCAGGCATTTTATGCCTGGAATTGCTGTTGCTCTGACTTACTGGGGATAGATAGTTACACAGTTACACATTCATGCTGAGGATGGTTATAAATAGATTAGATAGATATTAGACTTGTGACAAAAAACACCAAAGTGACAATTTTATCAGCTATTAATGTACCTCACCTTTCTGAGTACATTCTGCAAATTCCTCCTCACACCTGATCAGAAGTACAGTGTTAGGTGACAAAATAAATACAGGATCAGGAACTGGGGGATTTGTATTGTTCCAGCTTTGCCACTTATGATTTTTGTCATTTAGCTCTTCACGCTTTTTCACTGTATTTCCCCTTGTTGGCACTTACCTTTTTCTGATTTTTTTAGCCCCCAAATTAGAAGTGTGGTAGTGAAACTTGGTGGCAGGGACTTGGAAAACATGACCAGTACTGAGAAAGGTTGGAATACCAAGCATACAGAATTGGAAGACCTTGGGAACTCAGGTAATAGAAATGAAATTTAAAAGTACAAAGTGGAAGGTCATGGAATTGAGAGCTAACACAATTTATTCTTGGTCCTGGCAGCTCAGCTTGAAACAGATGAGAGGGAAAACCTGTGTACTTTCATTGATTTGCAGAGTTATTCTAAGTTACAAAGGTAGTGCTACTCTGAGGAGAGCAAATATATTGTAGGAATACAGAAAGTGAAAGATTTCTGCTTCTGTTGAAGAAGTAAAAATTTACAAGGTATAGAAGGAACCACTTAATTATGAATATTGTGAGCACTTCTGACCAGTAAAATTCATGAAAGATTTTTATGGAATTGGTGATCCAAAGGCCTTCCAGCATCGTAGGAGAAAAGACCCTGTTTTAAAATAATATAATATATTAATTTACTCACACTAAAGTCATTACAAAGGAGTGGATTTTCTTCAGTGAATTGTGTCAAGAGGAGATGAATCAAGAGATAATTGGTGACAAATATAATCTCATTGATAAATTTAGGGATAGGGTTATTACTCCACCCACAGTTATGTTTTTAAAAGTTACCTAAATTAGTACTTAGTTTTCAACACGTAGTTTGTATCTCAACAAAAAAGATTTTGGTGTAGTGAAGAGCACTGGATTTGGGGATTCTAAAGGCCTTGGGTTTTTATTACATGTGTCTATGAGATACAAAGCCCCTTGCTGGATGTTGTCTTGCTCCTTGTCCATACAGTGTAGTGGAACCTGATCTGTGACACCCAAATATCTCCTGCTCTGGTGGGATTTTTGAGGTAAGAGGTAATTTCTATAGACTGGGGTCTTTCTGCTGTCTTTTCCTTGGCAGACACCTGCCTTCAATGGGTCTCCCTATCAGGGATTTGATATCAGATTTTAATTTTTTTAATGTTGTATTTAGGTTTACAGAAAGAATGAAGTATTTTTTGCCAACAATTTACTAACAGCACATATCTTCTTTCTTTACCTCAAATATAAGCACAGGTTTTTCTGTGATGCAGTTATTGGTACATTCAATACATACATTCCTGGAGAAACCATTCAGGTCGTGCTAATTATTTGTAGTGCATTTAGTCATAAGGAAGGTTACAGTACACTTGAAGAATATCTGCTGGCTGGGTAATGGATGTACCAAGTGTCTGGGTTGTGACAGG
The DNA here is from genome assembly GCF_963662255.1 of Cinclus cinclus. Lineage (NCBI taxonomy): Eukaryota > Metazoa > Chordata > Aves > Passeriformes > Cinclidae > Cinclus > Cinclus cinclus. The sequence continues at coordinate 12,986,341 of NC_085059.1, forward strand.
ACACAGGCACCTCAGGCTGGCTTCCCAGGAGATTATCATTCCAAGCCCACCTTGAGATTTAATTGAAGGTGAAGACTGTGTGTGTATTCCAGCAGATCTGCAGTACAACAGAGTTGAAATGTGATTTATAAGTCTACCCAGGCACTCCTAGCATAGGTTGTCTCTTAGAGCAATTCTTACTTAAGAGAGGGACCAGGCTGGAATATAAATGTGATCCAAAAGTACAGCTGAGATGTACTTGCATGAAATTTAAAATAATAGAAAACATGAGACTGAATCTGTGCAAGTGTAATGCACAATAAGCTTCTTACAGCAGAGGAGATATGCTTTCTAAAAAAGCCCTTCTCAAACTTGACACTTTCCTTTTGCAGTGGACAAGGGGAAAAATAATGGCATTTATGTCAGAATAATTAACTTAGAAGGTATCGAGAGCCAGCTTTTTCTAATTAACTGACACTTATCCAGCTTCCCTAGGAATTACCTAAGACTCTAAAGTTAAGTAGGTCAGTTCAAAACTAGGGTGTTAGTTTCTGCATTATGTTTCAAACTATAACTTTAATGGTTTCCTCACTTACAGAAGGATTCTGCAGACTGCAGTTGCAAATCATATCCCTGCCATGAAATTCTATAGATTTAAAGTTTCCTCCAACATGTTTTATATATTTTTAGAGTAACCATTCTTGTATTCTACTGCTTGCCTGTCCTGTCCTCCCCCCACCCAGGTGGATTTCTTTTCCAAGGGCTTGTTTTAATCCAAATTTAAGTTGTAATTTTGTCAGATTCCTGAGAAATTCATGAAATAAAAAAATATAAAGGAAAAAATGCCACACAAATGAGCCATATGTCAGTGTAATATGAGTGGATTGAAAACCATTATAGGAGGCTGAGTTCTTATGTCAGTAAGTGTAAGAGCTGCTATCAAGCTCAGGTAAATGATGTGGTAAATGATACCAGTTTTTTTAAGCAGGTTGTCCAGGGTTAGGGTCAACAAAAACAGGTCCATAATTCAAAGGGGCCAAAAGTTACAAGTTAAAGCATATTTATGATGCCCTCTTTTGACCATCAGGGAAATAACCACTTTTTTGGGGGGGGGGGGCGGAGGTGGGGGTGGGATTTCTTGAAATATTAACTATTTGCTGTATACTCATGGTTTTAACCATGAGGCTAGAGATATGTAATTCCAGTCAGTGTTTTGAGGGTAAAATGCAAGCCTGTCTGAATTTGGGGTAGAGCAGCTGAGCTGCTTTTACAAGTAGGTCATCATGAGGAAACTGGAGCTCAAATATTACATCTGGGGTATGACTTTTCTGTACTTCCACCACTTAACTCTTCCAGCTTTAGAAAGGGACTTATTGCTGCAGAGTTACCAAGCCCTAACTCTGAGTAAGCAGTCTGTCATCAGCTAGATAACTCGAGCAGTTATCATTGGGGGATTTGCTCTAGCAGGTTGGCAGCTAAAATTGAATTACATGTTTGGACTGAACAGCTAATGTCTAATGACTTTCAAGGCTAAGATATGATTCAAAATTCAGTTTACAGATAAATTGCTAAGCTACTCAATAGTGGCTTTGACAGGGAGTAGATTGGTCTTTATCTGTCACTTCTGCAACTTCACTTGTAATCCTGGGTAACAGAAAATCATTCTCATTAAATAGGCACGTGGGGACATCAATTAATTCTGTGATCTTAGCTGTCCTCTTAATGAACTTTGTGTCATAAATTTACTTTACTGATTACTATCCCCCGGTTAGATAGAAAAATACTTTATTAAAAATTACTGTCAGAGTAACAATTTTCTGATTAGTTTTTGAAAAAGGTTTCAATATATCGTGGCTTACAGTTGAGTTCTGACTAATATGGGGATTGATAGATGTAAGTGATACTTGTCTGTCTCTGCAGGTTGCTTTGACATTGTCTAATCAGGAAATTCAGCTGTGTACCCCATTCCATTTGAAATTGCACAGCATAAATTTTATGTGGTTTTGAGCTTGGAGATCTGTCTTCATCCTTCCTTCCCTAGGTTCCATTGTCAGTTCAGAAGATTCCAGCACTGTGTTCTAGTGTTTGTGTATTGGCCTTTCTGGCCTTCTCTTCAAGTGGTAGCAGTTAGAGAACTTGAATCTTGACAAAAGATTGAGGCAGAAGGGTAAAAGCAGCTGCGGTCACTGGAATTTCATGGGGGTATGCTTAAATTTTAGAGAATTGGAGAGAGGCTGGAAATTATTCTTGTAGTATTAAGAAGAAATGAGGCTAAGTTGTTTCTTCGAGAGAGTAGAAAACATTGCTTTACGATAGCATTTCTGTGTGTACTAGGGATGTTGAAGTTCTTGGTAGAATTTGATTACAATTAATAAATATTTATAAAAACCAGTTCAGAATTCCCTGTGATTTCTTGGTGAATAACAAGAGTGTTGCACTTTAATATTTGGTGTGAGTCCTTCTGTCTGTGTGCGTGCACCAGTGCTCACTCTGGTGCCAGAGCAGAGTGTACCCTGGCTCTTACAGGGGTTTGCTGGGTGTCCATCACCGGCAGCAGGGCCTGGCCGTGCTGCCAGGAGCCACTCAGGGGACCTGTTGCAGTTGTCGAGATGGACATGACTGTCACCACCACCATTCTCTTCATTAAAAACTTCTCGTGCTTTCTCTCAGTGGACTTCTCTCAGGCAGCTCCACACAATACTGATGCTTTTCCTTATAGGCAGCTCCACGCAGCGCTGACTCCTTCCCTCCATCTCTCTGCAAGTTTTCTTCTTCCTTTTCCATGACTGGCTAACCCCAACCCGTTCCTTACCTGGCCTTTCCTTATCTGTTCCTTGCATGACTGCACGTCCCTTCCTCCTCACAGCACATCCAGCAGATTCCATCTCAAACTGCAGCAGACTCCGATTCTCCAACTCCATCTTACTCTTGACCAGGTAACCCACTCTTTTATAACACCCATCCTCATTGGACCAGCAAGGCTGTCTCCACTTCTCGGCAATCAGTACAACTGTAATTCATTGAGGAAAGTTGCCTTCTACGCTATCCTTACAAACCATCGTCCCATAGGGACCGGCCCGGAGCTGTCCGGGGCTGGATCCGCTCCGGGGACGGGACCGGAGCTGTCCGGGGCTGGAGGAGATCAGGGGACGGGACCGGAGCTGTCCGGGGCTGGAGGCGATCAGGGGACGGGACCGGAGCTGTCCGGGGCTGGAGGCGATCAGGGGACGGCACCGGAGCTGTCCGGGGCTGGAGGAGATCAGGGGACGGCACCGGAGCTGTCCGGGGCTGGAGGAGATCAGGGGACGGCACCGGAGCTGTCCGGGGCTGGAGGAGATCAGGGGACGGCACCGGAGCTGTCCGGGGCTGGAGGAGATCAGGGGACGGGACCGGAGCTGTCCGGGGCTGGAGGCGATCAGGGGACGGGACCGGAGCTGTCCGGGGCTGGAGGAGATCAGGGGACGGCACCGGAGCTGTCCGGGGCTGGAGGAGATCAGGGGACGGCACCGGAGCTGTCCGGGGCTGGAGGAGATCAGGGGACGGCACCGGAGCTGTCCGGGGCTGGAGGAGATCAGGGGACGGCACCGGAGCTGTCCGGGGCTGGAGGCGATCAGGGGACGGGACCGGAGCTGTCCGGGGCTGGAGGAGATCAGGGGATGGGACCGGAGCTGTCCGGGGCTGGAGGTGATCAGGGCTGTGCAGTGCAACTGAGGATCCTTCCTCTTGCTTGAGAGTCCTAAAGCTTTTTCTGGCATCCTGTACTACATGGGAAGCACTTTTCTGACATGGTTAGGCACATGGGAATGTATATCTAGATCAGACAGATGTGAAAGCAGAGGATAAAGCTGGTTCAGAGTTATCCATCAAGCTAATGCCAGATATAACAGCAAAATCTATGTCATGCAAGTCCCAGGACAGTGCTCTTCTGTGGAGCGATGAACTGTACTGGAATACAGAAAGACAAAACTTTAACAGCTCTGTCTGGATATATGTGCCACTATCTGACAGCATTATTTATTGGCCCAGATTAATTTCTTGTTTGATAACATTAACTTCACTCAAGGTATATAAGGGATAAATTTTGTTCCCCCCCCTTTTTTTTTAAGTAATGTCAGGGTAAGCAATCTTTTATGCTACCAAATTGTTATTTATTTAATGCTAGGTGAATAGCATATTGGAGGTGGACTAGGTATTTCCTGTTAAAGCAGAAATATTAGGCAGAGTGGATTTCTTGTATTTATTTTATTTTTTTTTTTGTTAAACTGCATCTAGTGGCACTCATGAGGCTCAAGTCTTTTACATCTACTGATCTTTTTAGAACTTGTATAAAAAAAACATTGTTTCAACAAAAGTACAACAGAATGCTACATTCAGCAACCATATCTATAAAAATATGATAATTAGTGCTTTAAATACAGACTTGTTTGCAGTATTCTGTAAGCATAACCATGAATCTCTATATTACGGTTCACTCAGGACAGCAGCATCCAAAAGGAAATCATGCCGCATTTAATTAGAATAAACTTCTAAAATACTGCATACTGTCAATTATGCATAAAACTGCAGTTATGCAGCATGAAGGAAGCTGGTAAACCAGATATATTTGCTCATAAGGAAGTATATAGTGATTCAGATCAGTGACCACAGATTTATTAGTCTTCATGTTGGTATAACAAAGTTAAGTTGGATATAACAAGACACTTAGGGGTTTGTTTTCATTGGAATATGAGGCAAGATGGACTGAAATGAAGATCCTTATGTGACACAAATGTCTGTTTTTGTATTTAGTCTCCTTTTATTAAGCCTTTGTCCCTTCTGATGAAGAAGTGCTTTCTTATGCATGTCTCTTATCGTAATAAGTTAAAATGCTCAGCAGAGGATAGTTTTGTGACTTGTAATGAACTTTTAACCTGAGATGAAATGTAATCCTTGCCCTCTGGAGATAGTGCTGTTGGAGATTGTGAGCAAGCATTTCCTATCTGTGTGCACTGCCTGTAAAAGAAAAAAAGAAGACTGAACGCAAGTACAAGAAACTTTAATGGGTATAGATCAACAATTTTTGAGCATTCACAAAAAGCTACTATAAACAATTTTAGAACCGTGATAAAATACACTGAAACTTCCCCTTGTAAAGTAGCATATGGAATCACAAATAGTCTTATCTTAGCATGTAAAGGAAAAAGAAATCCAAACAACTTCTTATGGGCCATATTTTGCTATCAGTATTTTTTTAGGTAACTGCATAACCTTAGCACCAGTTTCTGTTGAGATACCACATCCACACTTTAATGGCAGAATATGTCCTTGTGTAATCAAGAAAGAGCAATATTCTATTACAGCAGGGCAATGTACAAATACAGACAGATGTGGCATGTGCTGCAGTTTCCATTAGCAAAAAAAAGAAGCTGCAAATAGGAAGCAATTTTGAAACCTGCCACCATAATTGCAAACCCATTACTGATATATCAGGGATGGTGCAGTTGATGTGTTCCCTCCAGAATGACGCAAAGTTGTCTATAAAATTTGAACTCACTAAGGAGAGATGTGGATATAAAATAAGATGCTGTAGGATCCTTAAGGCATGGCTGATTTTAAAGCTGAAACTCCCTGAAATTGGGAGTTAGTGAAACAGCAATGATGGAATAAATGCATTTTCTTCAGTTATTTCTGTTGGTGCAAGGAAATAAAGTAAAACTAAAAAAAAAAAAAGAACTAAACCAAATAAAAGGCCCCCAATACAAAAAAATTCCCAAATCCCCAAAGCATACAATCTGTGTCAGAGGCAAATGAATGCTGGATAATTTAGTAGATCCAGACGGAGGAGTCATGACTGAAATGGAGACGTGCTCCATTAAGTGAGAAATCATGCCTGGAACAATCTTTACTAAAACCCAGTGATTTCTCCTCATGGAAAATAGCTGGCAGAAAGAGGAAATGAGAACGTGATATGTGTCTACATGTATAGCAGGTAATGAATCTATGAACACAGAATGGAAAAAAGGTAGATGAGGAAAATCATGTTTCACTTCATTAGAGGGAATTCCAAAATGGCAGGTTGATGATGGTGTTAGGGTTAGAGGGAGAGGAGAACAGGAAGGGATTTAGGAAGGATGCAGCTGAAAATTATTTAACTGCTGAGCAGCATCCTGGGAGACCCTGACTTGGGTAGCAAAGAGTTCTTGTGAGCAAAGCTGCCTGGCAAACCCCACTTCAGATGTGTGTGTGATTCTGCATGGTTTTAAGCTTGTCTTGCTGAGTATACACAGTACACTTTGGACTCCGAGCAATCACCAATGGCCTATTGCCAGATGAGAAGCTCTAAACATCTGCCCTTCTGTGGTCTTCCTACTGGGGACTTGGGTGGTATTGCTTTTCATTTGAGATAAACAACAAAGATGCATGGCAGAAAGAATATATACACTTTAATAATTTTTTTTCCTTGCAATGTAGTTGTGGATATTTGTAGCATTCATGATTAGCAGAGGAACAGATGGCAAAAGCTTGGTTTAAAACAGAGCATCCATCGAGTGATCATGTGCTGCTGCAAGCTTATTTGGGAAGGAGTTTGTTCCCTTGGATGATGCTCCAATACAGTGGTGCAGGAGTAAAGTAGGAAGATAATTTCCTAACAGTTGGTATAATTCAGCATGTAGGACATATATAAAGCATGGGAAGCATTTAAACTAACGAAATATCTCCTGGATGCTCATGTCTTTTGCTGCAAAAGGATGAATTTTAATCTTTACGGTTCTGCAAAGCTGAAACCTGTTATGTATGAATTTATGTATAGGGGAAGTACAGCAAAATGTCCCTAAGATTTCCCCATTTCTATGTCTGCACAGCAGTAAACAATTCAGTTGTTCTGTGTTCAAATTTCAGCAGCTATTGTACTGTAGCTTAATCAAAAAACACCCCCAACATAACAAATAAAAAACCCCTGGATATATATTTTGCTTGTGTGCTTCCAACATTAACATGGTGCTGCAATTTTTCAAAGCTGGAAAACATGAGAGAATTTTGTCAGCATTTCACCATGACACTTGTTTCACTTAGAAAGCCAGAGGGCAAAATAAAGTGGTTTCTTTTGGTCCTTGTAATCTTTTTGGAAGGCAGTGGTAGCCCGGCAGGCACAATCACTGAGATATGTATGAGGTAATGTTTGAAATGATGAGATTCTGAATGTACAGGATGATTGATTAGTTGCGTGATTCCGTGTTCCAAATTCAAAACTTAGAAATACTTGATTTTAGGGAGACGTCGGAGAAAGGAGAAGGTTGCTGATGAGAAAAATAAGCAAAATCTGTTTTTCACTGATAAAGTGGAAATACAGTATTCTCCATCCCAAAGGAGCTGAATGGATTATTGCAACCATCCAGTGTAGCTGAGATCACGTTTTCTTTTTTGCTTTTATTTTTTCTTAGAAAAAGATAAACAAAGCCATGTTGAGATATTTATCTCTGTGAGATAACCTGTATTTACCTTCAAGTCACAATGAACTGGATATTCTCTTTCTCTGTGAAATGGTATCACTTTCTCCCTGCACACTCTATGGATGCAGACAAAAATATTCCTATGAGAACAATAGTGCCATTCCCTCTATGTATGTAATATTTTGGGGGATATCTGTAATAGCCAATGAAATGATCTTTGAATAGTTCCTATTTTTCTCCAGATGCTGAGCAATAAATTTAAATATACTGTGAGTTGTGTTTTCATTTTCTTTCGTGAACTCCCTGTATCTCCTCACAGTAAATAGTTCACAGAATATAGTAGCTTTATGATTACTTAACATCTTTCTGAAATTTTCATATTTAATTTCCAAGCAAAACCAAGTAAAATTTATTTCACTGATAAAATTATATGTTAAAAAATTGCAGTTTCCAACTGCCCTGGTTTCTGCATTGACAAGATTGAATGAATTGTTAGTCCTTATTCAGTTCAACTGGTGGGTTTTTATTTTTAATTCTTGATCATAAAACTCTTGGGATGGAAACACTTCTGTGTTGATTGTACAGAATCTAAGAGTTCACTAGGGCCTGTCATCTTTGCAAGGATTGCTGACCAGTATAAATTTTATAGTACAAATAATTATTAGCTCCAATTGGCATGTTCAGTAGTAGAACTGAATTAAAGCCACCATGCCAATATGGGGTCTTTTGTCTTTTATGGGGACAATCTCTCTGCCTTCTCAGTGTGCTGCTCTTGTTAAGAGTAGTTTGCTCAGACTGCACAAAAACTTCAGCTACGTTTATTGAAAGAACAACATTTTCACAGGGTTTGACTTTTCCTGGGATTCCTGTACCTCCCTTTCCTTCTGTAGATTCCATAAAACCAGTTCAGATTGAGAAATAGCCTTTTCTAAGTTAGTTCAAGTACTTTCACTTTAGGGATTATCAAAACAGTCACAGCCATCTTAGTATTCAATTACAAGAGCTACAAAATCAATACCACTTCAGTTGCCCCATAGCAGAATTAAGCCCAAGCTGCTTGAAACTTCAGTCAAAAATGCTTCCTTCACCAAGAATTTCCAGAAACTATTAGGTTTTTACAGCCACTTGAGCCAACAGGCCAATGAGTGGTAGGAGCGTTGCCTAGTAGAGTTCCACTTTCTCCCTTGTTTTTGAAGCATTCAGTGGATTTTTAAGATGCCTTTCCTCATAGTGATTGCTGAACATCACTTCAGTGGCTCTTAGTTGCATGTTCATGGCTTCAGAAGATGCTTCTTAATTGCTGAAGATACGGAATAGACAGAATGATGCTGTATATATCACCCAGGGGCTGAAGTTAATGCAGCTGTGCTGCTCTAAACTCCAGGTGTCTTCAGGAGCTGAAGAATTACACAGTGTTCCCCAAAATGACAGGGCTTACAGCTGCCTGCTGGCTGGGGAATTGTTCCTCCCAGCTTAGACTGTAACTTTTACTAACGTGACTGTGCAAAAAGCTGAGGAAGAAATTAAGGCCACCTAATCCCCTCTCCAGTGCCACCAGCAGCCCAGCACTTAAAGCTGTGTGTTGAGTGGCTGTGGATGGTTGGAGAAAGCACGGGTGACATACCTCAGGAATGTAGAGAGAGTGGGAGACTTGACCTTTATTTTGAAAAAGATCATTAAGTGACTGCTCAGCAACACAGCATGAAAAATGTGCTTGGTATGGTGCTAGAGAAAACCAGTGAAATCCAGTGACGGGGAGTAAACAGCATATTGTTAACAACTGGGAGGAGTGACAGAAGGGAAAATAAAAAGGAATTTCATAAAGCAAATTTTCATTTGCTTCCTAGGGAGTATTTCTTTTTGGGGAAGGGCAGAATACAAGTTGTTTCTCACTTTTGTCCAAAACATTGTTTTAGAGTGAATTCCTGATTTGGGGGAACTGCTGCCTTTCTGAACTTTCTAACAAGTGCAGTGTTAAATCAAACCATGGAAGATTTGCGCCCTGCTGTGATCATTCAGCTCTTTCTCCTCCCACCTCCTTTCCGTATGTCAGCAGCAGTACTCAGCCTTTTGCTGGTTACTCTCCTGAGCGCTGTAAATCGCTTTTACTGGGCCTGTGCACAGAGACCACAGAGGCAGGGTATGCTTGGTGACTTTATATTCCTGCACAGAACACAGCAACAAGCCAGCCTTCCCTCCATGTCTTCCAGTTCATCACTCCTTGTAAATTTGACACTGATTTCACTTCTGTGCTTAGTTAAGAGCACTTCTTTTATCTTTTGTTTTCACATGAACACAGTACACAAATAGCAAATGCTAGAGCGCTGTGGGAATAGCTCCTCCGTCATTTCAGCCTCATCTTTTCTGTTACATAAACGGTTTTACTTTTATTTTCAGCTTCCACTTCTGAAAAGCAAAGCAAACTATATGGATTTTTAATCTCTACAGTCTTATTCTACCCTACTGAATATGAGAAAAATAAATCTATTTTTCAGAGATAGACCTTAGAGCATGCTTCACAATTTTATGACAAATTCCCAAAAGTGAAGCAGTACGAGCTGTCACCGTAATTTGGATAATAAAAACAATAAGAAAATGCCAGACTAAAAGTCATGTCCAACCTCTCTTAACAAATGAAATGACAAACTGTCAGCCAGAGTTAAAAATAATATCCAATATCCACAGACTCCGCTTTTATCCCTGTACCACTGGCAAGGCTTCTAGATTGGTGCCTGGGAGAGCATTGATAATTGGCCAGGATATGGCTGCCCATAAGTGGGAGAGGCTGTTAAATCATTTGGCACTTCTGGCAATTTTATGCCAAGAGAGCACTGGGATTTCTGTGAGTCTGTAGTGAGCAGGATGGCTGCTCTGGAAGAGGAATCCTAATGTACTTGAGATCTCTGTGGAAAGGATCCACTAGCATTTTGAGATGTTCTGGCAGCATGAAGCACTAATGCCACTATTACTGATATTTTGAGGGTAAAAAACCTGAGTTTAAAAAAGAAACAGTCAACCAACCTCGATTCAAACTGTCTCTGGCAGTTTGTTTGTATGAAAATTATCCACATACTTATTTACAATTACACAAAGCGTTGTTTAAAAATCTGAGTTTTATGCCTAAATGTAAACCTGTTTAGATAAATTTTAGTGTTTATTCTCAGAGAAAAAATCTATAGCAATTTCTTCCGAACCTGTATGCACATTTTATAAAGAAGTCATTGATAGAATGAATTTACCTTGTTTTCTAATAGTTTCTTCTTCAACAAAGATATTCAGAAGCAAAGCAGGCAGCTTTTTTTACTGTTCTCTTTGCTGTCAATTAGAGTAGACATACTCTATGATTCTATGATGTTATAGTTTCTATTCAGAAATAACTGTTATTCCATCTGCTCCTCTGCTGTATTTTGCAGTGAGTTAAGCTGTGTAGGATTCCCTTATAACATGTTGAACTCTCCCATGGAAAGAATAGACTGTGATAGCAGAGGCCAAACTTTCATGATTTCTGGAATTTTTGGAATTTTAATGTCATACTAGAACTGAAAAGAGTCTTTGAGAATGAAAAATGGGTGTTTCCTTATCTCAATTTTGAAGTGTGGTGCAGAGAAAGTGAAAATAATTAGGTGCTTTTCATATTTTCATTCTAGTGACCAGTTTTTTGACTTTTACCCATTTGGTGACTATTTTAACCTCAAGCTAAGTCCCTGAAAACCAGACAGAATACCTTCCAGTTTCACACAAGGTTAGGTCAGTATTTCTGAAAGGGCTGTTACTGGTATAGATTATCCTTCAGGCAGTGCTCTCTCCCTTTGGAAACTCTGCACTCACTTTTAAAATCCTATACTAGATGTACTCATCAGCAATATAGGCATAGGTGATGTGCTTGCTGGAAGTGATTTAGTTGTAAAATATTTTTGTTCATGTCCTAGATAAAGAGATCTTAGTAGAATTAAATCATCTCAGATTTTCAAAATAGGTTCTTTCTGTTCTTTAAGGTTTCCTGTTTTTTTCTCCAGGTTCCCAGGGACTCTCCTACACTTTTTTATCTCTGAAGTTGATTTTAAGCAAGAACTCAATTCTCAAGGAAAGAAAGCCTTTTAAAGGTTTCTCATAATAATCTTGCTAGTAAGGCGTACTTAAAAATAAACTGCTTCTCTCCTTCCCTCTCTTATGGAGTGAGCTGAGAGGACAACAGCTGAATCATCTGTCTGAGTCATGCAAACGGCTGTCATTGTTTGATGTAAAGATGAACTAAAAAGCTGTCATTTGCTTGGGAGTATTTTTATACTTGACTCACTTGTCCAGTGAAGGGGAGAGGTTTTTTTTAGTTTTGGGGTTTTTTTAAAAATCTTTTTGCCTCCTTTCACATGGAAAATTATAATGAAGCTATGTGTCATTGTAACGGCTATAAACTCTGCTACTGAAAAAGCTTTACAGAAATCTTGCACCTCAGAGCATTTTCAGCCTGAAAGTCTGGCTTTTTTTGCAGTTGTACCCAAGCTCTGTGAGGCCGTGTGCAAACAGACCCTTCCTTCAAAATGCCTGGGCTTGTGCAAACACCTTCTTCACCTGCCCAGCTGTGTGCTGCCTGAAATGATTCACTCATCTCTGGACTGGCCATGCTCTCACCCCGATGTCTAACAGTTGATCCTCAGGTTCATGTGGTTTTGCTTTTGCTTTCTTTCACTTTCCTTCCCCTCCTCCATCTCTCTTAGTCTGTCTTGGTTTATCTTTCTGTATCTCTTGTAGTTGACTCTGCAGCACCTTCTACTCTTTCTTCACTGCCATCTCTGTTGTCCGTCCTCTTTTTTTTTAGTGTTAGTCTTTCTCCCCTCATTTTATAATAGATATCTTTACTGTTTTCTTCCACTAAGTCCCAGTTCTTCCAAATCCTGTGAGTTTACTACCAAATATTGCTAGACACTAAGGAATAGCAGAACAGAGCTATTTTGTCCAAACTGATGATGATGTGTTCAGTCCGATTTTCATCTAAAATCTGGCACACTGAAAACTGATGTGTATGCCTACTCAGGAGTTCCTGTACTCTGGGACTACAGTATTTGGAAGAGTGAACCAGTACTGAAAAATTATATAACCTTGGAAAAAGTGCAGAGACTACTTCAGAGTTCTACTTTTTCTAGCAGTCTATCCATCTTGTAATTGTAAACATTTATTTAAGCTCCCTAATCACAGCTTCACCAAAAAACGTGGAATTTTTCAAAACTGCCTAGCTGAAGGAAAATCTCTACTTCCAATTGAAGAGACTAGATAGGAGATGAAGATGCAACTTCTTTTCATTGCTGTGTCTACCATAAAACTTAACACTACTGACTGAATGACAATTATTACTTTAATATCTCTGAACAAGTAATGGTTTTAATACATTTCTTACCTAAGGAATCTAATAATACAAATATCACATGGACTGGAAGGCTTAGCTGTCCAGTTTTTGTGCACTTAATGTTTTTTCTAGGACCCACATTAAAGCAAAGTGTCATAGTCTCTTTGAAGTGTAGTAATTTTGAAATCTATTACAGTTGATCTCAAAATATTAAAGGAAGAGAACTGATATTTCTACTTCTATAACTCTACAGGATAATTTCTTTATACTCTGAAAGATGAAATTTATGTCATTTAAGCTTTGAAGCTAAGCCCAAGTACAGCACTCTCCACTGTGATTTGCAGGCTGTACTGTCATATTTTTTCCTCATTTACCCCTAATCAACAGGACAAGCTTCCTTTCTGAGATGTGTCTCTCTCCAAAGCTGGTTGGTATATTTTGAATGCTTCTTATGTTTTGGAATGCGCTGGATTCCAAGGGAAGTTTAGAGATACCAGATTAGAAAGAGTTTGGATTCCTGAGAAAGTAGAGTATAGCTACCGGATCAGTACAATCTTTCCAGTGAGTTTAAAGCCTAGCTAAAAACATTAATTTTTCTGTCAGACAGGAGATCATTAACGAGTGTGATTTTGTCTGTTCTGCAAATAAATTGAACAGAGCCTCTTGGAATGTTGCATGAGGGATAAACACTCATGTAAAGTAGATATAGTCATTTAACACAGGATATAAAGGTATTGTATAAAGCAAGTTGCATTATGTGAAAGATCCATTTGAAACCTGAAGTTAATGTTTTGTATTGAGTATTTACCATTTTATACGTGCTACAAAAATTAATTTAGTTTGTAAATGTTATGCTCTCTTTTGGGAAGACAGTAGCCTGACCATTATTATGTAAAGTACTATGGAATTAAATTGCATGATTATGATTAAGTCAGTATAATGTTAGCTAATTTCTCTAGCCAGAGGTACTAAGGAGACAGCCTGGCTATGCAATGGTTTTAATACCTTGCTAGAAGCTTCAAACAAATTGTTGCTATAATGAAGTTGTGAAGTCCTCACCCTGATAAAGCTTTATCGTGTTCAGATTGAAGATACTGCTTCAACATATTTCAGAAATGCAGAATAACCCCCCACCTGGTTCTCTTATCTTCATGACTAGCCATGGTTTCTACTTATCTGATCTCTTGTGTGTGTCAAAGCAGTTTTCCCTGAGAGCCTGAGAAAATTAAATGTGAGGCAAATCACTGCCTCTCTGAGTCCCACTCTGGTTTTCTGAAAGATCTGCTGAAATTGGTGGCATCCTTCCACTTTACCTGTACACACATTGTGTAACCGCAGGGATGAAAAGTCAGTCTTATTTACAATAATTTTAATGAATCCTTATTTTCACATTCATGCTTAGCCTTAGTGCAACCAGCAGAGTTTTTGTAGACCCCAGTAAGCTGTTCAAGCAATTGGCCTCCTCACACTTTGAAGTAAAAGAAATCCATTACCTTTCCCTTTCTTTTTACCGGTTTTATCAGCCAGCTGAGAATGAGTTGTCTTTCTATTCAGTTGCCTTTTGACACTTTTGCTTGTGATTCTTGTGTATGATACAATAAGGTGTAGCAATCTGTGACATCAACTGAAGTTTTATCACCAGATTCCTTACTAGCAATCTCTTCGAATATGTCTAGTTGTCCATAGTTCTTTTTGCATGGTGCTTTTTCTGATGTGAGTAAATAGGAAAACTAGAGGAAAAAAGGCTAGCTTTGGCAAGGAGGTGAGGAGAATACCTTCCTTTCAAAGGAGTTTAAAATAAACTGATTATTCATAAGTTCAGTATGAATTCTGGTAGCCTTAACAGATATGTTAGCTATTGATGCCTAGAGAGGCTGTTCTGGAACAGAGACTACACAGAGCAAAAGGAATAGAATAGGTATTTGTTGAAAGGCCTTAAAAGGATACACCTTGGGCAGTGCAAGAGCCTGGCCAGGGCTGCAACCAAGTTGAATCCAAGATGGATGCTGGTCACAAGTTTTTACACTTCTGTAAGTTTTGGTTCATCTACATACTGGGGTCAGTTTTCCAACCACAGCCACAGGCTAAGAAGTCTCAATCCCCTGCCTTGCCCCCTTCCCTTAGCCATTGTTTCTGCTTTTTGGGTACCAGTTGTCCTTGACTGTCTAGCTGGGAATGTATTGTTTCTGTCTAACTATCCTGTGAAGAGAATTTACTACCAACTAATAAGAGATTTCAGAGTAACACACCAAGCTGCAGAGAATGTGAAAAATATAAAAGCTAAAACCCAAGGCATCACTATCAGTTCCTTTAAATATTCAGACAATGCTTGGAGTTGCCAAATTTGTAAATGTTTAGGTGTTCAACTTTAAAGAATAATGATGAATTCAGTGGGCTGGTTTGCCTTCTCCAAATTAGGGTCTTCTGTAGGTGTTTGCAGGATTTATGTTTAGTGATTAATTTCATTAGCTTATGGTTGAATTTTGATCCCAAATATCTAGTTTCTTAGTTACAAGTTTCAAAATCTGTTTGCCTTCACTGGAAATCTATTTATTTTGCAAAAGTAATTTAATCAGTCCTGATAAGAAGGCTTTGTAATAAGCAATCAGAAATGCTGTGTTTAGTGTGGTGGCCATATGTTAATGCCATAAAGTCACAAATAGATTACACAAAATAATACATGTGTTTGCATTCTGCAAAGAGTATTGATGAAAATCTTCTAGTGACTGACTTATTCCTAAGATTTCATAAAATTGTGAAATGCTTTACCTGCCTTTGAAAGACAACTGTCTGCAGGGTAAAATGTAGCAGCTGGTCTTACACACCAGAGTTAACCCATCCTGACCCTGCTAGGCTTGGAATCTGACAAAATCACAGTGGGAGGCTGTAAGGCTGCAGGCAGACCTGCAAATAAGCAGTATAAATTACTGTCAATTCCAAATAAATGACTAAGTGTTGTAGGAGATATGGAATGTGCCATTTTGTATTTTGTGGGATCACAAAATGTGTTTTATTCTTTCCAAGATGAGCTTGCCTTCTGTTTTAGTGGGATTGATACTTCTCTATGAACCTGCTTCAAGGGTTTTGATTATAGGTCCATTTCAGAATGACAAGGTGACATTATTTTCTTTCCCCATTTCAGTGTTGCTAAATTTTGAGTGCTGGCAGGGCTCAAAGATTAGTCACTGGGACAGATTTGCCATTATTTTCAAGCAGTCTGGTGACATACTGGTGCTCTGAAGCTTTCACTTTAAACAAAACTAAACCCACCTTAGTGGTTGTCTTAGCTCTTGTTTCATGGTTGAACACTTCTATAGCTGATATACAGCTGTCCTCAGCTGCTGATCAAAATCAAATCAAATACTTATTCCTGGACTTGAACCTCTCCCAGCATTTTTCAATTTTTACCCACTTACAGATGTAAGTTATTTGCAATTTTTAAGTGCCTGCTGTTTAAAGTTGAAATTGTGATCCCACTCAAGTCAGTTAAATTTACCTCTAGTGGGGTCATGTTTTCCACATTAAAATATTAAACATTATTTATTAATTTAAAGCTTCTTTCCCTTGAAAGACAGGAAAACAATCCTATCAGAAGGAGCCTATTTTTCTGCAACATGTCTGTACTTCTCTTTCTAAGTCGATAGCCTCAAGCAAAAAATGAAGAGGTATGGGCCAAAAAAATATCATTTCAAGTCAGAACACAAGAAAGCTGTTGCAACTGGCCTCTAGAATTTGTTAACTAGTGCAATTCAGGTTGTAGAAGAGTCCAAAAGCACACACTCATATATGTCATGTCCAATATAAACCAATAAACCATGGAAATAGTCAGAGCTTTTAATTAGAAGAGGGGGAGAAAAATGTCAAATCCTGAGCTATCTTAATGTCTCGCTTTGTTTATAATGTGTGCTAACTGTATAAGTGGATGTGAGGATTATGATTTAACAGTTTAAATCTGTTTAAATTTCCAGATCTGATCTGAAGGTTTTTTGGTATTTTTACTCAATCAATCTGTGTGTCTGTTCTGTCTGTTCAGTCATTTCTGATACAGGCAGTCTTCTCTATTGATTTTATTCCCTGTGATACTGTATTTGATCTGGCAATTTTTCCTGCTAGCATTTCATCTGATAACCCACTGAATGTGCCCCAAATAAAGTACTTTGCCCTGCTTCTGTTTGCATACAAACTGGATTAGAATAGTAAAGACAGAGCCCGACTGAACTATTGGTATTCTTCGTAGTCAGCTCCCAAACTTCCCTTGGAAGAGGTTGGTATGGGAAATTTGAAGCTTTACATCCAGGCTTCCTGAAGTTGTGTTATACTCAGGTACTTACTATAGAAGTTTGTTTTTCTAATCTTCTTTTAAAAAAAGTATATGCATTCTGATGTGTAGGGAATATTCCACAAAAATAGTTTTGTAATGTCACTGATTCATACAAAGAATCATTCTCTTGAACTTTAACTGTGAGAAATGTGCAAATACGCTGTTTTGTTTTCATCTCTTTGGAGGTGTGACTGGAAAGTAATGTAAAAAAGAACTATAAAGTAAAAAGCTTTTCATTCTTGTATCTTCTGGAAATTCTTGTTATGTGTTTGGTTCATTTGTGAGGACTTAAATCAAAATCCCTTGATCAGGTTTCCTTCTTCTGCTTTTTATGAATTCTTATCCAGGAGAGCAAGATGTTGCCAGTGACAGGAGCTTACCAGCGTGACTGAAATTGTTACGTTGGACCAATGGATTTGATTTGATGTGTTTGATTTCAACAGTTGTGTAAAATAACGTAGTGGTGAGACATTTATGGTCAGAAAGCATTAATTCAGTCACTTGCACTTTACTGGACATCAGCAGGAAGGGAGGATGATAAAGAAATAGCTGCATTTTCTTCTCTCTCTACTCCGTGTGGAATCGGTGCACTCTGGTTTTGGGCTGTGTAGCACTATCTGGTGGGTGGCTCCAAATAACAGCACTTGGGTTTCACTGAGACATCGGGAGCGCTAGGGAAGGAGATCATGTTAAGAAGATGGACAGAGTGGCTGTTCCTCATTTATTGATCTTAACTAGACCTAACCTCCATAGGTCACATTGCACTTGCTCTAGATTAGATTTTTATTTTGAAGTAGTTATTTAGTAGTTTATGATAGGAGATTTTTATTTTCCAATTAAATATCAGCATTGATGTTAATGAGTGATGCTACAGTATTCTGAAACACCTAACTTCTTAATGTTTCTCTTTTTCCTTCTTTTCCATGTATCACTCTTTGATTTAAGGTGGCTATTGATTTGTTATACACTCGTCCTTGGTGTAAATAGATAACCCTTAAACATCAGATACAGGGCATGAGTGACACTTCACATTGTAAGGCTCCTGCTGTAATTACCGGGAAACCTTTCCTGCACTGGAAAGGATCCTCCGATGGATTTCCTTTTGTTATAGAAACTCTTTTGTGGTATTTGTTGACAATGCTAATGACAATTAGCATGCTTCTCCATATCAATAGACAGTGAGGAGCCTGTCCCCAGGGTAGCTGGCCTGTTTGTCAGCCCAGGAGATGAGGGTGTGAAGTGAATCCTGGCAGGAGGCTGGACCTGGATGGAGTGCAGCTTTAGAAAGAGATAATGAAAGGGAAGTACCTCATTATTGCAAAATAAAATCAGATTCTTGCCACTTTGAAGTTCTTCTGGAAAGCCACAGAGGTTTGCAAGGAGAATTCACTGATGACCTAAGACAAAAGGAGATGGTTCCTTTCCCATAGGACATTCTTGTCAAAAGTGATCAGTGTTTCCTGGGCATTTCCAGGGAGTAATAACTCTCCCACCAAGTTCTGCTGTTGCAGTTGGGGCTGCTGCTGGAGGTAGGATTTTGTTATATGTGAGTGGGCAGCTGGAGTGGGAGTTGCTGTCTGAGTCAGTGACTTGCTGACTGGTTACCTGAGAGACTCAGTGCTGCTGCAATTGGCACGGAAAGACGTTTCAGTAAAAAAGGAGAAGGGATGTGTAGCTGACTGCTTTTAGTGAGAGCTCATTCCAAAGTTTGTCACTTTTAGTCTGACATGCTGAATATTTGTTGACCTTCAGAGGAAATAGCAGAGTTCTTTCTTTTACAGAGATTCTTACTGAAAAACTTTTCCCTGGGAGGGATTTTTCATACGCATTTTGCTTCTGCTTTGAGGCCTGATCTGATTGGCACATCATGCATGGATGCTGCTGCTTTAGGTGGCTGATTGTGTCATTGGCAAGGCTTTCTGTGCTCAGAAGAGATGCCCTTTCATGAATGTCCTTGTGAGTGTCCCAAAACAACAAATGGGGAACATCAATAAAATTTAAATCTTACTATCCATAGTGTAAGGAATTTTACCTTTGATGACACCCTAGTAAACCCTAGAGAAGAACCCAGGCTCATCTGCTAAACACTTTCTAATGCTTAGGAATCTGAACATAATGCTGACTAATATGCTACGTATTTTCTAGTTTTGAAGAGCGTGCCACAGGTACTTGATCTAGGATCATATTTTGCTTTTATTGCCATGCACTTAGAAATATATACCAGCCACTTAATTAGAGCCAGCTTTTAATGAAGATAATGAAAGGAACAGCAGTAAATAGAGCAGAAGCAAGATTCAAGTATTTCTTAGTGCAAGTTGCAGGATGAAGGCTTAAAAGCATCCTTTCTTGGTCCTTGATAGTGAGGCAGCTGTGTGCAAGGTCGAGGTTTCTGCCCCTTGTGGTGGCCTGTTCTAGTCCAGCAGAGTATTGAATCAGCCAGGAGGTGCGTGGGGCATAAGGAGAGTCTCACTGTATCCCTTGTGAATATGTCTCTGGCTGAAGACTCTGAGATTGCAAAAAATTTTATCCAAGAGATTTGGTCCTGAGGAACAAACTTTTGTCCAGATAAAAATCTAGTCATACTCAAGGCATACAGTGTTTTTATGTTAGAGGCACCAAATGAAGAAAATATTAAACCAGTTAAAATAAATACTTCACCTAGGAATCACTAGAGAGGATCCAAACTGCTACCAACAGACTGTTTGTGGCATCATGTATTATGGCAGAAATTCAAATGTATCAAAAATGCAAATTCAAAGCATAAGAAGCAATATTTAAAATCATTTGCAATGACCAATAGCTGAAGAGAGATATAACTGATTTTTACAGCAGCAAGTGTTTTGCAAGGTTATGGAGCTCCAAGAGGAGAGCAGTAAAGCTGTAGTCATTTTTTTAAATCAGACACAGATTGGCAAGACAACTCTGAACCCAAGGGCACAATAAATGAAACTACAAGGACCCACAAAGTTACTTTAATTTTGCTAGGAGTTTGGGTTAGTGGAAGCATTTTACACATACATTCCGAAGTGCGAGGATGAATATTCAGTTTGCATTCAACCCTGAATGCTCTGGTGGTGTTTGGAACTATTCAGGCAATGACCCCTGTAATTCAAGGGCTGAAATCTGCAAGCCATCACCATTGGCCTATTTTTCCTTTCTTTCTTTCTTGTTTTAGGTTTTGTTTGTTCTGTTTGGGTTGTGCATGGAGTTTTTGTCTTTGTTTCTTGAGGCTCCTGTTTTGTGATGGGGGTGGGGGATTGCCAAATAGAACATCACACGTTCTAGGTGTATTTTTTCTTGGTAAGTGAAGTGCACTATCACTAGGTGCATCCAGAGAAAGGTGCAAAGTTCATTGAATCTGGTAGAGAGCATATTGTGTGCAAGCATTTAGAAGATTGTAGGGGCTCTAGTTCAGAGATAATACAGTGTTTTGTTTGTTCGTCAATCTATCTGCACATAGAAGAACCCCTCAGCAAATTCTGATGGACTGTGAATTCTTCAGAAAGTGAGTCTAGAAAATATAGTAAGTTTTTTTCCTGAGCTGTGCTTTTCACTACAACAGTGACAATTTTCAAAATCTTACAAGAAGGCACCCCAGATACCATTTGACTTTCATGTAAAATACTGTTTCTTTACAGTGTGCTGATTTTTGCAAGGTTGCTGTGAATTTCTGTTCATTCATTACAATTGCAGAGTGTGAATAATGATGTATTTGGGGTGTTCAAAATTCCGAGGAAGTCACAGAGGAATCTATGGACTTCTCTAGAGCCTATGACCCCACTTGCACTGGATTATTTGAGAAACTTAAGAATATGAGGTGTGGGTGAAAGGAAAGCAGAAAGGGAAGTCTGTCATAAAAAGAACCTCCCCTTTTTATTTCTGGGAAAACTCCTAAGGCAAGAAACATTCTTTTGTAGTCAAGTTTGTAAAAAATGCACCACAAAAGTGGTAGTGTTCTGGCAGAGATATTCTGAGACTGAGGAAAATATCAGATTTCTCATCCTGATAGATTTAAATATGTTTAATCAAGGTCTAAATATTTTCTTGATTTGCAATGTATTTTCACACTTTAAAGCATAAAAATAAAGATTGATTCCCATTTTATTAAAGGGTCATTATGAATTCCTTTTAAAACAATCCATGGATCAGCACATTCCCTACTTATAGGCTACCATCTGTAAGTCTTACTGGATCTATTTAATTAGATTTCCATGCAGCATCTGTAGCAATGGAAAATGCAAATAAGCTTCATGATTTCTTGTGTATTATAAATGTCACACAACTAGTTGCTGCAGAGCAGATAATTCCTTTTGTAATTGGAATTTCTGTCATGAGTTGCTCCCTCATTGTTAGCAATTAGAGCTTGGTAAATAATTTCATATAATTTGGTTCAGTTTGAATTACCTTTACCAACAAGCTAGCATTTTTTTTAATCTTTTCTGATGTATCTTACTCTTTTTCTTTTTAGTTAAATTTTATGTTTTCCTTAAGCTGACTTATTATTCCTTTATCAAAGCAACTGAAATAACTGTGGTCTAGGAGAAGAAGAAGCAGAAACAGATCTGTTGTGACCCAGATGTAAGCTGATTCCGATTCATCCCAAAGCATTCCATGCTTGTGCAAAGACTGGAGTTTCTAAATGCATGGCACCGGATGACAATCTCTCTTTCATTAAAAAAAAAAAAAAAAAGAAATTCAAACAGCAACATAGGCAATATCTGGAAGGGTGATACCTGCATTTCAGTCTCTGGTTTCAAGGGTTGGTTTTATAGTTGTCAAGATTTTCAGTGCTTATAGATGAAGTCCTTTAAGTATTCAAATGTTACTTTCTGGGGATCTCATTGCATGGCAGCTGCTGCCAGAATCTGAACACCAGCACCTGGCAAGATTTCATTTGGTTTCTGCCTTCAAAATTTTGGAAAATAGTTGAAAATATAAGTAAGATGTACTGTTCTAAAGCTAAAAGGCAAACAGCCCTCTTCCATATAAAATCTATACATCATTTTGAAGTCCCTTCAGGTGACAGTTTGATCTCCAGATTTCTGTGACTTCCTGGTTTATGAAATTTAAATTAATATAATGGAAAAAACAAGGTTAAAACACAGAAGACTGTGAAAGATATCACTTGACTGTGTTGTTTATTTGGTCAAACACTGACATTTGAGGCTTAACTTTATTTTTTTTTATTTCCAAGAGTGATCTTTTTAATAAAGCCACTACATGAAATTTACAAACTGGGACCAGGTTTTCCTTTACATCGACACTGAGCTTCAGGTGTTGCCCCTGCCCTTCAAATGAGTCATTGAAAGATCAGGCACTGTGATCCCATTCTTGGAGAGGACCACAGGGCTTTTTTTACTGTTCTTAAGATGTCTTAACATGTTGACAGAACTGAAAATGTACTCAACACCCTTAATGAGGTTGGAGTACTGGAAGGCATTACTCTTACACCTCGTGCTTTCTCTGCAGTCACCAAGGGTTTTTCTACTTTGGGAATCTGAAGCAGAAAGATGATATAACTTTGGGTTTGACATTTTACTGGGTGAAGGGCAGAGCAACACATAGAATTCAGGTCTCTGCAGTGTGGTCCTTGCTGTATACTTGCTGTCTGCTGTTATAGAGGCTTTGCTCACCCAACTGCAAGCAAATTTGGGAACAGACAAATTTTACTTAACTTATATATGTTCTGCATGCAATGCAATTAATGCATTTTTCTTTCAGTTAAAGAAAGCCTCTGCACTTGCATCCTACTCTTATGTGACAATTCTGTCAAGCAATGGGAGATTTGCAGTGATGCCTGTGGGAAATGTTGCATTTATTGAGTGTTTATTACAAATTCCTTGCTGTAATGGAAAACTAGGAAGCATGGGAAGAATGCTGAATAGCTATAATAGAAGGAAGCAGACAAGTTGAGAGACACTGTAGGTAAGGAAACGCTGACTGGCTCTTGAGAATTACCACTAAAGCACTTGGAAGGCAGTTTTGGTGAGTGGGGGAGACTGAGTGTCCAGCTGATCAAAGCTGATAAGACACCTCTGCCTTGGCAAGATGCTGATTATAATATAGAAACTTGGCACTGGATTCTGCAGTTTCATGACTTGTGAGCAAAACAAAGGTGCAGTGGGATCAAAAATCCCAGTGTGCTCAATAGCTTTGATTTCCAGGGCAGGCTGTTGAATAAAAAGGTTAAGACAGACAGTTTTATAAATGGCAGTATCACTGACTTGGTTCTTATTGTATAGGCCACACATTAATCTCACACCATGGGGAGCATTAGTGCAACAGTCTCAACACAGTTCTTTTATAACAGTTCTGTCTTTTCCACCGATTAATGAATTTAGCATTAATCTGTTACTACCACTGGGAACTGAGGGGAATCAGGCATATGCAAGTTATCAGTTTCTATAACATTTCTGAACTAGGGATTATTTGTCTTTTGAGGGGTCATTTTATTCTTTCCTGTTTATTTTAAATATGTTGCATATGATTTATTGTGATTTATGGAGCTGACAAAAAATACAATGAGTAAGTTTCTATATCCATTGAATAGTAGCTTTTGTTGGAAGTAAACTATTATGTTTCAGGGTGCTTCTTAAGAAGTGCAATTTTCCTTCTTTCCTCTTGTGGCATTTACTTAATGATTTACAGATTTATTTTTGTAGGGGTTTTTTTTATTATTCTTTATGTAAGTAACTCAACTTCTAACTTTCTATTTTTCTATTGCTCACAGTTCTATACAACCCAATATACGGAAGGAATTAAAATACTCTCAATCCAACTCACTGTCAATGTTTTTAAGTCAGCGTAACTTCACTGTAATAACAAGATTAATAAAATCCCAAAGCAAAATACTAAAATGCTATTCTGTTGAATTAGGCTTGGATATTAGCCAAAAATCTGCTGATGAAACTCCAATAATCCTGCATTTGCAGAATGAAGTAAACCAGGTATTTTTCAGGGGCTCAAAAGACCCAGAGAGTGTGTTTTCCTGAAATTGTAATATGCTTTATTATTGTTGCATATTTCTGATTTTTCTGGAATCACATAGATTTTCATGATTAATATGGGTGCTCTGTAAGCCTGGAAAAATAACATCATGAAACTTCATGTGAATGTCTCCTGGCAAGTAGTGTCACTTGAGTGATAATAGGAAAGCCTTTGAATGCACAGAAAAAGCTGTTGTTCACTGGCATGAAAAGAACATCCATAATAATTAAGCCTATGTCTCTTAATCCTAATTAATTGTTGCAGAAGTTACTGAAAGGTAACTGCATTTTTTTCCAGCAGTGGCTTAAAGGAAAATATTGGTCAGCATGGATGATGTAATGTAGTATATTAAGACTTTTGGCATGTTCTAAGCTTTAGACTGCTTTGCTTATACCATGGTTTTAGCAGTATTCAGGCAAATAACAAAAATGAAGATCAATAAAAGCATTAGAAATAAATGTTATTCTCTTGGGTGAAGTAATCCATTGTGCTGCACCTGAACAAAGCCCACATTTGCAATACAGTTGATTTATAAGCATGATGGGCTGATTGATAGAGGAGTTGTCTCAGATATCCTGTCTTTAATATTAGAAAATCAATTCTATGGATGGGCTTGCATTGAAAAGAAGCTTGTGACATGGAAATTCCCACATAACACAGTGCTGTCTTCTGACCAGCCAGTGCCATTTTACTGTGTATTTCAGAAGATATTTAGTTTATATGCAGTTCAGCATAAGAAGCCAGAAGAGATCCAGTTTTTTGGAACTGGGACAAACACCTCTTAAAGAAGTGGGATTTTTTGGCTCCTGTAGGGAGCAGTTGCTGAGGTGATTGAACCCAGATGTCCAGGCAAATGGCTGCAATGCATATTCTTGGAAATAATGGGCCATGAGGGCAGTCCCAGAAGTTTGTTGCACATCACAGACTCATCTGACATATGTCTGTTGTCTATTTCTGTATATATTGGGCATTAATAATTCACATATGTGAAGAGTTGTATTTTTCTGCTTTGCGTGAGAGGTTGAAACCTTCCCACCTAAATGTTGTGATGATTCTATGATTCATGTCCTGATACAGATGCGTTCAACTAAAAGGATATGGGGTGGTTCATTTTTATATTTTTTTTTCTCTTTTTACTGTGTTTTAAAACTGCCAAATTGAGATAAGATAGTGTTGAAAATTTTAGTGGTTTATGTACTGGCAATTTATGACTAATGAAAACTTAGGTTTTCTCTTACAGAAGATGGCTCTGGAAAAGCCAGAACCCTAGAGGACCCTCAGACAGAATTTCTTCTTGTTTCTGGTGAGATGAGGGAGGGGAGAGACAAGAGTCAGAGGCTTCATGAACTACTGATGGCTCCTTACGGCTGAATTTTTTTGTCCTTTCTGAGTGCTTGCATGAAGAGTTGTGATGTGACTCCTGCTGAGCTATGCTCTGTGGGAGTTGAGACGTGATGTTCTTTTTCAGTGGATGTGGCTATCAATTTCTAAGCTTGATGCTTATGTAAAGTATGGCTTTTAAATATTAGGGTGGGTTTTTATTTTTTTTTTTCTCTCCGTATGATAGTAGTGCAGTTCTTTCAGGCAGGCTGATAGTTTGTCATCTTCATTTAACCATTTCAAGCTGGTTGGGGTTTTTCTTTGTGGTTATTTCTTTGACGGGAGGGTCAGGAGTATTGCTGGATTGGAAGACTGGATTGTCTAGCAGTGGTCAGCTCTGTTATACTCACATGTCCAATGTTTCCTGTGTTGGGATGCTGAAGTGTCCAGGGCAGGCAGGTGGGGGACTGCGTTCCAATACCCTGATCAAAAGTCCTGTGGTTTTGCTGAGTTTAGCCATCAAACAACAGCATTCTCATGGAAGAGAGCTCACATGGGCTGCTTGGGTGACTGATAGGATTGAAGGGGAGAGGAAGGAAAAATGATGCTTTCCATCACAGTTCGCTGATCAAAGGTAATGGTGTGAACCCTGACAGACAAGAGATCTGCTCTCTGTGAGAAGTCTGCCTCAGGAGCACTGAATTTCCTAGAAGATTATAAATTGAAATTGTTCTATAGCTTTGTTGGGTAGCAGAGAAGCCTAAGATTAGATGAACTACATTGTGCTGTTCTGAAATAATATTCCATAATGTTTTGTTCTATTTAGTGGGAAATGCGCCTGTTTAAGAAGGTAACAGTAACTTCAAACCCTGACCAGAGGCTCCTTGAAGGAGTACAGGTTCTGTAATATGTGGTTGCAGTAAAATGAATGGCCCCATTGAGGATATTTCTCTCAAATCCATGAATTAGAAGTATGAAAATTGCTAAATGTTTTTGCAACCCAGAAAAATGGAACACCTGTAGCATTTCAGATAGGCAGTTCAGAGAGACCAGAAAAGGGCAGAGGAATAAGTTTGCACGTTACCATGTATGTGTACAGAGACATGAGAGCCTCATCTGCTTTCAGATTTGAATCAGTGCAGGAACCAAACCTGCTCAGCATCCACTCAACGGTAGGGTTCTATATTTTTTCTCTATCACTGTTTCAGTATGTCTGAAGGGGTAAAAGACCTTAAAAATAAACAATAAATATTTTAATTGAAATGGGGAAATACTTGAATTCATTGGAGTTCTGGACTTCCAATTGTTCTAGCTCTCAGATGGCAGTGCACTGCTTTTTGTTCAGAATACCTTTTTATAGCATTTAAAATAACAAATAAATGTTAGTAGCTCATTGTAATATTAGTTGTATCATTGGATTACTTGGTTTCATTTATATAATGCAATCTAAAGGGTTACTCTCATGTGCCCACAGATGCATTTCTAGTCCTGCTGTTTCATGTACAACACAGCTGCTACTGCATTACTGCATTTTCCAATTAAGTGAAATCGGTTTCTCCCATATACAGCCTGATTAATCAGCTTGTACACAAAACTGAAACCAGGCTGTAACAAAAATGTGCCATCTTAACCCATGACTGGACTGAAGAATATCCTAGTTTTTATCTAAGGATTGGAGTATCAGCTGCAGGTTTTAAGTGTGGCTTGGATGGCTGTGTTAAAGCCATCCATCACATCTGTATAGATACAAGTTTTATTCTACTGTCTTGGCTGTTTTGGACCTGTTGTAGGGGTGATTTCCCAAAGAAGGCAAACATGCAGGTATTTCAGTCATGACACTGAGCAGCTCACAGAGGAGGTATGGCTTCATCAAGAAGGATAAAGTCAGGGATTTAGAACACTTATTTTCATTGCACATCCCCTCAGGTTTCCTGTATGACCAAAGTCACTAAATATCCCATCTTCCTGGCCAAACACCCTTGGAGTGGGACCTTGCCTGTAAGGGTGTACATGTACTGTTCATTTGTGCAGATTGCAGTGGTCACCATGACGTGGCCCTGTAAGTGCCTTAGATGGACTAGGCGTGTTCTAAGTACGTAGAGTACTTTAGGTAATGGTTTTCTCAGGCCATGATTGACTCTTATTCTCTGGAGAATTCAGTTTTTTCCATAAGCTAACATATCAGGTGTTAAAAGTACTAGGACTTTTCCCTGACCTTTCCTTTCCATACTTGCTTCTCATTATTCCAGCATTCCCTGTTTATCATTCCATAGTCAGATGAAACAATTGTGGTTCCAGCAGAAGCACCTGCAGTGATTAAGTGAAGAGCCATATGTTGGCTCAGCAGGGCAAAGTCACCTATAATTTTTTCTTTTTTTTTTTTAATGGGGGGATGGATCTTACTTTCAGGAAGCAAGTTGTATGGAAGGGTGGTGAAAATCCCTCTCCAAGGAAACTGGCATCAGTGTCCATACTGCTAGGCAAGCAGTGCAATCATGTTTCAGTCTTGCTTTTTCATTACAGAATTCTGCTGAGCTGGTGATCTTTCAGGCTTTAATAGAGCAAAAGATACACTTTAAATGCTATTCATCTGATCCAACCTGAGCAGGCTGCACTATAGCTGTACTTCAGCCAACTGGTTACACTTGTTTTGCAGCCACTGGAGTGAAACGGACAATTAATTTTGGATGTGGTTCATCTGACCTAATTTGGATAGCTGTGTTAGCATGAGATGAATGGGGCCTGCTTCAGCTTACTGGCTAAAGGAAACCTAGACACCAGCTCAGAGGGATCCTGCCTTTCAGGTCAATATTCAGATATCTTCTGATACAGAATAATGCTATTCTATTCTATTCTATTCTATTCTATTCTATTCTATTCTATTCTATTCTATTCTATTCTATTCTATTCTATTCTATTCTATTCTATTCTATTCCTACTTTAAGCTCAATCAACATGTAGTCCTGAACAGAGCAAGAGTTTTCTTATGAAAATGGCACTAAATATTACCAAGTCAGTATCTTTGGGCTGAAGAGTTTTTAACTTTCTTATAGGTGTTACAGAACATAAATTAGTGCAGCTGGGGTACTCAAGGCAGTCGGCAACATGGAAAAGACTGGTGCCAGGTTATAATTCTAATAAATCTTGTATTTAATATGCTGTATTGATCTTCTCTCTGAAACATTAATAATTTACTTACTTTGCAAAAGGGGACAAAGAAATGTACAACTCCAGTGGGAAAAGTGAAAGAATGTGGCCTTCCCTTTACAGTAATAGGATATTCTTAACACGTAGGCCACAGAAGGAAATATATTGGGGAGGGAATAGAGATAAAACATTTTCTCCTCTGTTATGCCCTGCTGACCCATGGGTTTTCTGATACAGATATACATGGGAACTTGGCATGTAAAAATAGACTTAATTTTCCACTCTAGAGTACTGAGGGAAATGACATCCTATCAGGTGCGGGACTCACCTGTTGTGGAGCTGCTGTGAGTATTGCCAGCTGATAACCTTATCTGCAGCTCAGAGGGGCTGCATTCACTCTTCCCATGGTGAGACTGAAGCAAAGGAGCAAGAATCTGAGAGTGCCCAAGAATTGCAGAGCTAAAGACACTGCTCGTGTGGAGAAGGCAGTGGGAATGTGAAGTTCTCAAGTGAGACTCAAAGTCCAGAGCTGAGATGGCAGGGCAGGGGACAGTGCTGCTCTAAGGAGAGCATGGATTGGGAGGGTTGAACACAGCCTTACCCTCGAGGGACAAGATTATTCAGTCAGGATCTGAATATGAAACTTCTGAACAGCACCTTTTTCACTGTCAGTTCTCCTGTTTTGCTAATTTGAAGGTGCTGTCCATGGACACATCAGGTAGCAGTTCTGTTCAGATAATACTGCATTTCATTCTAACAGCAAAGTAGCTCTAAAATTAAAGACTGTACCTGCTGGCTTTCCCTCATTTATATGGTAATACCGTTTAGGGAAAAAATAATCTTTGGTATTTTCATGGATTTTTGCAGAATTAGAAGAATAGATTAGAAATGAGAAGCTGAGTTAGAAAAATATACTTTAAAAAGGGATGGTGAAAAGTAGAATTCATTAATGTTATAATCTTTCTGTTCACGTGCTTTATAAACATGAAGTTTTGTGGTTATGTTCCATATTTCTGCACCATCTGGAGAGTAAGACTTTGAGAGCAAAAGTTTTTTACTTATTTTCATCAATGTGTCAGAAGTTTGCTTTAAATGCTTCAGGGAGAACAGTTTTCTGTCTTAATGAACTTGAAAGTGAGTTTTGACAGAGTCCCCCATTTGTCTAATAAGTACAGTTCCATAATACACTATATGCAGTTGCTGCTGAGAATTTCAGAAATTTGGGTTTCTAGTGTGCAGGATGGCATTTAAAAAGCAGCTGACTTCTTCTTAGGACATTACATGCTCTTTAACAAATTATTTCAGTGTTTCAAATTCCAGCTGAAAAAAACAACACATTTTAGCAGTAATAGCTTAGAACATTTTTAACTGGAATTCTTGTTCTACTCAGATTCTAACTAGAATCTTATTCTACTCTCAGTTTTTCTGAATTTCTGCTTATGTGTTTATATTAAAAAAAAATTAAATGCACAAATAATTTGTTAGTGTTCTAATGTAAATTAGATTGAACAGTCAGTCAGAAATAGCCATTCAGAAGTTGTTCTTCTGGAGAAGGCCAGCAAAGCACAGCACGGAGCAGTGTACTGGAATGAAGATGCTCAGTTGAGCACATTCCACCACACAACCAAGGACACTCGAGTCCAAAGTTAAATCTGACCAAATCAGGGGGTATACAGGTTATCTGGTTTGTCTTTGAGGCTCCTTCAGTGCCTCAGAATGGTTGGTACAACTATCTAAAAGTGCTTTTAGAGGTAAGTTAGTTGCACAGAGTCAGCTCGGGTGCCTGAAGACTCACTATGAATGTAACAGCACCAGACGCTTGCAGAAGGGATCCTGCCTTTCAGGTCGATATTTTCTTTTTAATTTCCTAGTCCTAGAGTTACTTAGTTACATTTGACTCTCATCTTTTATGTGTTTCGAGACTATGTGGAAAAAGTTATGAAGCCACAAGTTGGAAGCTGCTAGGTTTACATATTTATTTTTCTTAATGCCATAATCTGTAATTTAAACTTTTTTTTTTTTTTGGTGATTCTTCTTGAATTACTTTTTTTTATTTGTTAGCAACTACTCTATATTCTCTGAATGTTTAGAGTTATTAGTGCTTAAAGTACTCTCAGCTGGCACATATTTTTCATTGAGACAGTGGGATGGCTTTATCTGTTACATTTCATATAGCATCAGCAAGCAAAGCAATTGAAAATTTGGAGGCCTTTTGCAAAAGTCTTGGTGGATGGTCCTTGTACTGACAATCAGAGCACGTTTGGGGCAAGACTGCTTTTAAAAATATTTTTATGCTCTCCTTAATACCAAGTGCAAAGGGAGCCAAGTGGGGAATAATGTCATATTTCAGTTAAAAAATTAAAACCACAGCCTAGAAGCTGAGAGGGAGAGTTAGGTATCACATAATCTGAAAAAAAAAAGTTTAAATAAGACCATTAACAGATTGAGGCTGCTATACCAGGTGGGAAGGGAATTCCCTGGAGACAAAGGACTTTTTTTTGGATCACTAGGATTTTTCTGCTTATCTCACAATACATGTATCCAAACTCTGTTATTCTGACAGGAAAACTTCTTCTAAATGGACAGAATGACTTGGTGGAAAATTTGAGGAGGAGGCTTCCCTACTTAGGGAACCATCTGGTTCACAGTTGGAAGCTTCTTGCTCTACTCTCTTGTCTTTAGCTGCGATGACTGTTCTATATGTGTCCCAACACTGTACATCTGATAGCTACTGTAAACCAAACAGAATATAGATGTGTGAAACTTCTCTCAGAATTTTGATCAAAATATTTATTTTAAAAGTACTATTTGAAAGAGTATATTAGATGGCATTAATTTAATGATTCTGCATTTTGGTTTATTTTTTAACTGCATCATACTGTACTGAAGCATTCCTGTGGGTTATTTTCTTCTCTCTACGTTTAAGAGATTTGCTTCAACAGGCTCTTTAAGTCACAAAAGTAGCATCCTTACCCCTTTGAGCAGCCTTACTAAAGCTGGCAGCTGATTACTTACTTACTTACAATGCAATGGATAAAAAAACCCCAGAAAGTACTTGTAAAAAAATTCCAATTGCTTGTATGCAGCTCTTCAGCATCTTAAATAGCCTTTGAATGTCTCCAAAATTGTGAGTGATTTTCTGTTTTCTTGCCTGCTGCAATTCTATGAATTAAAATATTTTAAAAGTGCTGTGTGTAATGACAAGTGAATTATAACCAGTGAGTGAGGCGAGTCCACCATGACCTAGCCTTTTTTTTTCCTGCATAACAGATGCAAACCTTCATTTGTGTGGTCAACAAATAGAGCTATTTGGCTTTCTCACACTCTCTTGCTCTCTCTGTTTAAATAAAATTGGATTGTGGCCAAGCGAATCAATAGTTTAAATACTTTACTTAAAAGAAATAGAGAGATCAAAAAGCAGCTTTATAGCAGGGCAGACACGTTGAGAATTTTGTGCTTGATGCTCAGTCAGTCCCAGAGAGAGCCGTGGTGGTATTGCTAGAGCACCCAGGTACAGCAGAACAATGATGTCTGCAAAAACTTCAGAACAAGCTGTAGAAACCTTATAGTTCTGAGGATATTGCAGCTGGAATCAAATTCTTCCAAGGCAGAAATCCCAAACTTACTGGGAAGCTGAACAGAATGAGTGAGTTAGTCTCAGTCACCAGATGTGGATATGATGAAAATGAGAAGGGAATGAAGTCTTTGCTGGCAGCTGATAGCCCTGGTTTGAAGAGTTTAGAAGACTTCTTTCTTATGTTCTGTTTTTGTTGCACCATTTGAACGGCTGTAAGTGATGGATTTCTGGTTTGATTTAAAAAATCCTAATTCATAATTAGGGGTTTATACACCAGATACACTCTAGATTTGTTCAAGTACTGTTCAGGAGAATCAACTGAACCTGTAACTGACTCCACTTTCCTTATGAGCAGTTATTGCCCTTAGATTCTCCATAATGACTTCTCTATGGATCACTTGCTGCAGTTGCACTAGACTTCAATAAATTCAATCTAGAAAAAGCAGAATTATTGTAAATACTTTTCAGGGTCAGTTTACTGAGTAAAAGTCAGCTAGGTCAGTTTCTGAATTTGAAGAGGGGAAATCAGTTTCAGTGAACCCAAAACTTGGTAAAGGGCATTGTTTTATTTTTTAGAAAATCTATGTTACACTCTAAATTAAAAACCCCTCATACTGCCAGAACAAAATTTTATTTTTTTCTATGTTTTTTCTTTGTTTTTGTTTTTTGTTTTTTTGTTTGGTTGGTTGGTTTGGTGTGTTGTTTTTTGTTTGTTTTTTTTTTTTTCTTTTGGTCTTGCTTTAGCCTTTTATGTAAACTTTTCCTCTTCTTTTTTTGATGAGTCTTGTGGAGTTTGTAGTTTGTCCAGTTGATGAACACAGTGCTTATGTCTTCTGTGGGTTATGTTCTGATAAGTTTTACAGCTTGTCAGAAGGAGGGAGAAAATTAATGTCACGGATGCACATTCTGCACTGAACTCCATAAATGTGCTGACCATGAGGACACTCATCTTGTGCAGCTTCAGCTCAACACCACAGGAACACCTTCTCTAATGAACCTTAGAATGGAGCCTTCATGTTTTCTGGTGGCTGGAATTTAACCAATTGTTCAGGCAATTGTACAGCTAGGCTGGTAAATGGTAGGCTTAGAAGTGGCTGCCTGTGAAGTGAAATAATAATAAACCTCAGATTATTAAAGTTTAATCTCTTTTATTCCTCCATTCATTGCTTCTGGCCTACGTTTGGCTGGTAGGATACGAGAAACTATCAAATTTTTTTATCTATCTCTAATTGTACGCTGATCACAGTAAGTGCAAAAAGGAGTTTTGGGTTATGCTTCTTTAAAAATTATCTTATCTGAACAGAAATTCTGCCTGAAACTACTGGATATTATCTAAGAGCGCAAAGGTTAGATGAAATTTTTCATAAATTTGTGGTTTGGTTAATATAGGGATGAAATAGGACTGTTTTGTCTGATGTTAAAGTTGTGTGAGGCAAAAATGCATTTTAAAGTAACTTACAAAAATAATGTTAAGAAAACACAAGAAGTACATCATAAATTCAGTGCATAATGTTCCTGCTAACTTGACTGTTGACTGAAGATGAATGGATTTCTACCAAAGCAATTTGTTAGAATGGTTCTGGAAAAACAAAATTAGATCATTTATGACCAAATAAACATCTTTGATAACAGATGAACAGTATTAACATAGAATTATAGAGTAATATAATTGAATGTATTTTTTGCTGTGTTTGTAAGTGGCCGGTAGCCGTTTGTAAGTCAAATTTGTTTGGGGTTTTTCTGCAATTAATATGTTAAGTGCAGAATTTAGCTGATGCAGTAAAATGGACAAGCTGTTCAGTCTCACTGTGTGTATTTCAATGGGGCTAGAGGCAATTCAGAGATCTGTTCTCAACTAATTTCCAGAATTCAGTGGCAGCTCTTGAGAAGTGACTTAGCAGTCCAGTCTCATTCCTACAGATCATCATTACAGTCCCGCTTAAATCTTTGTCTGATGGAACTGAGAATAGAACTTGCAGCTGAATAATTAAGAAGTCATTGTAAGAATACCTAGGAGGGGTATATATATATATATGTAAATGCAAAGTAGCTTTTAAAAAGTAAAACCTTGTTAAAGCCCATCAAGAAAGCTGAAATAATTTGCATGTTTTTTCAGTAGAATGTGTCACATAACTTCTAAGCAGTATTTCTAAAAGTGTATTTATGTTGGCTTGCAATTAAACTTGAAATGTTGTAGCTGCAGCCTGTGCTACAGGCAAATCATAAAACTACCTCGGTGTGTGTTGTTCGAGGGGCAATTTAAAAATACTGCTAGTTGAGTATCAGCATATTGTTGCAAGCTCCATGGGATGTGGACTATTCCCATAGCAGGGGAAAACAGTAAATCTGAGGATGCTTCAGAAATATAGAGGAGGCTGCTGCCTCTGGTCTTAAGAAGTTACCATACCCAGAGCTAGTGTTTCTAGTCTAATACTAAGGGCCTTTCCGTTTTCCCTCTCTTGCAGTACTTCAAGATTTTCTTTGCCATACACCTTTTTGCTCAAGAAATTGCCCCATGAGCAGTAAAACTGATTTCTTCTTTGTGTGCACATATACCAATAGACCAGAAAGCAGGTTCCACAGCTTGCAATGTGCAATTTCAATGTATTTCAGTGTTAAACTTACAACTTCAGTTCCCAATGAAGTTAAGAGTTTTCCTACCTGAATTTCTTACCTTCTGTTGAGTTGTGCCTTTGATCTATGGTTTCATTGAGTTTCAGGAGTGAAAGAATCTCCCTGAGGCAGCAGTTGCAATTTTTTCCTAATGAGGGCAGTATGTCATTTACCCTTTTATACTTGGAAAACACTTGGTTTCCCTGAACCTTGGCTTTCCTGGAGGAGCTGAGGAAGCATGCCTCATTCTCTGTTACTCACAGCAGTGAGACCTTCTTACTTCCATTTCTCATAAACAAAAGTAAATTCAATTTATGCATAAGTACCCGTCCTTGGTTATGGCAAAGTCTTCCTGGACGTGTGTGGGAGTTTGGAGGCACAAGTGACTCTGCCATATGAAGGGTGATACACTCTTTTAGCAGTAATGATTAATGCTTCTTGAAAGAGATTTAACATGATTTGAAACTATGTACAGGTAACAAAGTTGTATGCAAATTATGAAAGAACAAATAAAATGATACACAACATTAGGTAGTAAGATGATAGTATTTGTTTTGACTCATTCAAGTACTGTTAAGAATCTCCAAGTAGTTTTTGAAAACACATCCATTTGCTAAATCCTCTGAGGGTACAAAACTTGAAAAACGCCAAACCATTTGAAATGT
Organism: Cinclus cinclus; assembly: GCF_963662255.1. Lineage (NCBI taxonomy): Eukaryota > Metazoa > Chordata > Aves > Passeriformes > Cinclidae > Cinclus > Cinclus cinclus. The sequence goes on from NC_085059.1 coordinate 13,021,721, forward strand.
GCCAGGCACAAATGACTGATATCTCTGTCTGCCAAAATTACTCAGCTTCATTTGACTTTCTGAAATGGGGCTTCTGCAGCAATGTCTTACATAGGAGATGATTAATAGCATGAGGAAAATAAGGAGCTGGAAAAAATTTCAAAAATAATTTCCTTCTGTTGTATTTTTACAGGGTTAAAAAATTTATAGACATCCTACAACTGTTAGAAACCATTTCAAAGAAAGCTTTTTGCCCTGCAAACAGCTTCATTAAAAGTAAGCATAAAAAAACATCGACATTTTAGCAGCATCTTTTGAACAATAAGTCTCTCTTCTTGTACATTAAAACCTCAGAAACACTTTCCCTTGTAGTGTCTGGGAATTCTCTGTCTTTGAGGTAAGGATGACTCTATGTTTTTTTTATTTATTTCATGTTTAAGGATATTAACATATATTCAGGGTAGTGAAAACCATTTCAAATGCACAGAGCATCTTTGTTGTCATGAAAGGCTGATGTTAACTTCCTGCTGAAGTCTGCAAAACCAGAGCTCTTGAATTTAACAGAGCTCAGAGACGTGCTTCTGGACTTAACACTGAGTTAAGAAGGCTCTTCCTTGCCATGTTGGGCTGCAGCAATTTTTGCTATTTCTTGTTTTTTTGGAGGGATGGGTTTTACTTAGATATAATGCTTATTTATTTTCTTTCCACTACACAGGGGCTCAAAGCATGATTTGGTGATATAAATTTTAAAGTTCTGAGGTCAAGGTCCTGTGCTACCTACATATTTATTTATTTATTTATTTATTTTAAACTGCTGGAGTTTGCATTTTTCTTTCTCTCTGTTCTGTTACAGTTAAATTAAGAGGTTTGTGTTTAAATCTCGGAATATAACTTCAATTCAATGACTGCTGAAAAAACCCCATGGTTTACCATAGCTATGAAATCCCTTTTTTGAGCGCTGCTAAGTGATATACCTGAAAATCTTCTCCCTGTATGATAAGGACCTCTTGTTTCAGTAAAGTTTCAATAGAATTTCCGGCTTCTTCTGATCTTTCCAACCATTAAATCTTTTTTTCATCAATTTTTAAAACCAAGTGGAATATGTCATTCTTTGTGGAAAGACTAAAACTATTTTCTTAATGAAATCATCTTTGTCTGTGAGTACAAAGATTTCTTCCAAGTGTTCTGGCATACCAAAACATTCACATTTTTTTAAGGACAGCAGATGCCATCTTTAAGAAATGGTGTTTTATAAAAAATGTTGTTTTCAATCAAAGTGTGTTTTTATAGAAAATTTTCAGCCAGTCTAACAATGCATCACCTTAAGCATGTCACTGCAGTTTGGATTTGAGGGGAAAGAGCTTTCCCAAACTTTGAGGCAGTTTATGATAATCTTTCCATATTTCCTGAGGACAGAGTACATTTGACTACTGTTTATCCTTAATTTAATCAAAAATTCCTTCCTAGTAAATTACCAGGATAAAATCACTGACAAAGGTGACTAAGGCAGAAGTCTATTAGCTTTGTTTCTTAAGTAAAACATTTCATAGACAGAAGTTATGCTCTCAAGAAGGAGGAATAGTCATTGTAAGAGGAATTTCATCATTACTGAAAAGAATAAATTGGGTGTGTACGATGGAGAAGGATCGCTTCACTCATTTGAAGTCTCTCAATGCACTGGTGACTTTACCATTTCAGCAAAAGGCCAAAAAGCATGCATGATCTGAACCCTGGTGTCTTCATTACTGCAGCATATTATCCTGGCATATTCTGTACTAAGTGCCATTGAGCAGAGCCAACATTTTGGACTAGAATTCCTCTTTCTCTTTTTTTTTTTTTTTAACATTTTCTTACACTTGGTTGGTTCTTCCTTGCCCTGTTCTTGCTTTGACTTTGTCATTCTTAGCCCTCATCTTTTGCTTTCCTGTTTCTTTTATAGCCTTCTTAGCATTAGTTAAGCAATGTTAAGAAGTTTAAGCAATTTGGGGAAAACTTTAAGACTTGAATCTGATGATCAAATTGTCTTAAAAGTGAAAATTCAGTACCATTCAGGCCTTGTTCTATTACTCTTAGGGAGTTTGCCGTGCTGTTATAGGTAAAAATAAAATTATTTATGGAGACAAATCAAGTGTGCATCATTCTCATCCTTTGGAAAAAAGGCTAAATATCACATTATGTAAGTCAAAGAAGTGTGAGAATATTAATAACTCTGTCAATCAAATTAATGTTTCATTTTAAGCCATGTTTTACCTCTAATCTTAAAGCAGAGTTGTAATCCCCAGTTATAAAATATTGTTCCTCACCAATCCGTTCCAAAGCGCCTTTCACTGTTTTTTGTTCCTGTTTTTTAAATCAGGAGAAACTAAAGCAAAAGTAAAATTGACTGTCTGATCAATATTTGGCTTCCTCCCTGATGCCATTAGACTTTGCTTGTGATTGTAGTTCTTTGTTTAAAAGTGTCTTTATTAAGACAGTCATCTTCTCTTGGATTCACACCACAGTCATGGTCATCTCTCATTCTGTCCTTTCTGACTGCAGAGATGTGGGATAAGTTTTCTTCACTACCACAAATGAGCCACAGGGCTCATGAATATATGCAGAGGGCCTTATTCTACTCTAAAACAACTTCAAGCTGAAATCGTTCTGGAAGCCTTTCTGCACTTGCCCTTGAATTGTGCAGGATTCTGTGGAGAAAGCTGGTGGTGTTAAGGAGATGAATAAACCTCTGTAGGAGCAAAGAAGACATTGACACCTTACACAAGTGCGCAGTGATGCTGGTGGCAGCTGTGACATTTGCCAGCTCTACAGGGTTTGGCACCAAAGAAAGGACCTTTTCTAAGGTGAAGGTAAATTATACCTCTTAGGAAGAGCTGGGCTGGGATGGACTCTTACAGGGAATAAAGCTGGGTTAGGTATCTCAGATTTAATATCCTAGTCACCACCCTATAGTTTCAGCCCCCAAAGAGATGCAAGTTCATCCTGCCTCTGGTACTGTCCTCATGCATCTGTAATAATTTGGTGCCCAGTCCAGCTCAGGTGTGTGTGACTGGTACAGGGAACACAAGTAGTTGAAATATGTTGCATAAACACACTCACAATTTTGATTTCTCTCAGTTTACTGTACACTGTGAAAGTCATGAAGATTTCCATTGAGAGACCTGGGGCACTGTAATCAGCCTATCATGATAATTTGTGGTGTAACATTTTTTTAATTAGCCCCATGTCAAAGGAAGGGAATAGTGCCTTAGACATCTCCTCTCTGTCTTGCAATGCTCTTATGCAAGTCCTTTGGTTTTGTCAAACCTAACAGGTTGTCTCCATTGTGGAAGAGGGAGAGGGTTTTTGCACTGTGGGGATGTGTTTAGTACGAGCACTTAGGCTCCTAAGTGCCATTTAATGGGAAAAGGAGTAGCAGGTGCCCCATCTTACTCAAAGCAAGGTCTTTGCACATCACACTGGCATCCACACGCTGGTTTCCTCAGATTCATGTACAGCCTCCAGGCAAAAATAGTGTCTCTATGGTCCTATGTGCTCTGAAGGGTTATGTCTAGAATGATTATTATTTATTTTTGTATTCTATCCAGCTTTTAACACCATGGTGTTTCTGCATGTCTTGATTCCCAAAGTATAACTTGAGTCTGTGTTCAAGTAAATGTACCCAAGTTGCCAAGCATACATTTCATAAGTAATACTCAAGTGCTCTATGAATTTTGATAAAAAAAAAATTCCAAATCCACAACTGTAGATCATATCTTTTCCTGATGTAAACTGATGTAACTTAGAGAATGTATAATTCAGAATATTTCTGTTTGGAGTCAACAGGGAGTGAACTTAATAGGTAAAGGTTGAGAGACACAATTACATGGAACCACTAGACACTTTTGTAAAGGCACTTTTAAAACACTCTCCAGTTGAATTTGAAGGATGTTTGTGGCAAATCTTTTGAAAGGGTCGTTGACTGTACAAGGATGAAAGTTGTGGGCAATCAAGTTCTGTAATTTGTTTCTGCCTACTGAAGAAAAAGGGCATATGTTTCTACAGAAGTTTTTTGACTTCTCATAGTTTTGATTTTTATTTAACATACAGACTTTAAAGGAATCATTTTATTTTGGAACAAACACACATAAAAACATGACAGAAGGCTATTTCTCATAAAATAAATTACCAAGAATGCACACAGTCTTAGAATTTCTGCTTGTGAAGTACATGGCACTGTTTAGGACCTGAGCTTCAGTGTTCATCATAAACTGATTTTATTTGATTTGATAGAATATTTATTAATTTAGAGTAGACATTTATAGGTGGTGAGAAAGAACATGTTCTCTCAAGTTATTTGGCTGAAGATGGGGTTTAAAAACAAGTCTGGGGTGAAGAGGGAGCAAATAACTTGCTTAGCAAGTTGTTGCTGGGTTGTGACCTACACAGCTGTTTGTTTGAGAACTTTTGCCTATACTCTAATTTCAGAGATGATAAATGTGAAGCAATTAGCACTGATTCATGCTTGTAAGTGCTACTTGAGAGTTCAGTTGAGGAATTGTGCCTTTGTATGATTTTGTGTAAGTAGTGCTTCAGCATATTTAATAAGGTCAGTTATAATACATGTTTGAAAACTGCATAAATGCAATCAGGAAAACATTTCTGATTGCATGAATAATAGTTGTTGCATATGATTAAAATGCAGTAAATTATAATGAGATATAAATTGAACTCTAGAGACATTTTTACATTAATAAACTTAAAATCTCATGTATTTTGACTAAGTGTTCTGATTAAGTAGGCATTTGAAGAGAGTAAGGAGGGAATACCCCATTGCTGAAGAAAAGGCACTTGCAGATATCATAGAACTGATTTCTAGCTTGAGCTGATGACACAGACTAGGATGGATGGGCTTTGTGCAGCTGAAATGTAGGTTGTGCTTAGATAAATTATTTTGTGAAGAGGTTTTAAATCAAAGTACAATAGGGCTGGCAAGACCTTAAAGTTATTTGACTGACCCTTTTGCTCCAATACCTGTGCTTCTTCTGGCAAATACTTACTGAGTCTGTTAAAATGCAGAATATTCCTACTGTCTGTTGTTCCACAGCTTACACATGAGCTTTTTTCTTCTTGACTTAAATAAGATTTTCTAGTTTCTAGTCAGACTATTTGTGCTGGAATTTGATGTGATTGTTTCTCATCCTATATTCAAGAATATAAAGAACAGATACTTCCCTCTGCAGAAATCTTTTGGGGACTTTTTTTTATCTTACCTGCAGACTGCATGTGTTACAGGTTGAGAGGGCACAGTATCCAATTTTCTGCATTTCCAAAGTCACTTTGTGTTTCTCTCACTGCTGTTCTTTTAGTGGCTGTTTCCATGATACTGTTACATGCCCCAGCTTTCACTCCCGGGGCAATTTCAAAGGGCCATTGAAGAATTCAGTGTCCATGAACAAGTTAGTATTTCTGGTTTCTGGTTCACTTAAATTCCTTTCCACTTAAAACTGCCTGTTAATTGTATTGCCCATATAATTTTGATGTGCAGAATAAATGGGAAATTTATGTTAAAACTGTTTCCAGGTGTTCTGCTGCTTTAAAAAATCAAAAGAAAAGTACTAAAATTTCTTGAGTTTCAGTGAATTTTGGCGAGAAAAGTCTGTAAGACGTGGAGGACCAGTGTGTTGGGGAGAAGAATGTAGGGATGAGGATGTTAAATGTGGTTTCATAGACGGATGAGAGTTTAAGGAACTCTGGAGAGCAATTGGCTTTGTGCTTAGCCTCTAAAGAGGGGAAAATTGCATTGACTGAGATTGAAACTCCCTTGGGTTTCTCATTCAATTCCACCCTTGTACTCCCTGGGCCAATAAACAGATAAAGAAGAACTAATAAAAAAAGAATCAGGTTAAAGAGAGAATCTGTAGCTGCTAGTGCAGCTGCAGTTAAATCTTTCCTTGCATCATAGATTGCTCCCAAATAAAATCATTCACTCCAAGGCTATTGAAAAAACAAAATCATCTGCTTTTTAATCGTTGCTTGCTGAATTGTTGACCTTTGGCTGTGCTGAGGCAGGAGGACTGTGAAGAAAAATGCGGATTGGAAATAAGTCTACCTTCATTTTGAGGTGTGTTCCCTTCCTCAGTGCAGGAAGGAGCTGACAGCAGGTTTCTCAGAGCCACTCAGGTGGCCCCAGGTCTCTTTACAACCACCACATGTTACAGATGGTGTTGGCAGACCTTCAGGTGCTGGTTCTCTCCCTAAAGGCCTCCCCTGCCCTCTGTTATCAGAACTGTACCTTCCCTGGCTGCTCTGTAAAACATGAGGAGATCTGAGTTAATTTCTGGTTGTTTGCTTTTACCCTGACTCTCGCCCACTTTCTGCCCTTTCCTCAGAAAAAAACATGCATTGTCTTAAGAAAGAGAAACAAAGCAAAAAAACAACAACAAAAAAACTCTAAATGCAAACTGGCACCTGTACACGTATATCTAAGGGCAAATAAAGCTTTGTACTTTGCTATTTTTTTTTTTTTATTCTTACATTCAGTTGCATGACTACAAGCCTTTGCTTAGCTCACTGTATTTTCCCATGCTATGGTATGATGGCAAAGCAAAATGTAACAGAAGGAAGTTAATTAAAACGGAAACCTTTAAGTTGGAATGAGTTTTGAGTCAGACTTCTAAATGTTGCAGTGTATGTTTCATACACTTCATTCTGTGGACAGCTTAAATGTTATGAGGTCTGGCAGTTCTTTATTTCACTGCTGATTAGATGACCTGTGAGCAGTGTAGCATGTCACCCTTGCACTGGAGAAGAATTGGCACTGCCTGTGGAGTTGGATTCAATTGTTGGGATGTATGAATGTCTGCTTCCAAGTGCTTGACAGAGATAAATAAAGTGCAGAGTTTCTTAAAGAGAATCAATGGCAAGATGGCAGATGCTATTTTCTTTGTCTTTTTTTTTCTTGGGGGTAGTGTGGGGGAAGTTGCATTTTCAAAGTAACAAACATCATAAAGGCTTGGGGACAGCTGACGTGGGACTCTGACAATCTGGCTCATCCTGTGGGCCTACTGTTACATATAAGTTGCACTTGCTAAACAGTAGGAAGGTGTTTAGTTAGGTGTTTTTTCAATTTCCCGTTTCAATGCAAATTTGGGTGTAAAGTTGCTTTTGGGAGGGTTTGTTCTGGTGTAAATATGTCCTCAGATTGAAAACCCTGTGAGGAAGAAATGAGACAGACCCAGCACCTTCAACAAAATAGTCCACAAAGCCCCTCTGAAAAGTCACTTTTCAAACTCTGTTCCAGCTGTTCTAAATTTTAAAACCACAAGACAGTCATGCTATTCAGTGCCTTTAGAGAATAAAAAAAAAAATCCCACCACTACCAAAAATAGAAGCTATTGATATGTCAAAAAGTGTTAATGTAAACCACCTACATGTACTAAATTTGGTCTGTTTTAATTCTCCTCACTTTTCCCCTATTCCCCCACCATTTTTGAAGAGTTACAAGGTATGTGTCTATTCCTTTGCAACTCAAGTCCTGATGTGGCTGAGGAAAAGAGGATGGACAAGCACATCTGTCTGAAATGGACCTAGTGGGCAGTTTCCTATAGACTTATATGCTCACCTAATAATGAAAGTGTTCATTTTAAGCACCATTTCCCCAACAAGTATTTCTTATATATATATATATCTTACTGAAGATTCCCGAGCAAGTTAAGTTTATGTGGCCTGCCTTTGAGACCAGCTGGCTTGTGAGAGAATTTTTTCTGACTACAGTTCCAGAATCAATACCTGAAAAAGCAGTCCTGTATTTTCTTGTTCTGTGGACACTGAGGTCATTTAGTTCTTTCTGTGGTATCACTAAGTGCCTATTAAACTGGAGTTCAAGGTAGCTAGATAGGAGGCAAGAGATAAAGGAAAAATGTGTTTTAAATGCTTGATCTACCCTGGCAAATTTTCTTGAAAAAGATCTGCACAGGCATAACACATTCTGATTGGTGGGTGTCTGTAGGAACAAATGGAAGGAAACCCTTTTTATCACTTGCAGATAAATTTAGCTACAACATAAAAACATACTGGGGTGGGGGGGAAGAGAGAATGTATATTGAGAAGTGAGTGTATTAAATAAAACATATTATGGATTTTAACTGTTGGGTAAGAAAAAGGATTATTTTTCATATGGGTCAACATACAGAGTTATTTCTGCTTTTTCTAACAGCTCAAATATATTCTGTAAAAATTTTGCCATCAAAATTTGCTGCATATATAAATAGAAAAGGGTTATATGGAAGACTGAATCCAAGTGATTAAATGGCAAATTGTCTTGCCTTTTTCTAATAATGGAATAATCTAGAGGTTTCAGAAAATGAGGAAAAAAACAGGTTTTAGCTCCTTTTATAAGTAACTGCCTTTCTTAACTTCATCTTAGTTTTTTACATTTTCCTCTTGAAAACCACAAGTTCATTTAACCTAAAATCTCATGGGAAGGTTTCTGTTTCCACAGTACTGTTATCAGAACAGGATGAGATTTCATCTCAAGCTGTGCTGAGGAAGACAGGTGAGGGAAGAGCAATGATTGGTATCAGCTCAGATATTTCATGTCTACCTGCAGTCCTTCCTCTGACTCATTTGGGTAAAGGATTCAGGCTGTTTCACCAGACCTTCTCAGTGGAAGTTCAAGCCTAGGCAATTCCATGCTTTTTATTTTGTGTGTGCAGATCTGCCTCTCTGCAGCCCACCAGGCAGTGATGATGGTCCAGTCCAAATATTTGTGATTCAGGGGAGAGAACAGGTGGGACTGGAGGAGCAGAACTGCCTAAGCAAACATTGTCATAGAAAGAAACCTCTCTCAAGTTGGGCCCTGAATGCCAAATATATTTCTTCTTGCAAAGAACTGAACCCAATGCTCTGCCCATGCAGTAATAAATTGCTTCCTAAACTTGGTCCCCTTTGTCTCGCAGCTTCTCAAGGGAGAGTGGCTCTCAAAGAAGGACAAATTTTCACCTATGTCAAAATGCATTCTTTCTCTAACCATTTTATTCTAGTGTATTTTAATGTGAATATAGAAATATGTTTTTTCTCTTCTCATTTTGTCAAAATCCTATTTAATGTGGGCTTTTGGTGGAAATAAAAACTCTTTAGTTATTAACTAGAAATGTCAAAGGAAGAAAATCACAAAGTGTTGAAAAAAACAGGTCAGCTTTGGACCTTTAGAAATAAAAACAGGCTTTAAAGTTTTGAAATGCTGTCAAGAGGTTTTGCAGCCATTTTTGCTCTTCAGAAAATTCTTTATACCCTCCTCTTATCACTTGCTACAGTTTTTTCAGCTCCATTATGAAAGCTCATGGAGGCCAAGGGATGAGTGATTTCGCAAGAAGGTCATCCATCAACTTGTTCTTCACTCTCTGTAATTAAGCTAAGAGCACAGTGGGAGGCTCATCTTCATACTCTGACCTTCCTGCAAAAGAAGGGAGGTTATGAAATAGCAAAGCAAAGTTCCTTCCCCAGTGTAATCAAATCTCTCAGATGATGTTTATGGATCTGCAGCTTCTTACCAGGACACAAGACAGAGACCTAAACTGGAAGGTTCTTGAACTTGTAATAGGATGAATACATAAAAAGTCACCTTTTGGCAGACAGATACATTTCAGTGATGTTTTTTATTTAGGATTTTGTTATCTTTCATAAGCAAAACCCATTAAATTAGGCAAGAAGGTTTCTCAAAGATGGAATGGGGAGATAATATGGAACTTCAGAGAATGGGACAAAACCCACTTTAGTAAAAGACCAACAAATAGGTAAAGAGCATATTAATGAAGTGCATAGACAAGACTGAGCAGGAGAAAATGGGTATGTAACCAAGGCTGTCAACATGAATAGAATAGAATAGAATAGAATAGAATAGAATAGAATAGAATAGAATAGAATAGAATAGAATAGAACAGAATAGAATAGAACAGAATAGAATCTGAGAAAGTAAAACCCATGCAGAAAATAACAAATTAAGAACCTTCTATAAACATCCAACCGTATGTGTGGAAAAAGCAATTCAACAAACACAGGCAGGTTATTAGATAAAACACGGTGGTGGCAGTGGGAAGCAAGTGAAGCAGAAGTAATGCAGAGTAACAGATTTAGAATTTCAAGGTTAGATATAACTCCATAATTACAGTGTAGATGAGGTTGCTCTGACTAAGTTGTTTTCTGGTTTACCCATCTTCCATAGTAAATTAAATTCTACTTCTTAAACATTTTCACATCTAAGGGCATATGATATGGTCCATCCTTGAATTGTGTGTACTGAAACACACAGTGCATTTTCCGTCAGGATTTTCAAAGTAATCAGAATCAAATCCTTATGATTAGAACCTAAGGATGACAAGTTTCTGAAGGAGTGAAGAAGCAGACACTGCTGGGGTGGCAACCACATGATTCAGTGGATACAAGAGAAATCCTTTTCTCCCGGCAGAGAGGATGTTTGCTAGGCTCATGTATCTCCCTGTGCACTGGGTGTTCTCTGGCTCTCTGTTTCAGCTGTGTCTGGGGTCCCTGACCCTCATCTAACTCATGCTGCAGTGAGGTACCAGAGTCTCACTCTGTCTTGGTGTGTCTGTATTCTGAAATGTAGTTGTCTGATGTTTGACTCTTTTATGCTTTGCAGAGATGGAAATCTACTGCTAACAATTACCTTTCCCTGTTAAGATTTAGGGATACTGAGCCGTGGAGGATTTTTGTACAAGGTTATTCTTTGTGAGGTTATAACACACTTTAATAGGTTGCAATTGTTTTTACCAGAGGCTGTAAATATTAGAGAGAATTAGATATGCTGTAACTTTTGCGGGCTGTTAAAACAAAATTATAGGAGGAAGTGTGTAGGAGAATGCCTCCATGGGAGATGCATATTCTGGGTAAACAGCCTAATGGGAGGGCAGGACTGGGATGTGTGGGTTGTTTCCTCAGCTGTGGTATCTGCCCCGCTGGGTGACCTTGTCAAATGTGTTCCCAGTTTTGTACCTTGGTTTCCTCATCTGTGCAGCTGTAACAGCTTCACTTGCTCTGCAGTTCTTACCTAGAGTTGGAGCACACTGTCCTGCTGCTCCCAATCAGCTCAGTGTTCCTGGCGCCTTGACATGCTGTCTCCTGCTGGCATTTTCTTTGCCCAACAGTTGGTGGTAAAGGAAAGGTATTTGGAAGTCAGATTTTTTAATTTTTTTTTAAAGACAAATGATGCTAGATATGTCCCAGTTTGCAAATTGGCAACACAACAGTCACTACTTATTTTTAGTAAAGGTCTGGATCTTCAACTTAGGTGCCAACATACATAGACAAACGCTTATCAGGATTTCAAAACTCAGTCTATATTTCCAAACAGTCCCAGAAGCTTTCTCCATCTGTTTCCAGTTTCCTACCCATTTATTAACTCCAGTTCATGAATTCACTTTTATTTAAGAAATTGATACAAATCTGGCGGTGGTGTTCTCTTTTTAGAATGTAATAATTAAATGTATGCATCTCTTTGCACCAAACATTCATTTTGAAAATCGGGCTCAAATAAAACAGATTTCTAATGCAATACTTACGGGCAAGTAACTGAGGGGACAGAACTGAAAACAAAGCATTCTGAGGCCATAAAGCAGAACACGAGGAATTGTACAAAATACATATTTAACATGTTTGTTCTGAAATATTTTATTGAATAAATGTCAAGAAGGCAGATAGTAGATAGATTCCAAAACCCATTGTCTTCCTTGCCATTATTTTCCTACCTTTTTTTTTTTTGCCTTTTTATTTTGAAGAAAAAGCCATGTTCTATATATAAATATCTGAAACAGTTTTTATAACAAGCGTGGACAGATTGATAGAAGGTGCATTCCTTGGAGAATATCTGACTGGTTTTCCCTTGCAGCTGTTAGCAGTATTTGTCACTCAGATGATAAAGCTGTTCGCTGGCAGTTGGTTGAGAATACTTGACACTATTTTAATAAACATTGCATATTTCCCCTGTGTTGAAGTGGACTGCTTTAATCTGATGGGAGAGGTATTTGTTCCAGGCACAGGAAGGGCCCATGACAGTGGTGCCAATGTGCCACTTAGAGTCATACAGTGATGGACTACCAAGCCAGTCTGATGCACTTTGAAGAGGTCAAACCACTTATTTCTCTGAGGATTGGCTGTTTATTCATATTGACGAAGTGTAAACAAAAAAACAACAAAAAATAGTGAAAAAATTATCATACTAATTTTGTTTTTAGTTTTTTTTCATAGGATTTCAAAAGGAAAAAAAAAAGATGACAAACAAAAAACCTGAAAATTGTTATAGCTTTCTTGCCAAGTGGAACATTAATAAAAGGAGGTGAATAGTTTTGGAATAAAGTCTTCATCTTTAAATCTAACCTCTGGAAATGGCATGTCCTTTGTTGTGTGTATTACATTTACTGTGAAGCCTAATTAATAAATATAAACCTGTATGTTTCTGTGTCCTCTGTTTAGGCTGAAAAAAAAGAGATGAGTTTTCAGTCTAATACAGACATAAAATCCCAGTTTTCTATTTCTGTGGCAACGGAGTTTCATGTTGATTTAAAGTGACCAAGTAAACATAGCTTGAGCAAGGAATTTAGCCTAATCTGTGGTATTTACTTGGCATAAAGGAATAGCTGATATCCTGATGACATAAGCAGGGCAAAGCCAGCAATCTGAGCTCTATTTTACCCGTGTAATAGCACATACCATTAAATTTGGTGGCTTTGCTTGGGATTTAGTGTAGAATGAGATTGTAAATCTTCTAAAGAAGTGCAAATAGATGCAATGTTTTATCTGGAGCCTACAGAGCCAAACTTGTTCTACAGAATGTTGATATCCACAGTCCTCAGAAAAGATGAGGAGAAATAAATAGATGATGGGAGGTTGAATGTGGAAGGGAGCAGGACTGGAATACTTCAGTGAAAAGAGGAGAAGTTAGGAAAGGAACCCCTTGGGATATGCAGAATGAGAGGGGATTTTTGCTGAAAGTTGGGGCTTTGATAGCAGCTTCTCAACAGCTCCATGATGTGTGCTCTGTATTGTGCACAGACCATGGGGGAGAGTAACATTTGAATATCTGCTACCAAATTTGATGTCCTTTGTCTTCCCTCCTTGGAGCAGTGCATAAAGCTTGTCTGCTTGCTTCAGCCTCCACAGTGGTGTTTTGCTTATTGCCTCTTAAAACAGTGATCAGATAAGCAAGCATTTCACTTTTGTGACCTAATGGTGTGGCCTTACCTTAGAGGTGGCTCTTAGTGGTGTCTGAAACAAGTAACTGGGTAGAAAAAGTGACAGTTTCAGAGCAATGATTGATGCCGAGAGTGTAATGTGGCACCAACAGAAGGTATGCCTGGCTGCTAAGCAGATAAGGAGAAAGAAAGGCTGGTTTTTAAATGTTTATGTTTTTTTAAGTTGCAAGAAGTTATCTGCTTTTCTTGATACTATTTCCACAAAAAACAGATAAAGTAAGGTAATGTGTGTCTTAGATCTGCCCACTTCTGTCCTACCAAGAAAGTACAGGCTTGTCTATCACACAGCCACCTTGGCTTCAAGTCACGATAGCTGAATCCTCCCAGTTAAAAATCCTTGACAAGCCTCTGATGCTGTGTTTAATCCTAGCTTTGTTTTAATTATGATTGTGTATTCTACATTTCTGAGACTCGTGATTATAAATGTGAATAAAGCTTGTGAAGAAGTCACTTCAAGGTTTTATGGGTTTTGGCCACTGATGCATGTGACAAATAATTTGGTGGAGAAGAGCACAGTGCCTGTGTCTAAGCCTGGGGATTGCTCTGGCATCATGGAGTGAATCCCACACTGGTATTGCTGCAAGGGATCTTCAAATCCAAGCTGACAGCTCCCCTTGTGCGAGGGTTTCTAGCACAGGCACGGGAGGCTGCACTCTGCATCCTGATGTGACACCCAACTCACTGAGGCTGGAACTCAGGCCAGTCTGCTGGAGCAGAAACAGGTGACATAGGTGCAGCTTGTCATCCTCGAAACATCACATCTTGAGGAGAAGAAGCAAGCTTGCTTTCAGCTACCTGAGTTACCAGATTTGTTTATTTCAGGTGTTTGGATGAAAGGTTGGCTTTTCTTCCTTGAGGTTTCTTGTAATTTAATGTTCTGTTCAAAAATTATTTCTTTCCCTACAAAACGGAGGGAGGTGAGGGCAGGCAGAGACTTAGGAGGCTGTAGAGAGAATAACTGGATTGTCCAGAAGCTGAAAAATACAGTTATGACACAATAATGAAAAAAAAACCAAATCTGTATTTCAATACTGCACAAACTATGGAGTAATGAAACCTACCTACTGCACCTGATGACTCATTGGATTATGATCTAATAATAATAGAAACAAAAGGATTTCCAGACCACTGTAGTAAACTTAGTGATTTGGATAGGTCAGGGACCCTGAGATGAGCCCACAGGAGTTTGGATGTTTATCTGAAATGCAATAGGTTACTAATTCCTTTGGCATCAAAATTAGCAACACAAATCTAAGACATTTCCAACAAGTAGTTAATTCCAGAGATCCAAGATTGCTCCAGAGGCTGAAAATAAATTGTAAGGTTTTCTTAGTATATAATTCCTACTAAGTACCACCATCTGATGCTGAAGGATGTGACATCACCTCTGTTTTAAACACTTCAAGAGAGGGAGATACTGCTTTTGACACAACCTTTAAATGGCCATGTGATGTGCAAGGAAGTTACTTGAAAGTCAACTTAAAGAATAATTGCCGAGGTGACTCTGAGAGCTGCCATTAAACAAAGGATGAGCACAAAGCAATAAACTATTTGGATCCAATAGCTCCCATGAATCTGTCTCTTTTTAAAGCAACTATTGATCTTCACCATGAGACGAGGCAATCAGTCACTCTCTCACAGTCACACATATGCATGCAAGCAGTAATCGTATGGGACATCCAGTTCCCCAGAGGAACATCTGGTTTGGGGTGTGGGGGTTTTGGTGATTTTGTTAAATTTAATAAGAGCCTTTCCCAGATATGATCTCTTAAAAAAAAATTTACCACACAGGTGTTTTATAGGCACTTTCTGTTCTTTAAAGCTTGTGAAAGTTAAGGCATGGCTGGGAGGCTACTTTAAAAGAAAGATTGATTTTTAGGAAGATTATTGAAGTCTTAAATGCTTAACTGCTTTATTTCAATTTGATTATATTGAAATCACTGGGCTTATCCATTGGCCAAGTCAGAGTCATTTGCTTTTAAGAAAGATTTAAACACTGTTTGCTCTGCTGTCCTTCAAAATATGTCTATATCCTATGTTGATGCATTCTCACTTTGTGGGAGCAACAGACAATTAATTATCCACCCAAATCATTGAAGCTAAAGACATTTTCGTTTCCAAGCATCCATTAAAAAAAAAATTCCACCAGAAAAACTCAAACACTGGGGTTAAGGGTTATGATTGTTCTTTCAGTCAAGTGTAATCCCTTTAGCTGAGAATGTGCTCTTTAACTATGCAGACAAACTGGAACATGATGAATCTAGCAAATACCTGAAAACCTTTTTGCATCCATAATGCAGTTATATATCCATACAACCATGTATCCATGTTGTTATTCCATATCTCCCTACTACTGTGCTTGTGGTACAATAGACCTCTATTTACTTTTTTTTTTTTAATTGACAAAATGAACACTTTTTGGGGTTGGAATGCTTATATATATCTTGGGAGCATCGATAGTCTGTTATATATTTACTGCAGTATATTTAATATGAGAAAAATTTTTCTCTCCCAGTGAAGTTTCAGGCAGTCTGAATTTTCATTTTTGTCATTAAGAGTAGCTGACTTGACTCAGAGAAAATGTTTTGGGAAGAAAGAGTGATCAGAAAACACTGAGGACAGCACCTTGTTTCTGAAAACGCTTCTGCATTTCAAGAAAGAATATTTTGAGGCTATTTTGTTTTCCATGGACTATAAACTATGGAGTCATAATATATTGAAGGGTTTTTTTACATAGTTATTTGAACTGAAATCTTGAATTCCTGTAAATCAAAGATAAAAACAAATTTAAAAATGGATGTCTAATACAGCTATAGCTTTACTCCAAAACATAGAATCATGGAATGGTTTGGGTTGGAAGGGCCCTTAAAGCTCATCTAGTTCCAGCTCCCTGCCATGGGTAAGGACACCTTCCACTGAATGAGTTATTCCATGTTTTTCAAGAGATGTCTGAGTAAAAAATATTTTTTTTTATAAAATTATTTCTTAGACCATAAAATAAACTTTCCATTCTGATAGGACCTTCTTTTTTTTTTTTTTTTTTTTTTTTGTGTGTGTGTGTGTGTGTGTTTGAGATTTTGAGGTTTTCATTAGATCTAGAATTGCTTTAGAATCACAGGGCATTTGTAATGTGTTGCATTGTCACTCTGAAGCTTCTAAATAGATCACTGATCATGGAAATTCACAAGAGTTCTGAACATATTTTTATTCCTTATGTGTAAGAAACACATCAGACAGACTCAAGAAAACTATAATTAATTTTGCTGTGCTGTTAATATAAAAGCAGCACAATTTTAAAGCGATCCTTCCAGTATTGGAATCTGTGGACAAACATCTGAAACTTTTAATATTTTGGAAGCTTTAAGATAGCAAAGGGTGTACAATGCCTAAACCTTAGCTGGCATAAATGTAGAATTTGATCATCAGACACTATTTTTGGGAAATATTCCAAGCCCCAGTAGCATCCTGAGAGGGGATGAGGTATGATAAGTAATTACTCATTTTGCAACACTTTTAGAGGTTATTCTCAAAGCTGTGTTTTGTATTTTCTTGTTTCTCTAAACAACTGTCAAGGAAAGATACCCATCAATAAAATATACAATCAATGTCGACCTCAGGTCCCCTGGCTTCAATAAGACAGCCAGCTAAAAACTGTTCTAATTGAACTCTCAACACCCAAAGTACGCTGATAAGATTGGTGTCGCCTTCTGCTGAAAGATGATAAATCATCCCGGTGAAATCTCAGTTCATTCAAACAAAGGATATACAGGATTGGATTTTATTTTCTGGGAGAAAATGGGTGTATCAGTAAGAGTGGATTTCAAGCCAGAAGGTTTGTTGTTTTGGGCCGTAAAATAATTTTTCAAAGTAAAAGCCTTGGAGAATTTAAAATACGGGGTGAAAGTCTATGGGAGGCTCTGGTGAGGCAGGTTACTTTCTCTAATAATTGTTTCCTCTGCAGGACACTTTTATCCCCAGGGAATATAGCAAACACATTGTAGAGAGGACTTCCAGAACTGAGTTCAAAGCTTTCCATTTTTCATTTTTCCTATTGGAATTTATTTTCTAAAAAATAAATAAAACACATTAGGGTTTTGTCTTGGGGAATTCCATTTAATGTTCTGTACCCTTTAACATAGAAATGTTAAAAGCTGGGCCCTTGGAACGGTGCTTTGTTGGAACTGATCTTCAAATATGGTCCAAGAGGAGATCCAGCGTGGGAAACCAGTGCACTCTGGGATATTCTCAGTCTACACCTCCCAGGAGACAGCTGAAAGGCTGGAGTTTGGGAAGGATATGAGGCAAATGCACTGTAATCAGCAGCAGTGAGGGCCAGAGGTCCCTGCGTGTAATTCCTGATGGGGAAAAATCTGTTCAACCCTTTAATCTCATTTCACAGGATTAAAGGTCGTTATTTTAAATAATTTACATTTACATTTAATTTTAAAGCTCTTGAAAAGAAGATGTAGCAACAGAATGGGATAAAGCACTCTATATTCATGTTTGAATTCTAGAGACATTCGGAAGGAGGATGAAACATTCCTTTCTGTGCTGACCTAACAAAGGGGCTCAGAGCCATCCCTGTATTCACTGTCTAATTGTTGTTGGGAGTTGTTCTTCTCTTGGAGCTTTCTTGCTGTATAATTCAGAATGGATCGAAGCAAAAATAGTGGGGAGGAGAGGCCATATATCTAACCTCTGTAGGAGAAGATGAGCATATTTTTTAGAAAGAGAACCAGGGAAATACAGTGGATGTTCCCAGGAGAACTGCCCACATCCCCAGTGCAGAATGTGGGGTGGGAAATGAACCATTTGTGTCCAGTGTGACACAGATGTGACACATCCTGGTGTGTCCACATGCTCAGTGCCTTGGGAAAAGATTAAGATTTAGGAGTGTAATAGGCACATTTACACATCCTGAAGCAAATAATTCTGAAGATTATAATAATAATTTTCTGAAGATTATTTTTAATAATAATCTGAAGGTGTTTCAGCCCACCAGGACAGGGCCCTGTGCTCCTGACCCAGACAGGACAGTGGGATGCTCTAGCACAGGGAGACTCTCACTGACTCAGAGCAGGTTTTGGTTGTCTTGTGGGAGGGCATAGCAGAGAGTGAAATTTATAGGAAGCCTTCATTTGGGTTATTTCAGTCAATATTGGCATTAACTCTTTCATGTTACAGGTAGGACTCAAGACTGCACTGGGGTTTTTTGATCATAAGATCCCTCACAATAAAATAGCAATATGTTCAACTTCAAATGTATCATGTCACAAGTAGCTAAGTGCTTCAATTCTAGTACCCAAACTTAGATTTTGAAGCGGTATTTATTTACTTATTTGTCTAAAAATGTGGGGAAAACTTTTTTCTGCTCTAGTCTCCCATTTTCATCCCAGAACAGCAGGACCTGAGCAAGATAGAGGGGCTCTCTTGAGAGCAAACAAACCAGTAGCTACTCATAAATTGAAGATAGGGATGTAGTGGCCAAGACAAATAAAACTCACCTCATGACTTAAACTTAATTTCTTGAACCAGTCCTTTTTTACAGTCTCTTGGGAGGAATATCATCATTACGGAAAAAAAAGATTTTATTGGGGTTTTCAACACTATTTGACCTTTTGATTGAACATTTCAACTACTAACTTAAAAGCTGT
This sequence comes from Cinclus cinclus, assembly GCF_963662255.1. Taxonomy (NCBI): domain Eukaryota; kingdom Metazoa; phylum Chordata; class Aves; order Passeriformes; family Cinclidae; genus Cinclus; species Cinclus cinclus. Next base: position 13,040,598 of record NC_085059.1, read on the forward strand.
GAAACAGTCACAGAGCTATTTCTATATTCACTGTATTTGTGAGTTGTCAGTGTGGGCTCTTCTCATAGACTGGGATGAAGAGTTTTATAAATGCAGGTGGTCTAACACAATAAAATATTAACTTTAGCACATGCCTTAATATATTAGTTATGTATTACATGTATCATTAATGCATTTAGTACAATATATATTAAATTGTATTAACCTGGATAACAATAACTAGAAGCAATTCTTCCTTTATTACTCAAAACTCTGGATGACCCTATTAATTTTGATTAGATGTCATCCATGGGTGTCTGTACATGCAAGGTATGGTGGAGAAAATAAATCAATTTTTAAGACAGAAGTAACCTATATTTAAAGATAGATTGCATGACTATTATCTGATGCTATGTATTAAGTACTGTTTTTCTGTTGCATCACATTTTACGCCCATTCTCTATGAGCTGCACAGATGAACAGTAAACTAAATTTTCTCTGCCCTGCTAATCATAGAACTGTGTGTTTCTGCACTGTTTTGGACAAATATTTTATGCAGAAATTTTTTCATTTCTTCCAGCAAACACCAGACTATTTAAGGAGAAATCAAATCTTTTCTGAGTTAGTGTTTAAAAGCAGAGAATGCACTTAAGCAAAGATTAGCTGTGTCCTGCTAAAATCTATCACCTAGTTATGGACATTTAACCTTCATATCCCCAGATGGTGAGGAGGTGTCTTATGATGTATTTTATGCTGTGTGCTCTCTGACTCCTTGGTTAACACTATTAAACTTCCAACAAAAATGTGTAAATATTAATGAAAGCCCATGTTACAGTCCGTTCGGGCTGTCTGCCAACTTATCTGTGTAGCTGGCAACAGAAAAAGTATCTGCCTGTCCTTTTGGATTAATCAATATTTAAGTATCTTATGCAAAATGAAAAATTTTCTACAGGAAAATAAACAATTCCAATGCAAAGCAGGGATCTGCACCCAGTCAGGGTTCTCCTTTAACCCCCCAGTGGGAATACACCTGCTCTTGTGGACTGACCTCTTACCTTTGCTTCAGCTACCCAGCCAACTCACCAGAAAAGCTCAAGCCTCCTGCAGTCTTAGTTACTGGCATAAATATCATGATGTAATTTGGGGGTTTGTTTTGGTTTGATTTTATAACTGGAATTTTGCTAAGGGTTAACCGTGTTTTGCTTTTTGAGTAGTTCTGGGGTATGGAAAGGTGGGAAAATCCATCCCTTAGTGGCTGCTTTGAAATGTTGTCTCCTCTTTTGATTTTATATTCTTTTAAAAAATCTTTGAAAATCCCAAAATATCATGTTTATAGTTTATTCTGTCTTCAAGAATTCCTAAACAACACAGCTTCTTGATTGATCAATAGCAAGAATTCAGTTCATATACCCAAAATCACCATCTTCGGTTCCTATAATGAAATAATTTTTTAGACCAGTTTTGACACTGCTGATCTGTGCTGCTGTCACTACCTGCAGCAGCTCAGTGGCAGTGTCTAGAACTGATGCAGTATTTCCATGTCATCACAGCCATTCCTCACTTACCACTGCAGCATGAATGAGAAATAGACACACAATTGCAGTCCTGTCAAGTGATAACCTTTGCCTTCAGTGAAATCCTAGCATCAGTTGGTCAGGATTCTTCCCTGAGTGTTTTGAGTACTGACCTCTGGAATACTCCTTCACAGGGGTGTGAGACATTGATTACCATGTGTCAGGGTAGCACAGGAGACTTAGTTTGGCTTTTCCCCATCTCGATAATCATGTTTTCTTCAGAGAATCTCTATAGAGTAAAAGATCTTCCTAAAGTGTAACAAAAATGCTGCATTAACTCCAGTGAGTAGCTAGAATTAAATCCTAAAATACTTTGTAAAATTTTAAGTACTTTTAAGATATTTAGGCTTCCTAGAAGCTAGCCCCTTTTTTTTGGTCTTGTTTGTTTGTTTGTTTGTTTGTTGTGGGTTTTTTGTGAGTTTTTTTTTTTGTTGTTGTTGTTGTTGGTTTTTGTTTTATTGTTTTTTCTAACTGTGTCAAGTGAACTAATTTGCCACAGAATGAGGAATAGTCCTACAATTCTATCATGTTTGTTCATTTTGCTTGCATCCCTTGTCAGCTGTGGGCCAAATGCCATAACATTAGACTCACAGGTTTGGAATTGGAGAAAATATGTAAGTCTACAGTGTCTGCATTGATAGCTAGGTTGGAATAAGCAAATATTCACTGAGCAGCAAATTAATGAGGCTTGGTTTCCTACAGATTTGTGCCGTGTGAAAGCTTTTCCAGCTTTCATAGAGGATCAGGCATATGAATAATATATATGTTCATACCACAGCCTCTCCCTTAGTATTCTATTAGAGACAGCTAGAAAAGCTCTCTTCTCATCCATTTCTCCTGTTACATGTGATGCTCCCTGCTCTTTCACCACACTGATTTAAAATCAGTCTGTGTATTCAGAGCTTGGTGGCTTATACGCAAACCCCAATGCAGAAAGAATGTTTAAACACCATATCCTTAGGAAAATATACTTAGTGTATATACTGCTTAGTGTAGCTGTGAAAAATGAGGGAATTGGATATTGGCTGTTAAGGACAAGTCTTCACTGAAAGGAGCATCAAACATTGGAACAAGCTTCCCAGGACAGTGGTGGAGTCACTGCCCCTGTAGGGGTTTAAAAGTGTAGATGTGAGACCTGGGACATGGTTTAGTGGTGGCCTTGTCAGTGCTGGGTTAACAGTTTGCCTTTATGATTTTAGAGGGCTCTGTTTTCTTGATTCTGTTGTATGTTGAAGTGTTGTAGAATGAGAGATCTGCAGTCCCAGCAGTGGCTGCACATGGTCCCTGGAGCTCAGATCACAGGATGTTTAGCTGTGATAGGTGGAGTGAAGAGCTGCAACAAAGTGCCCAATTAAAACTAAGCTTTTCAAGTCCTTTCTAGTGTTTCCCCTGAAATAGTCGCCCTACCTACAAGGTTTTCTTTCTTCTTTGTTAGTTTATAGCATTGAAGTTCTCTCACAGCTCAAGAACCTTTGTTACCCACACATTTATTATCTTCTCAGCATCCTGCAGAATAACATCCAGAAGCAGCTGCTTTCTGCAAACTGTATCTTATCTTGTATGTCTGAGCTGTTGAGTGGACTGAGAATGACTTTGGTTCAAAGGAAGGGAGGAATAAGAACCTGCAAAAGCACCTTTATATATGCAGCTGACAATGCATATTGTTCCATACTTTGTATCAACTATATCACATTTTACGTTTGTACCACTATTACTTTGGTACCATAATTGCATTTCATGAGTCTTCACTCTGATGTTATTAATGGCTATCATGTTGGCAAGTTAATTTGGATACAGTTATTTCCTTCTTCTAATACAAACAAGATTTGATTAATGAGAAACATTATGACTATTCAATGGGCCCATTATTGCAGTTGTGTGTTTGCCAGCGTGTATTGATGGCTGGAAGAGGCATTGTGTGGGTTTTTTTGCTTATGTATGCATTTATTTCACTTGCATTCTGTGTTTTAAATAACAGAGAATTGCTAAAGTAGGGAAGCAGCAGTAGAAAAAAGTGTTTAGAGCTAGTGATTAAGTTATGGGAGTCTGTTACACTCCAAGGTGTGTGCAGAGAATACGGAGACAGTTAGAAAGCCTGGTTATTTCCATAGTGTTTTAGAAGTTCAGTGTTGTTCCTTTTCTGAATTTGTGCCAGTGTCAGTGATGGAATATTGATGTTCTAATGCTAATACTCACTGGTACCTCCTGAGCTGAAAAGGTATCAATGACAACATTAATGTAAGTACAGAAATAGTCATCCTGCCTGCTTATAGAAAGGCTGAATTATGAGAAATAAATTGATTGTGTGTATCACGTAGGGTGTTCAGAGCTGAACCTGTAATCTTTCCAGTTCAGCCCACTCCTGTACCTTCATGGTTTTCTGACAGTTAAATCAAACTGCACTGCTTTTATGCTTGGTTTCTGTCCAACCTTCCTCCCACCCCCAGATATCTGGGTTTGATTTGTAGGAGAAGGTGATATATGCAGAAATCCTCCTATGGAAATACTTCAAGTGTTTTTGGTTTTTTATTAACAGGAACATTGCTAACTTTGAATCTTGGTTTAAAAATTGTCCTTATGGTTTCAGGGAAGAGAAGGTAAGAATATTCACTCATGATATCACTTTCCAGTGTTTCTGGTTGGAATCTTCAATAATTTTAGGAGTCTAATGAGGACTTGACCCTTTACAGCATCAATACATGCTCCCTCTCAGCAAGCACTGAACAAACCGTTATAAACTCAAAGCAAAATAAGAAGTTGTGAATATGAAAAGTGGAACAGATTCAAGGAATGCCACATCTCTGTTAATTTTCTGTACACCGCATAGCCTTAAAAGTAGAACAATGATACTGTGTCCCTTTCTGCCATGAATATATTTATTTTTATTTAATATATTTATTTAAGATTTATTTATCTATATTCTAATAGATGCTGATAGCTACTGCTCAATAGCCAAACTGAGTGAGAACATGAGGATCAGGAACACTTTTCAGAGTCTGCATGGTCACTCCAGTGTGCTCCCTGCAGCTCTGAGGCACGAGTATAATCCAGTGTGCAGAGAATAATAATAATACGTATGTAAATTCTAGGCAGTGTGATGTGTTAAGGTGAATTAGAGAGAAATGCAGAGGATCACTTTCCAGTGTCTTCTGGTCAGGGACTGCAATTTACAGATGCCTTGTACAATTTGAACAGCCAGACTGTTCTGATGAATTTGGCCCTTTAAGTATATAAAAGTATTGCGGTGGGTGCTATTTTCTATGCAATAGTGAATTGTAAGCCAAAACATAGTTTTAAGCAAAGAAAACACTCTTGTAATTTCAATCTTCTTAGATGGAGAGGGAGCTGAGTTCTTCTCTTTGTCCTTCTTGCTCAGAGGCTTTGCAGAGGGCTCTGAGATGGCCCCTTGGGTGTATCCCTGTAGCAAATTACAGAAATGCCTCTGTGCCTTGAGAAGTGCAGAGAGTAGCTCAGTACTGGTCAGTGCCACCTGGGCTTGAGCGATTCTCAGCATCCTCGAAGGAGATCCAGCTGATGGATAGGAATAGGAGGCAGGGAGCAGAGTTATCTCACCCAACATTTTAATCGGTGCAGTTCCTTATCCAGGAGTACTCAGCCATGTGAGTGCTTGTGCTGAGACAGGGGAGAACTGGTACAGGGAAAAATGGTGACAAAGAGAGTGGGGCTGGTCTTTTCCAGCCTGTGTCAAGTTCAGGCAGCTGTGTTCCTGCCAGTAAGGAAGTAAATATTGCCATTCTTCCCAATGCAATGTTATCTTGCAGGGTCTTCAGCCCAATCCTTGTAGAGTAGGACTCCTTGTAGATAGGACTCCCAGGTCTGAAAGAAGTAAACAGAATACAGCAGCAAAGCTCTAGCATGAACCTTTTAGAAGAACAAAGCATCATGAATAAAGAAGATGGAGGGTTTATTCCAAAAATTACAGCATATGGTTAATCCATTTCACCTCTGATGTTATCCAGGAATTAGGCTGTCAGTTTTGGCTAATCTATGGAGGTATTGATATTATGAGCATCATTCTACTGTCTCAGTGCTTACATATCTGTTGTATAGTGGGGAAGAAACATATCTAATTTAATTAGTTCAATTTATGGCATGAATGGGTTTAGGAATTATTATATAGTGGATGCTTACTTAAGGGAGACTTAATTATTCATTTCTACATTTGGGTGACAGTAACATTGCCTCACCAGAAATACATTCCTGTTAAGCTTTATAAGTATTAGTTTCTTCCACTGAGCTTTATAAAAATCTGATGAAAGAAAAATCTGATGCAGACACAGTAAATTACCCTGCTCCAACCTCACACTGAGATTGAGTTTAGGAATGATTAATGTGCTATAGATTTCTGTAGCAGGTCAGAAGACGCAAAGAAAATGATCCCCTCATTCTCACCAGGACACAGCAGCTCTAGTGTTTAATATGTTCATCCACTCTTTGTCTGTCTCAAGGGTATGAATTTGGAAGCCAAAAAGGCATTTATCTTTTTTCTGTGTAGAGAAGGGAGAGGATGACAATTAAATTACATAATGGAAAGGCTTAGCCTCTGCAATTTGTATTTGATCTAAAAACAACTATTATCTAAGAAAAATTGATCAAATTCTACTTTTGGTGATGTCATTACTACCCTACAGTGTTAACTAGACAACATGAGTGTGACTGAAGAATCTTTTTCTGGTTTGTTTCGTTGGGTGTCTGCAGTTTAATTTTACTGATTAAGAGCAAATCCTGAGAATTAAGTGGGTGGTTATTGGGATGAAGAGACTGTTTTCTCAACACTTCAATTCATGATGTCTCTCTCCTTCTGTCTTGTGTGAATTGTGGCAACAGTTTCCATTAGAGTTTGCTTAGATAAACCTAGAAAACCTAGATTTTGTAGCAGAATTAACTTTTCAGTACTAGATTAGAGTGCTTCACTTCACATACCTGGGACACGTCCTGTCCTGGGAGAGCTGGAAGTACTCTTGCCCCTGTATGGCAGTGTTTCCACAGCAAACTGAGACTTCTGTTCCTCTTGGGGCTTTTCTTTCTTCTGCCACGTGATTGTCTATAGAGCAAGTTGATGTTCTTACAGAACATCACAAAACCTCGGAGATAGATTATTCTAGTAAGAACAGCTGGGTGGGTTTTCCTGAACAATTAGTCGGGTTGTACGCAGGCAGGACTTCAATTCAATTGACAGACAGCTGCAAAGGTGCTTTTGCAAATATTAGAGGAAGCAATAACTGGTCTTTTCTCAAAATACTAAAGTTTTGTGTCTCAAGCCAAGATATATTAGGTTATCCAGGTAGTTGTTATTTATACAGTTTTGTTGGAATGGTTTAAATTTTGTGTCAGCCACTACCCCTGGAACATGATCTTCCTTCTATTAGCAATGATTCCACTCCCCATGGCCAACTTGAATCAGGAATGAGCAAAAGTCTGAAAGCCAAATAAACCTGTGTGTGTTGCATAACAGAACTCAAATAACAAGGAAAACTGAAGTGAACTTGGCTGGAAAACCTTTTCAAAGAGAGTGGAGGGCCCATTTGAAAAATCTTTTTGCAAACAGCTGACTTGCTCATAAATTCAGGCCCAGTCAGTGGCCGGGCTGCAGCAGAGCAGTGAATCTCCAGAGCTTCTGAGCTGTGTGTTGGTGTCCAGGCTCGAGAGAGCTCCCGCATCAGTACTGGTTGTGGTGCTGCTCCAAAATCCCCTGAGTATGTCACAGGCCTGTGCCAGCCAGTATTGGATACAGGGTGAGTGCCAGAGCTCAGTGGCCCGACTCTGGGGGAGACCTGTTAGTTTCTTTTAAATCTTTTCCACAAAAGAAAGACATTTTCCTTTAGACATACATGTTATAGGTATGCTTTCATTTTATCAAAATATGTCCTTTTGTTATCTTTTTTTTTTCCAAAAAAACCACCCCCACAGACCCAGATTTTTATCTGCTGCATTTTACATGTCTAGTTTTACTCAAACAATAAATATAATGTTTCAAATAAAAACGCTAAGGCAAATGCAGGACATATCAAAGGCATTCCTCGGAAATGTAACCTGCTAGCCTATTTTTACTTTCTTTTTGCTTTTTTTCTGAAGGAGAAGATTTGTTCCTGAAAAATATTTTTGGATCACTACATGGTGAACTCAGACACCGCAGAGTCAGTATGTAAAAACAGCCTCAGTTCACCTGCTTTCAAGGTTTAGTCACCTGTCCTCATCTGGATGTCAGAATTTCAGCAAATCTGTTCTATGGGAATATTTAGCTGCTTCTTGAGCACTGCAGTGCAATATATTCACTGTTCTGTCCTGGTTTATTTGTTTTAAACAAATTCTCTTTTCTTGCTTTTGATTGGCTAGTCATCATCAGAAATTATCTGTGATGTTTCTTGATCAAAAGTGGATGCTTCAGAGGAAAGGGAACATGATGTTGTCACATTATTTTTGTTGGGAAATATATATCTTAGTTGTTATCAGACATGATAGTCAAGGTTGTGTTAGGATCCAGTCATTTATGCTGCCATACCAGATGATCACGTCAAATTAATATCTTTAAAAAAAGTAAAAATAAACAGCCTTTTCCTTTCCCTTTCCCAGTGTTCCTCTCAGTAGCAGACAGCAAGCTATTGAAATGAGTGGAGTTTATGGATGGCTGCAGAGGATGTCTCCGTTCCCACCCTGTACATATCCATCAGCCTCTCTGCAGCATTTTCCTGCAGCAGCAGGGGAACAGACAATCAGCCCCACCCCAGTGGAGTGCTCTGATGGGATGGAGAGGCTGGACTATGGCTTTGTGTAGGCTTGGAAATGCACTGGAATAGGAAGTAATTTTGGAACTTGAGCCGTCAGAGGCGTTTTATGGGAGTAACCACCCCCTGCAAACACATATATCGAAACCCTTGGAGGATTTAGAGTGAAAGGAAATGTACTATCTAATTTTTGGTTGTTTTTAAGGCAAAAATTGCTTATTGCAAAAAATTCAGTACCCATTAAAAAATTTGCAGACTCTACCTTACCTAATCAGACTTCCTTACATCATCACAGCAACTCAATTTAGAATACAGTTGAACATAAAAAAACTTTTTTCATCTGTAAATCACTTTCAAGAGCAGAATCAATCATCATGCCACTCCAAAGCTCCAGTTGCTAAAGGGAATATTGAAGTAAACAAACAATGTTAAGAGCTTGTTTAGCATACAGAAGTGTAGGTCATCACACTTCAAATGGAAGAAAATGGTTTTAAGTAGAATTGGGTATTTTGTTTGTTTATATGAACTTGACACAGGAGATGAAAGGTCCCCAGAAAATCCCCCAGATTCTTTCTGAAATTATTTTGTTTTGAGTGATGAGCTAAAATAAATAATGTTGACATATAAGGCAGCAAGTATAGCATGATTCTTGCTTTGGAAGGATTTTTCTGTTGATTGTACATCCAGGCCTGCTCTATCCATTTCCCATCTCAGGATTTTTTATTTTGCTATGCATTCCAGAAAAGCTAAGCATACTCTATGACAGCCAGGAGAATATATATGATGTCTATAAATAAAGCAAATATTTTAGTTATCAACCTGCTGAGCTGCCGATATACCTGTTGTAGCTCAGTGCTTAGAGGTGTCTCACAGCACTGCACTCCAAAGAGCCAAGCAAGTTTTGATATTTTAAGAGTTGTGTTGAGAAAACAAACAAGGGTCATCTCTGGGATTTTGAAGGGTATTTTGGGGTGTTATGATTTATCAGCATTTGGATTTGATAATCTTATCTGCTAAAACTTGACTAGGTCACTTGGGATTAGCTGCTCCTGAAGGACTGTTTCCCAGGTGCAAGCCTGGAAAAGGAGGAGATATTTTTAACTGCTTAAGGAGAGAGCTGGGAAGGTGACTGTCAGAAGCAAGAAAACTGTTCATGTGGGAAAGAGAAGAGTCTGGTCAGCTACATGTGGAGAACAGTCACGCACATCAGGCAGAGGAGCAGACAGAGCACAGGCCATGTAGGTGAGTTAGAGAATAAACAAAGGCCAGCTGCTGCCTTTCAGGGAAAATGATCAGTTTTAACTGTGGCCAAGCTACCTTTGAATCTCACCATGCTGACTGTGGAAAAATAAGTCTCGAGATCAATGTTTTGTGAGCAGCCCATAAAACCAAAACCGTGTAGCCAAAATCCTTAGATAAGGGATGAGAGACCTTTCACTGCATTCCTCAATGCTCCCACTCACTTGCCCTTGGGGCCAGCCCAGCCCAAGCTGCCCAGGACTGCAGATGTGCCCTGGGGCAGGGCTCTGTGTGTGTTTCCACGCCTGAATTGCTTTCTGCAAAGCAGCAATGGAGCAAAGCATGTTTGCAACCTTCACCATCAAAGAGGAACCTGACTGTTTAAGTAACACATGGGAAGTGATGGTAGATTAGAAGCACTTGGAGGGTTTATTCTTAGTGAAGTGGAATTTTAATCCATTAAATTAAAAAATATACAATGTTATCGACTAACTAGAATGGACTGAAAGTAGATTCCGATATAATCAGTGTGGAAATGCTGGAACTGTAATAAATTGAGAAAGTTATTATGTTTTGAGCTCACTGACAATAAAGCTGTTGAGGTAGGTCTAGGGGAGGTATTGTAGCAAATGTCCAACTTTCTAAGGATAAGTTCTGGTTTTCTCAGAACCACTGGATGATTAAAACTTCAAACAAATAAACTACATTCTAGTTTGGCTTTCTCTAGAAACTGATGTTGTCTGGCTTTGAAATATAAAATAGGAAGCACTCCACTGCCTAGTTGATGAGTACTATAGGTTCAAATAAGCAGTTTTCATCAGAACACTGAAAAATAGGTGAAGAATATGAATGTGGTAGGATGGTGAAGAAAGGCAAGTTTGTGTGAACACTCCCTAATTAATGAATTTTTGGGAAATTCCTCCAATTCTTCTTTTATTATAAAGACAGATAAGAAATAGGCATGTAACTTTGTTTTACTCTACAACATAAGCAAGTTATGAATCACTGGTTTTGCCAGTGCTGTTGCTGCAGATTGCAGAAAGGAATCTTTCTATGCTTAAGCATAGAAAGAAGTGTTGTAAATTCTCAGCCATGACTTTCCATTATGTATATATAGAAAGAAATTAGGTGTTATTTCTTTATTATGTATTCTGTTCTCATTTCTGTCACTTTTACATCTGTACAAATCTGTTAATTTCAGTTCACGTACTCTTGATTTATATAATCTGTCCCAGTGAATGCAAGGTAAACAGAGAGAAATAGGTAATTAAAGATATCAAGGACATTTAGGAGAGAGAAATTCTGGTGACAATCCATCAAATGCATTGGGACGGACGGTGAAAAATCATGGTATTTCAGTGACAGCCAGAAGTGAAATAGAAGGCAGAATAGGAGTTGTTTTTTTCTGACATAAAGAATTGCCAGAGTGAAAGATAGTGAGAATACGTTGGAGATGGGATTGCAGAAAGCCAAACAGCCAGGCTAAGCTCATAAGTTGGGTGCATATCCTGAAGAACAAGCTAAAGATATTTATTTGAGTGAAAAAAGGAAAGAGACAGAAGAGGGTTAAATGTAAACTCTTTTACTAAGAAATGGACCATGGGTGGCTGAAAGCCATGGCAGAAATTTAACAGATCAGTAAGAGGAAAGGAGGTTTAGCCTGATTGAATGCAAAACTAAGAAGAAAATCTGAGCCAAGGTGAAGAAATGCAAGTAATAAGAAATCCTTTAGGTAGTTGCATACTAATGTTGAAGCAATAAGCTCAGGACAAAAGCAACTGCTAACAATCTTCAGTAAACACTCCTTTTGTTGCTGGAGTTGTCAGCAGTTTCGCAGAAATCTTTGCAGTGTTTGTAAACCACAGAACCACCGAACCTTGCAGAAAGAAATAAAAAATGTACAGGTAATAGTGCAGTTCTCTTTAATGTCAATGCAAACCTTTAGGAGAAGAGCTGTACAACTGAAGGGGCTCTTAGAATGAAGGTCTTAAAATCCAGAATTATGAAAATTTTTGATTTATTATTTTTTGCTTCCGCCCTTATTTTGAAATGTTGATGATTTTTTTGAGGCAGGAATGTGAAATTAAGGATACAGAACTAGATACAATAAGATGTAAACCAGTCAGTAGAGGCAGTTTAAAAGGAGGCAAAGGGCTGCAGTTGACAGTGTAATTGCACAGATATGGTAGCCAGGAAAGCACGCTACAGGGTCGCACCTTACAGTGACAAAGAGTTACACAGAATATTGAATATGGTTGTTTTAAGTTCTAAGTTTATTGATTTAGTGTGGGTTTTTCAAAAATCAAGGCTCCCTTTTTTTTACCCCATTTATAGATATAGAGAAGAGGGGACTCACTGAGACAAAACATGGCCAAATAAAGCTGTGCTGTTTCCTGCAGAGATGCTGGTGTGGGATGTATGTTTATTCATCCTTCTGAGCAGATGTGGGATTCATTGTGGCCATTTTCTTCAACCTTTTGATGGGTCTTGTCATGTTTAATGACACTTCATTTTTGAAAGGATAGCTGCTGATATATAATGGTGCCTTCCAGCAAATTTGAGGATCTACCAGCCTGTTTCAGAGGTGAACTACAGATGTAATCTCAGAAGAGGGTCTGCTATAAGGAAAAGAATGATTAAAAAGTGCAAAATATAGTCTGTTGGCAGATGGCTCTTGTGGTTCCTGCTTGCCATTTTACTACTGCATTGTACTTCACCTTCTGGATTCATCTCCCACTGGGTCAGACTTTCCCCTCACTTTCTCTTCAGTCAGTATTATTGCTCATCCCACAGCAGTTCAGCTCACATGATGTACATTTAACTATCCTCTTATTTAATCAGGATCTATTTTAGTCCTTGAAAGTCTTGAAGTAGTGTGCAGTGAGCACAGGGCATTTCTTCATTAGCATTTTTGTTTCCATCCCCGTCTACCTCAGAAACAAACCTCCCACTTGTTTCCAGTCACTGCACTCCTTCCATTGCAGAGCACATGGAATGGGTTCTTTATTGATGAAAGGAGAAAACAAGATGTGTTTGGAGATATGTGAACCTAATAGCTAAGAGATCAGTGCAGGGGATCAGGCTGGAGCTAGTCTGCTGTAAAGTGTGAACTTAAGGAGCAGAGCAGATGTTGGATCCTCAGTGTGAATTATCCTGGTTTGCTAATCCAATCCCCAGGCACCCTGCTCTTGTTGATGTAGGTGTCAGAATCTGCACTGTAGGAGCCTTATCTGTGTATCTGCTTTCCTTCCATAAGATACAGCTGCAAACCTGCTTGTGAAAATTGCCACTGTTAAAGGGTCTGGTCCTTCCTCTGTCACATAAATGCTTTTCAGCCATCACATGTTCTCAGTCCTCTGTTAAGAAGTGATACACTAAACCATAATTTGCATTTTATTAACTGATTGCAGGATTCCAACATGAAAACAAGCACGCGCTGTTTCCTTCGAACACTTTCCTTCCTTCAGTGTCTCAGCATGGTTAAACCATAATTTTCTAAGGACTAGACAAACTGGGAGATCTAGAAGAGTGTTATATAGGGCATATTTTTCCAGTTCTCCAGCAAATATTAAAATTCCCTAGGATATTTTTCATTCATCTGTTTTTTTTGTTTTTTTTCTCTTGAATTCAGATTGCAGTTTCCCTCACAAACATTTCTCAAAATACTTGGGTGAAAATGAGTTCACCTCTGTTGAAATATTCCTCCAGCTCATACTGTGTTTGACTGAGCTGACAAATGGCTTGACAGCCTTCTTGGAACCTGCCAAAATACAGTGTCAGGAATGACAATGCCATGCAAGGTAATAATCTAAATGAATGTTGCTGCAGCTGAGCAGTCACATTCCTGACTCTATATAATTCAGTTAGAACGAGGCAAGTCCCCACATGTTTGTTTGTTAGCAATTGGAAAAGTTTGGGCTGTGTTTCCCTATTAATATATGATTACAATTCATATTTCATGGTTAGCTTGGAACAAATTTAACACATTTCAAATTATTCCTTAAATAACGGTGCTGTATTTATCTGTTCAAACTCCATTGGAGCAAGAGCTGTTGTTACTTCATTTCTCAGAAATCCCAAAAATACATGAATTAGAAGTTTCATAGTATTTGTGGAGATGATTTTAATCTTATGGAGTATGGAACATTAGTGGGTTTGAAGTGTAATTTCCAATGTGAGCTGTCTGAGAGAACCTACAAATAGACATTACAGCTTTAATGCAGAACTTATCTTCTCTGCCTTACTAAAATGTGTCTCCATGCCATCAATATTTTAATGACACTCTATTATCATAGAAAAACAGAATGGTTTGTGTGGGAAGAGACCTTAGAGATCATTTCATTCCAACCCCTGGAATGGGCAGGGACACCTTCCACCAGAACAGGTGGTTCAAAGCCCCATCCAGCCCAGCCTTGAACATTTCTAGGGATGGGCCAGCCACAGTTTCTCTAAATTGCCAGGTAATTTAGAGTGTTATACCTTGTAGTGCATGTTTTCAGAGATCCTCAGCACATTTCTTTAATTCCATATCCTGTAGTTGCAGCTGCTCTCTCGAGTACACATTTCCTTTGATTTTATATCTCTAAGGTTTGGAGATTAACTACACTGCAAGTTTGAACTATTTTCTCAGTTGTTAGAATTAAATAACTAGTAGTACAAGACCTCAGGTGTAAAATTACAGCTGATCAAAATGAAAATGTTCTCTTTTTCTTGAAGAATTCTCTATGACCTTCTGTACTCTTTAGATGTCTGTCAATGCTGGCTTTTTCAGGTTCTATTCTTTGCTGAAATGCTTTTGGTTTTCTTTAGACGCATTTCATGATTTAATCCCTTCAAGAGTGAGCAACTACAATGTTTAGAGATCAGGAACAGATTTCTATTTACAGCTGAACAGTTCAAAAACTTTGAGATCTGGGAGCTCTATATTCTCTTGAGCCACAAGGACTTGCTTAGAAGGTTCCTGGGATTGGAAAATAAAGATTTGCTACAACTTTCTTTCTCACGTCATTGTTCACTTCATGCCACACTACATACTGACCTTCTGTCACTGATGCAGAGGCTCATGTTCTGGCAGCCTCAGGAGTGCATTATATCTTCCTGCAGGAGACTCTTTCAGATGTGTGTCCTTGATCCCAGTGCACGCTACTGGAAAAAATGAAAGGTCACTTAGTTTTCTCAGTTTTATCTGAACTTAGCTTGAGTGTTGCTTTATCATCATGATCACAGATGTAGAAGCCTAATACAATATATATTTCCTGTTTATAATTTATCCTTTTTTAAAGCAGCTCTGAACATGTGTCAGTAATTGATACTGAATGTTGTTTCTGGAGTGCTATGTGAAATTCTCTATGTACACAATTACAAATCTTAGATGATGAATCAAGTGTCAGTGCAAGCATAAATAAAATTATCAAAGTTTCTGAAAACATGTAACACCAGTGAATTACCTTTGAACCTTTCTGCTCCTTTGTTTGATATGATTCTGAAACGGAGAGTCCAAATATAGCAACATAATGGGGGTTGTTATTGACTTCAAGCTGACATTATAATGTAGGATTTGCAGCAGTACTTTGGGGTGAGCCCTTCTGGGGTAAGTGCTTAGTGTATGAGGGTTCACTGTCTCCCTCCCTCCTTGAGGAGAAGATATTGACATGGAGTAGAATCTTTATCCAGTAATGCTGGAGTTCCTGTGCTGCCAAGGAGTACCCTAGCAAAGAGAGGTCTGTCAATTAGAACACCTTCTTCATTGCAAACGCAAGAATTCTGTGGCTTAAAATGCTCAGCATGGATCTGAAGTTACCTTTGGACAGTGTTCTGAGGATTTCTTAAAAACAAATTATGCACAAATTGAGTGGTCAGGTGCTCTCTTCCACTAAAATAAAGTAGGCTCAAAGGTAGTGGAAATCTATGCTTGAAATCTATGTGAACATCAACAGCCTTGACATTTGAATCCCACTGGAACAGTTACTGCAGTTTAGCTATCTGATGCCTGAATCAGAGTATTTTGTTCCTTTGGCCTTTTTAGCTTACTTTTTTTATTATTGTTATTGATTACTTGAGCTGAATCCTTTGAAATACCATTCCAAAAAGAAGCCTGTTTCTTCTACAAAATATTATTGTTTCAGCCAGATCTCTAGTAGCAGTCACTGAGGAAAGGTAATTTGACATTGTTGCTTTACAACTGACACAGAAAATTAATTTCTTAATATTAATAAAAATCTTATTTAATCAGAGTAATAAATTAATGAGGAACTGTGAGTAAAAAAAGTTATGTTTGTGTATCTGCAGTGATTTTTCCGGACATGGATAGAGGTAACACAAGTCTGTCAGTAACAAAAGAGCATCATGAAGGACCCTCCTGAATGAAGGGACTCTACTTGTGTTACCTCTATCCATGGAAGTGTTCAAAGCCAGACTGGATGGAGCCCTGAGCAACCTGGTCTAGGGGGTATCATCGTGGGTTGGAACTGGATGACCTTTAAGGTCCCTTCCAACCCCAATCATTCTGTGATTCTGATGACAGAATCAAGCAACCCCAACTATTATGGACACTTTCATTACATGATAGCATTTATAAACTGAGCAAGGTACTTAAAATAAATTGCTGGGTGTTCAAGTTGTTGGTGACAGCCAAAGTGAGGAGCCTTTACCTGAGGGGGAGCAGCATTTCTGTTTGCAGCAACTGCTGCACGTTTTTCACTGGTTTGCTCCTTAACCAGCCCTCAGTTTTGCATAATGATTTTTGATGTAGTGTTCTTTTTTCTTTTTTCTTAGCATGGATAAAATGTCAGAGACAATTAAGAAAATGATGTTATAAACTGGAATGGAAACTGCACATTTGTAATGGCTCACAGGGTTTCTGATCTAAAATGTGTACAACCCTCTCCCATACTCAGCAGCTGGTTGTGTCATGGACTGGTTGCCCATGACTGCTTCTTCCTGATGCAGTTCTAAGAAATTTCAAATACTGGCTAAAAACTGACTAAGGGGCTATAAAGTTGTCCTTTTCAACAGCAGCACATTTGATTTCACCTTTTGCAAAGGTTTCTTCAACAGTATTTGGAACTCGATTTTCCTTGAAGCTACAAATGAAGTAAAGAGAAATGCCTGTGTGCTCACAGGAACAGTGCCTTGCTCATAATCCAGTATAACTCATACAGTCTCTTTCCAGTCATTAGTTATGCATTTAAATAAGTATTTGAAAGACTTGGGACATTGTAACTAATGTAATTGTCTCTACAGAAATGTGTCCCTAAATATCAAAGTTAGATAAGGTGATTTTATTCAACTGCTCTTTATTGCCTTGTATGTTTTGACCAATAGGGTTTGTATAGCTAAGTGGAACATCAGTATTTTATGCATAACTTTTATTTTATAACTTTGATATTAGGAGAATTATCACTTTATTTCATAATGAGATTATGCTCATTATGGTAAATGTAAAAAAAATCATATAACTCAGAACAAATTTCTGAAAACTTGTAAAATAAACCAAGAACTAGCAATGTACATAATCATTATGCAAATTGTTATTTGCTGTAAAGCAGTTCCCATGTATGAAAGCAGTGGTAGCATTAGGTTTTACCACGTGGGTGTTTTTCTCCAGATACAACCCCACAAATGATCAGCTAAAAAGACCCAGTGATTGTGTCAAAAACAGCTACTGCAGATATACTGTCAAAGCAACAAGGGTACTGAAAGTGAAGTCACATTGCCAATGGCTTTATAACCTTCAGGTTAATGTGTTTGGCTTTCAAGCTGCCTAAAAACAATTGCTTTCTAAGCACGTAATTTGAATTTTGACTGAAAATTAAGGTGTGGAAAGAGTTTAGCAGCTCTCCTTTCAAGGTTTTCAGTATTACCCCTGTTGAGAATATGATTTATTAACAATACTGTTCTCCCTGCAGAGAACCTGCAGGGGCCATTCCCCAATAGTATTTGCAATTATAAACTGAGATGAAGGCATAATGGTTTTGATAAGTAGAAAACAAGCAAATGATCATGTGAGGAAGCATCATTAGGCCAGGCTGTGACCTGTGAATCTTCATGTCACATGCTGGGCATTTCTGCTCTTTTTGTTCATTAGCTGGGACCTTGTAAGACTCACCAGAGGCAGTGAGTTAACCTGACTATCCAGCTGGGAGTTCATGCCTAGTTCAGAGATCAGAAGTAATGCTGCTTGGAGGAATTGCACCTGGAAGGAGAGGGAATATATTTTTATTACCTCTGGCTCTGTTTCTTCCTTGCTCTCTGACTGGGTGCTGCTCAGCTGGGGAGAGTGGGAGAGGGCAGTTCCCATTCCAGTGTTCAATCTGGCTTTGGAGCTGTGGCACCTATGACAGCACAGCACATCCAGCCCAGCCAGGTCAGTGAATCCATCCCTTGGGAGTTTTGCCTTTCTGGCCTTGTGAGAGCTGTCCAGCCTGCAGCATAACCTGCTCTGACCAGCGGGACACGCTAAAGTGTGAAAAGCTTTATGAACACGAAGTTAGGGAGAATTACTCAGTTCAAGCAGGGGTAACAGGCTCTTTAGCACATGCCAGTGAGAGGAAGAGTTCAGGCAGAAGTGCGTTGTAGCTCTGTAGTCAGTCTGCCAAAAGGGAGAGCAACGAATTATAAAACCAAGGCACTTGGTTTTAAAACTCTGCCACCCCCCTAGTTTTAGGGATTTCAGCACAAACCTGCAGAGATAGTTGTGTGATTGTCTCAGCCACCCAAATACATCAGCTCTTTCAGCCATGTGTGCTGGCACAGGTCTGTGCCACAGCAGCTCTGTAGCTGCTGGCTCACAGCTGGCCCTCATTCATCCTGCTTGGGGCACAAGCAGGGAACATAAGCATCTGTTTGCCCTCAGCATTATAGGCATATACTCTGGCTTCATTCTTTTGGATAAATGAAGAGTGGTTTAGGGTTCTTTAAGAAATATTTTTAATTCTTACTGTATTTGTCTTTTTGCAAAAAAAACCCCTAAAAATGTAAAAAAAATTAAAAAAATAGTAAACCTTCCCCCCACCCCCCCAAAAAAAAGCAAACAAAAACAACCAAAACAAAAACAACCGACTTCAAAACCCAAGACAGCAGCAGGAAGATTTTTATAAAAGCCCATGTGATTGAGTTGTAAAGAATGACAATTTGTATTCTGATATGGGCTCAGGGGTAAGGAATATATTTCATTTTTTTCCAAGTATTTTAATTCAAGTTTTAAAACTGTTGCCACCCCAGTGAATGATTGTCAGTATGGGTAAGAAAAGTCTATGCTGAAAGTTTCCCCTGCCACTTCCTCAGTATTGCTTATGAAAACTTCTGGAAAAGTCTTTCAGTAAAACAGGAGTAGCAAAACTTCTTTCCTAATATAGCAGAAAAAAAAACCCCAACCAACAAAAAAACCTTTTAATTTTTGAAAATAAGAAACCCAGTAGTATTCTGGGCCATTAATATGGCCAGAAGAAGTTGGGTTTGTACATTAGTGGTAGTTGAGTTAAAGTCTGTGTACTGAGAATTCGAGTCTTATGATAAATTTGAGACTGTAAGATACGGTCAAGGATCTTTTCAATGCCATACACATCTGAGGACTCACTAGGATGTTATTAATAAACCACTGTTAATGTACTTGCCATTATATATGAATCTAATGTGAAGGGTTATACTTTTATCAGTTTGTTACATTTTTATTAATGACAGCATTTTAGGCAGGTCCTGACATCTGCAGAGTTTTTATTACATGTGACACTGCTTCCTACTCCAAGGATTCTCTCAGTGTCACCACTTAATCTTAGGAGCTTTTTCAGTAAACCCAGGTATTCCTGGCCTTTCTGGGACATTTCTCCCTAAACTTAAAGCTTTCCCATGCAAAATTTAAAACTAAATAGCTCCAGCACCAGCATTACTAATTCACTAAGCCAAAGCATCCTGTTTGGATGCAGTTCTCTGATTCCTGAGAGAAATCACAGAATTGGTTAGAGACGTCTTAACAAAGAGATCTCATTGGGGAGCTTTGTTCACTGAAGTACTCAGTGGGTAAAATACATTCTCTTCTTCTTAAGCAAATAAAAACAATAAATAAATAATGTGTAATTTGCTGACACAAGCTATTTGCTTAATACAGGCAATAGGCTTTGAGGAGATATTTATGATAGGCTGGATTGACTTTAGCAAGCAGCAGCTGGTGCTTTAACACTGCTTGGTGTTGGAATGATCTTCTGCACTGCAAGGTAGAGAGGCAGAAAATGCAGCTGCATCTTTCTGGAGCTAATTTTGACAAAAGCAATGAGCTGGTAATTACCACTTTTTCCAGCTGGTCCTTATGAGGGTAAATGGTTTATTCATAGATGGAAGGTGAAAGAGGGAAATACTAAGCAGGCTACAAAGCAGTTTTAATAAATGTCTCTCCTGGAGGTACTGAGAAATTTAAACTTGTGTTAGCTAGGAGGGGCTGGGAAGGAAGATTGCTTCTTTGGGGGGTCTCAGTGAGTCCTGGGGTTACTCCTTTGTGTAGCAGTTTTCTCAGGAGGGGTCTGTGATGAGGCTTTCCTGATGATTCTGTACCTTGCAGGCTCCTCTAATTCTTGAGGCATCGTCCCAGGCCTTGGGGGAGCAAACTGAGCTGAGCTGGTTCTGAGAGGTACAAAGTCAGGGGAATGTATTCAGTCAGCATCTCATTTCTTCTTAAGTCATACAAATAAGTTATAAGCTCAATTAATGCAATAAATATAAATATTTATGAACCCATTTAGCTAATGTTTGGCTGTATTTATAAATAAGAGCATCCTGCAAGAGCTTCTTTTTGACAAGTAAATAAAGTCTAGAGAGTGTTTGTGTGTTAAATTATCCATGCTTCATTAACTCTTCCAAAATATCAAGTTTTAGGTAATAACTGAATTCAAAGTGACAAAAGAGTAGGATTAGTGGAAATAACTTTAATATTTAAACTTCAGGAAAACAAGAAGCTGTTGTTTACTTTCTTAGTTGGTAGGGGAAAAGGGGATAAATGTATTTGGTTTTGCTATTAATTTATTTTTTTTTTAAATCTATTGTTCTTATAGTGATAGAAGGGGTAATAGGAGAGAAAAGCAGTCTCATATTAATGTCCTGGTCTTAGGGATAATTTCTATTTGCTGATTTTTCTGAGGTGACTAACAGGAGATTGTAGTAGACTTGGGTCTACTTCAAGGCTTGATTTTTTTGCAAATCAGAACCCAACCTATGATTTCTGATGAATCTAAGTGTTCTGATGAATAAGATTTTTGAAAGTTTTGACTGTTACAAACTTCTTGTGAACATGCCCTTTGCATACTTAGTTTAAGATATGATCATTGTCTTGATTGACTTTGCTGATGGCTCATCCATCAAGCTGGCTGAATTTGACACCCACATATTAAATGCTAAAAAATCATTTTAGTCTTCTTAAGAAACAACAATTTATTATGCACGATGTGGCAGAATGGATTTTAGAACATGGTGCTAGTGATGCCAAGGTCACTGTTCTGATCCCCATGTATGCCATTTGCTTAAGAATTAAACCTCATGGTCCTTGTCAGTCCCTTCCAGCTCTGTGATTCTGTGAAAATGTGTTTGCTCTAATCTCTTAATTGCTCAAACTAACGTAATAAAAATGCAATGAAGAACGGAGGCCCAAGTCTAGCAATATATATTTGCTTTTATATTTTCTTTCATTTGTTTTGTTCACAGCTGATTCCTAAGTTAGATATCCTGAGGGTAAAATCTAGAAGGGTTCCATGATGCTAAGTGGTGAACAGATGCAGAACTGAAAAGGCAGGTCCTGTCTCAAGTCTTGCAATTTAATTGGGGTGGGGAAAGTCACTGGTGAACTTCTTTCTGTGTGGGGGGCCCTGGGCTCCCTGCCTTGCTATCCCAGGCTGTTGCCACCTCAGGCAGGCAATAGACTTTACAAAGGGGGCAAAAAAGAATCTTGCCAAAGATTCCTTACCCGACACCTAGTGACAAGAGAAGAGAACAGAGCTCTAGATTTCCTCAAGAATTGCATTGGGCCCCATTTGACAGGAGCTGAATTTCTTTTCCTGAAATTGGAAGTTGAATATTTAACCTGTGATATGAGACTCAGAGTCCTTAAGGAGCCAGCTGCAGAGGCCAATCCAACCCATCACTTTTCTATAACACTGAGTTGAGCTAAGGGAATCAGATCCAGCCTTGGCTTGCAGTATCAGCTCTTCTCTTTTCATGCATGCTTTTAGGTGTGCAGAGTCCCTTCAGTTCATTAAAAGATAGGCTTAGTCACTGAACCATGGGCAAAACCTTCAAAGTGTGAATTCTGTGGAAGAGGAAAGATTTTTTTAAAATACTTGTTCATCAAAAATATTTCTCAGTTGCTGTCACCTGCTGTATTGAAGTGGCCCTGTGCCTGGTTTTGCATTCCCTTCAAAGTCCATCCAATAAACAGTCTTTAAAGTCAGCTAGGAAAAAAATTTAAATCTCTCTTATACCAAGATTGTACAGATGAGTGTGTGAAAAACACTTTCTAGAAATCTTGCTAGCCAGAAGGGAATGATAAAGCCTTTTTTTGGTGCTCTACAAGAAAGAAACATATTCCTAGAATGGCATTTGGCTAATAATGCAGCAGATAAAAACTATGTCATGGCAGCAGAGGTGGAAAGGGCAGAAAAGAAAGAGAGAAAATTGCTCCATTTGGGGGTGAAGGTCATCTGAAATAAGTGATTTCACATTTAAAAGGCCACAAAGGAGATAATTGATGAATGTTAACCTAATTTTATATTGCTTTATTTCATTCTTATTTCTTTTCTCATTTGTAATGCTTACGTGCTCAGGAAGTTGAGGTAGGTTTCTCAATTTTAACTTGTAAATATCTATAGACTGAATAAAAATATTTACAATATGTAATAATTCATTCTATATTTGAAACTGTTCTGAATAATTGTTTATATTGTTATAAATGAAATGCATTGATACTTGTTAATAATTGTGTTAATATTGATTAATTAACATGTTAATATGAAAATTGAATAAGTTTCATTTGTTACAGAGGGCATAAGGGATTTTCAGCACATTAGTATCAACCCTAGTAGAACACTCAGAAATGCACAGATTTCTTTCTGTTGGGAAGGTCTTTTACTGAATGGGAAATTTAAATTTCTTTAATCAACTTGATTTATTTATATATATATATATAATATATATGTATATATGTGCTGCTTCTCTCTTGGAAGAAGTTACAGTGAAATGATCATACTCCTTGAGAGAGTTCCACCTTCTAACAAAAGTCATTTAGGGATATTGTTATAAATCTCAGCCCCTACCCGAGTACTGGCACAAAACCCTGTTTGCTTCTGAGTCAAAGCTTGAGGTGTGTACTTAAACGTGACACAGATTTTCTGCTCACCATATCCACAGGGTGAGTTTCACCTTTATGGTGCCATAATCCTTCAGACTCAGGTCTTGCTGCTATTGATGCTGAAATGAAGCCCTGGTGCTGTATTTTGTGGTGTTGTGATTTAATCCAGGTACCCAACTCACGCCCTCACCTCTCCGTTACCTGGGTGGCATAGGGACCAGAACTGGGGGGAAAAAATGGTAAACCCCATGAGTTGTGATGAGAACATTATTAATGATGATGATGATGATGATGATTATTATTATTATTATTATTATTTTAATACAATAATAATAATAATAGTAATAAAGACAAGTAATGCTAGGTACAATTTTCACCACCTGCTGAGCAGTGCCCAGCTGCTCCCCCAGTACGGACCATCTCCCCCAGCCAACTCACCCCAGTTTATATTCTGGGCTTTAAGGTGTGGCCTATCCCTTTGGCCAGTTTGAGTCACTTGTCCTGGCCATTCTTCCTCCCGGCAGCTCTCTGAAGAAACCCGGGAAACTGAAGAGTCTTTGGCTTGAAGTAAACACTCCTTAGCAACAACTAAAACATCAGTGTGTTATTGACATTATTCTCATCCCAAATCAGCACTGTATCAGCTGCTAAGAGGAAAAATAATTCTATCCCAGCTGAAACCAGGACAGTTGTCCAACTGGCTTAAGTTACTTTGAACTGCTATTGACTGTATTGTTCTAATGTATGTAGAGTCATTATTTACTCCTATGAATAATAATGGGATTTATATATTGAAAAATCTCAAAGGTTTTCTCTATTTCACCTTTTAGGGTTTTCTTCTCCATATTTTTTCTTGTGTATTTTCTATGTTATCACATTGTGGTTTCAGGCACATTCTAAAGTAAACATAATTTCAGTTTTCAAAATGGAATACTAAACAGGTCTGCATGAAGGAGAAGAGGAGGAATAATAGATCTACAGAAGAGATGGCTGTGTTGTAGGTATTTTTGTGAGGAAGGTGCATTTTTTTTGTAAAATATCCCTTTGACACTGAAATTGAGATAAATCCCTTTTCCAATCCTTATTTCAAAACAGGTTTCATATGCCACCAGCATAAGAAATCCTTGTTGGGAGTTGAATTATTTAATAATTTCTGTTAAATAAATAGATGCTGAAAACCCAGCAGCAAAGCAACACCTTGGAAAAAATGTAAGCAGGCAAAAAAAAAAAAAAAGAAATAAAAAAAGAATATTTTGTTGCTGAAGAAACTTCTGCTATAAAAGCTAAAAACCCAGCACATGCTGAAAAGTGATTAATGCTTGGTAAATTTAGCAGTACATCATCATCAGTTACAAAGCATTGTATAACCATGAGGGGGTTTTGTATTAGCAAAGCTGTGAAATTCAAAGGCAAGCCTGTGATTCTATTTCTGATGCCAACCCTGTACTTGTGAAGAAAAAAATATGGATACTTTTGATGCATCTGAAATAAATTATGGGTAATAGTCTTTGCTGTTATTGTGGAACATTATCACTGTCCATGGAGTCAGTATGACACTGAGCATGAACATACTGATTAAAAAACCCCATACATTTCCTCCTGCCAGTCATGCAGAATATTTTGATCTAACCCAGCATTTGCCCATGTTTGCCTGCTCCAGAGCAGGCAGAGAAGAGCAGCAGAACAATCCTGTCCATAGTGTTCTGAAAGGAACGTGAAGTGCATCTCCTGGTGTTCACTGAGTCTGTGGAGTCCTCCCTCCTGTAACAGCCTGTTCTGAACCCATAAAGTCGTGCCGACTGCGAAGCCTCCAAAATATTCCAGGCTAGGGTGACTGGATAGCCATGAGAGCATGTGAAATTCGGTGTACTGGAGATAAATGGCAAATGAAACCCTATGGAAGAAATAATTTAGATGTCTTATTCACACAGATGGGTTTTTAGTTACCGTCCTGGCAGGAAAAAGAAATCTCAGTGTCATTCAGCTTGATGAATACATCTCTTTAGTGACATCCCTCAGGAAATGAATATAGAATGCTGGCTATATTAAAAAGGAAACAAAGATTAATACACAGAAAAAATGTGACAGTTTTGTAGAAATTTTCTATGCTCCTCAAGTCAGATAATTCTCTTATCACATCCTCTTAAAGAGGACACAAGTGAGATACACAGAGTATGCTGAAACTGATAAATCAGTTGGCCTTAACTCTCAGTTCTTCAGCACTAGGGTTGATGGCACTCTGAAGCAGGGAAAACTTTGCCTTCAGATAAATGTTTGCTAAGTACACAGAATACAGATTGATCCAACACATGGAAGAGTTTCCCATTCTTTCTGGAGAGAGACTAGTTTGTGCCAATCATTATTTGGCCAGGCACTCTGACAGTTCCTGCCTTCTCCAGTGTAAAATCCAGTGAGAATTGTGCAGAACAGAGCCACAACACTCACAGCACAATGATCTCTTTACATCAGATTTCAGAAAATTCTTAAAGTTTAATAGTGGGAAAAGTGACTAAAATATTCAAAGCAAGCTCTCCTGGAAGTTGTACTTTTGAAGTGTAATATTTGCAGTATTGCTCCTGCATTTCTCTACATTCACAGTGGTCTGATTAACATGTGTACAAATGGATGTATCTTTGAATTTACTTTGCTGACCTTTCACCACACCTGGATGGTGTGGATCATGTTATACTACCTGAACAATATATTCTTTCTTGTCAAAGACTGTAAACTAACCTGAAATAATACAGAGTTATTATAAAATATTTAATAATGGGCATGCTTTCAACAACAATCCAGAAGACAAAATCAAGGTGCTGAATCCAAGGACATTTTTATTCTTTAACTTTTACCCTGCATTTACTACTCTTTAGGACACAACCTGTTGATAGTCTTACCTGATTGAAGCTAAACTGTTAGAATCAAAACACAAGTTGATTCATTTAGTTATGTAAAATAGTACTGAATATAATGATTTTATTTTTCCTGAGTTTTCTTTTTTTTTTTTTAATCCCCATTTAGGATGATTATTTCAGGAACTGGAGTCCAAACAAGGCATTTGATCAAGGTAAACTTAGTGCACATTTTGTGGTTGTCTTCTGCTGTTTTGTGATATCCCCATATGCTTTATGCCTCTCTTCCTCTGTCTGTCCCATGCATTAGTAGAGAGCTATATTCACACTTGTATCTCGTTCCCAATTTAGTCACAGCTTGAGGTGGTTTATGTGGAAGAGTTTGACTCATCTCAGTATTTTTTCACCGTGTTTTTTATTCCCCATCCATTCTGCTTTTTATTCAATGATGAAATGTGTGGTCAGAGAGATTCTCTGTAACCATGAATCTTGCTTTAATGTGCAATTTAAAACAGGGATCTTTGCATTCATTTTCTTTCATGTTAAAGGCTTTGCTACATTATAATGTTGTGAATATAACCACTGCATTTTCTAACACTCAAGGGGCCAAATCTTTGAAACTAGCTGTAATGCATTAATTTCAGGGCTGATTTTAAAAGGAAAATGGTTTTGTGTATATGCTGCTGTTTCAGATGCATGCTCTGTAAATGATGTTTGCACTTTGTCTTGGTGAGTGTTTAAGTTATGACAGAACTTCAAATATTTCCAGGCCAGCCACTAAAGGATAGGATAAAACCCCAAAACCCCATTCTAATTGTGTCCAGGATAGCACTGGATACAACAACCATACCAGGAAAAAGAAACTCAAGAAAATACTTATTGAAAGTCTCAGAAGGGGCTTTTGAAAATTTCCTTTCACATCTATTTCTGTATTTCATTGCCAAGCATGTTCCTTGTATTGTCTGTAGCTCACAGGAATATCATTTGGGTTAGAATTTAAGAGTGTAGATTCTCTGTCTTTAGGGAAATGGAACTTCAGTGCCAAAGGAAAGGCAAAGTTGATACTTTTGTCAAGACACATATCCACAGAGGTTTTCAAAGGCATTTGAGGGATTTAGGATTACAAATCCTATTGACTTCAAATAGAACTTGTACTCCTACCACTTTCAGAGGCCTTGTGACCCTCTCTCTTCCCAAGAGGAAAAACAAAAAGGTAAATCTTGGTGAAGTATTGCACAGAGATTTTGAACTGACATGCTTTAAAACTGTCCTGTTTATTGCGTTACTGAGATGTCTGACTCTGGGCAAAACCAGGAATTCTTGTAGAGAATCTAAAGTCATGCATGGATACCTTGAAGGGATATGTCAGATGTCTGTTAAGATTTCTGGCTCTTTGTAAAGAAAAGGATCATTTCCTTTTCAGTGTAGAATTTCTCTGACACTGTGGATGTCTCTGGTCAGGAAACAGAATGCAGATTGTAGGAGGCAGGTGCTCTGCCTTGCACAAAGATCTGTGCACTGCTTTTTTCTCACTTAAATCTTACAAATGGATTTTATTTGGCCAACAGATTGTTCTTTTTGACAGAGGTCACTACTCTTGTCTGTGGCAAAATTCGCCCTGACTCAAACGTTCAAAATAGCCACTCAAACATTTCTAAAGGGATTTATTGCACAAAAAAAAAAAAGGTTGAAAATGGTTGATTAGTTTAGTTACATATACACAGATCATGTGAGTCTTTAGTCATTGATCACAGTGTTGTCACCCAAAAAATGAAGAGAAAACATATGTTGCTGCTTTGGGCCCTATGAGTCGGATGCCAACAAGACTAATCCCCAGTTTACATATGCATATAGGTATGGATATGTGTGTAAATGTATATATGATACAATTGTGTGTACACAGAGGGAGTGGCAGTGAAATAGAAACTGCTGAGAGGAACGAAGGAAGGACAGAAGGAAGGGAGGGAGGGAGGGAGGGAAGCTTTCTTTCCCAGTCGTTGCCACCAGAGCTTTAATTTCTGTAATTTTCCACAGAGAGTAAAAAGATTAGTCAGAAGAATTTGTCCCAGCTCTTTTATGTAGCATGAGCTGCAAGACAATTGTTTAATCTGTTTTTCCTTTTTCATTCTCCCTCCCCTGGTATTTTTCCCATGCTGTTCTGTTTGGATTTGGGAAGTTTAAATGCCCCTTATGCTCTTGTATGGTTTTGAAGATAGAAAAGAAAATTTTATATTCTTTGAGATTCTGATATCCAGAGAGCTTGTGCAGATCCTGTGGTGAGGAGCCCTGGCTTGGTCCTGTGAATTCAATAGCTGCTCTGTGTTCTCACCATACAATTGTTATTTTGAGAGATATCCTAAAGGCTTCTTTTAACCTCACAAGACCAAGATTCTTCCTAGTTACTTAAGAGGAAAAAAAAAAAAAAACCACTTCTCCAGGGGGTGAATAAAAACAGATTTTAAATTTTACAGAAAATCTAAGTCTGGAGTCACCAAGCTGAAGCTCTTTTGTGCAAACACAAACTTTTTGGAACGTGTTTACAAGGTTTTAATATTAAAAATCTACTTCTCAATTCTAAATCTAAAATCATGCTTGAATTTTCTAATTGTGACATCTTCATGTGGAGCCAGACTGTAGAGCCAGGCTGAAAAAGCTGGAAGGGCAGGGTTGGAAGTAACTGAAGGCAGGAAGTACCTGCCAGAGGGATTTCATAAGGGCAGCTGGAGGATTCTGTATCTTTAACAGATTTAAAATCCAACGCTAATCAGAAGGTTTAAAAATCAGCAGAGTTCTGCTTCTAGGCTTGCACTTCATTTGCATTTTTTAAAGAAATCTGCTGCATCCAACCGTATTCTTTCCTAACAAAAAGGTGGCTTTATTCAGCAGGATGAATTATTTAATTGTGCACTGAAAAACAATAGCAATGTAATTAACCTGTATGCTTTCTGCTTGCAATGTGGAGAGAAATGCCTGAGTGTTTGTCTCAAGAAAATAAATACGTTGTTTTGTGAAAGAAGCATTCATGGCTTTCACTGAAATCACCTCCAGAGAGTGACACAAGATATCCTTTGGATAACAGGCCTGTTCAAGGGAAGTCAGCTTGAATGGTTCAACTGCAACTCAGAGGGCACTTGAGTGATCAAAGTTCATTTTTAGCTGAGCTACCAGCCCAGCTTTCTATTATCTTTAACTCAGGAGAAACCAATGCAAAAGTGTGCATCTTACTGACAGAAGCAAGCTAATGAATCAGTTGGACTGCAGAAAGCAGCAGAGTTTGTAGCCTGGAAATGATTGCTGGTCATTAATATTGAACTCCATTCTGTCACAGTTACAGAAGCAAGAAAGCAGGAGAGCAGAAGGGGCAGTTAGTCAGGATTTTGAAATATGAATCAAAGAGTTGGGTTTTTTTCCTGACAAGGTCATTTGAGACTTCTTAAGTAGCTTGACAGCATACTTTCCTGGTCTTCTTCATCCACTTGGGAGAAAGAAAAGAGGGAATAGGGGAAAGCTTTAGCATATCTCAAGTGAGAGATTTTGATGTGTCTCATATTCAGCACCTATTCAGACTTGCCAGAAAATGAGTCCATTAAGACTGTATGGATTATGTTAATTGAAAACTGTTAAATTTAAAAAAAAAAAAAGTTTAAGTTACTGAAAATTTCTGCTAGAAGCCACTCCTAAAATTGCTGGAAGCAGTTTGCAATGGTGTCCAATTTGCCCTATGACTTTTTAAAAGTATCTTTACGCAGAACATAGGAACTGTGGAAGTAATGGGGTACACTATGTATTGCAGATGCATGAGCTCTGAATCAAAACATGTTTAAAACATCGAGCTGCCATTATTTTTAACAACACAGCTGTAGAAGGATGCAGTAAGAGGGGTAAAAATTTGATTCTGTGGTAGTGCTGATTTTTTCCCAAATATGTGCACAAAGCCATCCACTGAACAGTGGTATTTTCTGTTCAAGGAGATGCAAGTTTCTCCCTTTCCATTTGTATTGTGACACTCTCAGATGACTGCAGAGGATGGAGCTGGCCTGAGTCCCCTCAGCTGCCCTAGAAACAGGGTACAATCTTACCCATTGCTTGGTAGCAATACCAAGTGTTCCAAGATTGAGGGAAACAAAAGTTCCTGATTAGAAATAGTTTGACCTTTCCCCTTTGTCTTCTGGCCTTTGTCTTTCTTTTCACTGTCCATTCCAAATCCTCTTCTCCAATAACTGAGAGATTTGGACAGGGATGTTCCTTCTCAGGGCTTTCATTATCTGCCCTTGGAGAGGAGGGAATACAAAAAAAAATTAAAAATTCAAACTCCTTATTCTACTGTATTGTGTAAAAATCTTTATCTGCCTGAATTGGACCTATCAATGGCTGACCCTAGTGTCAGACACAGTCATTTAGACTTGACTATCATTATTAATTACAGACAGGTACTCATTTCAAAGAGCTCCCCCTTGAGCACTGATGAAAGGCTGAACTAGCAAAATACTCTCACTTTTGAAGAGGAAACACTTTTGAGTGGATTGAGGCCTCCAATGTAGCATAACCTGACTTTCACAGCCCAGCAGCCCTGTGAAGTGAATTTGCCAAATTTAGAGCATTACATTTGAAGATAAATGTGTTGGTATCAATGCTTCCTCTCTTTGTGCATCACATCCTACCTGTGTCTTTCCAGTGTTCAAATCACAAATCCAGACTCCAGAAATGGGCTTCTACAGCTGTGCAGAAAAAAAAGTTTTCCTAAAATTCATAAGCCTTCTAAAACAAAAGGACTAAAAATGGGAAGCTGTGATGCAGGATGAAAAATCATAGAACTTGCAATTAGTTTTGAACATGTAATTTTCTCTTAGCCCAGTTAAGATGTTCTTTCAGAAAAGACTGAATAAATCCATCACAAAGAGATGTTTAGTACTGAACACATCTCTAGCCACAAATATATGTTAGTTTTATAATAAATGTTTTCTATTACAGTGCCTCAGATGGCAGATTTCAATTGAATAACTTATTTTGCAATTTATTTTTTGACTGTGCTTGAATTAGTTTTAGAGGCTTATTCATAGTACAAGTGCACATGAATTATGTCTGCAAATCTTCAGTAAATCAGCCAGTTTTAGAACATGTTAACTGAATCAACCAAAAACAATAGCTGAGATGCAGCACATGAAGTATACTGTCTCCCATCAAATGCATTTCAAGCACATATGGCTGCTTATCTCCAGGCAGATGCATGTAGTTCTTTTTGCATTCTAGAAGCGTAATATTAAATTCCTTATAAGCTTGTAAGGAACCAGTTTTGTCATTAAATATGGCACGAGAAGTGACAGCACTGGGGTCCTTGTGTGTGATTGCATTATGGCTGATGTGCTTTGAACAGAGACAGTGATCGATAGGCTGTTTGGCTGCAATTTTATTAGCACTTGGGGAGCACTTGTTAGTTTTGTCAATAATGCTGCTGGCTTGTTTTTAATATCTCTTACTTCATTGACTGTAAAGCAGACAGGACTTTCAAAGGGGAATTCATGCCCTCCCCATGCTCATCCAGCTTCCATTGAAATAAGGGCATTTTTGGGGAATATCACAGAACCCAACCTTGCTCTCTTTGGCATCTCTCAGGGAGCAGAGGTCTCCTTCACTGTGCTTCAATTCAGTATGTAGGAATTCATTTTTGGTAACCTATCTAAACCTTTAAAGATGAACTGTGTGTAAAATACATGCCTGCAAATCTTCCTTCCTTATTTGCTGCAAGAGAAACCCCAGTGCACTATCCAAACCACTTTGGTTTCTGTTATGATTTAAGGCCAGACCAATGAGTGGCAAAGTCTCCAGCTTTGAAATGTTATTTGACTTAAATATTGAATGGCATGGCATCTGCATGCCAGAGTGACCCTTGAATTACTATCCAGTCAGAAGAGTAGTTTGAACACTGTTTTGAAATGTTTATATGCTTGCCACTTAATAGGTGACTACTGACATTTGGTCCTAGCTATAAAACAGGAGCTCCTGTGGAGAACAAAAGTAGAAGGCAGAGTGGCAGTGGCCATAAAAGTGTATAATGGAGAATTTTTAGAAAGAGAAAAACATCAAAATAAAGAGAAGTTGTTTCAAATATAGATTTAAGTAAACTAAGAATTAGAGGAAGAAAAATAGGGATAATTAGCATTTGCTCAATGTAGAAAGCACAAATTAATTATCCAAAGGCAGGTGCTTGGCTAATGACAAGACTCTTAATGACTGCATGAGGAGAGGTTGCCTACAGAAAGTACAGCTAAGTGGACTCTTAAGGTTGAACAGGTGGTAGCACCAACGTAGAAAGCCAAGTAAAAAACAAGATGTTTGGGCAAGAATGTAAAAATAACAAGTTTTTACAAGTGTATTAGAAGAAAGAAAAAGAAATCAAGAAAAATGATGGCTCAGTGAGAGGTGGTCAGGTAAAGGCCCTGCTGAGTAAACCAAGGCTTTGACACCTGGCTTTGCTTTGGTTTTCACATAAAAGAGCTGCTAAGCCCAGGTGGCAGCTGTAGTTACCTTCAGCTGGATAAGTAAGATTCTGGATGAGGAAGGAAAGGACAGGCTTGGGTAAATTAGATATCTGCAAATCAGCTGAAATTGATCTGTGGTTTAAGGGAATTGGCTGAAATAATTTTACTGATATGAAAGTTATCCTTGAAAAGTTATGAAATTGTACAAGATTTGGAAAATACAAGAAATATGGTATTTTTGTCATTACAGAAAGGAAGAAAATGGGAAAATGCATCCTTTGACTTAAACCTAAAACACTGGGTAAAAACTCCCACACTAGGATAAATATTTAAGCAAATATTTATTAGCATCAATATGATAAGGGGGTAAATAAAACTGGCGTAGATGTCAAACTAAACTTAGTATCTTCTGTGACAATTATAGACCTTGAGACTCAGGGATAAGCTTGCAGCATCACATATCTTGACTTAATAAGTTTTTTGACATTGGTTTCCTGCCTTATAAGTAAGTTAAAGAATTGTTGTCTAAAATAAATAATTATGAGGTGGATACAAAATCAGTTGGAAAACTATGTTCTGGTAGTAGCTGTCAATGGCTCAGTGTCAGGTTGGGAGAATAAACTGAGTGTAGGTCTCTGTGATCTTTTTTGGGTCCAGTATTATTTACCATTTTTAACATTTATCATTATTTACCATTTTAATTAAACTATAGATGTTGAAATTAGGCTGTCAGTATAACGTAGCATGGAAATAAAATACTCAGTCACCTTAAGAAATTTAAGAAATGGTCTGAAAACAAAGGCTAAATTTAGCCTAGGCAGATACAAAATTCTTAGATAAGGTTAATCATCTGCACAAAACAGGATGAAAACCAATCAGTAATAAATTTGGAGGAAAGGGCTAGGGGATTATAATGGATTGCAAATAGAACATGAGTCAACAATGTCATTCTGCTGCAAAAGAAGGCAAATGTTGCATTGGCATGTGTAACCATGAGTCATCCTTCAGTTCTAAGCAGTGCCAGTAAGACCTTGGCTGGAATACGTTGTCCAGATTTGAGTTACCAGGCTTCTTGGGTACTATGAATCAACTGGAAAGTACCCAGAGAAATGTAACAGGGATGATCAGAGTTGCAGAAAATATCCTCTGCCGAGAAAGACTGACGGAGAGGAGCAAACTAACAAAACAGCAATAACAAACCAAAATAACCCACAAAAAAAAGGCATAATAATGCACAAAGCCTGTTTTCAAATATTTAAAATTAGCTGTAAAGTGGAGAGCTGATTCTGTGTCCATTGTGGATACAAGGGGGAGTAATTTTACACTGCAGCAAAAAAGATTAATTTTAGCCTTCATCGTGGCAGCAATATTTAAGCATTGGGACAGATATTTTAAAGAAGATGTCGAGACTCGGTTGAAAGGTGTTCTGAAATATGTTAGAAAAATGCCTTGCAGATAATGACCCATGGGTAGCTGGTCTAGAAATGGTGGGGGAATGGAACCAGCACCCTTCCCAGAATTGCCATTCTAGCTAGCACTGTGATTCTGGGATTGTATTTTGATTAATGAGAACTAGCTAATTCCATTGAAAGTGCAGAAGAAATGCTGAAGGAAGTATTTCTTAAAATAAATTTCCAGTCAAAGCAAAGAATGGAAAATAAATGAACCAGTATCCTTGATAGATGTTTTGGCATCACCTGAAAAAATACAGGTTTTTGTTTGAAGGGAGTAATGTTCATTGACTGCACAATAGGCACTAACCATGGTTTTCATGGGCTTGCAAAGCTCTGTGAGTGTAAACAGGGGCTGGCAAAAGGATTTTCTGACTGCTTCTCCCTCTCTCTCTCTCTTGCTTTCTCATATAGTCAGGAGGACTTCCTAGAGATGTAGTACTTGGTGTTAGTAGTTGGTTGTTTTTTTATCTCCAGACAGTAGTAAAGGTTGTGATCTTACCCTAAGGCTAAAGATTTGGGTGAAAATCAGTTACCTGTTATTTTTCAATTCACTTGCTAAGATCTGATGATAGATATGTATTTAGGAATTAAATCTCCCTCTGCTGTAAACCCAAGTGTCCAGGTCATGAAAACATTATGTGAACCACAACTATTTTACTTCCTCTTCCCATTGCTTCAAATTAAGCATATTTGCATGAAATAATTTTATTTCTTCTCTAAGCTGATTGTTTGCATTCTAGCTTTGCAGCCTTGGTCATTTGGAAAGTTACTTTAAACTCCAAACTGCGGATGCTAAGCAGTCCATAGTAAGCTGAATAAA
This sequence comes from Cinclus cinclus, assembly GCF_963662255.1. Lineage (NCBI taxonomy): Eukaryota > Metazoa > Chordata > Aves > Passeriformes > Cinclidae > Cinclus > Cinclus cinclus. The sequence continues at coordinate 13,075,065 of NC_085059.1, forward strand.
AGAAGTTTTCAAATATATTCTGATGCTGTTCTGCACTAAAAAACTCCCTAAGCATAGAATGTTGGAAGTTAGTTTGGCAAGTGTTTTTTAGTCATTTGATCTCATTCTGTCTTTTCTCTGTATGTCTGCTGGTTGCAATACATCCCTGGACTTCACCATGGACACCTGTTTGTGTTGAGCAGTTATAGCCCAACAGCTTTGAAAGGCTTGTCAGATTTGCTTACGTTTCTTGGAAGTGTAGGGACACAAAAGCCCTATCTGAAGACAGAAATTTTACTTCTACTGCCCTTCTTGCAAGATCTGTTTGAGGGTTTCTTCTGTTTTACCAAGGGAAGATCAGTAGCAGCATTGTTTCGTTATGGATGTGCATCCTTGCACTGCCTCTTCTGCTGTAGGAGAAGGATGCGGGTAGATGAAGTGCTGACCCAAAATGTGGAAGTATTAGATTCACTTTAACCACAAGGCAAGGCAGTACAATAAAACCTGCAATATATGTATGTTCTGCTCCTGGGATACCTTTAATTTATATGCTGAGCAATCCAATCAGTCTCTCAGTTCCCATCTTATCTCTAACAAGTAAACAGAACTCTGTGATAAGTGGATGTACAGTAGAGTAACCCTAGGGGTCATTGCACATTATAGCCACCTTTAATGCAATGTAAGTAAGCATAATTGTAATTATTTTTAAGTGATCTACTTGTGTGTTCCTGGAGTTTATAGTTTATTTAATTGCTGGGGGTTAAAATTCATTAGAAGAGGCACGCATTCTCTAAGAGCAAATGTATCTTTTCTGGGAAAGCTCCAGCATTGAGGCTTGTTTCTCTCTTCAGTGGGGCCCTTGCCATGACCTTTCACTTTTAAAACCAGTGAAAGGTGGCTGACATAACCAGAAGACTGCAGAACAGAAAGGAAAGAACCTCTGCATTTCACAGTCTTAAACACAGGCATCTAACAAAAAACATCTGGTTCTTTCTCAGTGGATCATAAAGCTGCCCAAGGACTCAGCTAAAAGAAATCCAGTAGCTATGATTTGTTAATCCTGTTTTCAACCCTAGCGTATGACTATAGTCAATTCAGTCTAACCCAATGGATTTATTTAGTCTCAAAATTCAAATTATGTTTAGCTATCCTGAAGAAGATAAAACCATGAAAAGCCATCTTCAATTAGAGTAATGAAAAGCACAAGTCTATTTGAAAAATGCCATCAGGATGTTAATGTGAATGATATATCCAAGTATCAGAAACATAAATATATTGGTTGTGATAGTTTAGACACAAAGACTATGAATTATTATGTTTCTCATGTTTAGATAACTAATCAATAGAATTCTTAAATGCTACATTGATAAGTGCTGGCTATAGGCTGTACTTAGTTATTACCCATCCTAGTTACCTAGGAGCTTCTGGGACTTTGTATTTAGGGAAACATTATTCGTTTTCCTTGTTTCTATTTCTAAGGTGCTTTTTCATGAAGTGGCACTTCTAGTGTATTTTCCTACACAGGGTTGTGACAATAACATTTTCCCAATGCCTATAAATAAATTAAGTATACTGTGGCTTGAAAGAGAAATTGCTATCAGCTGGTGTTCCACTACCTACAAAACATTTTATCTTCTTTCAGTTCTATTACTTTTCTCTCCCTTGATTTTGTAGGGGAAGTTGTGTTCCCTCTTAGTGTCATGTGGTGCATTTGTGAGCAGCGTGCTTGATGTATGGGACTATCGCAGGCACCCCGTGTGGAGAGCTCTGCTTTGGAAATTGCATTGAAGATGAAAATTTTGGCAGATGGAGATGTTGATATGATTTGGATATAGGTCTGTTTGTATCAGTCAGTCAGGTACTTCATTTTTTAAGATGGGGGGAAAAAAATAAAGGTTGGAGATGAAAGAGAAGAGAGAGGCCACCTGTCTAGAGGAAGCAGAGAGCCCAGAAGGAGGAATGCTCTCCAGGGTTATATATATGGCTTTTATAAGAATGCAAGAAGCTATCTTCTCTTCACAGGCTGCAATTTTAAGGGAAGGACATAGTTGCTTAACTTTTCTCATCTGCACAGTTACTCAAGAGCTGGAATAGTGGTTCATTTTGTCTGTGGTTTACATTCGGAAGGTCTAGGTAGACCACTCTGAGGTCTAGCTAAGCATAACTAACCTTCAGTGGGCTAAAGTTAGATAGGACCAGGTGCAAAAAGCACACGGGGCCTCTTCTAGGCACTGATCTCAACTGAGACAAAGCTCATGTTAGTTATACACAAGATATTTGGAAACCTCTTTATCCACATTTTCCGAAACGTTAAAGAGCACCTAATTCTGCCAGGTTTTTAAATGAAGACAAGAACTTGGAGGAAATGTGTGACATTAAATAACCATGACGTGTGTCCCTTAACCAGAAGGATTCTCCTGGAACACACTCCTCAGCCTTTGTGTCATATCTGTGTAGGCCAGAGTATTTGAAAATTACCCAGTTTCAGTGGGAAAAAAGGATGTGTTGGAATAAAGGCTTCAGGAGCTGGGAACTTGTGGTAGTGTCCGTTTCACTGTTTTCTTTTGGTTGGGAAGGGATGAGGAAGAAAGAGAAAGCTGAGAGAAGCAAAAATAAAGTATGTAATAGATGATGTTGAATGCTATGAAAAAGGATCAGGTAGATTAATAATGGATTTTTTGTGTGGCAGTCCCCTGGCATAGCTGATTTTTGCCTGCCAGTTAGTATGCCATCTTTTTTGTCAATCTAGTAAAGAGAAAAGGGTCTTTTGCTTGCTTTTCTGAAATAACAGGAATTCTGTAATCTCTACAGGTATTAAATTATTTTTATTTTTTTAAATTAAAATATTGAATCCATACCCTTGAGACCTTAGTATAATGAAGTTTTTATTTCACTTCTAGTTAATATTCAGTATAAGGGGGAATGGGGTTTCAGGAGGTTGCTGGAGCAAGGTAGTACAAGATGGAAATAGAGCTTTTTGTGTGGTGGAGAAGGAAAGGAGTGAAAAATTAAAGGTCTATCTGGAGCAAAGGTGTTTTTTGTGAACAATTTTATTCATTTTAGGGATGTCTATGTTAAATTCTATTTCACTATCTCCCTCCATGTATTTGTGGAGTACATTGGCACAACAAGATGTTTCGAAAGGAAACTATTAAAAATTAAAGTCTGAAATATTTACAAGCTTGTTTTTTTTACAAGGCCCTAAATAATTATGGGAGGCCATTCTTGTATGTTGGCAATTTCCTCAATGATAAGAGCACTTAGTTTGAGAAATTAATTTTTGGTATGTTGACTAAATAAAAAAGTTCATTAAAGTCTTTGTAGGGTCTGTAATAGGGAGCTAATTACAATGTTTTTTCTTATATTTCACTTACGGTAGATGTGAATTAATAAATATTTTAATGAAACTTAGTAGCCTTTATTTTCCACCAAATGGTGTGAATTTAAGTGTCATCTCTGACACATAAAGAGCCTAGGATTGGATATGTGTGGTGAATGGATTTTATTTTAATTATAATATAATTTTCCTGTCTTAGCAATTCAAGTTGGGCATTAACTCTAAATTCATTAATTCCTTTGCATCCTTTTTTTCTTTGGGAGACAACTTACTAAAAATTTCTTTAAGCTTATAAAACTGGACAGCATGTATGACAAATAGATTTAAACCAGATTACCGAGGGACAGAACACAAAGGCAGAATTACATCAGTGTCAAATTCTGCCCTTGGTTATGTGCAGGCTCCTTGGTGAAGTTACAGTGATTTCAATTTGGCTCAGACTTGCCTAACTTGAATGGAAAATGCATATCCATTAGGTATTTCTCTTCTTCAGTCATTCTGATATAAACCTGGCCACTGGGCATTTGTATCATGTGCTTTTTCCTATCCATGTAAACATCATTACATTATGGCAATAGTTGAGCCAATTTTGTCCAAATTAGCTGCTTCTTAAGCTTTGATTAATTGCTTAGCTTGTGGATTTAGGTAATTTGTCCTGTGTCAGACAAAAGTACTAAGGTGCAAAAGCAGCGTTGATAATGTTGGTAGAATTGTCTAACACTTTGGGGGGATTAGAAAGCCACCTTCTCATCTCCTGCCTTCCCTTCACATGATAGCCAGAGCAGTGCTCAGATTCCTCCATCAGTTCTGCCGAGGGTTTTTGTGAGGGGTGACCTTGTGGGCTCCTTGCCTCTCTCATGTGTGGGTGGGTTAATTGTAGTGTCTGAGGTATCTGACTTCATTCTTCAAATGCCTGTAAGGTCATGGATTTGAAAGAATTCTCAAAGTGAATAAAGCAGATGAAGCAGAAGGATTGTGTGTGTGTGTGTCCCCCATTTTGTAATTTTTTCATTCAGTGTTGTTTTCTAGGGCACAATTTCATAGCAGAGACTGAAAAAGTGTCAGTAGTCCAAACATGAAAAAGTGAGCACGTGACCAGATCTGGCTTCTGCAGTTCCCTAGAAAATATGCCATAAACAAGGAAACTACAGATCCAGAGGGGAGTGATGAGCTCAGCATGATCCTGAAGTCTGACAGTTCTGTTCTTCTAAATGCTGTCTGATGCTGTTATGTGCTGAGTCCTTCTACTGAAGCAATTTCACACCTCATCTGCTAGAGATGAAAATGGCAGGGAACAAACTATAAATCCAGCTAAAACTTAGTTTAGTAGATACATCATCCTATCAGAATCTTTTCATATAAATTATTAGTTCATCACTTCCTCAATCCACTAAACTTGCAAAGCTTTGGAAATGACGTGATGTGTCATTATCTCAAGAAACTCTTAAGGAATTAAGTAATCCACCTCTTCCCCCAAGGCATCATCAACCCTGTCTGCATCAGTTCTGACTTTTCCTTATTGTCCAGTCTCCCCAGCAATTTATTCTGGTATTCTTAGCCACTGGAAGTTTGTTACCTGAACTTTCCTTTTCTTCATTTCAGACCTTTGAATTGAAAACTTTTGTGTTGTGTGCCATTGACGTGACAAACAACTGGGTGTCACCTTAAATTTAATGTCTTTTTCTTTATGTGAAGACTCATTATGTTTCCTTTCAGTGCTATCTTCTTAACCACAGATCTGTGAGTTCTTCCTCACAGATCATTTAGTGGCCTTATTAGCCTCTATCAAACAGATCAAAATGAGGTATTTCTAAAGCAAGAGAGCAGATACCAAGAAACCAAGGGTTTGGGAACTAGAAGGCCATCTTCTGTCACTCATGGCACATGTGTCCTGGTTCCAGGTGGGACAGAATTAATTTTCTTCCTGGTAGGTGGTTTATTGCTGTGGTTTGGATTTAGGATGGGAATAACATCAATAATGTCACCAGCGGGGAGACTGGGGGGCATGAGAAGATGACAGGGGACACAGCCAGGATAACTGACCCCAGCTGACCCCAGGGATATTCCAGACTGCATGAGACCATGCTCAGGGTATAAACTAGGGGGAAAGCATCAGTCAATGGGAGGTGAGACTTTGAATTTTACATCACCTGGGCAATACTACTATTATTATCATTATTACTATCATCATCATCATCATCATCATCATCATCATCATCATCATCCCTTCTTTCTCTGTCCTGTTAAATGTCTTTGTTGCAACCCATGGATTTTTCTCTTCTTCTGAATTGTCTCCCCCATTTCACTGCCGGGGCAGGGAGTGAGTGGCTGTGTGGAGTCCAGCTGCCATGGTGACATACCTGTGCATTTCCATGTATGTGTGGGACAATCTGTGCATCCATGGGCACAAAGATGAATGCATTTGGTGCTGTTTTTGCAAACAAGCAGAATCAGAGGAGCAAGAATGTTATACGGTAGGATTTGAAACAGCATTTTCACATTTAGTTCTTTCCAGCTACATGGAGTAGTTTGAAAGAGATTATTGTCACATCTTTCCAAGATGCAGCAGTGGTTAGGTAATTGTTATAATAAAGAGTTGCTGATAAGTTATCCAGGGATCACACCAGATGTTTTATGGGTCCCAGTTCCTTACTGCTAGGGTGTCTGGACATTGGAGTGTGCGTAGGTATGTGTTAAGATCTTAATTATTCAGTCTATTTGTAAAATTTGCACATGCAATTGTGACTGTAACAAGGTTAAAGCAGGGCAGACAAACTACATTTATAACATTCCTCTCCTCACCTTTTTCACCCTGTGTATTACACAATGTGTTGTGGGTCTGTTGGTTGGAATCTGTTCTATGCTGTTGGACTTGTTGACTGCTGGCATTATGGAGTTGGCAGAACTGCCAGAATCAAAAGTTTGCTGAGATTCTTTAGCACCTCTGCAAAGGTCTGTGATGCCAAATGTAACTGACTTCAAGCCTGGGCAGGTACTTTCACTCTCCATTCCTCTTTCCTTGTTCCACTTGTTTTGTGTGCTCTGAATGTGCAGAGAACTGAGGCAGCACTTCATGTAGGCACCCTGCTGTAAAGCTGCAGGCATGAAATCTGGAAAATGCAAAAGGTTTTTCCAAACTGGACTAGAAGTCACTGAGACACATAAAGAGTATCAGTCTAATGGAATGAACAGGCCAGCAGAATATTGTTTATTATGACTGCTCATGTTTTGTTTGACTGCTTTAGACATTTCCATGCTTGACCCAGCCACTGCATTTGAACAAAATACATTTGATTTCTCTTCAGTATAAACTTTGTTGTGTGTAAAGTTAAAGAGAACTTGGGCATTTCCTTCTTGAACTTTGGATTTTTTCTAGGACTGTATCTTCCATAAATAACACAACCCAGTGTTTCTATTTCCTATGCTTTTCACTAGACCCTCCAATTTTCAGTTTGAAACAAATGATGTTTCCACAGGACTTGAAATAATTTCAGCCTCATTGCTTTCCTCAGGTCAAATAATCCTTTAATCCATGCTCACAACCAATTGATCTTTTATTTTTTAATGTTTTTCTTAGTGGATGCCTATATTATGCTATGGTAGCGCAGATAAAGTATGATTGATCAGTTAATCAAAAGAAAGTTATTATTGGATCATTAATTCTGGCTACGTAGATGATTAAAAGTAGTGATTTTTACACCTAGGGCCAGTGATATTTTTTATAATACAGATTTAGAATATATTTATGCAAGCAGAAAATTGAATCAGCATTATCATCAGTGCATTAAATTACAGGATTTTATTAGAGAAGAATTCCCTTATAACAGTAGATATAGATATGGGGGAAAAAAAGGAAAGCATGAGAATTACCGTGAAAGGTTTTGCATCTTTAAATTACAATTTGATCTTTAAAATAGCGTGTGCCCAAAATAATTCCTTTTGTATGCTGGATGTCACTCCTATGTGACTTATGTGTTCTCAGTGTGCAAACGTCTCTCCCTGAGTCATGAGATGTTTATATGCTTTGATTTGTGCAGTCTGAGTTAGTATGGTCTCCTGGATCAAATTAAATAAAAGGAAGGAAGGTGAAGATTCTGTGCTATGTGGATGGCTAACTTTTTTTTTCTACATTGTTAGCAAGGAAAACTTCGATATGACAAATAATAACTGTTACTTAAACCTGACTCAGGGCAGCAATACTGTGAAGAGTCTGCAGAGCCTCATTCTGGCCATGCTGGAAAGTTCACAAAACTAGTCTCTAATTACAAATCCTGCCTATCAGAGAGAAGGAAATGCTTCATCATTTATATAGTAGTACTCTTGCCCTTGTGATTATCGTTTTTTTCTGCCAGATTATAGCATATCTGTTGGGAAAAGTGCTTTTGCAGACAACTTAAACTGTTTAGTAAGTTTAGTTTATGAAAAAGCAAGCTGGAGGGCAATGGATTGTATAGTATAAGTTCCTTCTGGTAAGGGAACTTAGACTGCTGGAGCAACTTTAAAGAGTAAAGTTATAAAAAATAACTGCCAAAAGTTAACACAGATTAATTCAAATTGGAAATTGCTCTCACATTTTTAGAGAGTACAAATAAAATATGCACCTTTGCTCTAATAGAAAACAGCCATAGAAAGTTAAACAAGATTATTTAAATCCACACTACTGGAATTTCTCAGAACAATGCACAGACCATGAGACAAGATGGTCTAATACTTCTATCCTTCACATCTCTGAATGAATTTCTTCCCTAACTCCATTAGAAATTAGATTGAGAATCATGAAATAAAATTTTCTTTTTCAGCTGTAATGTCAGCTTATTGGGAACCTGGGGTGAGATCATATAAACTGAGTTTTAGCTCCATGTGCATGGAATTGGAATAATAAAATTTTCTTTTTCCTCTCCTCCCCTGCTTAGTTTAAAAGTTCATGTGTGTGACCTCCATGAATTGTGTACTCTACATTTCTTTACTGGGGCTGCCCTCCTAGTTTCGGTAGAACTACTCAGGGGGAAAAAAGAAACAGTTGCAAAAATTCTCATCCCTTCTCTTTCCATGTAGTCCATCATCCTTCTCAGGTTCTGCTACCTTGATGGTCCCAAGTACCAAAACAAGAATCAAGGTTCAGTGTTCATTAATCAGTGCTCAGTAATGAGGTAGTTATGAGCTAACAGAAACAGGGGAGCAGGAACCCTCCAGGTGGTGGTGAAACAGTCACTGAGATCCCAGTTGCCATTTCACAGTCTTCCTTCTTCCCTCAGCCACCTGCTCACCCTGCCCTTTACTGATCAGTACCCACAAGCTTCCACTGAGGATGAAACCCTCCTGTTTGTCTCACATCCCTTTAGGGACTTCATCATTATTCACTGCCAGAGGTCCTTCAGCTCTTTCAGCTTCATGCCATTGCACTATCCCTTGTGGCCAGGTGAACTTTTGTAAAAACTTTGAGTTTGCTCATGCAAATTATATCCAATTTTTTATTCAAATGAAAAAATCTTGCACTTCTGTGTACCCTTCAGCTACTGCTTTCTGTAAGCTGATAAGAAAAAAACGATATCTTTTTGACACTGTTTGTTCTATGTAATCCTGCAGGATCTAAAGTTCGATGCCCAGTATGTTCTCAGGATGAAACACCAGCTCTCTTTGTAGTCAATGGGAATTTTGTCATCAATCCTAGTGGAAGCAGATTTTCAACCCAATGCTTACATTCTTTGTGGTTCTATTTACTTCAAAATTACTTATAGAGATTTTTAGGGGATGAAAGGGGAGATGATATTATTTGGGATAAAAGACAGGATTGCAATAAAGCAGAATGGTTGGCTTATCTGAATTACTTCAGAGAACAAAAGTTCCTGTTGAATCTCTGGACAAGGCTTTCTTAAGTCCATCATTTTTTTTTTTTAAATTTGGCCTGGGTTTTGGCTTCATTTTCTTTCAGAATTTCTGTTGCATTTTCCAGTACCATATCTTCTGGCTTCTGTGAATGTTGCTGTTTTGTCTGCCTTTTAAGCCTTTTCTTTCATTCTACTACTTTTGACTCTCCAACCCAACTACTATCTGTTTTCTTACTGTCTCAGCATGGATCCCTTTCACTTGTCAAGTGATGATATGTTCCCCATCAGCATGGTTGATTGGTCCCATTAACGCTTTTCCAGTATGTTTTTTTAGGAACTGCTGTGTGATCAGAAAGGTCAGATCAGCCCCTATGTTGTGGGCATCTGGTGCTCTTGCTAATATCAGAAGTAATCAGAGGAAATGGGCAAGATAGGATCAGGGAGCAGCAAGATGCTTCCATGACTGTAGGGCAGCTGGGAAATGATGAATGAACTGTTTGCTGTCAAACACTGCATATCTATATGGAGTCAGAAGAAAAGAATACTAAGATCAGCCTTTTATTTAATGAAGTCAGAACTGTATAATCCAGGGTGAAAAAATGTTGGTTCTTCAGCATTTAAGAAAACACAGCGAGTTTGTTTAAATATGATCTCACACAGTTATGCTCAACCAGCTAACTAGAAAAGCAATTAAGGGCAAAGCATCAGCAAGGAGACCTGCCAGAATGAAAATGAAACCGAAGGTTACTGTTGTTTACCTTCAGACCCTCTGAACTGAAATTATTTTCTGTTGTTTCTACATTCAAACACAAAGACAAGAGCAGTTCAATCTATTTTATATCTTTCCAGAGCTCCCTAATGAGAATGATAATTTTTCCAATCTGCCTTATTTTCTCATAAAGAAATAGAAAAGTAGCCAAAAATTATATATTATTTTAGTATTTTTCTTCAGTCGCAAAATTCAGCCCTTCCTGTTTCCCTCAAAATTTCTTTTTATCTTCTCCACCAAATTGTCACTCCAAACATCATCTGAAGTGCTCTGGATTTACAGTATGCTTTTTTCTGTGGATAAGATTTGGCTTATTATTTTGTCATATTAAGATGTGGTAGAGCTTTTACTTTAATGTACCACTGAAATGGGATTGTAACCAATTTTAACAAAACTAGATAATTAAAATAAGATACTGCCTGAATGTTTGGAGTATTTTTTGCGCTAGAGTCAATCACAGGGAAAATTATTTCTAATATGATTGCCACACACTGATTGCATGTAAATACATGTAAATATCCCTCATGCATTCCCCAGAACCTCTGTCTCACACTTAGAGTATCTAAAGGTGACCACAAAAATGAGGATGGGTTGTGTTTCATACTCAGACTGAATGGACTCCTCAAGGATAATCAGTACATTCTTTGTGCTTTTTTACTGAACATCTGTAACCCAGTTGTCTCTTCAGAATTCATAAATTAATTATTTTCTTCCAATTGTAAATCTCTCCAACATGAAACCATCTCACCAGAAACAAGGCCATTACCTTGGCTTTCTGGTCACCATATTCTTTCCCAGGAAGATGGGGGATGACTTCCCACTGCTTCCCCAAGCAGTTTAATCCAGCTGCAGAACCTGTGGTCCTCCTCTCCTTCTGAGAGCTCATATAACTCCAACAACTGTTTGCCCAGGCTAATCATAAACCTCTGCAGAAGGCAGTCTGATTCCTTGTGAAGATTCCTCCAATACCTCACCAAAGCCCCAGCACTGGAATTTGTCTGTTGTTTCTCATTCTGTACTCACAGATACAGAGAACAATCTTCAAGGAAAACTGCTTGCTTTATGAGAAGTATTTTCTCATTTTAAGACATCTCATGACTCCCTTGTCGAGTCTTCCCTTTCTCTAGTAGTTCAATCTATTTCCTTTTTTAATTTTCTTTGAAGTCATAGTCAAAATTTTATCAATTTTACTGTTCTCCCCTGAACTCTTATCCTCATCTTACCCTCATATCCTTTGTATCTTGTTTATACTTTTACCCAGACAGAACTATGTGCCAACTGAGGGTATCAACAATGCTTAATAGAGCAGAATAATCACCTCCCGTGTTTTAGTTAAGATTTTCCTTCTAATATACTCCGTTAAAAGAGTTTACTTTTGTTGCATCAGCTTGACAGTTTTGATTCCTATTCAGCCTGCAGCTTGTTGACACTCTGGGATCTCATTTTGTATTATTTCTACCTAGTCAGTCCCTATTTTGTGTTTATTGCTTTGATTTCTGATTTGTGATGCTGCTGCTTTGTATTTGTGTGTACTGACTGTTGCCTTATTAATTCCTCTCATTTCCCAAGATCATTTTAACTGTAACCTCCAGAGCATGACAGTTCCTTTCCTCATTTCCATGGATTATAAGATGGCTCCCCATTCCATTGTCCCAACAGTTGGGCTATGTTTTTTAGTCTCAAAATACCTCCTCATTTAACTGAAGCATGGCAATGAGCAAAATGCCCCTTGTGTGAAGACAGACTAACGTGAAAAAAAATGAAATAAACTCTACAGATGCCTGTGTTCATTTTAGCATATTTTATGCTGGCTGGGCAGTTTTGCTTAATGGTGTCGGGGGGGTGAGGATGGATGTTGTCTGTTTAGCAGTTGCTCTGAGTTATCCTGCATATTCCACATTCTCTGAGGGCTGAGCCTCCAGAGATGCCTGCCCAGCAGCCCAGAGGGAAGGAACAGATGTACCAGCTTCACACATCCATGGGAGCAGTTTGCTGAGCCAGGGTAATGTTTGTTCTGTTTGGCAAGGCGATTATCAAACTGGGCAAAACCCAGGAGCCTTGTTCTCACTGTTGGGAACTGAGCATCCTTCCTGCTGAGAGTGCCTGAACCTAAATCAAAGCCATTAGGTACTAAGTACTGACAAAGTGACAACAAGAAGTCAAGGTGGTTTTGTCAGATTCTTTTTTCCTAGTGAGAAACTGAGTTGCTGAAAACTTTTTAACACTGAGATATTTCATGTAAGGAAACTCAGCTGCCTGAACTGATAGCTGCAAAGGAATAGAATAATAGCTGCAAGTCCTGTCTTGGTACACAAAAGAAATTTGGGAGTGTGATTTTTGTCCACTGCCACTGTATCTGTGCTACCTGCAGGAGAACTGCTGTGGCTGGAGCTGTGGGCAGATTGAATGTGATCATTGGAGTCAGAACCAACATGTGCCTGTGCTGGCACTGGCATCTGAACCGCTGGACCCCCCCATTTCAGTATCAGCAAGGACAAAAATATCGTTTGTGGACAATCTTTCCAGATTTAGAGCTTCTCCATGTCAGCAAATTTCCATTTGAGAATAGTATGATAAATAAGATCAAATACAACTATGATGAAGTAAATAATATTTCCAGCAATATTTGATGTTTTTCTTTGCATGTGCCAGGGTTTTTTTTCCCTAGCTCTCTGCATGGGGAAGTCATGTCTGTGCTCCTCCCAGATGTTATCATGCAGTCTCTCCTGGGAGCTGGGAGTGTCAGTTCTGTAAAATGCACTTTGATCCCATGAGGTGTCACTTCAGCCTTTACTGAGAGCAAGGTGTAGATGGCATGTGTGGTAAACACTTTAATTTGGTCAATAGTTTAATTTGGTCTGCAACTTAATGACATTTGAAAGTATGTGTTGGCATTTCTGCTAGGCTGCCTGCCATCATTTTGGCCTTGACATGGCAAATAAAGGCTTAGTAACTCAGGAAGGAATTAGCATGAAACATGTCCATCAATCTCCATAAAGAAGCATTATGTAGTAGATTTTTATTAACTCTGAAGTAAAGGCAGTATAATTGAACAGAAATGTGTGCAGGAACTGATAGGCTTGTTTGAGAAATTCTCAGTGCTGCTGATTTTCATTCTTTTTGAGCAGAATTTTAATTCCAGCTGCATTTCTTTTGTTATCACTCCTCAGCCTGTAGACAATACTAAATGTTTTATTTTGAGAAGCTTTGCAGAAAAATCTGTGTTTCTTACTCCTCAAAAGGGGCTGACTGACCTGAAATCAGATCAGGTGCACAGAAGATTCATTCTATCACCCCTGTGCTGCAAAGTCACTTCTAGTTCAGCTGGCTGTTATTAGCCCTATCTAGCAAAATAGTTCACAGCATCTTATATTGATAGCAGCAGATAAATGTTACACTACTTGCACTTTAAAAGTTCATTCAAATTTTAGAAGCATTACTAGTAGATGAAATATCCCACAACTTAGGTATGAGGAGTATCACTAGAATTGATATTGCCTCTGCAAAAAAGATTTTGAGAATCTGCTGCAAATTTGCCTGGCTATTATGAACACCTTCTATTTTATAGCATTCTATACTGCCAAGCATGTACACTTTGGAAAAATTGGACATAAATTAGCCTTGTAAATTGTTTCATATCTTGTATTAAATGAACTGCTGAGAGTCTAATCAAAAAAAGCATGGACATAAAACAGATTCCCATTGATTTCAGAGGTCTTGGGTTCAGATCCTATGTGTGTGTGTTTGTAAAAGTCATATTGTGAATCCATTCAAGTTCCAGAAAATTTAGCTTCTGTCAGTTGCGTAACTTTCAAAGCTCTAGGTTTGCTCATTAGTTAGGGGCAGGATTACCTTGTGCATCATTATCACTCTTCCTCTCCATGCACAGTTCCTATTGACTACAATAGGAGTTCTCTGCTTGGAGAGGCAGAAGGATCAGCCTTAAAAAGGGGAATGAGCCAGAAATGGCCTGCTCAGCTTTCATTACTCATAGTGCCCTACTCAAACTTGGTGATTTTTCAGTCATTAGTTACAATTGTCAGGAAGTAAGACTGAATTAAGGATTTTTCTGTTGCTTCTTAGATGTTATTTTACAAGGTATCCTATAGGTTCTCCATTTTGGGGTCAAACTGTTACTACTAATTGCACATTTGTAACAAAATCATTGAGACTGCCAAATTTTGAGGAGCTCAGGTAATCACTGAATTTTTACCTCATTTCAAGTTCTCTCATATTCTGCAGTCCGACAGCTCCTTAGCTGAAATCCACAGCCTTGACATCAGAGTGAGGTTTTTAGTTGCTTGAGTAGATCAATGATTTTGTGACACACTTTTTAGTCAGATTGATATTATTAATTTACTTAAAAAGCTTATTCAGTCCCCGATATATTGCAACAAAATGACTGACCTCTATCTCTAGAAGTCTCTTTATTTCACTGAGAAAGCATCTTTAACTTCAGAATAAAGGAGCTGTGTTAACTTTTATATATTGCTACCCACCACCTAGCCATGATTTGTTAAAACTGCATGCTATGCAGAAAAAATGTCCTTAGGTTGGGAAGTGTCCTAATATTTAAACTCCACAGATTTTCCATATCCTTTTAGTAGTCCATAGTAACTTGCAACAGATATCCTTATACAAAGCTGAGCAATGAAAAGACAAAAATAGACAAAAGTACATTAATTCTTTACAATCAGATCATTAGACATGTGGCACATGAAACTTCTGATTATTAAATCCCATAAAAATATATTTCACTTGCAGCTCTTCCTTTGAAGTACCAGAGGCCAGATGCATACAACACTAATAACATTCAGTTAGTTATCAGCTTTATGTGGCACTTTGTAGAATTCTTCAATAGTGGGTTCAGGACCCTGGATGAGCCAATGCTGTGACCACTTCTGAGTTTTCCCATCAGCAAGTGTAGTAAAGAGATTGCTAATTGCTTTCATGAAATGCTTCAGCTTGATGATATGCACAGGTAACCATTTAGATATCTAGAATCTCAGCTCTCTTACAGGAGAATTCCCTGAATTTTTAAAGAGACATATTTCTTTTATTTTATTTTGTTTTGTTTTGTTTTGTTTTCAATTTTATTCATGATGCAGAATCAAGATTTCCATTTTTATTAGAGCCCCTGATGCCTGGTTTTCCTTTGATTGGTTTCAGTGCAATGTTATTTTTAAGCCTAAGTGCTTCTACCCTCATCACTCATGTTTGTATGTCTCAATGTTTTCCTTCCAAACATTCACTATTGCTTTCTTAATCCATCCTTGTTTTGTTCTGGGAATGATAAAAGCAAAAGCCACTTTACTGGTCAGCTCACTTGTGTCTTAATTTAATTAATCCTAAATTAGGTTGCCAAAACTCAGCACGTAACTCAGACTTTGGATTTGCAGCAGTTTAAGGTTTTCTAATTCCTGATATGTGCAACCCTGTTGTTCTCTTTCCCAACCCTGGCTGTGCATTCCTACAGATCACTTGAACTTTATCCAGCATGCCTTGTTTAATTTTTTCTTAACTTTCATGTGAATCTACAACTTCTGTCTATTCAAAAGCCCTGGTGGTTACTCACACAAGCCTCTACTGAGTGTGGTAAGTGAAATTAGAAAACTCCAGTCTCTGGCTCAAATATTCTGGAGCATGAGGCCAAAACAGGATCCAACAAACAGCAAGGAATGGGGGGAAAAAAAATTAACATTAGAAAGGAAGATTTCATTGGAAGTAGTGATTGCATGGCAACATGTATGAAATAGGTGCAATATTGAGAAAGAAATATTTTGTGCAGCATTTTGTAGGAACAGCTGTTTGCACTTTTTTCAGCTCCAACTGAGGAGCTTCTTATGCATTGTAGCATTTGGGGCTGCGCAGTGAGTGGTGTGCAAAGGTCTAACAAGGCACTGCTATGATATAATCTTTTATTACAGATATCATATTAAAAGAAGTAGTTCTTAGTCATTAGTAGTTCTTAGTCATTAGTAGTTCTTAGTAGTTCTTAGTCAGTAATTCTTAGTAGCTCTAATTTTCCATGCAAATTCCTCACATTCATCTGTGTAAGTTGTGCTCTTTCTGTCTTTGGTTAAAGACTATTTTTTTGATTTCAAGAACTGCACTTCTGCTAAAATGTGTAAGTAATGTGAATTTTTCCTGAAATAAATCACTCCTGGGATATTATTTGGATTTGAATTGAAAAAAAAATTATTTATGAGTGCAAATATCTTTTAATCACCCCAAATATAACTCATCTCAAATGCCATCTAACTCATGCATAGCCCAAGTGGGGCTGCCTTGTGAAAGGAACTATGGCTTGATATTTACATTTCTGAGTCTTATAAGTATAACTGCTAATTTTTCTTTTCTTTTTCTTCTTTTTCTTATAATAGAAACTTAAGAAGTAGGTCTTTTTCCCAGTGATACAGCTGAGGTCAGGCAGACTAGTTGCATGTGTTACATATATTATCAAGATACAGCTCATCAAGTGATAAATATGTAAATACATCAGTTTAAATAGGTCTGGGCAAGGAAAATTAGCATCTCAAAGGGTATTTCCAGGTGTCCTCTAGTGACCAAAGCTTCAGAAATGGGCTGTAGGAAGATAAGCTTTTAATTCTTTAGCATCAGATTTTTTTTTCCTGCTGTGTAAAGGGCAGCCAGAATGTGGGAAAATTAAAAGCTTGCAATTTTTTCATTGCTGTTAGAATTTCAGGTAAAATAAAATGAATAAATAAAAGGCACTCAGGGAAACAGTATTTGCATGTTTTCTAACTTGGGGCCAATTATCAAATTCAAATACTATACTGTGTCTTTTTCTGTATATATACTATACTGTGTAGTACAGCTCAGGAGAAAATAGGAGAAACATGTCTTGGATAAGCATTCTGAAAAAAAAAAACCCACTGGAAGTGTGATGATCTGTTTGGTTCAGGTGTATTGACTAAGCCTGTAAAATACACTTTTGGTTTTCCCTTTTTGTCTTGTACTGAATGTACTGCAGGTGCTTCTTTGGAATCAGTGTAAAATGTTCATCATTCTTTTTCCTCTTGTGCATTTTGCACAAATGTATTTTGCATTTTAGATACATGTCTAAATTACTTCTCTGATTTGAAAAATGAGGAGATATTAATTTGTTATTCAAATATCTGATAAGCACAGTGCTCAGGACTGGAAAGCAAACAGTTCCCAATTTACTGTGGCAATAAAAAGTGGATTACATTCACACAGGAGGAAAATACTCTATTGCCACTGATTTAATCTGGAATCTGTTCTTGGGTAGAAAAGAGATACTGATTTTCTACTGAAATCTGCTGCAAAACAGGCACATCATTATTTTACAGTTCTCCAAAAGTCCAAACCTTTGCGCCAAAAGAGTTCTGGCTTTTTTGTTGCTTATTTCACAGTAATAAGAATTCTCTTCATTAAAACTCTAGTATATAGTGAAAAGAATTTTTTATTATTCATAAATAATAGCTGTTGACCTGGAGAGTAGCCCATGAAATGAGTGATACAATGGGACTCTTGATTTTTAAAAATTTTATTTATATTTGAGCTCTTGCAGCAGCATTTTGCTGAATTGAAGTGTTAATGCACATAATACATTTGGCATGACAGAAGATCATCTCCAAACCATAAATCGGTTGCTTAAGACCAATGTTAATCAACCTGCTCCTCAGATTTGATTGAATTAATGAAAAATAAAAGAAACATAAATATAAATCAATGTTGAGACGGAAAAGAAGCATTATGAACAACTTCAAGTTGTTTGTAGATAGATGAGGAACGACCTGAGATGAGTGCATAAGTTGGTTGTCAGAATAGGAATAAGATAAAAGCAATTTGCATCTGTTCAACGTTTTATTCATCTGTGTTGCTGGAACTGTTTGTTCAGGTACATTAAGGATGAAAATGTGCAGACCAAATATTTCAGCAGGGAGGCAGTAAAATTGTGAAGCCTTGATAATAACTCCAAGAAAAAAAATTATGTATATATCCTGGCATATGCTTTTTGGCTGTTATCAGTTGTGTTGATTCCATGTTTCATGGAACAAAAATTTTTTCTAGTGGTTGTTTTTTGACACTAGGAGAAAGTTGTGGAAGCTTAAGCAGCATTAGAATAGTTGTTAATGGGCTGTAAAATCAAGAATGGGCAAAGGCAAAAAATGTCATTACAGGAAAAAATGCAATATTTTGCAAATGTAAAAATTGATTTATTCTATTTTCTTCACTTGCAGTTAGTTGATTTTAAATGGCTTGGGGGCACTCAGATGAGTAGGAGAGAAATTATTTTGTTTAACTGTCTTGACCATTGCTATCAGCCAGTAGTCTACAGTGTAAACAGCCTTCCCAGCAAGGTCTAGGTCTGCTCCAGAAATTGCCACTGCCTAGGTGGCAATTAGGCAGTAGGAGGTAGGGCTGTGCTTTGATATCCTCAGCTCGTGCATTTTAACTCCCTTAAATCAGAGCAGGATTTGAGGATGACCAAGTGCTGGATCTGTCCCAGCAGTCACACAGGTGTGGAGCTCACGCTCCTCAGGATCAGAGCTGCAGCTGCACTTTCTGTGTGTTCTCCTTCCTGGAGAGCAAAACTTCACCCAGCACTGCTCAGGGAATCCCAGAGCCAGCTTTTTGTACAGGTGAACGATCAGCTCTTGAAAATGCTGTTCACTTTTGCCTTCACCTTGCTCATTAGTCAAGTTTAGGTCTATATATGACTCTAGTGGTTTTCAGGAGAGGTCAGAATGTTTTTCCCAGAAATTCAGATAAATTAAGGCTATGTTATATTAATTTTGGATTATATGGAAAGCAACAAAACTTGTCTCCTATGATTTCTAAAATAATGTCTTCATGTAAATTGATACTTCAGCACAGCAGATGTTCTCAGGTAATGCCTGAGAGGTGCCTGTCCTTCAATTTTTTAGGATCGTATATTTAATAGTTCTAAAACCCTGTAATTTCTTCTGCTTTGCTTGTAAACATTTATTTAAAAACTATTGCTGGCAAATCCTCAAACTGTTCTTTCAAGTCTCTTACAAAGTAGTAAATATCTTTGATATGTAATAAAAGGATTCAGCATATGCATATGCAACCATATTAGCCAAGCTAAAAAGGATGGAGCTTTCACACCTTATGTCTCATCAGAAGATTCTTGAAAACATAAAATTCTTCGTGGGGGGAAATTCTTACTCAAGTGTTTGATTTTGACAGATGCTGTGATCTGTAGTCTTGAATGATAATCACTCTCACTGAAATCAACAGGAATATCAGTCGGCTGAGATGCAGTATTCTATAGGAGCTGTTCTCTGCACAACTAAATCAAGTTTGACTTAGGATGATGGAGATTTTATTGATAGCTCTTTCTGTCATTGTGTTGGGCATAAACCAGCAACGGACCTTATTTCCATGTCCTGGGAAATGGCTGTTTTCTCTAGCTCTGCAAAACAGACATCAGAAACTGGGCTTTGTTACTTCACTCTGTCTCTCCTTGAGTGCAAATAACTTTGCATGTTTTTAGAGAAAGGCTCCTTATTGGTTCATACCCAGTTTCAATAAGAAATTTTTGTTATTTTTGTTCTTTGGGCGAAGGCAAGATTTGTTTGGTTATCAAGTGATATAACTCATATATCCAAGTAATGCTGTCTTTAACATCTAGAGCCTAACATGAGAAAGGAAACATATTTTTAAATTTGGGTTTTGAACTAATTACACATGTGTAACCACCGGTATATTCCACCATCTAAAATATTTCTAAATTTTGGACTAGGAATGGGAACTCTGATTCTCCTTGGAAGGTTCCATATACCTTTGTAGTAATTTCCATATTTCTAGCATTGAACTCTAGCTAATGCAGTCAACCCTGCCTGGCAGCCTTTATGTCCCAGAATCAAGATTTTCCTTTGTGATGTACTGAGAGATAAGAAATCACCAGACCCAGGCAAACTTGACAGTTATGTTGGACTGCACTACTTTTAGAGAAGAAGGTATAAATATGCTTTATCAGCTTCCACAAATTTTAAACTATTTTGTGACCTACTTATCTTTCCTGATTTTACTTGGGAGTGAACTAACTCTTTTCTATAGCTGAATGGTTTTGATGTAACAAATTAATGGCAAGCAAAATTAGTATGTTAGATTAAAGATGCCAGTTGATTTGTAATTTGCTGCTTTTGTGACAGTGACAGATGAAGTGTAGGGACTTTCTTGGCTGTGTTGGCTGTTGTTCTTGGCTGTATGTTCTGTCAGTATGTGCAAACCTCACATTTGGAGAAACATTCATTCAAAGCATTACAGGAAAGCTGCAAGGAGTAAACAGTTAATTAACAGATAAAGAACCTGCAGATGGTGATTAACAACATGGCATAATATCTGGGTTCTGTGTGCCACAGGAAACTCACTGGAGGTTGGAAAAGGGTTTTCTGTAGCAGCAATTTACTTCTTTCAAAGGGGGACATTATGTGAGGTAGTAATCAATAGGGAGTACAATAACATGCCTGCCAATGTTAAGAAGAAAAATTCTTTATGGGGAGAAAAACCAAAGCCTCACTGTGGCACGGTTTTGATCCTTCTTATGCTGAGGAGAGAACATAGTGTTAACAGTGAGGCTGCTCCTACAGGTACATATAAACAAACAAACCAGAAAGATCAAACAGCACTAATGGAAAAGTACCAAAACCCAGCCTGTGGGCAGATGGACGTGAAACAGGGTTTATTTTTTGTTGAATATTCTTTGGAGCACAGTGAGTGCTGTATGAAAGGGCAAACAAAACGTGAGCAGAAGTGCTCTTACACAGACCACCAGCAATTAGCCAGCAGCATACAAAGGGATCCACAAAGAGCTCCAGGAGCACTCCAGGAGTATTTGCAAACCACAAAAATGTCACAAGATACTCAAGCCTCTGCAGTCAGGGACCTGAATAGGCACTAAAGTACTGTTTAGCTGAGCTGTACCAAGTGATTGACTCATGCAGTTTTCAAATCTCAAAAGATGAGTTAATTCCTGATAGATCAGTAATATGAACAAAGAAAGAGATCAAATGAGCATTCAGAGAACCTATCCTAAGTCTGTCAAGATCTCTAGACATTTAAAAAATTCTAGTCATCGGGCTCACACTGAATGCAGGATAAAAGGAGCAGAGGTAACTCATTAAGTTAGGGAATTAATGAAAACAGAAGAATTTAAATAAAATTAATGCATAAATAGAAACATATAATTAGTAGAGAAAATACAATTGAATACCTATGGGTAGTGGTAGAAAATAACATGAGAATGAAAAATAACCTGCATGGGGACTCCTGCTGTAATGGCAGTAAAACAAAGCAAACTCATAGATGGGAAAATTGAAGGGACAATACATGTTAGCAATTTAGTTTTCACACACTGATCATCAGCCAACACATACTGGAGAATGCCATTTGAGATTAGTCTGAGAGGTGGACAAAAATCAATACTGAAAACAAAACATAATAGCAATAATAGCGTGCAAGGGGGTGTGTAGAACTGATGGTATAATGTACAAAGATGTAGAAAAACAATGGATTCTAAATTTCCTAAGAGAGTTTCAGCACATAGTGGCCAGGCAGATGAGGAGGCCAAATGAGAATTTGATTGTTAAGAACTGATTTGATCAAGCTGTGAGGAACAGAGATGTCTCTTGGCATGCAGCTGCTGAATGAATCAGAGCTTCAGAGATGCCTCCAGTTGCCATCCAGTGACAGCACTTGTGGTCAAGATTCTTTTCCATATGACCAGTCAGCCAGTGGGCACATTCCTCATAAAACCACTAATGCATTCAGGAGCTAGGAGCAGAAACTAAAATTATCCACTGAAACAGGCACTTGAGTGAGAACCAATTAGCAGGACGCAAAAGGAATCCACAGCAAAGACAGCAGACTCTCTAAATACTGTCACCAAAGTGCCAACTATAACACATTCTCTTATCATCAGAGGAAGATTTTCCTAGATTATTGCAACAAATTGCCTGTAGCTGATACACAAGGCTTTGTCTAATGTGAGCACTTGATAGAATGTCCCCAAAAAAACCTAGTGGAAAAATGCTTCAGTCTGAAATAAGAGTGATGAATATAATCGTGTGGAGGCCTTTATCATAATCAATACATTTTTACCTGGGTTATGGCAGTAACAGTATAATAAAGTGCTGAATAAACAATCTCCCTATGATATTCATGCTTAATATTGCTTTTTTAGGTAAAATGACAGAAGTGTTTTTTGATAACTTCCCAGCAATGTATTATATAATATGCTGATATCCTTAAGCAGCAAGTAATACAGAGGAACATCAAAAATGGTAACTGTAGGAAAAGGGTTTTTGTGTGTAGAATAGACAGAGGAAAACATTTAATGTCTTTGTGTACATGAGCAGCGTCAAAATACCAAGCTTCAAAGAATTATAGCATCTCTGCTAGTTCCTCAGACTTACCTATTGACATTAGAGGGTCTGCTAGTAAAAACTCATAAGTGAAATATTTGTGCTAAGCCAGTCTGTATCTTCTCCCACTCTAGGAATAAAGGAAAAGGAAACTTTTCTCCTTGCCCTACTGTGTGTCCATACAAACTAGTTTTTCCTTAAATATATCATGTTGGGTGGAAAATGAAACATGAGAACTGTGTCACTATAGATAATAACAGCTTTAGTCTGATGGTATCACGGATTAAAGTTCTAAAATGAAAAATAAATCAATATCTCATGGGAACTCTGCAGTCAGATTACAGGGAGAAACAGGTGAAAAAAGTCAAACATTTCAGGAATGAGAAATCAGACAACATAATATGGAAACACTAAATCAAGGGTATAACATTTTTGTTTGCATTTTGCAATTAGTGTTTTTGAATTTTTAGTCTTTTTCTATCCTGACCTACTTGCAGGATTTATTTCTATAATAGTGGCTTTTGGTTACGTAGTCCACAAAAGCCCTCAGGAATTTATGGGTTACTTTAAAGGAGCCAGGAAAAGGGATCCACAGATAGTAAGCCTGCTGCTAAAAGAGTTAAATTTGCTTGTCTCCACAATGGAGCTTCCTTGTTCATCTGAAAACCAAAGACATGTGAAAATTGATGGTATTACAGCTTTGCTGTTCTCTAGTAGTGCAGATAAACAGCCAAATACATGGATTAAGGGAAGTTATCTGTATTTTCTCACTTCCATGATTATGCTGATCTCTCAAAATATTTATTTTTGCATCTCCTTTAACTGACTTCAACATTAATTTCTGTAAAGGCATTTTATATAAAGTAATGTAAGTTTAGTCAGGTTCAGTCAAACGTAGCATTTTGTAATCTTCTTCCCCAGGCAGGAATAAAAAAATCTCTTGATACTTACCTGAACAAATTGTTTTGAAAATATCCCCTGTGTGTAGTAATAGTGTTCATTTGTTACTTCTGTAAAGAAAATTGGGTATTCCTCTAGCAATTTGAGGAAATACAAAAGAGATTTCCTTACATTTCAAAATAATCATCTCCACTTGTACCGCTTGCAGCTTGGTTCCACCCATCACCCTCCCCCAAAAAAACTTTTGAAGTCTTTGGTAACATTGGCTTAAAAATGAAGCATACAACAAATCTAGATTTAAAATAAATACTCTGTATTGCTGAAGCATTTTTTTTTAAATATACTTTGATGATAATGACTTTTTTGTCACACTTTCCTAAGGTTAATAGAACACTTTTGGGGGCCATGTGTGTCAGTGATGAAGTGCCTTGACTTGGTGACACATACAAAGAGATTTTGAAATACTCAACTTTTGTATTCTTGCCCACTTTTTTAAAAATAGGTGTCCTTTTAAGCCTTTTTTTTTTTACTTCCTTCCAGTCCTAAGACCAGAAATACTGAGGTCAATGGTTCAAGTGTTACTAGTGTGAATGTTATATAAATCATTGGGAGATGCATGACTGGTTTCTGACAGTCTGCCTTTGTGGGCTTTGCCAGCAGGATAAAAGTGTTTGAAAAATTTGGGAAGTTTGCTTTACCATCAGTGTTTGGCCTTTTGCTCCATTGTGGCACTGTAGATTTGCTGGGAACAGAAGAGAGCAGAATTTGGGAATCCTTATGAGTTTTTACTGCCTTCTCCCACTCGTATGATGGGAGAAAGTCAGCCCAGCGTGTTCAGCTCAGGCTGTGCTCCTCCTCTGGTCTTTCTGGTCTGTGAGGTCCAACAGTATTTCCTGTGCTGCTGACTGCTCCTTCCCCTCTTCACACAATAAGTGTTGATGTTACTGCTGACCATCTTTGCATAAAGACTGAGGAACAATCATGTGCTCACCAGACTATCCATACAGAAAGCAGACATCAGTGCGTTACGAAAGAACAATTTTTGCCTAGCAGTAAGGTTTGTTCTAAAAGCTTTGGTAAAATTCTCAGTGGATTTTTTTTCTTATACAGCAATATACTCTTGGGATCTAGCTGGTTCTGCAATTACTTTGCACCTCTTTCTCCTAGGGAAAAAAGAAATAAGGATTAGTGTAATATAGCAATGCTAAGACAATTTGATGTCATTCTTGTGCTGTTTAAGTGATTGGAATTGTCAGATTTTTTTTTTACTTTAATTCCTTTTGATTAATTTCCCTATTTTATCCTTAAAGTATTTTTTTTCTTTTCTATAAAATGGTTGCACAATAACCTTGAATATTTAGGGACACTTTTCTGCTCTCAGTTATAAAACTGTAAATCCACAGTAACGTTCCACAATTTCAAGGCTTTGCTTTCAATTTTCACTGGAATATACAGAGTCCTGACTCTTACAGTAAGAGTAAAGGAAAAATAAAAACTCTGCGCTTGAAATTTTATACAATATTAAACCTACAATCCCAAGGTAGCAGGAATTCTGCTGCCAGCTCTGCTGGTTTAGATAGGAGTGTGTGACTAGATCCTCACAGTGTAAAGGTCTTGCTCAGAAGAAAAATTCCCTCCAGATTGTAAGCATCTCATTGAAGGAATTGATATTTCTCCTTTTTTCTTTAGGCTGATTTCTTGTGAACTCAAAATCTTTCCAATTAGTGTATTTATTGCTGTACCAAAGTGATTGCATTATACATTAGCTCAGTGTGGGAAGATGCATTAGGGAAATACACTGCTTTTATAGAATATATCTATTTTTGGTATGTTTTAATTCTGAAACTTTGAAAGGTTGCATTTTTGTTAAAATTACTGTCTGCATTTCCTATAGGGGAACAGTCTTTTCCCAAGATTTTATTTACATGACAGAAGATTTCCAGGCTTGACTTGAGCAAGTCATAACCTTCTGGTACAATGATTAATGCTCCTCTCTTCATATGTGCCCCCTCTGAAAATTAAGTTATATGCCAAAGAATATCAACATGCTGTTTGCAGTGAATAAATATTCCTGTTAGAAAAAAAAAATTTGCTTATGACTTTTGGAAGTCTCTGGACTTGTGTTTAAATGGACACAGAAACCTTATTGCCCTTTAAGTTAAGGAGGTTGACTGATTTAATGTCAAGAAACATTCAGGTTCTTTGCTTTAAATTTGTAAGTTCTCTTGTCTGGAGCCACAAATAACCTCCATCTCCAGGGCTATGAGACCAGTTTATCATCTTTATAGTTTTTAAATTTAGCCAAAACAATAAAAGCAAGTTCCAGGAGGAATTTCATTTACTGCCAAGTGACAAGAGCCTTTAGCTCCTTTCTGGACTCTGACAGTGGTACTCCTGGATAACAGAACTGAACAGCAACAGGTGTTGAAAAGCCTCTCAAGCCTCTCATTTCACCTCTCACTTTGAGCATTATCTGCAGAATGTTTAAATAACTTTTTTTAAAATTTTGAAACCTATCATTATACCATATCTTTAGGCATCTTTGGAAATTTCTCACTTGTGTTCTTCCCCCAACCTGTCACTTTGATTAAATAATTTAGAAATAATGTAATAATAAAAATGATTCCTCAGAACCATGTGAAATGGGTTTTTTCTTATGCGTATTTTGCAAATGGTGTTTCCCATTAAATCTCACTGTTGGTGTAAAAGCTTTATCAATAATATTTATGTTAACTCAAATATTTTCAGATGTCTTTTGCATTAAAATGAAAAAAAAACCAGACCACTTTCATAATTTACTTTTAAACTCTGTTTAAAACTTATTTCTTCTGTAACATGAAAACAATAAAATTCAAAGCAATGTTTGAAAAAGCCACAAAGAAAAATTTTGGAGTTAAGGAAACCCCTCTTGCCAGAGTATGACACAAAATAGGGCCTGGTTTTTCTCTTGGCTTCACATACTCCAGGAACAGGATGCTTAGCTCAACCTCAGTAGCAATTTTTCCTGAAAAAAGATTTCGTTATCAGGTCCCAAAGCTTTGATTTCACCTGGTGATCGATCAAGGTTTTCAGCAAAACACTCTAGCTAGAGCACAAATAGAAATCTGCTGGGGAACTTTTAAATGTATGTGGACGTGTGTGAAGTTTATCAAACATTGATAAGAAGACCAGAAAGAAATCTGATAAGATTGCTCAACTTTTCTTCAAACATAGTACCAAATAGAATGGAAAGAATTTTCATTAGAGATTAGGCAGTTGTTAAGAATAAGTCAGCTATAAAGTAGCTCTAATCAGTTCTTTGAAACAATTAAAACCAGGTATCATCTGTTCTTGGAGTAACACAAACCAGGTCAGGGAGAACTGACTTTCACCCCACTGCAGAAAGCAATCAATTAGTCAAGTGCTTTGATTAGTTGATGAAGAAACACCTAGGTACTGAATATGTATGGATTCCTAAATCAGCATCCTCAGATCAGTAGATGATTTCTTTCAAATCACTTGTCCAGCAAGTTTGAATGGTATACAGTTCATGAATATACATTTGTCTGTGCATTGCTACATTAAAACCCTGGTTCTGCTTCTGGACCCTTGAGTAGGAGGTGACTGTTCACAGTCAGTCTGTAGTAATAGCGTGTGATGTATTTAATTTTCTATTTTCCTTTCTTGTTTCCAACATATTCCAACACAATCATTTTAATGTGTGAGGTTTCTACAATCCCTTTTGCAGTAGACCTGTACCTACACAGGAACTCACATTTAGGAAAAATCTTTGAGTTTTGGCCAGGATGGTATTTTCATTGGTACCTGTGCTTTTCTTTAAAATCAAAGGAGTCCTGGATATATGGACTGTAGAAATTTCTGCCATAGTTTGTGCCTTCTGTATGATTTGCGTAGTTAATCTCTGTCTTGGGGGTTTGACCACATTCAGTCCTGGTGTGCACAGGCAGTGGAAACCCACGGGTGGGAAGTGACAGGAGTGGGGACGTTGCCCATCCCTTTACCTTCCTTTTGCATTCTCCCTGCTCTTCTCTCACTCAAAATCTTTGCCTTCACAACAAAGGCAGCCAACTCTGAAATCTGCAGATGCCATGAAAGTGTTGCAATCCAGTCTAAGCTCTGAGAAGCCTAATGGTGCCAGCCTTTGAAAATGTTGACCTGGAGAATTATTTGTCTCATGTTGAAAGAGCTGTCTGGTACTTACCAAGGCTCTCATTTGTGCTGCATTTCCTTCATGTCTAAAATAAGATTAATTATATCTTCTATACAGCTGACTTAGGAGGGTTTCAGTATGTTCTACTGTGCTTCAAAAACGTAAACTGCTCCCTCAATGTAAGCACTGTTACTGTGTCACAGTAAGTCCTTACTTCTGCTTCTGTCTCAGAGATTCTAAATGTATTTCAGTGAATGAAAGCTCCTGGTTCTTCTTTCACCCATCTGGTTTAGCTGGGGCTTTATACTGCCACAATCAACATTACATACCATTGCACAGCTATCAACATCAAATTTTAGCACCAATTAATTTCAAATGATAAAATATGAATTTGACAGCAGGTTTTGGATAAGATCATGATACAGCTATCTGGGACTTCTTCAATAAAATATAATTATTTACAAGAGAAATATTAAAATCCACATAAAAGGAAAGTGAAATACTATAACACTATATTTTTGTAAGCAAATATTACGCCAAGAGTACTTGAAGTTAATTCAGAAACAGCAGGGAACCTCATTAATGTTATATAATGCAGATAAGTATGTCTGATTTCACAGCAAGTATCTTTTCTTTTGGGTGTGTTCATGAAAACTGTACCAATATCTCAAGCGTTAGTTGCAAATATTCATTATCGGTATTAGCTGCCATGTAATTATTAGTATTCTATTGGTTCCTGTTTTGTTGTCTTGTTCATTACATTCTGAACACTTATAACACACTTGTCAAGCAGAAGTGCCCTTTGTACACCAAAGTGACAAGCTGACAAAAGAGTTACATGATGATTTAAGTCCTGACTTCAATGCAAGTAAACCCCAAAGGAGGGGAAAAAAGCAATCCCATGTCAGCAACTGTAACAGATACAAGCCCAAGAGATACCCCAGTGACACTCCAAAGGTTTCAAGACTTGCCAAAGGAGCCAATTTCACAAGAACCTCATTTGGCAGTGAAATTTGTCAAGGAGGGAATAGATTTTTCATTGAAAAAGTGACAGAAGCAAATTGACAGTCATGTTTTGGAGTTGTTAGGGTCTGCCATCTTAGAGAGAGGAGAAAACTAACAAAGTCGGAATGTTTCATCATTTTAAAACTGAGTGTTCCATTGGCTTATTTGAAAATTTGGTATTTTTTTTTCCATTATGTACCATCATTGTTAAACAACAATAATTATTATGTATGTATGTATGAGAATACATAACTATTATACCTATATAAAGAATATGAAGGTAAATATATATATAAATAGTTAAATAATAAACCAAAAGAACCAAGAAACTGAAAGCTGAAACCTTGAAGCACATTATCACCTGGGGAATAACAAAATCTCTGGTTATGTTGTAAATTTTAATTTATTCTGTAAGAATTCAGTTAGTGATAGCTTTTCAGAGGATCACTGCATTTGGTGCATTTGAAAAATAACTATATTATGGTTACAGAACTCATTGCAGTTGCAGCTTTGATTAAAAGCTTCTTGGATTACTGAATAAGTTAAAGGTGAACAAGTTATTTTCAGTAAGACTCACAGAGGCAACATGAGCACATAGTCATGTGCATCTTGCTATGCTTTGAAAAAAATAGAAGTTTCCAATTTGATTCACAAATCTTCCCCTTAATGTTTGATATTAAATGGTATTTGTTACAGTCCTTCAGATTTTTTTCTCTTGCATTGAGGAGAGCTTTGATGAATTGTAGTAGTCTCTGTCCACAAATCCCTGAAGCACTGGAGGTTTCCTGCAACCTTATAGGAAAATCAGGGGGCCCATCCTTGAACTGATGAAGAGTTCACAGAATGACTAGGTTGGAAGAGACCTTCAAGATCATCAGGTCCAACCCCTGCCCTAACACCTCAACTAGACCATGGCACCAAGTGCCACATCCAGTCTTTTTTTAAACACATCAGGGATGGTGACTCCACTACCTCTCTGGGAAGACAATTCCAGTATTTTATCACTCTCTCCATGAAAAACTTTTTCCTAATATCCAACCTGTATCTCCCCTGTCGCAGCTTAAGGCTGTGTCCTCTCGTTCTGTTGGTTTCTGCCTGGAGAAAGAAACCAACCCCACCTGACTGCAAACACCTTTCAAGAAATTCTAGAGAGTGATAAGGTCAGCCCTGAGTCTCCTTTTCTCCAGGCTAAACAACCCCAGCTCCCTCAGCCGTTCCTCACTGGGTTTGTGTTCCAAGTCCCTCACCAGCCTCGTTGCCTCCTCTGGATGTGCTCAAGTGTCTCAATGTCCTTCCTAAACTGAGGGGACAGAACTGGACACAGCACTCAAGGTGTGGCCTTGACTGTTCCCCTGATATTTCCTTTATAGTAGATTCAATTATTTGATGAATAAGTTTATTTTTAGGCTGGAAAAACACCCAGCTTGTGTAATATATACCAAGAATGAAAATTTCTATCCATTACCTGTTTTATTGTAGAGTAGGCAGTAATTGCAGTGCAAGTCTCACAGTTTCTTACTGGTATGTTTTACTAAGATATTTTTGTGAAAAATACACCAAGAAGAACAATCTGGGAAAAAACATTTTTTTCTTTTTTTTTTCATGTTTTTGTCTTCTAGAGGAAGTGTCCACTGTGTTACAGAAAAAAAGTAAATTTGTTAGAGTAGCTGTGGGGAAAAAGGCATCTCCCATCTTCACTGGGGAGTTTAGCTTTGACACATGAGGAGAAGAGGAGCATGCAACAAGCACTGGAACAACAAAAATTAGAAAGGAATGATAAATGAAATTTGAAATTTCTGTGCAGGTGCCCTGTATAATGAAAGTTTGCAGATAAAAGAAAAGGTTAAATAAATTCAGGGGAAATGCTTGGTTTAATGGTGTCAGGCTAACATGGAATCAAAGGTTTTCTTCTCTTGATACTAAAGTCCGAAAGTCCCAAATTACTATTAAAAGTAATGAATTTGAAAGTACTCCTGGGGAAAGAAATCACCCATGGGTGGGATTTTTGCTTCCTTCAAGAAAAAGGGTTCTTAGGAAGTTTAGTACACCCAGGAGAACAAACATTAAAAAAAGTCAGCTTTACTTATCTTAACTTCAAATTCACTATTTCAGAAAATAATGTTTATATGATAAATGCTTCTTCCAAAAGTCACAGAGAATGAATTGAAGCCTTTTCCCCATGGTGCTGTCAGGTAACTGTGATTTGTGGCATTTGTTTCAGCTGCAAAAATTCATAAAGACTTATCAGTGAATGCAGCTGCTTAGTCAAAACTATCTACAAAGCAAGGAAGCTCAGAACAGAAAATGTTATGGACCTTCTGGTATTCAGCTTCCTGAAATGTTTGAATTATGGATAATTCCTTTCTCAGGACTGGCGTCCTGCTGCCTCCTGTTTATCCTCTTATGGTATTTTAAGTTATCTTAGCATCTAATGAAACGAGGAGATTTGATTTAGAGAAGAGTAGCAGTGCACAGAGGGATCTGTGTATCTCTCTCTCCAGAAATGGAAAATTGAACAAGGTTGATCTGTGGGAGCTGAGCAGGTGTTGTAGGAGCTGGGAAACTCTTTGGAGGAAAGGAGAGCCCCACGAGATCCATTTGCTGCAGCAGAGTCCCTAAGGGCTCATGCCACGCTTCAGTTTTATGATGTTGTTCTTTAGTGATAAAAAGTAAAAATAAGTATTTCTGCTTGTTCCAGAGGTGCATTCAAATAATGTTGAGGTACTCATGCAAGGGAATATACATTTTAAAAATATGTGCATTGGATCATGACCTTGTATAGTTCCAGTTTACATTTTTATCCACCCATTCAGTGTTGTCCAGGCATGACTGGAGAACAATAGAACTTCTCAAGCAGCTCATACAAATCAATTTTCAGTTTTAAATGTATTCCAGGCTATTCTGTTTGGTCAAGAGCAAACCATTTGTTTCTACAAGGGAATTTGTTTCAGTAAGCATTTGCAAAGGTGAACTCCATAACTAGAGGATAAATGGAGATGAATCCATGCAGGATTTGAACACAGCCCATGGGGCCAGTGTTGACAGCACATCAGTGCTGGCGATTTCAGTGATGCCAGTTCATCCAGTTCTTGGTTCATCTAACAATTAATTAGCATGAAAAAAATAACAATAAAAGCAGCTGAAAAGAAAGTGCATATCTCAGAGGCAGATTTCAACTATGGACTCCGAGTGTGTTAGTGATAAAATGAAGTTGTCTTCAGGGAATTAGGATGCTGATGGAGAGGAAAATGTGTGATCATTTGTAAGGCAGCAGCCTGCTCAAGGCTTGTGTAATGGTTTCCTTATTCCTGTAGAATAGAATTAATTTGTCCTATCAAACACAAATCAGTGCTTGTCTGTTACAGACTTTTTTGTGATTCTTCCATGCGATCATAGCTTAACGTGTATAGTGAATTTTGCAGGACATAGAACTCAGTTACTGTAGACATTTGTGGTATTTCTGAAAAGCCTAACATGAACCATTATTTTAAAAAAACCCAAACAAACAAACAAACAAAAAAACCCTCCCGTAGAGTATATTTACTTAGAAAAAACCAATTGTTTTCACAGCTTATTTTTTCTTTGGTATTGCTTAAGAAGTATATCATAGAATAAAACCACTTAGAAACACTGATGCTATGGCCTATAGAAGTAGCAGAAAACTTCTGGATTACTTCTGGCTGAGAAAGGAGTTCAACAATTTTAGGCAAGGAAGCCATCATCTCTTGTTAGATTAATTTTATTTTTTTGAGAAAATAAGATTTTTTTTTAAGGAGAGTTTCATCTAAGTCATATCCAACTGCCCTTACAAGAGAGAATCCTGCAATAACTAAAATTTTGGCTGTCAAATCTTTCAGCTTAATAAAATATGATGATTTTACAGTGTCTGACACTGTAATATATGTATCCTTTGCAATCTCACACTTTTATATTAAATATTTTTGGAGTAGGCAGGAATGGTAATATGACCTGTGCAGAAGTGAAGTTCAGTTGCCATATCAATAGGTCTGAAGCTTCCTCAGGACAGAACCCACATTTCAGGGGATGCAGTCCAGTGCCTGAAATGTAAAATCCTCTTTCCTTCCCTCACCATCTTTTCCATAATGTACTATTGCTGTTTTCAAGAAGGAAAGCAAAACAAAACAAAACACCACTTGTAGAAAAGAAACTGAAGATATGTTATTTTCTACTGAATATTCTTTCCATATGTAAAGGATTTTTAAGCTACTCTTCATTCCAGTTTTCTCCTGTTAGTGCCACTTGAGGTGTATTACTATTCTATCCTATGTGTATTGTCAGTAAATAAATCAAGAAAATATGCCTACGTTTGAGAGCTGAGTGAAGGATACTGTATTTTTACTTATTATACCTCCTCCTATTCAAGTGTCTTTGTCATTTGTATTTTCTTTCAATCTCTGTTGAACATGATCAGAATTTACATCTGCTGCTAAAACAGCTGTGATGCCAAGATTCTTTTGGGGCAAATTTTGTGGTATTTTCACGAGTGTGCTCTCCAGACCACACATATCCCTGGTGTCTGCAGTTTGCAGTGAGTCTTCACATGGCATTTTGAGTTCAGAGGAATCTGTATATGAATAATGAATGCAGTACTCAGCATATATTAGACTATACTTTGAAAAACCTCTGTTGTGTTTTAAATACCAGTATAATTTTTTATTGTTTCAGTTGGGACAGTTTACACATCTTGAGTGTGTATAGAACCCCTTGGTAGGGCTGAAGTTTGTGTTTGAATTGGAAAAGGTTTGATCTGCTTGAAAAGGTTATGCTAATTAGGAGAATACCATGTATAGCTGTTGTATATGTGAGCAATCTCTTGAGGAAAGTTGTTCCAGCACCATGGCATTGTGTAAACATTTGGGAGGGAATGGGATTCCATAACCCCCCAAAAAATTACATTACTGCAATGCTAGTTATGGTGACTTCTCCTAGGAAAGCCCTGCCTTAAATCTTTGATCTTATTCTACCTATCTTGATCCCCCCCCTTTTTTTTTGTCTTTTGCCTCCCACCTTTTCTGTACATGTATGGCATTGAATATCATCATCTCCTAGATAATAGTACGTTATCACTGTGTTACAGCATCAGTAGAAGGACTGAAAAACAGCTTTAGGATCTCCACATGTTCTGTCAATGCAATGGCCCCCACTGTGCTTAGAGCCAGGTTTTACATATGCAGGAAAAGGTGGCCCTTTATGAAGCTGATCTGAAGCCCTGGCAGGCAGTACAGCTCCAGCCAGAGCTCTCCGATATTCTCCTACCCTTGCAGAACACCATCACCTTGCCAGGGTAAGGCAAGGAAAGGGGTGACTCTGGCTGGGTATAACATGAGTGATTTGCTTTGTCTTCCTTCTGTCCCGATTGGGCAGCTGCCATTGCCTGGCTGGCAGAGAGTCAAGTTTTTATATCCCCAGGAATCTCTGTAAAAAGGTTGATCTGTCATTTCACTCAAGGTTTGCAATATAGCACTCTCCAGACATCTGTTTTCACAGCTACACTCAGAAATAGCCTCTACTGAGACATTTAATGAAATTCAGTGAGCTATTTTAAAAATTACAACAAACGTTGAGCCACAACCTTTGGTTATCTGTGGAATATGTTGTAGCTAAGTAAGTTTGATATGACAGTCATTCCCATAATACAACACAGTGCTGTAGTAGATATGGAGGCAGGAGAGTTTGAGGGTGACAGGTTGGGAGAGGTCCTTGAGCCCCTCTCTTGAAGCAGTCAAGGATTTTTATGCCATTTCTAAACTCTTAGATATCATCTTTTACAAAAGAATGCAAAGACTAAAGGGCTACAGCTTCAGTAGTGCCCGCTAGGTCAATATTTTATGTTATGATATTTAATACATTTTTATAGACTTTGGTTCTCCAAAGTACTGCATATCTCCTTGGGGATGCAAAGTCCTCTAATGTCCACTGACATTGATGAGTTGAGGCTTTTTTAGCCCTGTATGTTCTCTTCACAAGAGCCCTCAGAACAGTTTTGTTGCTACACTCAGTCAAAGCATAGAGTTGAAGCTTTTTATATTCACCAGTGTGAGCAGGTCACTCCTGGTGTTAGAGAATAAGTTTCAAACACTGCTTCTGTTTTTGCAAGTGCCAATTACCATAGCGTTCCTTTGTTGTAGGTGTCTCTTCGTCTGTTCCTGAAATGGCATTAATCCACCTACTCCAATTTAATGGATTAAAAAGAGACAATCAGTTAAAGTAATTGAGTAAATGAGACCATCATTTCATCATCTTTGAATAGGGCAAAGCATGTGTCCTTTGCTGTAGGTCCTCAGGTAGCATGGTACTGTCAAACATTACATCATTCTAGAGCTGCTTTGTCACATCACATGAGAGGAAATAATCTCCAACATCATGGAGCAGAGAACATTTTAAAATGTTTAGGAGTACAACAAGTATGTAATTCCTTCTACCTCAAAAACCCATGGCAAATAAAAGATGAGGTAAGTCACCAAGACAAGAGGCTGTCTTGTGCTGTACATGTGCATTTTTTAGTATATAGAAATATGTATTTATAGATATTTTTATTTAAAATTCTCAGGGCTTTTAATCTTTACACTTCATAAGTGAACAAGAAAATGTCATCTTGGACAGCAATTATCACTAAATTTCTCACTAATACCCGATGAAGCTGTGCCAGCTGTGTGTCAAAAAATTTAAATCTGCTTCGTATCTGAATGGTTGCTGGCAGCTTTGAGCCCTTATAATGCTTTAAAACTGCAAAATTACTCTCTTTGCTTCTCTCAGAAGAAACCAGTTTGGGAAGAGTGTTATTCATGTGTGCAGTAAATTGATGGTCCTTGCATGGGAGTTGATGGAGAGTCATGCTTGTGAACTTGCAGGATAGGGAAGCCAGAGGTCAGGTGGGGATGACAGAAACAAAATAGTTTAGAGCCATGAGACCATTAGTAAATTTTAAGATTTTAATAACAGGTTTTTTTTCTCCTTTATACAAATTCACATCAGGTACCAGCCTTTCAAGTTCTTTGCAAAGACAAACCTCTCATTCCGAGCCTCCGGTACAATCAGTGCGCAAGTGTGAAAGCAGCTGGGACGGGCATGGCAAGTGGCATTTTAAGGAGCTGGTTAGACAAAAGGCTTCTTTTACCTGTATGTCCCCGTGGGGGATGGAGCAGCAACTCATTTCTAATCCTTCTTGACTCATTTCTCACTCTTCTCAGTGTGTGAAGTCCTTCCTGTTTGCTCTTCTCTTGCAGTAAACATTGGAGAAATAATCGTCCAGAGAGACACTTCAGTTGCAAAAGAATTTGAGCTCTCTTTCGTCTTTCTAAAGGGAGGGGAGAGAGCTTGTGGTCAACAACCTCAAAAGGCTCCAAAGAGCCCAGGCAGCTCCTCAACCTTAATGGGTTTTTAATGTCGTACTTTGTTTGTAGCTTGGAGAGCTCACTTGGTTGCCAAAAGGCTACACAGGTTCTGTAGCTGCACGTGACTTTTGCTGAGTATTTGGGGATTCTGTCTGTAGCTCCTAAGTTGTTATTTTTTTTTTTTTTAATTTTCAGTTGAGTAGATGGGGGCTCTGTTTCCCAAATGCTTTGGGAGAGAAGGTTTAGAATACTGGTGCCAGTATTTTCAGTTCCTTTGTTACAGAGGTTACAATTTTTTTCTTTGCTATTTACAACTATCTTGATACATGTATATATAATATATGTAAAATTAGATACTCTCTAAAGTTTTGGGAATAAGTTGAAAAAATTAAGGAGGATATTTTTTTCTCATATCACCAACAAGGTAACCCAGAAGAAGCAGCAATGCAAAACATCAAAAAATTGCATTATAGAAGTATCCTATATTAAAAATCCTGTCAGTCTAAGGGCAGGGGGAATTGTTTATTTTGAGATTCAGTTTTTAACATGATTTACTGATTAGCAAATTCCATGTTAATTTGTGTTATTGAGCTCGAGTTTATCTTAAATATTATGCTAGCTAAACCATATTTGTTATAACTTTTCCTCTGATTTTTATCATGACTAAGGCTTCACAGTGAGATTCCTTTTTTTTTTTTTATTTGAGAAATATTAGGTATATCTTGTAAACCACTAAGTACAAACAAGTTGTACAATTAGCTGTTTCTGATGATGATCTATAGTAGTTGCTCAGGTTGTCAAGAGTCAATTATATTTAGGTAAATTAAGGTTTAAGGCATATCTTATTCATCTTTAAAACTCATCAAATGCATTGCCCAGGCATTCAAGTCATGGAACTGTTCACATTAACTGTATTTATTCCTTTTAGAAATATTACTCAGAGGCTTGCTAAGTAGCAATATTGTGCTCTAATGAGCATATATATGCTGCAGAGCTTTTAGAGAGATTTAGTTCAGTGATTAGGACTCCTTGATCTGCCAATCTGCA
Source organism: Cinclus cinclus (assembly GCF_963662255.1). Classification (NCBI taxonomy): domain Eukaryota; kingdom Metazoa; phylum Chordata; class Aves; order Passeriformes; family Cinclidae; genus Cinclus; species Cinclus cinclus. The sequence goes on from NC_085059.1 coordinate 13,111,815, forward strand.
CATCAAAAGAAGCTATTTTGTTTTAATACTCTGTCTACCAATATTAACTTCACAGAAGAGGTGACCCCCCCCAACACACATATCAGTATGTTTTAAAACTATTTGAAGATTATATTTAAGCCACTGTAATGCTACTGTCTAAAGGCACCTCAGCATCTCATGTAGCAAAACATCCACAGATTAAAGGCAGAGAAGATAAAAGGCAAAAAGAATGTTACTAATAACTCTGGATATCTAACGGGCCCCATTTCCAGTCCAGTCTCCCAAAAATTACTGGGATGCACAACAAGCTCCAGATGGATTGGCTGCCATACACATATGGCTACAAATAACCAGTGCACGTGTTTGGGCTCTCCAAGTTGGTTTCCTGGCTTATGGAAATGGGATAGCTCACAGCTGTGATACAGAAACATAAAGAGATCCCAGTGCACTGGCACATCTCTAATAATAATTCAATTTTAGGTTCAGATGGGTGGCAGTGGTTGCTGGTCTTAACTGAACACTGCAGGGATAGAACTTCTTGTCCCATTTTATGCGTGTTTGACACATGCGTATTGTTGGCCTTTCCTGGGATATCCAGTTGTTCTTATGAAGAATTATAAACCCAGTGAAACATACAATTTTTTTATTATTATTATCTCTCTCTGTGAGGTTCAGTTTTGTCCCTTGAGTAAGTCAGCCACCTGCACAGCCTATTTGGGTTTTAAGTCAGCAAGGGTCTGTCATGTTGGCTGCAGGAAAATGTGAATTTTTTTTCTAAATTACACAAAAAAGTTCAATGTCCCCTTTTTCACAGGGGTTTGAGGCAGATGCATTAGAAAAAAAAAAAAATTTAAAAAATTGGACAATAAGCAAATAGGCAGGAATTTGCTTCACACACAGCACTGTCCTTTGAAGGCCACTTCAAAGACACCTTCAGAACCAGAGAAACTCTCTACAGCTGCAGGCAGCAGGGCCAGCAGGAATGATGCTGAGAAAAGAGGACCTTCTTCAGCAGAGCACACATGGATTCTTAATGTGCCAGTGAGAGGTTCGGGGTGCCAGTGGGCACCATGTGTGCAGAGAGCAAGTGAACCAGAAAGGAGCCACGTACAGCCACCCTCACAGTCATCCATCACAGCCACCCAAGCATAGGTGTACACATCTTCCCTTTAGGTCTTCTCCTGGGCTTTCACAATTAGCAGCTTAAACCTTGAAATGTTTAAGCTTTCAAATCCTTTGTGTGGTTAATTAGGATAATTCTGGGTATTCTTGCTGTCTGCATAAATGCTCAATGCTTTGGGGATTTCGTTAAGTTATTAGCTTCATCACTTTCCTGTGACAGTGATGCTGCAGTTCGGGTCAGAATGAAAAAAAGAAGCCCTTTTGTCTGTGAATTTCCATACAACAGCTGAAGTTTTGAATTCTGAGAAACTAAGCAAAGAATTGCTGTTTTCCTGATATTTGAGCTTCTGTTCATGTAAGCAAATGTCAAGTTTGAAGAAGGGCTTCTTGCACACTTGGAACTATAAATGGACTGTGTTTTTTCCACTCCAGGGAAGCTTGTTTGAACATCCCAGGGGGAAATTCTACTTGCTGTTTTAATAAGACTTGCCTGTGTTTTGCCTTAAGAGCAAAGAGTGTTGATACCAGCCTTAATCCTAAAGCATTCTTATGAAAGGCAATACATAGGGCAATGGAAAATGTGCTGCGCTGCCGGTGCCATCATGCTGAGAGCTCTCTTCAGTGTTTGTTTACCACCTGCCTTAACAGAGGAAACAGCAAATGGGGCCTTTGTTTTCAGTGACAGCAGAGATGCTGCTTTAATGTCATCACTGTCTTTCCTGTGCCTGACGGGCTCTTGCGAGCCGGCCATGCTGTCAGGCAGCAGGATCCCGTGTTTGGGCAGGAGGAGCACTGCTGAGAGAGGAATAGCTTCCATAGCAGGAGGGGTGGCAGCATGCCCACCTATTTCAGATCCATTTGAGGTTACTGAGCTCGATATTAAAGGCTCAAGAACGAGCAGCTTTGATGAACCATTGCTTTCATGACTTCATATTGATTATGGCACTGCCTTTATCAAGATACCAAGCTTTTGCGGACAGAATTGAAAAGAGGATCTAAGAGAGACAGCTCCCCATTTGTGATAGCTGTTCATATACTGACCTGAATCAAGGCTTGACACTGACTTGTGGCAGGTACTGTCCACCACCTTCAACAGTTGCTTGTTTCCCACTCCCTCAGGAATTGCAAAATTGGGCGTTTTAATATTTCAGTTGTTATTGTCAGGGTTGTGACCACAAGAAAGCTCCAGTGGTTTGAAACTTGGGCATTTTGCCTGCCATGTTTTATCCATCTGACAACTTGCTGTTACATAAAATATAATTGGAAGTGTAGTACTTCATTAGATGATTTTACAGTATTAGAACCACCCAAAAACTTTGATGTAGAAGATAACTAGAAGGAAATTATGAGGAGTTAAAGGATGGGTGGACAGAGAAGGATAATGAGTCACAGTCAGCAGAAAGTGTGAACTGTGGTAGTTTTCTGTCATTAATATCCAAGTATATTCCTGTTGCTTTTCTTCCACAGGGATGAGAGGAAGACACTGAAAAGATACATTTTCAGCGCCAGAGGTTTTCAGACAGTTACAAAAGTTGACAAATCGCAATGCCTTGATTTCTGAAAATTCAAGGTCGTAGAAATGAGACTGATTCCAAAATAAGCCGTGGTTTAAATGATTGATTTTTCTCTTTAGTCTGAAATATTGAAAGGAAGTTTTCGTAAGGGTAGATTCATTTCAGTGCTGATTTGAGGCTGTTTTCAAACTTCATGACTGCTTAGAAATGTATTGAGCTTCATCTTAAATTTAAGCATATATAATACCATCAAGTCCCACAGACACACACTTCTCCTTCAGCCTCTCTCCTCTAATCTATTGTATCATCAGGAGAAGGTAAAAACCATGGAAAGTAATTATTTAGTGTTTAGCATCCGTATCAGTCATGACCCACCAGAACATGTATCACCAGGTCACAGTAAAATTCTGCAGTTTTCATTTGAGGTAGCAAAGTGTTCTCCGGTTTGGGAGTTTGGGTTTTGTTGGGGTTTCGTTTAGCATTACCAAAACTATTTTTGCTTTATGTAGAATTTCAAGGCCACGAGCCATTTTTTATTTTGTTTGAATCATGTCCATATTCTGATCCTTAAGGACAATGTCCAAGGTGATGAGGAGTATACTGTGGTATATCTTGAAACCAAATACACCATTAATTAAGCAGATAATTGTCCATAGGTAAGGTCTGTGTGTTCATTGCTTAAGGAAAAAAATACATGATCGGGAAGACAAAACTAGGAAAGGGTTTGGCTTCAGTTTTCTATTGAGATTTTCCTTCCAGCTAATCACATATGCTATTAGAGAATTCCTTTCATTTAGCAGGAGATTGTTTTAGACTATACTGTATTTTAATAATCTCTTTCCTGGTGTTAGCACTGCCCTTACCGTGTCCCTTGCAGTTTGTCTGTGTTCTGTTGCTGACAGAACTTGCAGTTATTGTCTCTTATATTCATTTCCTGAGGAGGTAACAGGGTGTCAGCTCTTGTAGTAATTTTTAATCATTGTGTAGAATCATTTCTTTCTAATAAGGCAAGTGATTAATTATCATGCCCTTTTTATCAGTGTAAAGCTTGCCAGGGGTGCACTTGCTTTCAATTACAACCTTTCAAGGTTTTCTTTGGTAAAATCCAGCATACTTGGAGAGGCAACCCCATAGTTAGGAAACCTTTTTTCTGTACAAGCAATAATTATCTCTTCCATTATTGTTCTATTTATTTACAAATAAAGACCAAATATCCATAGTGGAATATATAAAAAAATAATAAGAAATTCCATTACCCCCACAGTGAAGAAAAAATTGACATCAGAAGCTGGATGGAAATGGAAATACACTATCCACTTGCATGATTAAATAATATGAGCCTTTATAAGCCTAAAATAAATGAATTACCAATATGAAATTAGGGATATGTTTCTCATTTATAGAGAGTCCTGAAGCAAGATGCTTTTGTCTTTTCCTAATAGCCTCACTTCAGATTCAATTGTTACAGATTACTGTGGAGATGGAATGGAACTGTGCAGTAGTACAGAAACAAGGCAGGAGAGCAGTGCCTGAGAATCCAAATAAAGCAGCAGGAATCTTTACAGAGAGTGTATGAATCTGTTTTATGACAAGCCATATTGCTTGCTTTTCCATAAATCTGTAGGAAGGTTTGGCAAAGGAGTTGAGGCAGTAACAGATCCAGAAGTACTGAGCATCTCCCATAATCAGTGTCACTTGGGGTGGCCACAAATCCATCCACAGCAAAGTTTTGGTGTTCCTCATGCTAATTAAAATTTCCATAGGCACATCAGGTAGCCCTGGAACAGTTCTCTCCTAACCTGTGTCTAGGGAAATAAAAACATATGTGTCCCTTACTGCTTTGGGAATTTTCAAGTGGACTTGAAATTGTTTCCATCTGCCTTCTGTATGCTCTGTTTCTTGAGATGCCCCTGGTTTAATACAAAACTTGATGAGCTCTTTAACCTGCTCAATGGAAATATCGACTCTTCTTTTACACAGTACTATGAAAGATTTCCTCCAGAGAGGGAAAAAGACACAGCCTGAGTGTTTGCATAAATATCAGAAGGATTTGGAGGGACACAAATCTCCAGCAGTAATCATATTTTTTGTTGCTATTATTATAACAAACTAAAAATCCTTTTGCTTATACAATTTTTTTCCCAAAGGGAACTGATCATGCACTTAAAAACTCTCAGTGTGTGAAGCAAGTTCATAAATAAAAAGACAACAGGAGAAAGAATGAATATTTATACAGTCAGCATTCAGGTCATTAATATTTTTTTTCTATCTATAATTGAAATAACCAACAAATAATTAATTTACCTATTGAGAAGATATTCTTAGAGATAAAGCCGCCCACTAGGCATGAGGATATGGTGATGCTTCTGCTAATCTTAAAATCTTCCTATCTAATTTTGGCCTCACAAGAAATAATCAGAAGGCATATTTCTCTAACACACTTTGAAGGGATCATTACTTAAAAACTTAGCATTTCATAATAGAGAAGAAAGTTTGGAATTTGATTTTAGTTGGAGATATGGAAAATGTTTTTTCTCAAGTTTGCAACTTCTTTTTGAAGTGTGCCAGTCATCCTGAATATGAAGCACGTGTCCAGTCACAGTACTTCCAAGAGCACAAGTGGTTTTTGTAATGGCATTGGCAACACAATTCACTTTCTTTTGCTTCCTGTACTTGATGTCCATTGAGTTAATTGTGTTCAAATCTGGCCATGATTTATTAATGTCATGTGGATTCTAGTTTACCTATTAATCCTAATTCTTTCTCCCTTCGATACTGGTTCTTTCCCTTTTTTTTCTTGTAGAGAGCGTACTGTGTGTGCAAGTGGTGTTAGTTCTTTTCATGAGTTCTGCATAGGGGTAGGAAATTCTCCCCAAATCCAGCGAAGTTTGCAGTTGCAGGAAATGTCTCTGTCCTTCTGTGTTTCCCCCAAGCCCCAGTGCAGTGTGGCAGGCACCACGCCGCTCCAAGCTTGGCTGCCCTGCGAGGCACCGCGCTCAGGAATTGCTGCCCAGCCCAGCTCTGCAGTACATCAGCAGGGAGCTCTGCCACGAGGAGCTGGGCTGCATCTCCTCCAAGAGTTACTGTCTGGCATTCAGGGCTCTAGTCACATTTCTGTGAATATACAGGGGTTTTTCTTGTCTACAGCACAAATAAAATAACCCTCTCTTTAATCCTGACACTACCAGTCCTTCAGCCAGCCAGGACGGGCCACTCCTGGTGACTGGGGTCTTTCTCATATGCACTTGCATCCAGAAATGTCCAGCTTTTGCAAATGCACAGTGCAGACTAAAATTTGATTAATTCATGATGACAGAGAAGCACATTTCAGTGAGCTGGCACAGAAATGGGAGCCAGGGACACTAGAATTCTCTATCTAACTCTACCTTTTTTTCTCCATATTTCCTTGCCTAAGACTGATAAATTTCTTGCTTTCATTTTCCCCACAGGCTAAAGTGCAGCTGCTGCAATTTTATAAGGTTCTTGAAGGATTACTTAAGAAATTTAAAATCTTCCTAAGATGCTAATAGTGTTAGGCTGTATCTACCAGAACAAACTACCAGTTCTGATACGTAACTGGAGTATAAAAACTCAGGTTAACAAAGTCACTGTAACTAATATAGTCTAAACAGAGAATCCATAATCCTGCTTACCAGGCTTATAAACCTCAACACTCAAAAGATACATGCAAAGACGGGTCCTTGATTTCAGGTACAGAGCTTCTTTAATAAGTAGCAATGGTACCTGATGATATATTTGCTGACAAAATTCAAAGCATGAGTGCTTTTCTATTTTTTTGATGAAAAAATGAAAGCTAAGATAACCCTCTCTTTCTTCTTATCTAAGGAAAACACTTTAAAAATTGCCCATATGAAATGGCCAAAGGACAGATTTTGTGAATTATTCAAGTATATTATGAGTAAATTGCAAGTAAATTATATGAGACTCCCTCTAGTCCTGTTTTTTTTTTTGTTTGTTTGTTTTTTCATGGTAGTGTTGTTAATTATTAACAAAAAGATTAAATAATTTTAATAGCAATACCTCAGTAACACAGGAGCTTGCCAAAGTTCTGTCTCTTTTTTTTTTTCATGTATGAATTGTTGCAATATCCTTAGGGTGTATCATCACAGCAGCAGGGATTAATCTGTCTACATTTCAGTGTCTGTTACTATGGATCTGATTGTCTGGATTCTGTTTCTCATATGTACAGACAGATACTCCAGGGTGTAATTCAGCTCATATTCAGATTGCTGTCAAAAAACAAGTCAGAAGAGTGGCTGGGTTTTAGATGCCTACAGAGTGGGACCTAACATTAAATGAGATGGCTTCCCACCTGGTATGTTTATGACTTGACATTTCCACGTCAGTATCATTTCCCAGCTGGTAGTTGTCAAACACTGAAGAGCTTTTGATTTTTCCTAGATTTAAATAGAAGTGTGAATGAGTCAGATTTAAGTGATATAGATGTTTCTGTTTCTTGTTTTAGTCTCCCAAATGGAGCAACTTACACTTTTGTCCCTTTGAATTATACAGACTGCAAGGAAATGTAGAAGAGAATGTATTAAGGGATTGCACTCCCTTGCATGAAAGGGCACCAAGTGCTTTAGATTGCTTCAGCTACTAGAAGGAGTGTTTTAGTTTGAAAGCTTGTTACTGAAATGGCAATTCCTTTCACCACAAGAAGCTGTGTCATACCTCTCCTATCACAGATTTCTCAAAGCAGGCGTTCAGCCAAACACTTTGGATTAGAGCTTGAATTGGTCATGTAATCAACTGTCCTTGGTAATTATTACCTTTTAATGAATTGTAATCATTGCAATGGCTTAGAACCTTGAAAGCCAAATTCTGGCATCTTCTAATTGCAGCCTGTTACTTTATTTTCATGTATAGGACTCATACATTCTGGAGAGTTAAAAACTGGAGACTGGGCAAGAAAATCTGCTGAGTTGAAACCTCCTCTTGTATCACTATTACATGCAAGTGAATGCCATACAATCTAAGCTTGCCCCTTTTCCTGAAACATAACCTCAGCTGTGCAACAAGAATATTCATAGTTCATATAATCTGGGGATTTTACCAACACCTTACAGCAATAGCATTTTGCTTACAAGATAAGACTATCCAATCTGTATATTTTTCCATTTTTTTAGCTCGTGAATATTTAAAAATTCTAAATGCCCTGCTGCATTGGAAATTACACAATTAGAAAACTGACCACAAGAATGTTAATTAGGGCCATAACCTGAGTAATTGTTCAGGGCTGGCCATACATCCTTAGAGCCTCTTCTAATCTGAGTTGCTTGGGAACTGAAAGTTCAATTTGTATTAATGAGGGACCAAGATGACAAAATGTGTATTCATTGACCAGACTACAGGTAGGAACATAATCACTTAAAGGCCTCTCGAAACAGCTGTCTGGCTTTACCTGCCACAGCTCACATCCATGCCAAGGTTCCATGGCTTCTGTGTTTGACACCTGCTTTGCAAACCCAGTTTTGCAACATGTTCCCAAGCCCACGCTCCTTTCCCAAGAGTTGGTGTGGCCACATCCTCTAACTGGAGTTCTCCCTTCTACTGCATCAATACATCTTCACATGTTGCAATAGGAATCCCTTCAGTAAATGCAGCTCATTCCTCTCATTTCCTCCTAGATTTCTAGGCAGCCTGTTGATCGCATGGATGTTCAGTGATGCATTCAGCTGACCAACTGGTTTTGGTTCTTTCAGAACAGTAACTTCAAGGCTAAGAGAAAGGCATTGTTGGTGCTATTTTATACATATGGTACCAAAATGAAACTCTAATTATTCTGTAGATTCAAGATCCTATTCCTTGAGCTGAATAGAAATCTCTGGATATGTTCACATGATCTTCAGATAGCTGGTTAATTCAGTTTAAGTTACTGTCTGTAGCTGAACTTCCCAGCCCTCAGCTGAAGCAGCATAGGGATGGTGTGCTGCTTGTGGTGTCCTGCAGTGCAGAAGTATTTATTCAGGTACCAGGGACAACTCACACCTCTTTTCATCTGCATAGTGGACAGATGGGGCTTTTGATTCTTAAGTGGCTTGGGATACTGAAGATAATAGATTTCACTAGACTGAAGTATTTAGTTGCATCAGAAATTAATTGTTCTCCTACAGTCTGAGAGTTAAACTCATACTGAGATAGAGATTCTGTTTTTTGCCTTTGTACTGTTTGCAGGGCCAGCTAGGAAATGAAGTATCATTTGTATTTGTTCCCTCTCAGAAAAGTAACTTGCTGGGTGCTAATTAATGAAATTCCACTCACACACATACCCACCACACTCACCCCACTTAAACGTCAGCAAAGTTTGCCAGGTCAATATTTCAAGGCAGTGCTGATGAGATAGGACGTCAAGTTAAAATAAAAGATTAAGTTGGTAAGTAAATTCAGCACTTAGTCACTCCAACTGGCAAAGTTGGGGAACAACTAGATTTTCAGAAAGTTAATTGGATAATGAATCCTCTGAGTTGTTTCAAGATGAGAAAGTCTTTCCTCAAAGCAGAGGATACAGCCTAGAGTTAAATTAAATGCTGGCTGCAAGCTGAATTAGCAAATGGGATCTGGGCAAAACTCAAGAGGGGAAAATTAGGGTTATTTTATGTCATCAAGCAGACAACCTGTGGTTAAAGTACCAAAACATACTGACATGCTGAGAAACAGTATTTATGGGGTATTTCAGTTACCTTTGCAAACTCTCAAGTAATGTGTGTGCTAGAGATAGGAGTGGGGTCAGTGAGCTCAGAGAAGACATAACAGTTAAAAAGAATCTCTGGTATTTCTGTCTCTTAGTACTTCTCTCTCATGAATTTCCAAGAGCATTGGCTGATTGATATTTTTTAGGTCTGGGCTTTTTTTCCACTGGAAAATGCACACTTACTGGTACATGAAGCCTTCTGTTCTTCACATAACATTAAGTGCTCCCTGGGGGCTGTTCATGTAGGAGTTCTCTGCCAAAGATTTGCCTCAGGAGTCTGCAATTCCTACAAGAAGAGTATGTATCTTTATTTCAGAGTCATCATGCTGGTTGATGCTTGCTCACATTCTGCTTCATTAACTCTTTCTCATTTGTTTCCTTCTCTTGCCAGGCCACTTAAGCCAGATCCCAAGTGTACCCCCATGAAAGCCTTTACCAGTTTCAGGCAGAAGACAGATGGCCTTATGCCCTATTCCCTCTCTCTGCAATGTACACATTTTATCTGGCATGCTTCTTTCAAATGTTTCTAAAATACTGAATGCACTCTATCCTGTCTAACAAAACAACAAGCATTGTGACTTGATTTTATTCTGGATTCAGAAAATTCTTAGTGCTAGGGAGGAAGAAACTTGACATGGGAGTGTGGACACAGCTTGAGATGTCTTTAATGGGTAGCAATACTCTGATAAGGACTTTATGTCTTTCCCCACTAAATCTGAGGCCGCACTGTGCATTGCATATTTTTACAATCTGACCTAGGATAGTTGGTAATAAACACAATTAATCTCAAGGAAATAGTAAAAGGAGTCTAGAAGATCTCAGGTGCTGATGGATAAAGTAACTCTAATTAAATGTGTAATCTAATGTGATAAAGTGGCTTTCAGCTGATCTTCTTGGGGAGGGCCCAAAGCTTCTGTTCTGATAGACAGCATGATCAGTTGTGGGTTTCTTCATCTCTGTGTGGGATCATTTCAGACAATATAATGGTGTGTTATATGGCAAATGATCAGTTGTGGTGTTGGACAAACTTGAACACCATTTGGAAGCTATGTGCATTATATAGATGTTAGCAGACATGTGATGTATTTATGATTTCTTCTTCCTACACTGCTTGTGTATATGCACGTGCATATTGTCATCTTTACATGAATTTGGGGGAACTGGTAAGTGAAGCATGCATCAAATCCTCTATTCTTTATTATTTAATTATCTGGTTGTAAGGCCCGGCCTTCCGCAGTTCAAGCAAATAACAGAGATGTGAATTATTCATTACAGGAGAATGAAAGATTATAGCTGTTCCAGTCTCCTCTTTTTGACAGCTCTGTCAAGCATGAGAGACAAGGATATTGGCACCACAACAGCACACAGAGATGTGGTCATTTACCCAACCTGTCCCTACTGTTTGGTTTGTTTGTTTTCTTTTAAAACATAGTGGGAGCAGTGATATGTACTGCTCAGCTATCAGCTCTTTCATGGTGGCAAGAATGTTTGTGTCTACTGTTGTTGTATTTTCATTTGTTACTTTCCGGTGTGTGTTTTTTTCCTCAGTTGTGTCAGCAGTATAATGAAATATTTTAATCCTCTAAATGATCAAGGCCACTGTGTAGATAAGCATTTCTCTACTTTGCTATTGGTTCTATCTTATGAGTCATTTAGCAAAGCTCATTTGAAAGCAGAAAGTGCAATCCTCATCCCAAAGAAGGCAAAGCTTCCACTGGTCTATTATGTCTGGTGTTTCATCATTAAAAGATAATTATCTGTAAAAATATGGCAATCGGCAAATTTGCACATTCTCTGATGGAGGCATTTAGTACTTCCTATGCAGGTAATGGCTCTTCATGGATGATGACATTTCTCTAACAATTTTTAATTGCCATTGAATGCCAGCAGAGGAAGTTGTGGATAAACAACATTTTAAAGGATCATCACTCCAGTTGTAACACTCTGAGATTTTAAGCAGGATGAATACCTTATTTCAGATTACCCACAGAAAGAAGCAACTATAAATTTATTTTATTTCATTATTAAAACTTGACAGTCCACTGTCTGTAAAAATACACTTCACTTCTCTGTATTTGTATCAAGAACCTGCCAAGCTTCCTCTTCATCTGTTTGATTTCTCAGGCTTCAAGGAAGTAAGAAGGGTCAATAGAGCCTTTTAGTTGAGCCTTTTGGCTTTGTCCTGCTTCATTCTAAAGTCAAATGATCCAGAAATCGACCTGAAAACATAGTTAAGTGATGTGAAATTTAGACATGCTAGCAAATTATCAGTAGGAGAACATGCTGAGTTTCAAATCATCCTGCAGCCTGGGAGACTGCTAAATTAATTAGCTTGATAGGAAACTTTAAGGAGGAGCCACTGAAACAATCCACTGGAAGGAGGAAAGAAGGATATTTCTTTGGAAACAATGACCTTGGCAGTTTGATACCTGCTATTCTGAAGTGCTTGCCAAGCCCTTGAAAAAATCAATCTTTATATTAATGTCAGCGTTCCACCATGCAGTTCAGCAGACTGGGACCAGTAGTAAGGGCTACACACTCACTAATGGCCATGTCCCACATAGAATCTGCTGTATTCAAGAAGCCCATTATGCCTAATAAATATCTTGACTGGTATTGTCTCTTCAACTCATGCTAAAAAACCTCCTATGGTAGTCTATCCTTTAGAGAAGAAAAAAACAAATCACAAAGATTTGTGGGCCATTTAAAAATCTATAGGGCATGAAATTGATACTTTGTGAGAAAGACAGAAAGGAATTCCCTCATTAGGTCTTGCACATTAGTACAAAGACTGTTACTATAGTTTAATCAGAGTTTTTGTGATAGTTCCTCATAACTCATTTGTACCAGGCATGCACATGGAATAATACACTAAAATACTGATACTTCTTTTAATTCTATTTTCTCAATGTCTTTTTTTTTTTAAATACATATGTACTGTCTAAGCAAGGGATGGTTAAAGTGAGTATCTGAATTAAATGCCCTGAACTGAAATGCTGACTCCCTGCCTCCAAATTGTGATGTATAACATAAAGGCTCTCAAGAGAATTACAAGGGCAGAATTACCTTTTTACTCTTTTGTTGATGAACCTAATGGTACCCATCACTGAGGCTGCCTCTGTGGCAGCAGCAGAAGCTGATGTGCCAGTGTTTCTTGTGATTGAGCCAATTGGACTGGAACTTAACTGCTGCTCAGGCTTATTAGTTTGTACAGCTGTTCCCCACCTCTGGATCTCAGGAAAGTTACTTTAATATCCCAAGTGTTGAAAAAGGGTCAGAGCACAGAGCATGAAGCTCTGTTATTTTTTTTCCCTTCTGCATTCCTGGCATGCTCAGATTGTCTTCAGTCTTTGCTCTGATGTGACTTAGAGTGGATAAAAATTTTTGAGTTAGGCTTTCCAGCATCTATATTCTGGAAAGTGCTGTGAAATCAGCTGGAAAATGATCCTACCCAAATTATAAATGTAAATTCAGTATTCATGCCAGACAAACACATTTTCTCTGAACAGATTTTAATGTTTGACTATGGCAAAATCAAGCTAAACTCATTTTCCAGTTCAGTGTCAGCCCAAATATCACAGGGGCTTATTTCAAACCCTATGGAGTAGGGAGGAGGATTCAGAAAGGAGCAGAGAGATGAGATATGCCCTTATTGAGAGTCTTTCTTACTGAACACCTTGCTCCAACCTCTTCTGGAAGTACAGAAGACCTCTTTGTAGTCATGTATTAAAATGGCAATTTACTGATTAAAAACAAATAGAAATATATTCTGCAAGAGAAGCAGGGGAATGGATAAATTGTGTTACAATAAAATTTATGTTTTCTCAACATCATAGAAAATTTATATAAACAGAAATTTTTTATCTTCGTAATATGAAGGTCACAATTGTGCTGTTTCTGTTCCTGATCATCATTTTTCCACAAGGATCTTGTTTGGAATAAGAAAAGTATTTGGGGCAAGGCCTCCAGATAAGTCTAGAGATAGATCAGACAAGTTGACTCTGGAAATAAAATATAATATATATCACCTGAAAGACAGTAAACCCTAGTTTCCAATTCCATTCTTACTTTGTGTTTGAATTATTCAGCTTTACTGATACATGCGGTTCCTTTTTATTAGAACTTTGTTTTATCTTTGTTCTAATAAAAAAATAACATGTACATCAGGAACCCTGAATAATTCAGTCTGACTTCATAACTCAGGAAGCTTACCCTTTTCCAAGGCATTTCTTGCCTAGGTGTTCCAGAAATCAAGCAATTCTCTTAAGAACAGTTGTTCCCCTGTTACAGAAGTCAGTTTTAGCTACCATGCTGAGTGCAAGGTTACAGAGTTTGCTGTTGTATTGCCTGAGGCAACTTCAGCTCTTTCTCTGTAGGAAAAGGACAAAACAACATTTTAGTTATTACACACAGTTACTCGAGGAAGGATCTGTTCAAACTCTAGTTCTTCATAGAGGATCTTCTTTCAGAATTATTTTAGCTAAATATTGGCAAGAGAAAAAGCATTTATCATCTCTCAGATGATATCTTAATCAGTGCATTTTTTTTGAGAACCATAAAGCATTTTAATTAAGCTATGAATTCCTTGAAAGCTTTCTAAACATTGGGTTTGCGTGTTTAAAAAATTATTATCATTTATCAAAAGATATATCAAGACACCCTGCAATGCACTAATGAGACATGAATTGTAGAATTTGTCAGAGAACTATATAAAGACAACTTTGATTAGCAGCAGCTCTCTAGAGGTAATCTTTTGTTGTTAAAAATTAATTTTGAGGTCTCAAACCCAAGATAGGAACTTCAGGTTGTATTAATTACATATTGGATTATGAGATGCCAGCAACTAAATTGTAGCAAAAAAAAATGTAGAAAGAACCCAATCTTGGCTTTTTTTCCTTCTGTACATAAATTCTGCAGTGTGGTACAAGTGTGACTTCATCTTCTCGTTGCTCCCATTCCACTTGACACTTCCAAAACTGCAATGCTAATGCTCTTCCTTGTGACCACTTTCTGTCTTCCAGCCCATTTGACAATCTGCTTTTTCCACTCCTGAGGTCACCTGCTAATTTTACCTTTTCTTCTCATTCTGTGCAGAAAAGTCACTGATCTCCTACTATTTAGAGACTCCCAGTCTCAAAACGTTTACATTTAGCAGAATTCCAGCAATTACTGATCAATTCCAGCAGAGTGGAGTTAATTTTTACAAAATGATTTTGTAATTTAGGAATTTTCATCTATATTTGTTTCACACTAGAGCTTCTGTATTGCACTTTGGAGTGAGGAATGGTATCAGATACTGGTTTTCCCAGAACTTGTTTCTGTTAAACTCATGCTTGAAAAAGGAATTCTCTTTGTTGTATTTATATTCACTATACTTTAGGACCAGGCAGGCTGGGTGTTTCTCCTTTCATTTATATCCCATTTAAACCTTTTCCAGATATCAATTATATGACTAATTGATTATCCATAGAGAAGCTTCATGTTTTCCTGCTTAGGTAATTTCTCTCAGAAGCAATGAAAATTCCACTAGGCAACAATCTATTACACCAGTCAGCCCCAGCCAATTTACACTTCTGATGTATTTCCTGTTTGTAGATTAAGTACAGCCCATGTTGTGCAGCAGCAGCAGAAGCAGCACTCATTCATTCAGTATTTTTTTATTTGGTCTCATGGCTAAAATCCCTATAATTTAATAATTCTAGTAGTTTCTTCTGACAATAAATTATTTACCTGTAAACATACAAATCGGTGATTTTTCCATTTCATCCCTAATCCAGAGGTGTTCCACGAAACACTGCCCATCTTGCAAGGTTTTCCATAGTGGTATCACCTTGGTAGGAACTGCTTCCACATGACACTACTGAAACTGCTCTTGTCATAATGAAATCACTCTTTCAGGAGCCTTTTATTTTAGTATTTGTTTTGCTCAGTGCCCACTAAAACTAATATAATATGGAAACAAATCTTCTTCTGATGGAGAAGATGAAGTGTTTTTCCCATGTTTCCATGGAGATAATCAGGCTGCCATAAATGAACATGAAACAACTCTTGGTTCTGCAGAGTTTGGCTGTTCTGAAACCATTCCCTTACAAGTCAGTCTCAGGATGCTTTGCTTGTGCTCTCAATGCCTTCCAAGAGTCCCAGGCTGATTTCTAGACACTGAGTTTTGCTATCTCCATTTTAAATGCTGAAAAAGATTCTGAGGCACAAAGTGACAAACTCATTTATCCCAAGGGATAAAAAAGGCAACGAGAGAGCAAGAAGACAATGTAAGTGTGTCCTTTCCTTGCTGGCCCTTTGACTAGGACAGCCACTGCCCATGCACTAAGGTGCTAACACTGAGAAAAAGTGCAAATTTGGGGATTCTTCCCTGACGTGTTGTTTCAAAGAATGTTATCAGTGTTCTAGCTTATTCATTAAGTAGAAAATCACAGAAGCATAGAATGTTTGGGGATGGAAGAGACCTCAGAGTTCATCCAGTTCCAACCCCCTGCCATACACAGGGACACCGTCTTCTACACCAGCTTGCTCCAAGCCCCATCCAGCCTGGCCTTGAACACTTCCTGGGACAAGCTTATAAATTTTATATGCAATGGCTGGCAATATTTGGAACCAAGTTCTGTTTCATTTATCCTAGAAAATAAGCAAAGGAACTTAATGGAAAAAGTAGAGTTTTTCTTATTTCCAGAGCAGAATGTCTTACCATGTTTCACATTTAAATATAGGCATGTGTAGATAGGCAGCAGAATTCCTTAACTGTAACAGCATTGACATTCAGTCTATCCACAAATAGAGCTACCTCCTCAGCCTTTCAGAGAATTCATACCCAAAATTTTTATTGCTTGCTTAGCTCTCCACAATGCTGTGTTAGGAAAGAGTTGTAATTGTTCATACTGAAATACTGATCTGTGAAACTAGTTTAGTCCTTTTTAGGCCTATTTAGTTTAGCCCTATTTGCTGATGGAATGAGTATTAACAGTGATGCAGTTTTTCTTCTGCATTACCTCTAAAAATAAGCATTAAAAGATATGCATGTTGTTCATGTTTTGAAATGAGATTTAATGACAAAAATACCGAATAATAAAATTTGATTGTTTGAATATTTTCCTCTGTGAAAAATACAAAGGAGTTCTACATGACTTAATATTTTTTCTAGTCATAGTTCACAGTATTATACTTCATTATAGCTTTTAATCAGAGGTGAAAAAGGGTCCAGTATCTTATGAGTTAACTATCTGAATTAAATCACAGCAGTTTTTTACCCATTATATTACTACTTCAGTTAAAGTATAAATTCCAACAACTTCTGAAGTATTACAGAAGTATTTCACAACATACAACACAACTTCTCTGTGAGCACGATAAAATGTATGTTTGTATTAATCTGAAATGGGAATGGTATATCTTTAATTATGCATGAATAATTTCAAATATTATTTTCTGAAGAAGGTATAACCTGGTTTGTTTTCATTGGCCTTGGGGTAAAATAATTTGTATTAAATGAAATCCCACTAAATAAATTATAATTCACTCCAGTGTAACAGAAAGCAGAAATAATAGATGTCGGTTCACGGGGAAAAAATTATATCCAGCATTTCAAACTTACCATGGGATTGTTAAATCCGAGCATTCAGCTATCTCAAATTAAATATACTTTCTTCTTTTTCATTTATTTATGATGGTACTGAGTTTTTTGTATGGCTTTGACATTATTAAACCTTTCTAGTTTTTATTTTCAGTATTTTCCTAGCAGCCAAAGGGAATAAATCTTTCAGGCCTTTGAAAGAAACAGAGAGTTCTATTCTGGCTCTGGGATCTGGAGGTTTAAGGGGATCAGATGGTGTCACAGGACCCAGTTCAATGACAGATGCAAAAGGCAGCTTCAGCTTCTTGCAAAACTTAAATTTGGACTTAGAGTCCTTAGGCAAGGTGTCACAAGCCAGCCCAATCTAGAGGTGTAGGGCTCCCAGTCTGTCTCTCTCTTTCCTCACGCTCATCTGCAGGAAATGGAATGTGAAAGTCAGAGGGAGGCTGTTGGCATTCCCGAGAGAGCTGGCTGGCCTTGGAGGCACCAGGGCCACAAGAGCAGCAGGGGCTCTCCAGCCTGCTTGGGCAGAGCAGGGAAAGGCGGAGCGGAGGAGATCACTTGGAGAGCCTGGACAGAGACTGTGTCCCCCCAGGGACGCTGAGGGGACACGGAGCTGAGCAGTGGAAGGAAAATGGTCACGGTTAGCTCTGCTCCTGTCCTGAGGATCTCCTACAGCACATCTGCAGAACTGGGCCCTCCGGGCAAGGCAGATGCAGAAGTTTCAACGTGTCCTCCCATTCTGCCAACCAAAGAGATTAGAGCAGGAATTTTGAGGCTGGACCATCTCTGAGTTTTGGGAACTCTAACTAGAAGCTGTAGAGCTGCTGGCAATAAACATTTGCCAAAATCCTCTGAATCCCAGAGGAACGGGGTGATTTTTATACCCCACTACTTCCTGAAATTAATAATTGAATGTAACATCCTAACCAATATCTTTCTGTCAGGGGCCTTTTTTAAGTCTGTTTTGCTTCAGCTCACTGGGATATGCAGAAACACACCCTCGGGTATGACACCTGCAAGAACAAATTATCCATAGTGGAAGTGCCTGGAGCTGAGGGGAGGGAGCATGCTAGCACTGCTGCAGGATCGTGCTCCGTTGAACTGATGGGAGCGAGCCATCCTGTGTGTTGGGGAAACCTTTACCTTGAGGGCAGGAGGGTTGTTTGTTAAGAAAGGGCACCTGTCCCTAAGGGCTGTGACTGATTATCATAGCCATCAGTGGAAGCACATTTCATAACTTCCAGTCCTGTCCTATTTCTCTTTCCTTTGTATTTTTTTTTTTTTTTTACTGCATTAGATTTCTGTACATTTGTCAAAAAAATTTAATTTAAATACAAGGGTTCTTATCCTTTGCTTCAGAAAGGAAATCTACAGAGTCCTTTGAAGTATCTTCTGCCTTGGATGGCCCTCAGCAATGTCAAAAGCAATTATATGTCAGTTATAAAATGTGATTTTAAAGTGCCTGTAAAAATTAAAATAGATGTTTCTGTGCACTGTATCAGAATCTTCAGCCACTCAGATGTTAGAGTGCTCCAAAACAAAGCTGTACAAAAATACTACACAGGGATGGAGCAAATGCTGACAGTTTGAGATGTTATTGCCTAACTGCCTTGGGAAATTTCATTTATTGAAAATAATTCACATAAATGTTTGAGACATTCAGTAATTAATTTTCAGCTGAATTGATTTCTGTATCCAAACAGCTCTGAGGAGGGAGAGACTTAAATAGCAGAGCTGGTGGTTGAAGGACGTGTTCTCTCCTAAACTTGGGGGTCGGCTAACACAAATTTTCTCCCTAATGAAGCTGAATGATTTATGCCAAGATTTGCAGAAGCAGAGTAAAACCATTGGTGTTATTTACATTTATATGGTGGGTAGGTCTTGTAATCTGTTGTTAAATAACACTTGGTAAGACCAGAATTATTAACAGTATCAACTCTGAGAACAGATGTTGCACTTGGCTCCAACAAAGAACAAAGTCTTCTGAATGGCTATAAAAGCCTGGAATTCCATCAGGGCTTCCTGGGAAATCTTGTCCATTCAAGGGGGATGGAGTAGTCCCACTGCACTTGGATGGAGCCACAGTGCCAGTCTAACCACAGCACATGGATGGCTTCAAGTTTACCACTAGAGCACTGGAAACTTACCATGCCTTCACAGAGAAGGGCTCTTTAAGTTAATATGCATTACCATGATCACCTTAAATATAATAGCATAAATTCATCATAAAGCTGATGAATCTCTAACTCTGATGGGAAGGCTGTGGTGTACTTCAAATAACCAAAATGTTAAATCCAAAGCTAGTCTTAGCAGCATGTGCTTTCTCTAGCAAAAAGAAAGAACAACTTGCAGGAATTTTTATTAACATGTTTCAGCTGACTTAGTGGCTCCTTCACGTTTGCTCTGTGATGGTTTTCATGGAAGCATAGAGTAAAATTCCACCAAGGCACTACTCAGCTGCCTCAGTCACTTTCTCTTTGGTCTTCACTCTGCTGGAAGTGGACAGATGATGCTGATTTGAAACCTTCCCTCCTAGATCTGAAGGGTGACATTAGATGCCATTTGAGCTTCATGCTGAGTGGGGAGGAAGAGTCAGAGCCTTCTGTCCACTACGTGCCCAGACCTGCTCATTTGTACAGATTTCCCATTCCTGCCTTTCCTTTCCCTGCCCATTTCCTGGCCCCTACAGCCAGGAATTGTGCTTCCATTCTCCCACCTGCTTGTGGAGTATAGCTGAAATCAGTAACACATAATGATGTTGAAATGCATGTATATAACGTAATGCATCATTTAATTGACTTAGTTTTATTATCAATCTCTTTTGTATTAAAATACACACTAAGATTTTTGCATTAAATACAGCAGGTTTCATTTTCCATTTCACAACACCTCTCCCAGCAGGTGTTCTTTTCTTATACAGTCAGAACTCTTCCAAGGGGATTGCATAAAAGTAGCTGCTCTTGACATTGCATTATGCAGGAGTATTTTGTCACTGAGTGATCATACTACTTATTGGCAAGCAATTTTAAAAACAAACCCCTCCATATTTACATAACACAGTCTCTTTTTGATTGTGCAGCTCATTTCAGCTTCACTAAACAGCTACATTTTGGAAATACTCTCTTCCCCTAAGGAATGGTCATAAAAACAGAATCAAGCTCATAAATCTTGTTGTGAACTACTTGTAGTTTCTGCAGGATTACATATCCATAGCTGTGAAACACTGAAAGTATTTATTTGTTATCACCCTTTTAAAGTCAAATGTGTGAAAAGCAAATTCACTCTGTTGTGATTAACACGGTGACCCACTGGCACAACATATGGAGCTACATTCTTACAGAGCAACTTCCCCCTGTACTGCCATTGACTGAACTAAGATTTTCCTGCATGTCATAAGTCTTTTTTTATTGTGGTAATAAATAAAAACATGAAATGTAATAGAATAGTATCTCAAACACTGTTGGTAGGTCTCTTTCCAACATTGATTTATATTGCAAATCCACAGCTCTGGGGAATGGTGCAAGGAGGGGAAAGTGTGTTCAGTCCTTAAGGGAAAGTTCTCTGGTCTGCTGTGTGAAGCTGGGACTGAAAGAGATTTGGGATGCAGTTGGTGTTTATAGACCTTTTGGTATTGGAAAGCAATGTCACCATATCATTAGGAAGTTTTTAGTAGGCTGATGCAATCCTGCAATCCCTGGTGTTTATCATCTACCAATTATTTTGGTGTCTTTCTGAGATTAGAACAAAAAAAAAAAAAAAAAAGGAAGGCTAAAGGAAAAGAATTCTGCACCTTGATTTACTTCTCCCCTTGCACTGTCAATTTGGGAAGAGACTTCTCAGCTCTGAGTACCAGGACAGCTTCCCAGAAAGCAAATATCAGCAATGGAACCTCTAGGTATGAAGTGAGGAAGAGTAAGATTCATGAGCCAAGATGAAATTTTTCTAATTTTCTATTTTTTTTCCAAGGTAAAAATCTTCTGAAAATTATTATAGTGAGATGCCCAGTACTATATTTTAGTTAGCTTCTTCCTGGGCTGGATCCTTCCCTTGGAGACCCAGTATCCATGGGAAATGCTCAGGACAGGAAACCATGGAGCCTGGGTTCAAAAAATGATAAGGAGGGTGACTTAAGTAGGTTTACACCAAAGAATTTTTGTCCAAGTGAAACATTTAATTCCAGTACTAGCTGAGTACATATCTTCCTACATAAATGTTGAATGAATGCTCAGCCACTCTAAAGTAGTTAGTCATATCAGTTTCACCTTCGGACTCAACTTAAATAAATAGTAAGAAAATGTTCACATCTCAAAGATTGGCTTAAGCTATATTTGTTATTACTGTGCAGCCAGATCTGAGTACAGACTCTCTGACACAGAGAAGGGATGGTTGTAGTTTTCCTTTCAAGCTGATAAAGTAACATCTCCATCTCACTTTATTTATTTATTTGTACTTTTAGCTCTTCATTTTCAAAGAGTTCATACTCATTGCTTTAGGACAAAGAGAACTGTAATGACAAATATGGTTGCTGTGTTTCATCTTATTCCCAAGGGTGTGTTCTTCTTCCAATGAGGAGCATCTGCTCCTAGTCATGTAGAAATCTGATTAACAAAGCATGATCTTTGATTAGCATATTTCAGAAATTGTTTCTTATTACAAGCTCTCCTTAGGGCTTGTGTTGCTTAGCAGTAGAATAATCTTCCACATGTATTTAACATACTGAGGAACTTTGCAGACATATAGATACCTACTTTGAACTTTTATGTTCATATGGATCATGCATTCTGCATAAGTGGGAATAAAATCTCAGTGAATAACAGTCCACATCATGGAGTTTTTTGCTTCCTTTTGACAAATCCACAGTTTGGCCTGTATTTAATAAACTTCTGTTTTGAACTGCATGTAAGGACTGTTTGTAATGAATAATAAATGATGCTTATATTATATGTTCCATTTAAGGGTTTTCATGAGGTTTTCCACCACTGACCCTTTATATTAAGGAGGTTTTTATGCCATAGGTATTAAAACTAATGGTAATGAAGTTGAATGCCTATGGGTAAGAATTAAGGAGAAGGCCAACAAGGCTGACATCCTCCTTGGAGTCTGTTATTGTCCACTCAACCAGGAAGAAGATGTGGACAACATATTCTACAAGCATCTTCTTGTAGGTGATTTTAACCTACCAGACATCTGCTGGGAACTTAAAACAGCAGAAAAAAGGCAGTCCAGGAAGTTTTTAGAGTATGTGGAGGACAACTTTTTTGTCACAGCTGGTGAGTGAGCCCACCAGGGGAGGAAGTATGTTAGATTTGTTGTTCACAAATAGAGACGGGCTGGTGGGAGATGTGGTGGTTGTAGTGGTGTGCCTGGGGCACAATGATCATGAAATTAGAGAGCTCTCTATTTGGTGAAATCAGGAGGAACATCAATAAGACTTTCCAACTGGACTTCCAGAGGGCAGACTTTGGCCTATTTAGGAGACTTACTTGGAGAGTTTCTTAGGAACTCTCCTTAGAGCCCTTAAGAACAAAGGAGTCCAGGAAAGGTGGGTGTGCTTCAGAACAGAGATCTTGAGGGCACAGGAGCAGACTGTCCCTGTGTGCCAAAGATGAGTCAACAAGGCAAACGTCCAGCATGGATGGGCAACGAGTTTTTGAAGGAACTTAGGAATAAAAAGAGGATGGATCAGCTTTGGAAGGAGGGTCAGGTCTCTCAGGAAGTATTTAAGGGGGTTGCCAAGTCATGTAGGAAAAAAATTAGGGAGGCCAAAGCTCAGTTCGATTGGCAGCTTTTGTAAACAACAAAAAAAATATTTTTACAAATATAAGGGTAAGACTAACTTTTGTTCTCTGCTGGATGCAGAAGGGAGCTTGGTTACTGCAGAAGAGGGGAAGGTGGAAGTGTTTAACGCCTTCTTTGCCTCAGTCTTTAGTGGGAAGACTCTTGTCCTCTGGACAGCTGTCCTCCTGGGTTGGTAGATGGTGTTAGGGAGTAGAATGTACGTACCCTCTGTTATCACGGAGGAGGCAGTCAGAGCACTGCTAAGCCACTTGGATATTCATAAATCAAAGGGACCAGATGGGATCCATCCCAGTGTGATGAGGGAGCTGATGGGCTTGCAAAGCCACTTTCCATCATTTACCAACAGTCTTGGCTCTCTGATGAGGTTCCAGATGAAGCTGGCCAGTGTGACACCCATTCACTAAAAAGGTGGGAAGGAGGATCCTGGTAATTATAGGCTGTTAGCCTGACCTCAGTACCCGGTAAGGTAATGGAACAGTTTATACTGAGTGTCATCACACAGTGCTTACAGGATGGCCAGGATAACAGATCCAGCCAGCACGGGTTTAGGAGGGGTAGGTCGTGTTCGACCAACCTGGACTCCTTTTATGACCAGGTGACTCACCTGGTGGATGTAGAAAATGCTGTGGATGTTGCGTAACTGTAAGCCTTTGACAGTGACTCCCACAGCATTCCCTGGAAAAGCTGCCAGCCCACAGCTTGGACAGGAACACTCTTTTCTGGTTAAGAACTGGCTGGATGGCCAGGCCCAGAGAGTGGTAGTGAATGGTGCTGCATCCAGCTGGCAGCTGGTCACCAGTGATGCCCCTCAGGGGTCTGTGCTGGGGCCAGTACTGTTCAACATTTTTATTGATGCCATGGATGAGGGTATTGAGTCTTTCATTAGTAAATTTGCAGATGACACTAAGCTGGGAGTCTGTGTTGATCTGTTGGAAGGGAGAAGGGCTCTGCAGAGAGACCTGGAAGGGTTGGATGGATGGGCAGCATCCAGTAAGATGAAATTTAATAACTCCAAGTGCTGAGTCCTGCATTTTCACCACACGAATCCCCTGCAACCTTATGAGCTGGGGATGGCGTGGCTGGACAGTGCCCAGGCAGAAAGTCACCTGGTGGTACTGGTGAACAGCTCACTGAACATGAGCCAGCAGTGTGCCCTGGTGGCCAAGAAGGCCAGTGGCATCCTGGCCTGGATCAGGAATGGTGTGGCCAGCAGGAGCGGGGACATCATTCTTGCCTGTACTCAGCACAGGTGAGGCCACACCTTGAGTGCTGTGTCCAGTTCTGTCCCCTCAGTTTAGGAAGGACATGGAGACACTTGAGCACATCCAGAGGAGGCAACGAGGCTGGTGAGGGACTTGGAACACAAACCCAGTGAGGAACGGCTGAGGGAGCTGGGGTTGTTTAGCCTGGAGAAAAGGAGACTCAGGGCTGACCTTCTCACTCTCTAGAATTTCTTGCAAGGTGTTTGCAGTCAGGTGGGGTTGGTTTCTTTCTCCAAACAGCAGCTGACAGAACAAGAGGACACAGCCTTAAGCTGTGCCAAGGGAAATATATGCTAGATATTAGGAAAAAGTTTTTCATGGAAAGAGCGATCAAGTAGTGGAATGGTCTGCCCGGAAAGGTGGTGGAGTCACCATCCCTGATGTGTTTTAAAAAAAAAAGACTGGATGTGGCACTCAGTGCCATGGTTTAGTTGAGGTGTTAGGACATGGGTTGGATTCAATGATCTCGAAGGTCTTTTCCACCCTAGTGATTCTGTTATCCTGTGAATGAAATACTGCACCCAACACATCAGTTGCTTTATTTATTATTTTCAATATTATTATTGTTCTCAGATTTTAGAAGCAAATCACCAAGGTATAGAAGGTTGAGGCCTAATTTGTAAAGAAATGGTGGCTAGGATTTCCAACCACAGTTTTTCCCATTGCTTTCCTTCCTGATGATTATTTAAAAGTTTTTTCTTTTTGGATAGACAATTTTTAAACTGCAAAATATTTGAAAATTTTGTTACTTTTACCAGTAATATATTGTGTAATGCTATTTCAGATCTGCATGCATTTCTGTTGCCTTAGAAGACCTAAATAGTTCCTGAAATGGATTCACCAATTAGAGTAAATTTTACTGTGAAAAAATGCGAACTATTGTAGCTGTGCATGATGTCACATAGACCATGTGGACCTAAATTTTGCTCCTTATTCATGCCAAACTACTATTGACTTTCCAGGCTAAACCTACGTCCCACTCCTCAGGTTTTGGCTGCTAGAACACTGAGCACAAGGCCAGGCTGTGCTCCTCAGCAGCCTAGTGCTCCTGGCAACTCTTAGCCCTGGGCTCTCAGCCAGTTTGCATCGTGATTTTTGTTGAAGCAGCATTTTGCATCAAGGATGTTTCACCAATGAAAGCAAACAATATGCATGGGCTCCAGCAACAGAGCAAGGCCAGCTGCAAGGGAGCAAAAGTTCTGGTCATTAAATTTGTGTGGGGGTATGACCTTTGAATTACCTCAGCCACTGAAACGATGATGAGGTGACCCTGCACACTCCAAGTGGTGCTCACTTATTAAAGGATTTGCAGAAGCAGGATGTTTCACTGGTTTGCAGTTTAAGAATATCCAGGTAAACAGCCAGCTCAGGAAACTGTGGCTTGCCATTTAAATCCCTGTCAAAGATCTGCGTCAGTCCCTAACTCAGTGTCCAGTGAGAGTGAAGTAAGAGCATTAAGAAGATGTCTCACTTTTTCTGTTCTGGGAACATAAAGGGCAGGGAAATGGATATTTCTCATCTGTCTGGCTTTAAAAAGACACCAAAAGGCAGCAGCAAAACAACCCTGAAGAACCTTGACAGCCTTTGGTCTTACCAGTGGGACAGACCCTGGCTTCTCAAACACTGCCTATGTATTTTCCTAAGGGCAATACATTGAATGGCAACACATTGAATGTTGCTGCCTTATTGTTTATGGTGTAGGAAACAGATGGTCTTTTCTCCTTCCTTGCTCACTTCAACTCTTCTATCAGTTTTAATGGTTTAAAAGAAAAAGCTTTTAACACTTTTGCTTTATTTTTACAATTTCCCTCTGTCTTGCACCAAAGGCATTCCAGTAAATACATATGCACTAGTGAAGCTTAATTTCCCATCACAAATGTGTAATGGGTGTTAATGTAGCTATGGCTGTTTAACCCAGCACAGAACAGCTGCAGCACTTCAGATTCGAAGGAAAATAGAAGAATCCTCTGCTTGTTGGAAATATATTTTCTCTCAGAGAAATCTGGTACATAGCAAACTGAAACTTCTAGTTCAAATAGTCTCCTTTGAAAATTGCTCTGATTATTCAGTAGAAATGGGAAATGGTTGTCATAAAGGGCAAATAAGAGCTTTATACCATCCCCAAAATGAAACCAAGAGTTGCCCATTTCCAAAAATGGACCAAGATGTGAGGAGGGATGCGAGAGGGAAAATGGGATTTAAAGACATTGAAGAGGAACAGGAAGTCAAATCCATGGCAACAGAATGTCCAAAAAGAGATGCTTTAAAAATCACTTTGCAAACAAAAGTGAAATTTCTCTGTGTGACTGGTATGGCAGAGACTTCCCTTCTGAAGTGTTCACATAACCATATTTTGAATACTTGTAATTCATCTTGGCAGAAAATGTCTTATTGCTGATTTTTAGAAACCTTCTTTTGTAGAAGAATGAATTTAGACAGATACCGTTCAAATGGGACAAGAGCCTGGACTTATTTGCTCTGAAATGGCAACTCACCATGCTGTCTAATCCCAACTCTGACAGTACTGCTGGTGGTGCAGGTTGTTGTATGAAAGCCAGAATTATTTTGTTGTTATTACTGCTATTCTACTCAAGCATTTTAAATACAGGGGATGCCTAGCTGTAAAAATTAAAAATAATCTCTAAAAGTATTATGCCTGTTTTACAGCATCTGTGAAATTAAATTTATTACCACTCTGTATTATATCAGTTATTAGTTAGCTTCTAAAATACCAGTAATTTTGTTATTTGAGTACATTTTATCCAAACATAACTTTTCTGTGAAATAAACAGCATGATATAGATTGTTAAACCAGAACATCATGCCAAAGTCTCATGCCTAATGTTAATGTGAATGCCAGTTAGACTCAGATCACTGTTTAGTAATCAGTCTTTAAGCTCTCCATCTACGTTTCTATGTAGACTTCTCTACTTCACATGCAGTCTGAAAACAGCAGCACATACTATAAAATATCAAAGTATGTGTTCACTCACGTGTGGGAGTGTTCATTCTAACCAGTTGCCCTCTGCCTGCCGAGAGAGACCTCCGAGTGCATTTCTCACTTTCTCTTATTAATGTTTGCTTTTTTATAGCCCTTGATCCATCCAAAGATCCCTGCTTGAAGGTGAAGTGCAGCCCACACAAAGTGTGTGTCACCCACGACTACGAGACCGCGATTTGCGTGAGCCGCAAGCAGCTGGTGCACAGGTGAGGAAACTTCCCCTTGCTTGAGGCTTTTGTGTCTGACACAGATATCCAGTGTGGGAGAAGTAAAATGAGAAAACTCCACAACTGATATTTAAAACCCCATAATTTTACAACATTCCTTTAAAGTTTAATTTCTGTTTAGAAGAAAAAAAAAAAAGAGAAAAACAGAAGTTTTATATTTATAACCGAGACTGTTTAAAAGATGACCCAGAATATGCTTCATCCTGTGGTGTGGATTGCAGAAGTCTGTCCCAGTTCTAGGAGGGATTTTCTCCCCCCAGAGGGCAGTAATTATGCATATTTTAAAAACTGAAAACATGAAATATGAAAACACTGTATCAGAGATATCTACAGTTCTGGTAACTTAATTAGAAGTAATTAACAGGATATTAATAAAGATTTTTTTAAAAATATATCAAACCTCTGCTTAAATTTGCTAAAGAGCTGTAAAGTGTCTGGAATTTTATAGAGCAACTGCTTGAGGAGTCCCATAACTACAGAAATCTCCAGATCAGATTGCTGAATGACTGAACTAAGAGCAAATGCACTAGCCAATACATTACAAGGCCAGGATGTTCAAATTAGACTACAGAACTTCCCATAGAGAAGATATGCAAATAAAGAAGAAAAGCCTACTGATCACGGATTGAGATATGTTACAACCAAGAGCTGAGAAATTTATAAACAAATGTTGAGATAAAAGACTAACTTCACCTTATTTTGAAGAAGAACTAGTAGAACCAGTAGGGAAACTAGAGTTGAGTATCTCCAGAGCATGACTCAAGACCCAGAATTAAACTTGAGGAATCAGCCCCTCCATTTGCCAACATATCTGTAACAGAATAAGTTGTGTACTGTTGTAATGAGCAACTCTGAATGCTTGGCCTGCACTTCAAGGAAAATACATTGTCTTGCTTTCATTATGTTTGAGTGATAAATCTGGGGACTGCTCTTCAGTTTCTTTGTTTATTATGGAAGAAAAAAATTACCTGTAACACAGCTCAGGTCCCCAAACGTTGTTGTCAGCCAATACTGTAGTTCAACAAATGTTTAAGCCAAACTAAATTCAGGATGATCTGATTTCCATGTACTACATCTCATCTTATCTTGCTGTCACCTGATTGAGGAAGCTAATCCTGTAAGAAAAATTCATCTTTGATAGATAATACAAAGTTAATGGTGTAATGTGCATGAGGCAGTGCATGCAATATTTGGTTTTCAGAATGGAATGATCCCTGGAAGGATGTTAGCAGTCTGCCATGTGCCATGTGCATTACATTCGAATGAAATTTTTGGCATTATGTAGTTTATATTCTAGTTAGGATGGATTTACACCTGCTTTAAGTCCTTGCATTATATAGTAGCCTTGTGATATATAGACATAGATGTTGAACCAAATGCTTTCTGAGTTATTTTCAGTATTTAATGTCTCCAAAGTCATAAAAATGTTCAGAGGAATGGTACAGATGAATTGAATATCCTTTCTTTGCAGAAACCAGGCTGCTTTTCATGTAATCTCTCTATGATTCCTCCACTGCCTGAAGCTGTTTCAGCAAACCTTTGAGTAGCGCTGTGACTGAGATGAATCAAAAAGTATTGAAAACTTACTTTGAAAATTATCCAAACAATTTCCAGCAAGTTTTGCAATGCTTAAAGAACTACTGCTGATGTGTGACAGTGGCACATATAACCCCGCAGTGGTTTTATTCTCCAGGTACCCAGCTACCCTGGCCTCAGAGGGTAGATAGGCCAAAGAGGGAAGTAACCAGGACAAATCATCTCTTGATTTCAATCAGTGGAGTGACACCCCCTGCAGGTTTTCATCTTTAGTCCCACTGCATTCTGGTTTTTTCTGTGCCTGAGGTCAATACTGCTGTACCTCTGACTCGAGTCATATTAAAGACTGCGTTAATCGGGAGTAAAGACTAAAAGGGGTGGAGTTACAGCTATTTAAAAACAGCAAAAATCTGAATATATTAGTGTGGGCACACGTAGCAACAATTACTAAATAACATGGTGTTGTTGTGATTGTTTTGCCCATTCACAGTGCTTTTGGGTGTGCTCAGGAGCATTTTCCATTTCATGCATCATTATCAACTTGCTGCAGTGGCTTTACACAGTATGTAGGCTCAGCAAAAAGTAATTGAGAGCAACACCTTTGTTACTGCTGAGCCTCCCAGGCAGAGCTGTGCTGGTTTGTGTCACCCGGTGCCTGGCTGGCTGGAGAGCTGTGGTTTTCCAGGAATAGTGTGTTGCAAACTCTGAAATCACCAGTGCCAGCACAATGCCGTTCCCATTTCATTTCCTTTCTGCTGGAATGCCTGCTTTTCAAACCACTGCAGGAGCTCAGTAGCAGGGTAGAAAATTGAGTTGCATGGAAATGTGTTGTTTAAGCTACTCAGACCCTGCCCCAGGGGCAGTCTGGCCTTTCCTGTTCAGCAACCTCCTCCTTCTCTGCTCCTCCTCCCCTCTACAATCACTTCATGAGCAGCCCTGGGTCTTGAATCATGGAATGATTTGGGTTGGAAGGGACCTTCGAGATCATCTAATTCCAACCCTCTGCCCTTTGGGATCTACTGATATAATCAGTTGATTTCCCAATTAACCTTGCTGGGTTTGTAATTTTTTATTCATTCTCTTGTTCCTTTTCATACTGATTCTGGAAATAATTGGTTTTCATTTGGTTATTATGTACAATTCAGGGAAAAGGACATAGCCCCAAAGAGAACTTTGAAAAATAGCATCATTTGGATTCCTGTTGGTATATTTGTCCATGTTAATTGTTTGTGTTTTATTTGTATGTATTTTCTTGAAGGACCAATCACAAGCAGAAAGAAGGGAGAACCCAGACAATAACAGGGGGAAATCACTGGGTAGTTTATTAAATTTTTTCTCTTTCTCCATGGACATTAACCAACTAATTTTTTCTAGTAAGCTGTTAGTACTTCAGAAGTTAAGGCAGAACATGTCTGAGAGATATTTCAGACAGATAATCGTTTTGTCAGCACATCCTCTAAGGCTTTTGCAGTACAAATTGGACAGTACATTTAGAGAAAAGGCAAGACTGAGTTGTAATTGAAGAGTGTGAAAAAGACAAATTCGGAGATACCTTCTTATATGCTGAATATTCCTTGATAGTCTTACGAAATATTTTGGGTGGATTAAAACCCCTTTCAGTTTGGACATCTATGAAGAGAAGTCTTTGTTAGTTCAGTCTTGCATGAAGTGCAGTAGTTAATATCTCTCAAAGTTGTCTCATGCATTCTCATTCCCATAATACTTTAAGCCATTTGTCTCTGCTGGTGCTAACAGTGCAGTGGATGGGAAGGAAAGATGTCACTCTTGGGCTCTTTTCAAAAGACCAGAATGAGAAGAGAGGATTGATGTGAAAATAATGGGCATATTAACATGTCCAGGGTTTGCAGCTTTGTTCAGTCCATTTGACCAATTAGTTCATCACTGCAGTGTAAGTCACTCACAAAGATAATCACGCATCTTGTCTGCTTCTCTGCTGTGTCTTGGAAATCCAGCTATTCACTCACTATTTCTTCAGGACTTTTAAGGATAGTGCTGCTGACAAAAGAGTCGGCTATTGAATTCCCCCCACCCCCCACCCCCATTTTGTTTTGTTTTGTTTTGTTTTTAAGATGAAACATCTGTTCTTCTAAATTACACTTCAAAACCTTGGTCTGATCAGCGCAGCAGTGTTGGCAACTACAGTTACCCACAAGGAATAGACAAATCTCCCTCTCTTTCTTTACAAATCCTGAAGCTGATAAACCATTTCTGGTTAGGAAGGACCCTGTTCAAAACAAGTCAAATAAAACATCCTCACATGTGAAATAGAGCGTTTTTGTAGCATTGCTCTGGTTTGCCAGTGAGTGCTTTAAATTGTATCCAAAAGGGGGAAGCAAAGCAATCACTGTCAGGACATCAGTGACCCACCTGCTTTGAAGAACTGCTGGAAGCATTACAGAAAAATCTCTGAGCACAGCAAATGCACTTTTAGGGATTTACTGAAAAGTTGTGCACATAAGCAAGGATTTGAAACAGCACTATTCCTCAATGTCTATGATTACATCAACAATCACCTTTTAAAAGGTGTTAAAATAGAGTCTATAAACCCAGTCCTGTTGTTTTGCTGTTCTCCCTGACTTGTGTGTGCCTGTGTTTTCTCGTTTGCTTCGCTGCTAAATGCTGATGAGGAGTTGGCACAGCACCAAGGGCTCCTCTGGGGATTACAGCTGCCTCTGCTGAAAACCCAACTCCCACATTCCCAGTGCCCTGACTGATCTCATGGAGAGCTTGGTGCTAAGCTCATTTAATTCTGCCTGATTTATGTGGCAATGTTTATCAAAGCCTGGTTAGATGAGAAATCCATAGGAGAACCAAACTTGGGCAATGATTAATTATCTTTGGATCAACTAATAGCATCAGTTGGTTCCCCAGTTATCCTTGCTGTGTTCATAGCCCTTTGCTATTCTCTTGTTCCTTAGAACACTGATACAGAAAATAATTGTTGTTCATTTGTATATTATATACAGTTCAGGGGAAGAAAAGCCTAGCCCAAAGGGTACTTTACATGGATCATAGAATCACAGAATATGCTGAGTTGGAAGGGATCCATCAGGAGCATTAAGTCCAATTCCCAGTCCTGCACAGGACACCTTAAGAATCCCACCATGAGCCTAAGAGAATTGTCCAAATACTCCTTGAACTCTGTCAAGCATCACTCTGCTGATATGACCACTTCTCTGGGGAGCCTGTTCCAGTGCCCAAACTTTCCCTGATATCCAACCTAAACCTCATAAATATCGTAATTACCTCATAAATATCATAATTATTTTTCCACATCTCCAGTGGTCTTGGTAAATTCTGGGATGAATTCGCAGTTATGAGTTACTTTTTATTGCAGGTTTGTTTATGAGCATCAAGTGAATTCTTTTGCAAATTAATGTTTTCAGAATTAAGGGAAGAAAGCTGCACAGTTCAGAGTCACAAGAAAATCTTTTGACCATTGTTTTATTATAAAAGAAAGCCGTTTCAAATAGGTTGGATTTTTTTCCCAAGTAACAATGTGACAATATTTACACATACCTGAAAACTGATTTGAACTCTCTAAATCTGACTTTTTCTAGGGGAAAAAAATAAAAATAATGTTTTTATGAAAAACATTTTATCTACCTCTAGTGCTCAGTATTGATTAATCTACTGGCATAGATTTTTGCTTCAGAAGAAAGAGCATTGAAATATTTGATTAAACACACAATCACAAGACTAAACAGATTGTATTAAGTTTCTTTCAAACAAAGTTATTGTACTGGGGAAATTGCCAGAATTTAGGCTTATTATTGCCAAGGGTAGCTCTGATAGAATCTTGGAGAGTTAGTTTAATCCTCAGTGAATGAAAGTTCTAGACATGAACAGGATTGAGTAAATATTTGTTGTTTGTGGTATTTTTTTGTAAGTTGTTAACTCTAGTGCATTACTCTGTAAAGACTGTTACTCTTACTAATATCCAATCCCTCATGGTACATTGCACAGTTTAACTGCAGCTCATGCTGTTTGTCCAGAAAGAGAAATGAGAAACAGGAAAATCAAGGAGAGAGGGGCCTTTGAGGTCACAGCCAAGTGCAGTAGATAATGTGATGTGCAAGGGCTGTGCAAGTGATGTGTGCAAGTCCTTGGAGGAAACTTGAAACCTTTTAAAAATATTTCATCTCCAGATTGCCTGACAACAAAGGTACCTCTACTACAGTGCAAAAGCTTGGGATTTTGCAACAGACAAGTAACAGACACATGGAAATAAGGAATGTTTGTTTTGTTATGGAGTCCAGGTTGCCTTTTAATAAGACAGAGAGCACAGGGTGTGATGTGCCATCAATCTGTAAATGCTCAAAGGGACCACTGACTATTAAGATAGAACAGCATAAGAGTCTGGCACTATCCTTTATTCCCCATTACAGTTATTTCTAAAATTTTGATTATGAAAATTATGATCTAAGCATGAACTCCCAAAGGTTAATAGCTATTCCTCCAAGACAGTCTCCATCAGTAACTGCCTGGGATTCAGTCCAAAGATGCTTGAATATTGGAACAGCACTCACTGGTTTTAAAAGCAGATATTACTCTGCTGAACAGGATCATTTGTAAACTGTGGGTCTCCCTCTCAAAGTGGTCCATTTCTCAGTTTCAGCTCTGCCTGCATTATATTGCTTTTAACTGAAGAGACTATGTGGAGAGGCTCTGGAGGGACTGGCTTTCATCCCAGGTGATGATATGAGCTCATTCGGTTCCGAGCCTTGAGTGACCTACTTGCTGCCAGGGGGTTCTGCACAAAAATCCTGCAGTTGATATGCTTTCTGGAGGAAGCTGGCTAAAGTCCTTTCAACAGATGAGAATTCTTGTTCCTTTTAGGCTGTTTTCTGGATTTCCCAAGCTCTAGGCATGCTGTTGACTTTGGTGTATTTGAAAACTCAGAGGTAAAAGACCCCTGAACTATTCACAGACTTACAAAAAGTCCTTCCTTGACTTTAAGTACTGCAGTCATAGTCATCTTTAAAGCTGAATTCAGATTGGATTACTGACTCGAACCAAAAAGAGCCCAAATTTTACACCATGCATTTTGGTATTTTCATGAATTTCCAAGCTTCTACAGAAAAATGTACTCATGAGAAACCATGGTCAGGCAGAGCACAGACATCTCCCATAGGAATTGCACAGGATTGTCACTTATAGCCTGGACTTTCTGCATCCCAAGGCCAGTTAGCCACTCTGTCTCTCCAGAGAACTGATTCATACTCCATCAGCTTTAGACCTCATTAGTATAATGCAAAGTGATGCAAGGTGCTTCCTGCACACGAGTAATTTTTGAAATATATCATAATGGACAGCTCTTTTATAATTTATAGATTTTAGAGTGCGTCCTCATCCCTGTCTGCACTGGCCATGCCAGTAGATGAACTTGTTCTTGCTGTCAGCAGGGGATTTAGGGTATTTTACTCCCAGGCACCAAGCACCAGGCTGCTGGGTGAACATCTCACTGCTCAGGTCATTGGCTTTTACCCTGCAGCTCCTGTCTCACTGTGCTCTGCTTTGCCCTGAGGCTGCTGCAAGCACGAGGGAAACACAATAGGTATTGAGACAATCTCCTGCTTCATTGCTCCTTTTAGACCAGTTTCAGAGCACTCACTGAAACCACCTGAATACTTCTGGGTACCTTTGCTATCATCAGAAGATTTTTATATTGAGCAGAATGAGAAAATAACTTCTTTTTTTTCCTGCACTTTAATTAACATTTATAAATAGTTTTTGCATTTAAGGATACTATTATTGCATGGGTTGAACACCTCTTTGTAATATTCCCACTCTTAATATTTCTAGTTGTACACTTTTAGCAGTATATAAAAATGGACTAGAAGTGCTTTTTTTGGATCATTAAGTCTAATCCCTCTGCAAAAGTATAAAATAAACTTTTTCATAAGCCTATCAAGTTCTATCTGAAAGATTATAAGGGGTTTTTGCCTCCTGTACTCCATTTGGATGAATCCTGAACATCTACATCTTTCTTGTTGGAAACCTGCTAATATCTAGCCTAAGTTTATTCAAATCCTAGTAAAACTTCTGGAATTTTCCTAAGTGGTTCCTCAGTATTTATTTTGAAATAATGACCTTCTATGGTTTTTCTAGATTTGGCAAATGTTCATAGTCTTTTCTTATAAATTAACCTCTCTTAAAAAGACCTTCCACTTGCCTGCTTCAGTTTTCCTTTGTAGCAGAGATCAGTGGGTTTGGCTGCTGAGATCAGTAAAGAAAGAAACCCAAAATTATCACTTCTTGATGTTTAATTTCTTTTTAGATCTTTGGTTTCGCAGTGACTCTTAGTCATCAAAATATGTTAATATTTTAATCTTTATTTCTTAAATTAATCCCTTCTTTTAAATGGCTGGTCTATCCATGCCTGCTTTCAACCTCTGAGGATTCTTACATCAACCCTGGTGGAATGGTGGAAGTCCTTATTCCAGGCAGGCTTTCACCTGACCTTTCTGGAGACCAGTTCTGGCTTTGATGCACTGTGATCTCTAAATTGATATATGTTGGAAATACACGTGCAGTTTGCTGCTTTAAGCACTCCTGCGTAACATTCTGTAATTGTTTCATCCTTAACAGAAACACACACTAATTACTTTTCTCTGTAATGTAATAATTTTTTTTATTGACATGATAACAAAAAGGGGGTTGAGAGTAGAGTTTGAAATAAATGCCATACCTAGTTCAGTATTACATATAAACTATATATAAAATGCAGTGTTTCGAGTTCTGAGCTCTTATATGTGAGCTAATGCACAATGATGGAAAATGCGTGTCTAAAATTTAATGCGTGAATGTAAGTTTTTGCAGCACATTCATGGGAAACACAAGCCAGCAGGAAAACTTAAATATGTGAAAGGTAAAATAAGGGCAATATTATGTTTGTTTGTCAGTGGTTTTACTGTCTCAGTGGGTTCTTTTGGCAACTGCAAAATTGGTCATATATCAACCTCTTGACATAGCTCTTATCAGCTTGTTAAGAGCCACCATCCAAAGCTAAGTTAGCATGCAAGAGTTCCTGTTTCCCTCGGGAGATCTGGCAGAAGGCAGAGTTAAAAGTTCAGTCACCTCCTCCATGCATGGCATTTGTCTGTTCCTGACTTGGATTGTGAGCTGTGATAGCATCAGGGATGTTGGCTTTTTTTGTTGTTCGTAAAGCTCCTCTTTCTAACTTTAAAGAGAGTAAGAAATGAAAACAGTAATTGGTATAAATGTCATCTGCTTGGCAAATGTCATGAGATTTGCCAGTAAAGGAATAGTGAACAAATGAATGAAATTGGAAGGGATTCACTGCCTCTGAATACTCATTCTCTAAGAAGCTGTTAGGCTTTGCATGTGGAGTAGACTTATAATTCTTGGATTTTCAATGCTTTTTCATCAGTCTTCACACATCATCATCAGTATAATTAAAATACAAACAGGTTGGTATAAGAGGATGAGGGATCCAGGAGGGCAGTTCCACAGCTCTCTGGATTCCTGTCAGCAGCACTATATTTGACCATTGGCCTTGGTGCTCACATGGGTGTATTTTTGCTTGAGCTGCTGTCTGAATTTTTCTATGACTACATTAATCTTCACATAACTTAATCTGCAATATTTGTGTGTTTACCACAGCCCAGTAAGTTAAGGATGTATTTCCTGTTTCACCTTCTTTGTTATTTTTATCAAAATCTTAACCATAGAATTGCTGAAAGCAAATTTTTGATAATATTTAATGTGTGCCTGCATTTTTGCTTTTTTATCCCTATCTTAAATCTGTTGAGTAATCCAGTCTGTCATAAATTACTATTTAATGTTCACAAATGACCTCCAATGCACCAAAAATTATTCTTTGTTTATACAATAATCTGTTTACTGAAGATTTTAAATTTATTGCTGTTTTTAACTGTAGAAGCCTCAGGACATGAATGTATTCAGTGGAAGTCTTTTTAGTGCTAATAAAAGCCATGCTTTTGTAAGATTGGGACTGATGTTTACAGTAAAGGAATTTTATTAAAGTTTTTCTTCAATTTCCAGCATCTTATTATATTGGAAGAAATATTAGGCATTTAAAATCTGCCTTTTGGTAAATGGCATTATATAGTCCAATTGCAGTCAATATTGCAAACAATATACTTTGTATGAAATTTGCAAATTAGGCATTAAAAATATTGGATTTCATTTGATGCTGGCCAGTTTGCTGCTTTTCCAACATGCTTGTGTCTTCCATGTGATGCAGACTCAGTACACACAGCTTTTAAACCAGCTAAGAACTGTTCTTTACTGTTTGCAAAACAGTTCTTCATTTTACCTTTGCGCTGCTGAGATTTGCCAGTTACTGCTCCTCAAGCCTTTCCCTGGCAGTGAAAGGCACCAATAACAACAGCCTGAAATTCTGATCAATTGGGTCAGACTCTTCTACACCTCTTGCTTTGAGTATCCACAGCTTCCTACCCACGTGTAGGGCTCTGATGGGGGTGAAGCTTTGGCTCCTCCGACACTGAGAGTGGTTTCCAGCAGAGTTCTACTAAATTTCACATCTCCTTCAACATCCTTCATTTCAGGCACAAAACTTCACTAGGAAAAATGATTAAACCATATCCAAGACCACCCTAAGGAATTCATCGACAAGTTTCATTTTTGAGTTAAAACTTGCAAAAAAATTTACACTGTGAAGATATTCCATAGAGGTTTGCCAGTTCCAAACTAGATTAACGACAAAGACATGAATGTCAGCTAAAATATGAAATTGAAAAATATAGTCTTTGGTGTTTGATCCCTTTCAGTGTCATGCAGTTCCATCTAATGGCGCTGTTTTGAAAGAAGTAGCACATGAAAACAATAAAAAGGAGCTTCTTGCATCGATCATTTTCTTATTTGGTACATGGTATGTTATCAAAATTAACTTTTAATCTATTACTTCCTGCTGCTTTAATATTTCAATTTCTATCATCCTCTTCTCATTAACAAGCTTATGATTGCCTCCTTAGTGCTCTGCCAGGGCTCATCAAGAGTTCTACCTACAGATTTTCAATTTAGTACTTTTGTAAGAGATTACTTCAACCAGTGAACCACAGATAACATTATTTGTGGACAAGACCCACCAAAGTACAGTCTGTTCAAAGCTCTGTATGTAGGCAGTACTAAACATTATGAGAAATCAACCAAAGTGTTTTGCTTTTTTAAATGTGTTTGCTCAGGTATCACTGTTCTACTCCCAAATTACGTGTTGAAAGGTGATGCTGAGCCATTCACCTTTTAGAATTTACAAAGAGTAGTGCCTTAGCACACTTTTGAAAGAATAATGCTTCTATGTCAAGGTTTAAAGCAATCTTGTAATATATGACAATTTAATTCCCATAAGTATCTTCTACATCTTGAGAGGTGGGGCAAAAAAAATCACGGACATGAGGAAAACATTCCTGCTGCTTGCAGGGGGTTGGACTTGATGATGTTTTAAAGGTTCTTTCCAGCTGAAACTATTCTATGCCCCTTTTATCTGTATATTCATTCTAAGCTGCTAAATCAGCTACAGCATAGAGCTGTCTAAAATAAATAAATAAATGAATAAATAAATAAATAAATAAATAAATAAATAGGAAATGGATCATGATAGATTCCATTACATTAATGGAGCATAATTATCACAAAACATTTCTACAGATTCGTGTTATTAAATATTTGTGAAATAGCAGGGGCAGGAAGATTAACAAGTTTTCAAATTAGTTAAGAGAGAATTATTAAGCCTTCATTTTGTTATCAATTATTGCATTTATGTTCTCTACTTTCACAATGAAATCCTAAGAGATTCATTGCAAGTAAACACAGAATGTTCAGTAACTGCAATTTAAAAAAATGAAAATTTCTGGCACATTCCATAGGGTTATTTCCTACTCCAACTAGTGGTTAAAAAAAAATGTGAAATCTTGCACTGCAGTCGCTGCAGTCAGTGTAAAATTGCCACCTCTATGAAATCAAATATTGCAATTAGATAAAGTGCTTAAAACTGTGGGGGTTTTATTATTCTTGGATTAGCTCTTCACTTTATAGAATTATCTGTGTAGCTTTTGCTCAGTTTGCACTTGACTCCCTGCTGAGATTTTTTTTTTAACATTGGAACATTTTGAGAAAGTGGAAATAGAAATAAGCTCAAAATGAAAATAAGCTTTCAGCTTTAAGCATTGAGTAGATATGTTCTGGAGTCTTCTGAGAAAATGGTTTTCCTCTAAATTCAACAAAACATTTTCTAGCAAAAGAAAAGTTCTTGACAAGAGAGTCTCTCACCTCAGAAATGTGTGTAGGATGACAAAGAGACCTTGAATGTAGGATGTGAAAAAGAGAGGTTCAAGCCTTGTCACTCAGGTAGAATAGTCTTCTGGATCTTCTGGTGAGAGGTTATGGACTTCTCTTTTCCCTGAAAGTCTGGAGGTTTTATTCCTTTCCTTTGCTGTTAACTGGAGAAGAGATTTGATCTCTTCATTAATTATGCCAAATTCAGCCTGATGGTTATGGCACTCAGCTTGCACTCAAGATTTACTGACTCTATACTACTGTTGTAAATAAAATCCACTCCCACGACGTACCAGCACACCTTTGAGAAGTCAGTCAAATCAGAATGGTGCTGTCATCACCTCCCATCTTCATGGAGTGACGAATTTATTTCATGTTAAGCTCGTGAAGAGAGTCAGTAACATACAGACAGCTTCAATTGACTCGAGTATTTAATTATCATTTGCACCTAGAGAAAATAAAACATTATCTTTCGTTATTATCTCTGGAGATAGAGTATGAATTTGCTCCTGGAAAAGTGTTGAGAGATATTTTTTCTCCTCATTATTTGGAAGAGATCCAGCATTGCTGCTTTCATATTTTATTTCTAACATGATAGCTATTAAACAGACTGTATTATGGCTTGTGAAAGATGAAATCCTTTGCCTGGGTCTTCACTGGTTTCTGATGAATGCCAACTACTAAAAAATCCTCCCCGGTCTCCTATTTTTTCCATTTCCTGGGACAGTATCTTTAATAAGTAATACTATTGCAAAGCAGGCTTTCCCAATAGCCCTCAACTTTTTTTTTTTTCTGTGCCAATGAATAATAGGCACTTTCTATCATTTTCTCTTTGCATACTTTTCTGGGGAAAGCAGATGCTTCAGACTGTTCTGAGGAGTTGCTACTACACCTGCAGAGCTCAGGAAGACAGCAAGCTCAGAAATCTTGTGAACACTTAGTGATGTGATCACTCTAATTACTGCAGTATTTTACTTACATTTTACTTTAATTCCAGTAGCAAAACTTGTCTTGAAACAAGCATTCTCTGACAGTCACTGTGCTTTTCTCCTGTCTAGGTCTTCACTTTGAAAATAAATTATTTTCTCTCTTAGTGAGGGCTTATGTTATCTCACACATCTGAATGAACATCCTCCTATACAATGTCATGCAATTTTAAAAAAATAACAGTTTTGTACCCAGAGGCTCTTTTACAACCATGTCAAATTTCAAAACTATGTTAATTTTCCAAAAAAGAAAAATACATCCAAGGGCTAAAATATGCTCTGCATTTCATTTAAATCTCAAATATTTTCATTGTATTCTTATTTGTCCTTGGAACCTAAACTATTGTGCAGCCGATTTTTTTAAGGGGGGCATGGAAGGACAGTCACAACAGTTTGGGTTTGGATTAGAAGTTTTCTACTACAGCCACAGTTCTGACTCAGACTGAATCAATAATCTGTAAATTTTTCAAGTAGCCACTCTACTAGAAAATAATAGTTTTGTAGAGGTCTTGCTGAACATATTTCAAGTATTGAAGTTATGCCAATTCTGCAAGTAAATCTTTACAAACTTTTTACTAACACTGTTTGCATTCAAATTTAATGTATTTTCTTCAGAATTAACATTCAGCCTGTCACCAATGCAGATTGCAGCCTTATGACTTCAGAATCTCTTACAATTCTGTCAATTTTTCTTCTGTTTCCCCTTATTTTTTCTCCTTTCACTGGCAAAAATTTTGAGTCTTTGAAATTTTTCTTTTGCTTACTAATATTAGTAAGAAACAATAGAGTCTGCTCAGTTCTGTTATTGCAACTGCTACTGTCAGCTTTATTATGATATTATCTAGGAAAACATTCTTTAATATGTATGGGAGTGAGACTTGGGATTTATTTGGCCTCTAGCTTTGATCACCATGCAATCCATCTCCTTTTATCTTCTTTTATGAAACAAAACAAACTATTCTGATTAGTTGGTTGTTACAATCAGTGATCTTCAACTCTGGAAAACTAATTTACCTTAGTAATAAAACATAATGTGAGTTTTTTGTTCATTTGCTTAATAAGTTTAAAAGTCAGGTGAACAGAGTTGGTTAAAAAGAAATGAAAACATTAATGAAGACTTAAACCTGTTCCTCTAGTCTTGCATCCAGTCCCTTGCTTTGCAATTCAGCAGACAGAAATACAGGAAACTCACACATCCTCAGCTTCTTCTTTCCTCTTTATTATAAATTCTGAATTTGTAGCTTATTGGCATTTAAATAGATGGTTCATGTTGAACAAAAAGGACACTTTATAGTTTTGCTGCATAAATTATTCTGTCCATTATTCATTGCCCTATGTTGTAATGTGTGTGCCATTATTCTGGATAGCTTTAAATGTCTTTCAAGTCCTTTGACAGATTTTTGTAATCTTAGCTACCCCGGTTTACCCAGAGCCCAAGACTGCCAAGCTGAATTACACCACAGTCATTCCTTCTTAGCACCTCATCCATAGTTAATTTTTTGAGCCTCTATGTTTTATCTGTGCATAAATTTTTCATTTGCAACAACACTTTATCTTAGCTCATAAGTCTGGGGGTTTTGTTAATTAGTTCCTTCGTTGGTACAGAAATTTTGCTTCATTTTGAACCAGCCGCCTGCCTGTGTAACAGGTTCATAGTCCTGTTAGAAACTCGTGTGGATGAAACACAAGAGCCTTTTAATTTCATAATGAGTTTCATCCAGCCCTGTGCAGCACGCCAGAAATGTGAGTGCTGAAATGGAAACCCTGCCCTCATAGCCGAGGAGAGAACTGCTCTGACACTGACACCTCAGGATCACCATCAAGATGAGGTAAACTGGCTGCAGATGCTTGTCAGGAAATACAAGCTGAAGTTTCAGTATTGCTGATATTCAGTGTTTAGAGGGCCCTCTGCTAAATTCC
Organism: Cinclus cinclus; assembly: GCF_963662255.1. Lineage (NCBI taxonomy): Eukaryota > Metazoa > Chordata > Aves > Passeriformes > Cinclidae > Cinclus > Cinclus cinclus. The sequence goes on from NC_085059.1 coordinate 13,153,769, forward strand.
AAAAGATAGAGAAAAAGTGAGGATCAGTAGAGCGTGAATCTGAAGCACAGTTATCAATACAAAAAACAGCCTTACAGCTGCTATCATGCGACCCTTGGAGGAAAATTTAACCAGCCTCTGGCTTCCTTTAGATGGAAGGAAATTGGCTCATGAAGAAGGTATCTCAGAGCACGTAAATTAGTTTTCAGTTCTGGAAAGAAACAAACTCATGTTTCTATTTTACCTTTGCAAATATGTCTTGGCCTCACCAAAAGTATTATTTACTAACTAACACTAAATGTAAAAGTACATTTGTGCCCTAAGTAGTTTACAGACTGAAAATAAGAGAAGAACAGATTGTAAACAAATGAAATGGGAGAATGATTGCTTAGACAATCTGAAAGATTTTTACAAAGATATAGAACATAGCTAAATTCATTATTGCCTCTTGGACATTGTGGAAAGCAGAAAGATAATATGCTCCAGTTTGCAGCTGGGAAAGGGAGGATACGGTTAAAGAACAAGTCCAGATAACAAATGTGATGACAGGGAAACAGCAGCTGAAAAAGGAAGATGATGTGAGAAGAAATACAGGATATTTGGTCTTGACATAGCAAGCTTCTAAGATGTTCCTGAGAGGAAATGGCAATAATAGTGCAAAGTGATAGGATAAACCAGAGAGGACACCTACAAAGTTTCTCAGACTTCCAAGAACTCAAGTGTAGAAGGGTAAGAAGACTAAACCATTACAGGTAAAGCATCAAAATAACATTGAGACACCATTTAGAGAAAATATAGTACTTAATATGATACATCCTAGCAGAGAGGAAAGGAACAGGCAAGAGTAGATAAGGAAGTAACTGCTTCTCCAAGGGGCCTCATTTCTGAGGTTGAATGAAGCAGAAGAAAATTTCAGAAATAGGAGGGAAAAAGTATGAGGAAAAGGAGATTGAGAGGGAGGAGATCAGGGCAAAGCAGTCAGGCTGAAAGATTGAGATCAAAATGTTTAAATACAACAGTGAGTAAGAAAGGACACAAAGACACTCCAATATTTTCACAGTAAGAAAGGACACAAAGACACTCCAATATTTTCACAATTTTATAAAATTTTTCTTAAAATAGATGACCAGATCTTGGAAAAATAGGGCTAGAGAAGAAAGTCAGCTAAGCCAGTCAGGCAGAAGATAGATCAAAGTTTGTAGGATTTGAGAAAATTTGAGTGTTTTTTGAAGAAATGCAACAACGTTTGGGGAAAAATAATAGCATTAATTTACAGTGGTAAAGAATTAATGCAGTTCCTAGATTTCTACCACAACAGCAGAGAAACTGTGGGAGGAATAAGAATGGAGTCCAAGGAATCAATAGTGAGTAGCTGAAGTGAAATTTGGGTGGATAGAAGTGATGGAAAATAAGATGGCACTTTTTTTTTTATAAAACCTGTTGAAGTGCCAAGTAATGCTATGCTTTCTCTCTAAATATGCCACTGATTTAGTCTTACTTTCTCACACATTAAAATAAAATTTTGAAGAAGCAGATATAAAATGCTAAAACTATCCAAAGTATAAATCAGTAGCTACATTTCCTTTTAAGACCACCTTAACCACCATGGTAGAGGGGCCTATGGAGCTATAGAGTCAAAGAATATGGGAAGAAGGGATGGTTTGTAATGAAGAGGTGCTGGGCTTTCATGATTCAAGGTCACAGCAAAGTGAGACCTTAAACACTCAGTGGAAGTACCTCATGAAATGTACATCTTGCATTTTCTGCAAGTATGTCAATTGAATTCATCTTCAGATTTTCCCCAAAGGTGTTTCACCGTGTGCTGTCCCTACACTGGATCATGCTCGTTCAGTTTGTGTCGTAAATTCATGTGATTATGTAAATCCTGTCCATCAGCTGGGACCTTCCTGAAGCTGTAGTCACCTTTCATTAAGACACAGCCTGATAAAAGATGGGTTCATGCTTCTGATGGCCTCATTTGAGAAGCTGGGAATGGTATAGATATTATGAGCTCCATCTCCAGCATCCAATAACCAGACAGGCAGCAGTGAATACAGTAAGAAATTCAGCAGAATGTTTAGACATTCACAGTACTGAGCTCTATAAATCAGCAGTGCTGAATAAGCAATAGGAGCATTAGGCTATTTAGATGCTAAAAAGGATGGGATTTTAAAATTACTCAGCTCCTTATAGTATTTATAACTGGTTTAGTTTGCATGCACTTCACTAACATTAATTTTATTCTTATACAGGAAGCTGTATTCTGATTATTTCCCCAAACCTACCTTGAATAGTGAATTTTGACTACACTCTGGAGGTGGCTTTGGGATTGATTTTTTTTTTTTAATTGTCTGTTGTTTGACAAGCCAATTCTATTCAGAAATCACACATGAATTCTTAGGTAATCAAGGCTAATTGTAAAAATCCTCAGCAGCTTAATCTGCTGTAGCTTTCTTGAGAATTTAATAAGCCTATCTCATAATAAAATGTGTCAGAAGGGGCAAATATTTTGCTAGCACAGCTTGTAACTGATTGTTTGAACCATGGTGCCAAGTATTCACAGAACAGGAGTACTGTGCAGTCTTTTTTAAACAGAAACATTTGATTTACTGCCTTAAGGGCAAGAATTTTTACTATATTTTTAAATTCATTTACTTTCTCATCCCTACCAGCAAATTTTTTTGTTGTTGTTGTTGTTGGTTTTGTTTTTTTGTTTTTTCGTTGTTGTTTTTTTGTTTGGTTGGTTGGTTGGTTTGGGGTTTTTTTTGAGGATTGCATGTTATTTGCCTTAGGATAAGCAAAAGCAACATAATGAAGCAGAACACAGCTAAGCTGTCTGGGGATGCTTTGGGCGAGACGGTGGTGATTTTCTCCCTGGTAGTTGCAAAGTAAAAATAAAATTTCTGAACTTTTTTGCTTCAGAAAAAGGGGAAAAAACAACCAAATTCTCACATTTTGGGCAGTAGGGCCTTTTGGAATGTAGAATTAAGGATTGTGTTGCACGTGACGGAATAAATAAAGCTGGGTTGTAAACTGAGCCAAAGGGCAGGGAGCTGATAAAACCCCAGAGAGGGTCTGTCATCTCTTTCAGCCCATTTGTTTGTTCCATCAGTTCCATTCTGCCAAACTGCTCAGTGTCTGGGGAGACATAAGACATCAGAGCTTTGAATGGTGCTAAACTTCACAGACCTCTGCATTTGGCCAAGCCTGAGGATGGTTTGAAAGCTGTTCTGTCTTCAGCTTCTGGGAGATTCATCGGTCATGTTGGAGCTTTAAAGTTTTATTAAATGCTGGCAAGAATTCTGCCTTAAATTTTAGCCTTACTAAGTATCCTGCACCTGTTTGCACACCTGTGGTTATGCAGGGTTCAACACTGCCACTAGAAATATGAGCTGGAGCAGGGAAATGATGGGAATTGACTGCTCTGCCAGGTTTCGTAAAAACGATTTTGAACCTGTCTGATTGCATGAAACAGGGCATAGTAAGGGAGGATCAGCTTTCCTCCCCAAACAACCTGGCAGCTCAGATTAATCTCACGCAACAGCAGCAATTTAGCTTCCTTGGAGATCTTGGCAAGTTCTGCCAGAAGAAGGAGGCAGACCTGATCAATGCATTATTTTAATATCAAGATGATCAGATCCTGGGCAGAAAAGCTTCCTTTATCCTTTTAAAATGTATTCTTCTTTGGTAATGGGGTGAAAACCAATAAGCTGTCCTAGAAGGAAAGAAAGAGGGCAAGTGCCAAAAAAAATAGCACATTTGCTGCACACTTCACCTTTAAGTTGCTTAGTGCTAAGTTCTTGCATCTCATCCAGCATGTGAAATCCAGGACTGGAGATTCCTGCAAACTGAGGAGTGGTGAATAAGATTTCAGCTTTAATTACAAACTTCCTGCTATCTCCCCTCCTCCTTTGAAATTCAAGACACTTCATTTTATTTTTACATAGTTTGGTGTCTGAGATTCCTTTTTATGTTAGTGGAAAAATAATGATGAAAAAGAAAATAATTCTCTAATGAAAATTCATGAGAACAGGCAGAGTTTAGAAGCTGTGTTATTTATTCAAGAGAGCACAATTACTTCTAAGAACACTGGGATTTTATGTTTGTGTGGATTTTTTGCTTTGGTTCTTTTCCTTTGTGTACTTGGCCTGTTTTCATACCTGTGCAGCTGTTGAGCATATGTATTAGATCTAAAAGTTGAAAATAATTTAGAATTTAGATTAAAAAATGAATTGCCTATAAGCGCAATAATCTGTTAGCTAAGACTGTAAGTGGAACTTTCAAACACCATTTTTATATATTGAAGTATTCAAAGGCAGATATCCCTGTTCTTCTCTAGTGGCCTTAACAAACAACCTTATAATTTTTAGTCCAGGAATAAGTAAAGCCAGAACTAACATCTCAGAAAGATACTTGTACTGAGACCCTGGTACTGTGCAGAGTGAGTTGTCCTGGCAGTTTAAGAGTATCCATATTTAAATGACATATTATATCTGTCATAATACAGACTTTGCTGCTTTCTGAGTAGCCTTGCTCAAGTAGTTGGATTTGATGTTGTCTGACTGGTGTTGCTGGATCTCAAAAGTCTCCTGCAGCAGCTGCATCACCTCAATCAAGCTCACTAGAGTTTTTCTGGCCTTCTAGGCTCTCAGAATCTGTGTCAGCTGTTCCAAGTAATTTCTTCCTTTAAAACACAGAGAAAGTAAAAATAAAAAATATTCCTTCATCCTGAAGAACTGATAATCTTGAGGACCCTGGACCCTCAGGCCCTTTGTTCTCTTTCCAGAGTTGGCTGCCAGCTGGACCTAGTGGGATCCATGCAAGAATCTTCAGGGCATTTCCCCTGCAAGATGTGTCAGGGGGTGTTCTTGCAAAGCATACACTATGCAACATCTTTCAACCTTCCCTACATCCAGCTGACAAGTTCCTTCTGGAATGTTGTTTCCCCCATGCTTATTTTATAAAGTCTTCTTACTGTTGGTAAGAAACAGAGGCTTGACTCTTCCCTTGGAAATGAGTGTTTTTCACTTCACTGGGATGACACCTGGTACACTTTTACTTCAACACTTGAGATTTTTGCTTTAACTCTTCTGGAAATTTGTCATCTCTGTCTTCTGAGTACCCACTTCTTTCTGGGAATGCTCCAGTGGCTACTGGCTCTCTCTGGAACAGACTTAATTCCTAATATAATCTCATCAATGTCATTGTTTGAAAGAATAGCAAGTAAGTAGATTATCCATTTACTGTGGGGGGCCAGTCTTGAACGAGTTTCATTCTGCCAGAAGAGACCACAGTCATCACCAAGCCCCATTTTAACCTTTGCACATCTACCAGTGAGCAATGGCCTTTTTATTTCTTATGGCTCTTTTAAGCCAGATCTGCTGGGGAGAAGATATGAAGGTAGCAAGAAAAAGTAAAATCAATTAGGTGAAGTTATTTCTTAGAATACTGAAATCAGAAAAAGTGGTACTTAGTAGAGTGGGATGATGCTGAAATGCAAGGCTGTGTGTTATTATTCTTAGTATATGAAAGTGTAAAACCCAGGTAGAGAAATTGCTGTAATCATGTCTGTTCTCATTTTACAGTGTTTGTATTAAATAAAGAGTCTATATCAGATTCAATAGCATAGTACCTTTTTTTTTCAAGGTAATATGTGTAGACTGTTTTCTTCACAAATCTTGACTGGTAGTGAATGAAGGTATACACAGCTCATGTGAAAAATATGAAAGGTTCTAGAAATGAGGCCAAGCTCTTAACTCTAACAGAATACTAAAATGATACAAAGAGAGGAAAGAAGAGAACATTGCCATCTATACTGGCAAATTTCAGGTTTGTCATTCTTTTAACTTGAGAACAAGAGAAATAACTTATGCAAAAGAAAGATAAAAACAGGCAGGCACTGCTGGCTTTATCTTCAGTGTGATAAGCTTCCTTCAGGGGGACATGAACAAACTATGCATAAGGCATGGAGAAGGCACAGACAGTACATTTTAAACTGTTCCCACTGTCAATTGTTTCAGCTTCAGGAAGCCATTCAAGTCTGCTGTCAGAGCTCCTTCCAGCTTCTAGTACCAGCTCTGGTGCATTGAACTTTTCAATTTTGTTTTAATAGAGTTTAAAATTGTTCTTTGTGACTTAGGATTTTTTGTTTGATTTAAGGTCCAGAAAGAAAGAAGGATGAATGCAGTCAACCCTAATTTTGAGGAATGTCTCTGTGAGAGCCATAATTGAAAACTCTAGTACACAACTCACAGACCCCCAAAGACAGGTTTACCTGGAGAATCCTTGCAGTGTGTGGGCTCTCTTGTGGGTGTCTCAAACCTGCCTTCCAGGGAACCTGCAAACCCTGAGGATGGTGCCATGGCTGTTGCTTCATGAAAGAAGTCTCTGGGAGAGGGAGAGGGAGAGGGAGAGGGAGAGGGAGAGGGAGAGGGAGAGGGAGAGGGAGAGGGAGAGGGAGAGGGAGAGGGAGAGGGAGAGGGAGAGGGAGAGGGAGAGGGAGAGGGAGAGGGAGAGGGAGAGGGAGAGGGAGAGGGAGAGGGAGAGGGAGGGGGAGAAGTGAAGAGAAGAGAGAAGAGAAGAGAAGAGAAGAGAAGAGAAGAGAAGAGAAGAGAAGAGAGAGAAGAGAAGAGAAGAGAAGAGAAGAGAAGAGAAGAGAAGAGAAGAGAAGAGAAGAGAAGAGAAGAGAAGAGAAGAGAAGAGAAGAGAAGAGAAGAGAAGAGAAGAGAAGAGAAGAGAAGAGAAGAGATGGCCTTTTCTGCCATCAGCCCATCTAGGAGTGGCAATGTCGATAAAAGTTCAATAACACCAGTTTATCTCCATTAAATAATTTGGTTTTGTCAAGTCAGTATTTTGTACATAAGGCCTGTTCTATTTAAAAAAAAAAAAATCCCAACCAGCTCAATACAGTTCAAATAAGACCTGAATTAAGTAGTTGCATTATTTTAAGCCCAGAAAACACGATAGGTGTAAGTAATTGACAACATGAATTGAACCTACTTCTATGGTTGTGTAAGTCACTGAAACAGCAAGTTAAAGAACAAGAAGGGACAGTACCAATCTCACTATTTGTTTACCTGATACTTTCTGTCAGAAGACATTGTGTAACTTATTTGTTGGGGTTTTTGAGAAACTTTCTGCTGTTACTTGCAGCAAACCTTTGAAAACTCGCCTAACAAAAACTCATTTGGGTAAAGTGTCTTTTACTTGTCAAATAAAATTACCAAATAAGTTTTGAACTCCTAAGGAGAAACTTCTTTTTACTGTCTGCTTCATCCTGAAAGTTTTTCAGGACTTTCGAACAACAGCCTGCCAAAGGAACCTGATTTGTGATTGCATTAAACCTGTCGATGCTTAATCTGCTAATTTACTGTAGGTGCATTTGGGAATAACTGATCTCAAAGCCAAGTAACAGACTTTTAATGTACATTTTCATCTTAATGAAAAGTCTGAAGATATGTCAAACATAAAACTAAATGTAAATAAATCAAATTGTAAATGTAAAGAAACAAAACTTTTTTTTCTGCTAATACCTTTATTTTGACCCCTGGCTTTCTCAGAGGCAGTTTCAATACATGCTCTTCTGTACTGTTCCTGAGAAAATTGTTATGTCAAAGATACAGTTTCCTTAAATAGCTCAGCCTTTTTTTATCCAGTCAAGGGTTGATCAGGAATTAAGGCTTTGCATTTTTGGGTTTCATTGCTGGGTGTCTTTTTTGTTTGTTTTGTTTTGTTTTTTGTTTTGTGGGGTTTTTTTGTTTTGGTTTGGTTTTTTTTGGGTTTTTTTGTTTTTTTTTGTTTTTTTTTTTGTTTTTGTTTGTTTGTTTGTTTGTTTGTTTTTTGTTGGTTTTTTTTTGTTGGGTATATTATTTGTTTTGTTTTGTGTTTTGGTGGTTTTTTTTTTTATCTGCGTCAATTTAAGATATTTTGTTTGACAAAATTTTGCTGAATCAAACGCACAGTTCAAACTCCCAAGCAGGCTCTCAGTGCCCAGACTGATGCTCACAGCCAGGCTGGACATGGCCGGGTGATTCTCATCCTTGGGGCTGCCAGCTGCACCCAGCTGGGGCTGAGCTTCTGGTTGCACAGGGCATGCCTGGAAGCCATGAAATCTTGAGTGGAACCACTTTTCCTCGAGCTTCTGAGGTCTTTTTTGCATGGCCAAGGCTGAGTGCTGTTGTGCAGGTGTCTGTGGCTTTGGGGCTCTGGCTGCCCCGAGCTGCCAAGTACTGTCCTGGCATCTGGCTGGTGGCATCTGCAAACCTCAGGCACTCTCCCTGCTCCTGTGCAAGCCAAGCAGGTGTCAGCTCCCTGGATTGTCACAATATGTGGTGAGCAGTGTGTCTGTGTAATGAATAATGAACTTGACTCACTGTGCATTCTCCGTGTGTGAATTGTGAATGCTTTAGACTGCTGAAATTTCTTAATGTATTAAAATACCAAGAATCTGAATTCTGTAAAACTTACCAACTCCATAATTCTTCTGCTTTTTCTTGCATTGGTTCTCCAGTCTGCAAGCAAAAGCAGGCAGGGTTTGCCTGTAAGTCTTAATACTTGACCAAAACATTCATGTGTTCCAGCTTCTGGAATAGTGAAAATAGCAGTAGATCCTTTCAACTCAGACTCTTAAAGCAGGATTAAAGTTGGTTGTCAGGAAAAAAAAAAAAGGCCTAATTTGCTTTGGCCTGGCTTGCTCCTGACACATTCATTCTAAACCAAGATGATTAGCATAGCAGAGCATTCCCAGAGTATGTGAATGTGCACTTCTATTGAGAGGGGATTTGCTGGCTGCCTGCTTATGGCAACCAATGTTCTCATCTAGGTTTTAATTTGTTTGTATGTTTGATGTGTTGTTAGGAGTTATAGGATTGAAAAGCTTCCAAAATCCTATCCAGCCTCTCAAAATATGACTGTAGAAAAATGCATGTTTGTTTTTGGAAAATAGATGTTGCTTTTACAAGACAGGTGCTCAGCTGTGGTTTTGCTGGGAGTGTGGAACCTGGGTATCCAGTTAAAACTTTCAGCTGTTGCTCATTTGGCCAAGCTGACAAAAATTACTTTTGACTTGCTTCAGATAAAGTGGCACCTTACCATTTTGGAAAAGCATGCAGCTTTAAAAGAATATAGTAATTTTTGAAAGTGAGACTGTTTCTTGCAACAAAAATGGCTGCTGTGCTACTAGTTCCATGTAGCTACAGGAATTAGGGAGCTGCAGATTTCTTGCAGCACTCCTGCTTCATTATGCACAATGTATAAAGCCCTACTCAAATTGTTTCATTTTTGTTTCAAAATAATTAAATTCTTTGAGATCAACTGCAGGATAAATTCTTGTTACTAAACAGCACTCTTTCAGAGAATAAACTTCCTTTTATTATCAAAAGAAGATCCTGAAGATGAATGTGGGGGTTAGGAAGAGTAAATGTTTCCTTCATTGTCTGCAGGTGAAACACAGCAGATGGAGCTCAGGTGAAACTGTTCTGGTCCCTAGCCTGGTGTTGTCTTCCAGGCAGCTGCTCTGAGAACAGAGCTCAGGCCTAAGGCTGTGCATGTTCTCTATACTCTCAGTAAAATGATGGAAAAGGCTAGCAGGCTCAGTGAGAGGCTGGCATGTCTTGAAACAATCAAATTTAATTACTTTTTTCTTTTTAATATTTTTTTTAAGTGATGATGGGAGAGTGAAAAACATCATCAGCTCCAGAAGGATTTTCCAATAGGAATTGGCTGTGCAATATGTATCTTGAAGGGATCAAAGAAGGAATAAATAAGAGCAAGGAGGTGTAAGGCTGTGCAGAGATGGACAAGCAGTTCTGTTCTGAGGACTTTTCTTTTACTGTTATAGTGTAGAGTACCTGATATAGTGGTCAAATGCTGTACAATGTGTTTTATATTTGGCACTCAAACCTTTGATTTTTTTTTTAAGCATCAGTCTAGCTAAGAACTGCAATATATTTAATTTTGATGAGGTGCTCATTAGTTCACTCACTCCTCTTCATCCCCCACACTTTGTGCTGAAAGCTTTGATTATCATGGCACTAAATCACATGCTTCAAGTTTAAGATTTTAGCATTTGGCTGTTTTTCTGTAACTAATCATAAAATGTTCTTCTTAATAATTTTATGTACAGCAAAGGATCTATGGATCTATGGAGATCATGGAAGCTAAAGTCAGTGAAAAGTCTGGGTTATGCTATAACCTTCTACAGTCTCCAGAGAAAAAGCACAGCTCCTTTCATATTTGTCTCCAGACTCTGCTTATCAGTATCTACAATATGACATTCACACGTGTTTTTGAGTTTGTGCATTTCCACAAGTTAGGGCTGTAATTAAAGTAAATGAAGAAGTTTTCCTGTCAAGCTGAAAAAACCAAAAGTCATTCCTGTAATCCAAAGAACTCAAGAAAATAAGGTAATGGTTACATTCTGATAACAAAGCGTGGCTGGGGGCTGCAGAGAAATCAGTTACTGTGGAAAACTTAAATAAGCTGTTTGTACAGCCCCAGTGTAAGAGCCCAGATCCACAGAGCTGCTTTAGGAGGCTCAGAGCTGAGTGAGCACCTATCCACAGCATTTAGCACCTGGTGTATTGGTACCTTTCTGAGGCAGAATACATCAGAAGCACCAAGTGCTGCCTCTCTACGTTAAGGAGACTTCTTCAAAATAACAAGGGAATTTAGTCTTAAATACTTGGCTTCTATTTTCATAGTTTATTATATCATGATTGGATTCCTTCTGTGGACCCAATCTTCTTAATAGTACTATTCATTTCTGGCAAAGGTTAGACTTGAGGAAAACTAGGACTGAGATGAAAGAATAGAATTTATATTATTTAGCAGCTGAATGTGTCATTACATCAGAGCTGGTATTGTGTAGCAAATTGCAAGCTGTAGTGAAATTGCTTTAAAAATATATCTGTATGTATTTTTCTAAAACTGTGATAAAATCATTTAGCAGCACATTGAAATGCCTTTCTAGCTGAACTGTTATATCATATCTTTTTTTTTCCCCTATGGTACAAGAACAGATGGCAGTTATTTTTCTTACCAGTCTCCAGCAAAGCTGCTGCAATGCTTTGCCTTCCCTTGTAAATGCTTTCAAGTGAAAGACAAGTACACACGACCAAAATGAATCTGCATTGTAACACTGGACTGGGGCTTCTAAAACAAACTTTTAATCAGCTTACAACATTAGGCTGGTGATAATTACTTAATGTCCTATCAGTCAAGTAGTTCATTATGACAGGAAAATGAGCCATTAGAATCAATGGCACGTTTTGCAATAAGTTTTTGGAGCAGATGTCTTTCTTCATAGACATTTTTAATGCAATTCTATGACTTGAACACAACTGCAGTCACTCCCCAGGGGCACACACTGGTGGATTTGGAGATGCTCTCTGTGACTTTATGGCATTCCTGGGGCGAGTGTGATTAATTTGAGAACCTCAGCTGAGTGTGTCAGCTGGTGTGTCAAAAGGGCTCCTGCCCCTGCAGTGACAAAAGTGTTTAGTGATTCTATACATTGTTATAAATACAGTAAAAACTGCAATGGTTTTTGAAGGGTTTTGTTTTAAAATAATTTGCTACCTTAGTTTGGCAGCTCTGAGAAGGCCTGGTGAAAACTTCTCCAAGTATAACCTGGTGTAATGTTGCCTGCATCACCAGAAATGCTGTGTAGTTCAAGAAATGCTATATTCTGAAGTGAAATCATTTTTAGTTATAAATCTAAATGAAACCACCAAGGGTTGTAAATCTAGGGCTGCCTACCAATTTATGACTTTTTATATTGCCTGCTGTAATGTGCCTTATTATAAGAGCATTGTTAGGAGCTGTGTTTAATTTACTTGCTTTAAATTATGGTTTAGTAGACTTGGCAGTGCTGGGTTAATGGTTGAACTCGATGATCTTAAAGGTCTTTTCCAACCGAAATGTTTCTAAATGAATGCTCTACTGAAAATCCACTTTTATTCCGAGAAGCTCTAATTCTTCTGTTACATACAAAATTTTCAAAAACCGTGGTGTGTCTTATTTTACAGCCTTCGGCAAAAGAAAGGCAACTTGGCCCAGAAGCATTGGGCTGGAGCAGCCAACACAGCAAAGTGCAAGCCCTGCCCCGTGGCCCATGGCAGCGCTGTGTGCGGCTCCGATGGACACACCTACACCACCAAGGTAAGCTCTGCCTGGGGCCTCAGCAATCCCCAGCAGCGCTCAGCTGGGATGTGGGCTGAAGAAGAAATCCCTCTTCTTATTAGGCAGTATTAAATTATAGTCTTTGTTAATCTAGGAGTATTTTTTTAATGTAAAAATGCTGATAAATGTAGTCTTTTCCATACTTGACAAACAGCAAATCAGAATGCCAAAACACATTCTTGTGACTTTCCTTATTCATGTTTCTCTAAATAGCCTGTTCCCTTAATGAATTAGGAAACTTTTAATATTGATGATGCAACTGAGTAAAAATATTGTTTGATGAGATGGGCCTGTTTAGACAAGAGGATTTGGGGATAGTTCTCTTTATTTTTAAGACTTGGTCTCCAAATCATAAAATAACTTAGCAGAATCATTTTTCAATGATAGATTTATTTTTAATTGTCTCTTTTTTTCCTAGACTGCATGGGTAACATTTTACAATTCATTTAGCCCATGGTTTTAATAGGCTTGTGTGCCAGATGCAGCATATATGGTACCATAAAAAAATTCCCATAACCCAGTGGGGATAAATTGACTCATTGTTATACTGAAAATACGATCACCTTAGGGCTTGACTCAATAAAAGAAAATGTCTTCACAGCGATTCAGCATTCCAAATCTCCCATTAGCAAATAAAGCCTTCCATGACTTGGACACATGTCCCAAAAACAGCACTTCAGGCACTGGAAAGTATGTTTAGGGGCATATCCTTAATGTTCTCTTATCTTTATGCATGCAAAATGTTTGACAGACAGTAAAACTACCTTTAAAAAAAAAAAAACACAAACAGGAAAATAAAGCTATTGAGAAAAAAATTCTCTGCTGTGTTGTAACAGCTACATTATTTTCTCAGCTAGGCATCTTGAATTCTCCGCTTATTAATGGACACAAATATTAAAATGCTGCCATGCCTTGGTAATTCCAGCTACTCTCCTGTTCTGGCTCAAGGATTTGCACAGCCAGAAGGAGCAAATCAGAGCAGAAACTCTCATCTGTGGACACAGACTATAGGAAAAATACCCACATGTTGCCTGTTTGACAGGTTACTCTTTAATACTCTCTGGGAGTGTGCATTGCAGTAATTTAGCTTTGGTCTTTATGGTTAAGATGGGCTCATTTTTAAAACAACTTTTTCTGTCTGAGCTCTTGAGTCTGTAAGACGTTCTGTACTAAACATATTTCATTTCATATTCTGTCATGCTGTTGACACATTTCTGTGCATCTTACCTGCATCTCTGTTAGCTCCAAATGGGTTTTTTGCCTTCTCTATTTCCTGCCATAGGATCTAACTGGTTTTCATCAGACATACTACCACTGTTATAAATTCACCAAGCTATTGTGATTATGATATAAGCATGACAGCTACAGTGAAGACATGAAACATTTCCTGGTTCTGGCATGTTTGACTGTCAAAGAGACACTGCCTAGAAGTTGCATGTTTGGGTTTTGGTTTTTTTTTTCAAAGGAGATTTTTTAAAATATTTATTCTGAAAAAACTTTGTCTTATCTTCATTTATTGTATGTTTTACTATCAATTGCTCCTGTCTGAGCAAAATTCTTTTGTTTTTTTTTTAGAAGATGAATTTTGGTAAATAAGCTGAAAATACTTTAGGGAGAGCATTAAAGTAAAATAGTATATGTTAATGTCCTAAAAAGTAACATTTTTATGATCAGGAATGGTCATGGGTGTCTGGTATCTTTTACAAAAAGAACATGCTGCTTCCCTCAAACTCATGTTAGAATTCACCAGACAATGTGACCCCTTTTTCTTGCCTTCAAGTCACTAAAATCAAAGTTTTCTCAGTAATTTTCTTTCACATGCCAGTGCTGTTGGCAAGTATTTTTTGTGGCCCTGCAGTGCTGTCATGTTCTGGTACTGACTGTGAGGATGCAGCAGGGTGGACTCGGGTGCAGGCACTGCTTTGTGCAGGGATGTGTTTGTTGGTCCCTGGCTCTACCGTGTTGTGAACGTGCAGTGATGAGCTGGGCAAACAGGCGGATCCTTGCTAAGCTTGTAAGCAAAAAATGGAGAGAGGCCACTAAGTTTTAGGGGGAAAAAATCTTCTGAAACTGTATCTTGGGCTTCCCTCGCTGCTGGCAGCCAGGTGGGACATGCAGACACAGCAGCAGTTGAGCCATCCTGGCTGCAGGTGGGTTTGGCCTCTCCTGCAGGCACAGAGGGGCTGAGGTGGGACATGGGCTTTGGGCTCCCACTTTCTGGCCTGGCAGAGCAACATCACAGTGTTTCAGTGATGACCTGGAGCTGCCATCCTATAGCAGCAATGTTTGCACCAGGGCTGGCCCTTTCCATGCTTAGAACTGTCATCTGAGGGAAAAAATGAATGAAAAGGAAAAGACACAACAGAAGTGAGACTGACTGATGAAATGCAGATGGAACTTGGGTGTCCATAAATGCCCAGTAATTCACATTTAGAAACTGCACACATACTAAACATACATCTTACAGGCTCTCATTTAACCATTTGATCCTGGAATAATTTCAGTTGTTTCTCAGGAAACATTGGAGACCTAGAGGCAAGAATGTCTTGACAAAACTGGGGAAAGTCAACCAAATCAATAATACAAGGGTTATAGGGGGAAAAAAAAAACCAAAAGATAAATTAAAGTTCATTTTTGAGTTTACTGGTTGATGTAGACAGTGGTTCAGTATGTTTAACTCAGCCTTGCAGTTCTGCCAAAGACATTGAACCTTTCATCCCCACAACTAATTTATTGAGGGCTAGTCAAAGGAATCTTTTGTCTTTTTAATTAACCTTTGGAAAATATTCAGCAATGTTGATTTCCAGCACAATGACAAATGGTAAAATGTTAAAAATTATGAAAATGCCCTGCCCACATCTTGTGCTACAATGATTTAAGTGTCACCTAAACTATAGGGGACACAAGGTAATGAGAACTTTGATGGCTCTAAAGTTGATTTAGCTTCATGTGTGGGAGTTGTACTGCCTTAAAAAAAATCTCATCACCCTTTAGGCATTAAACCTTTTTGGTTATTTTTCTGAAATCTTGAAAATTTCATCTGGATTATTTCATCTGCTACACACAAGTGCTAAAGTGGAAACTGATAAGCCTGTTGGGCTGTAGTGTGTGGTGGGGTTTTTGTTATTTTCGTTTTGTTTTCCAGATCACAAACTAATTCTTCTAAGCAGTGGGATCCTTCAGTTACACCAATAAGTCAGCACTTCTGCATGACAAAATTTGAACACAGGTGGGGCCTGTATGTAATCAGTCCCTGTACCCAGTTTTCAGCAACTGAAAAATTAGTGGGTTTTGAACTTGCAGAATTTGTTTGTATTTCTGGAAGCTTTATAAATTATCACCCTTTCCTGTGAGCTTTGAACTCTAAGAGGCTTAGGTTTATCAAAGATTTCACTGATTTTTCTTTCCAGTTACTGCTTGAAATGCAGGTGTTTTAAAATGTACACCATCTCTCACAAAATAACTTTGTACAAAGAAGTTTCCTGGGTGCAACAGCTCTATTTAATATTGTGACAATACAAAGCACTTCCATAGGTTATTACAGGCAGAGTTTTCAAATCTCTTTAAAGTGCTAATGAATTAAGCTTATGAGGTACGTAGGCCCTGTAAAGAGCTCGATGTAATTAGTTAATGTTTTTGTGAGCAACACATTAAGAAGAATAACTTTGTAGATGTCAGTTTTGCAGGAACTTTAATTAAGCTTGTTAATAAAGCAATTACCTGAACATGACAATGACTATACTTAACCAGTCAGAAAATGAAAACTAGGATGATCTTAAATTATAAAATATACCACCTCAATGACTAATGGTCCCTTCAAAGATGGAAAGGTACATTGGCATAATTATTATGTTTCTAATTAGGTACATTGTTGTTCTGCAAATTTTAATTAAATCACTGTGAACTAATTAAGTCCATGATCATGTTTCTTTCTGTTTGAAAATGTAAAAGTCATGTCCTATTGTCATAATATTAGGTAATACATTTTATATTAAGGGATGTACAAGAAAAAGAAAAAATTTCCAACTGTCTTGAAACAGAAGAAAAAATAACAACCAAAATAATGAGACACTGTTAAATGTGTGCATTGTGAAGGCTGCTACATTTAATTAGGGCAGATCTGTATGCAGAAGCACAATTAGCAAATACTTGTTAAAGTGTCTAACTTTGAGTGTTTAGTGCAACATGGTTTGGTTTTCCATAATCAAACTATTGGCTGGACAACCTGTCCTCGAGCTCTGGGGTGCTGCTCCTCAGCTTTGTTTTTCCATTGCTTCTCCTCTCTGTCGTTGGTCTGAGGGATGTCATTGTCCTCTCCTGATGGGAAACAAGATATTCAGCAAAGGCTCAGCAAGAGTTAAGACTTCTTGTGTGCCCAGTTAGATGAAGAGTTAGGTTAAATTCTCTCCTAACTTTTAGCTTTGGTCTGGTTTTGTAAGGGAAAATTAAGGAAATAAGAGAGGAGGTGGGGAAAAGGAAAGTGAGACATAATAGTATGTGATTAAAGAATTCTATGGGGAAGAAAATCAAGTCATCCTTATGCATCTTCTCCGTGTATGCATTTTAAAGATTGTTAATGGGAGGAACAAGAATAAATTATTCTTTCATATATCTCAGTGTGGAAATTTATAGATGTTATGGGATGTGACCATTCTGAATGAACTTCCTACAGGAAAGAGATTTTGCAGCATTGTAACTACTTCCTTATTCTAGCAGCAGATTTTCAATATTATCCATATTTTTTTAATTTGACTCCATGTGTTGCAGGGGTGTTCCTAACTGCAGCAATGCATCTAATATGAGGCTTTTAGCACTTCTGACTTTATTCTCCCAAACAACTGCCGAGAAACTCCAGAGGACTGGGAGAACTAGAGCTGGCCTGATGTTGAGTACTTTTGTACATCCCCTCCTTTGACTGAGACACATCTGGCTCCTGCATTCCCACGAGGTAGATGTTACCTCAGCCTGTGCTCTGGGCCAGTGACACTCAAGTTGTGCAATCCAAAAGCTGTGTGAAGCTGTTATTGCATAATCAACTCCTAAATAATAAATTTTGTCTCTTAGAAAGCAAAACAGGCAGAGCTCTGTGCTGTGCATCCAGGGCTGCACAGTTTATTTGGCTTGAAGCATGAGGTGAGCAATGTTTTATGATCAGGTGTATCCTAAAGACATCCTGTTGTTTATATGGTGTTTTTCTCTGCATGGTCTCTAGGAATGAGCAGAAAATTGAGAATAAGGTAGATATGTGTTCTTCTGTACCTTGTTATCCTCGTCAGTGTCTAAAGTGATTTAAGTGTAAAGGGCATTTTTGCATATGCTTGAAGAATGGCATTTCTCTTTTGGTCAATTAATATGCTTTAAAAATGGCTCTCTGCATCCTACAGTCTTTACAATGATGCTTCTTAAGGGTGTCTTGGCCACAAATTAACAATCCAGGACAAAGATCTGTGCTTTCCCCTGATTGGGGTAACCTTTGTTAAATTCTGAGAGAGCTGGGAAGTAACACTTTTTGAACTCTGCTCACATAATCATTCAGTTCTGCAAATTCCTGAGCTTCCCTTCAAATCCCATTTAGTTTTGTGTTGAAGTGAAGAAGCTTTTGCTTTGCAGTGGTGTCAGATAGTAAATTCAAAATCCCAGACAATGCTCTACCAATTTTACATCCTAACTGGGAAAAAAATAGCCCTACATAACCACTCATCTGTGCACTGTGGCTGCTTCTGTGACAGCTCCCCAGCTAAAGCCCATGAATATATACATGTTTGCAAGGATTTTTACCTGGCATAATATAAATTGTGAGAACAGCCAAAATAGAGGCTTCTGCAGTGACTCAACAGATAGAGGAGGAAAGCGAAGAGCTCTGGGCAATTTTTACAGAGTAAGGGCTGCTTTGTCATATTGCCAGGTTTGAGATTCTGTGAATTAATGAGAAACTGCTGTGGTCCCAGACATTATATTCTTTCAGAGACTGCTTGTTGCTATCCCTTTAGTCTTTGGAGCAAGAATCTTCATGAACACAGTTCTGCAAACAGGGATTGGGAGGGGGGAAAAGTAGAGACAACAAAAAATGAACAAAGAAAGGAAAAACAACAAAAAAGGGGGGGGTTTAATCCCTTAAATAAGCCTCTTACAAAGCAGGTACTGATTCTTTTTGTTGGAAACTGGCTACTTAAAGCTCTGTTAAAGCCACTGGTCAGTGTTGGAAGGAGATGTGGGTTGCCTTGGTCCTACTGAAGCCTGGTGATCTCTTTGCTCCTGCATAAAGGCAGGACAGAGAAACATTGGAGGCATTCTGGGAACAGATTAGAATAAAGATCACAAGCTGGTTTTGTTTTTCCTTGCTATAAACTTTTTAAAGAGAGATTACATAAATTTTCACTACTTTAATTTCTGCTGGGCTCAGTGAGCAAAAATGCCCTGACAGAACCCAAAATTTATCCAACGTTGTTATCCAAGTTTTAGCAACTATGAGTTAAGCAAGCTGGTCTAATTGGGGTATGCTGATGTTTATCTCCTTTTTCTAACCTTGCCTAGCAGGGAAAAGATATTTTTAGTTGTTTTTCCGTATTCTAAGGTTTCTCAGTCCAGAAAAATTTAGCCTTGCACAGGCTGGGTTCTCTGTGATTAACTAATTCTGTCAGTTTCTAAATCCATATTTTATCTTTAATTCCTGAATCTGTTATTTTGCCATATTAAGGCTTGTCGGAGTGGAATGTTTTAATTATCAAGTCAAGCCTAAAGACTGGAGGAGATTACAATTAAATGTCTCTGTTAGGTGGGTTGCTGCAAGTGGTAATTCTTCTTTCATATTGTCTTGGTAACTTGACTATAGAGAAAAACTTCCCTAAACTCCCTAAAAAAATAATCTTCTCAATATATAGCTGAAGTAGTAGTGTATAAATACCGTGCTGGGAAAGGCAGTATGAAAACCTGTGCAGAATAAAACAACTTTCAGGTTTCCAACCCACAGCCCCCATTTCTGAGGGATAGGGAGAGGTAAAGCTTCAGGGAGCACAAGGCTGTTTCTGTCACTTCCAAATCCCTTAAATACTGTACAAGCCCATTTTCCCAAATGGTTCTGACAATACTCAGAGCTCTCTAAAGCAACTGAACTTGCTCATCTTCTAGTGCTGCAGAAGTGCAGGATTTTGGCCTGGTTGTCTTGAATTTCACCAGTGCTCACACAGCACAATAAACCCTAAATAAATTTTAAAAGAAGTCTACTCTTTTGGTAGTTTCATGCTTTTTTTTTTCTGTCATGGTCATTTGACTTGATCAGATTTCTTTGATAGGATTCATTTACATGTGTCTTCCTTAAATAGATTAGATTCATGTTTACCCACTAAGCGTGTCTGGAACCTAATTAGACATGCTGCATGATAATGTAGCTCCTCGTATTTTCATGTCAGCTGTTACAAAAAAAACAACAACAAAAAAAAAACCCTAGGAAAGGACTAGGAAGATGTGTGTGGGAGTGAGACATACATGTCTAAAATATAATGGCCAAGGTATCCACAAACAGCAATATTTTGGGATTTTGTTATGGAAATTTCTAGCATACAAAAATAATTGTAATAGAGATTTATGCTTCATTCTGGTTTTGGTGTTTTGTGGGGGTTTTGTTTCTTTGAATGGAGGGAAATGACACGTTCACTTTTTTTGCGTTGCAAGGGTTAGTGCTGAAGAGGGGCAGCTTCTTGCAGAGAGTTGGATCCCCATGCTTTTCTGATTTGCCCACATATGCTTTATTCAGAAGGATGAAATAATGTTTAGAATGTCACTGGTTTTTCCCCTTCCTGTTTACAAACTTCTGCAGTGTTGAAGACAATGTTTTTATTTAGGCACCCAGGTAAGTGCTGCCAATAATTAGAAGTCTGAATATGTAGTACTCCTGCTGCTGGCTGCTCATTATTCCAAAAAACTCAGAAAAACAATGTTTTTCTAAGGAATGTGTTTAAATATATGTGCTCAAGTCTTACTGAATTAAATAAAACTGAATCTTATTAGCATCTTGAAAACTGCAGTTCTGTTCCTGTTTTAGGCTGGAAGATGTAGACCTGTCAGCTGTATTTCACACAGTAAATGAACATCTTGTTTAGAACATCAATTCTCTAGATTTTACAGAAGCTTATGTTTTTTTCCTGGTGTTGCTTTATTTTGTGGCTGAATTTTTGGGAGGTGAGGGAGGGTGTATTTTTAAATCTCATTACAACATTTTATTAGATTTATAAAAAGTATTTGTTGATGAACCATATCACCAGCAATTACTTGCTTGGGCACATTACCCCAAAGGAGGGAGCACTAGAAGTTGTTAAAATACAAGCAGAACTTGGGGCTTTTTCTTTTCATGTGTCTGGAAGGAGCCAGCACTGAGTGACAGAAGACAATGTCCTTATTAATAAGCTTCTACATTAAAATTGCAGCAGAAGCACAGGGTGAAAGAAGCAGCAGTGAGTTGACTGTGACTTATGTACTTTGAGTTACTGTGTCAATAATGATGGATGGAGCAAACAATAAAATTTGACCTGTCAGGTTATGCTTCTGAGGGTAGAAGCCTTAAGGCATTTGTAATTGGCTTCAGCAAGTGTGCTAATGTAGGTGGTTTGGAAAATTAGATTATTTGAATGATACAAGCTGGTTTGCATTTTTAGTTTTCAAAAAAAAAAAAAAGACTGGAAACTCCAAGGGACTGAAGTCATAAGGCTTGCTCTTTGTAAGCTGTCTGTTGTGCCTGTATAACAGAGCAGGCAGAGGAGTCGTTTTCAGAGGAGATGTTCACAGTGTGTAGAATATGAATTATTTTAAATGATTTTGTGGGGCATAATTTTTAAACAGTGTGTGGGAGGTGCAATGCACATAGTTTCCATTACACACATAAATCTCATTATTATCTTCTTTGTATTCTACATCATGCTCAAATGTACCCCTGCATATAACAGGACTAGAAAACACTTCTTGGGGTTGATGTTACTCAGGGATTTGTCAGTGTGGCATGAAGTGCTTAAGTGAACACATTTCTCATAGCTGAAAATATCTGTGCAGTGTAAAAGCAACTCAAGTGGGTTTTAAATAGCTGTGCATAAAGTAATTCTATCATATTAAATATGTTCAGTTGGTGTTAGAAAGAGATCACATTGATATTATACACATAATAGTGAGGAGATATTGTGATAGCTGCTGCAAGTAGAATGATGTGCATATTTTCCAGTGAAAGCATTTTATAGCATAATGTCAGTCTGAGCTCCCAGAGTTTTCATCAAAACCAGTATTCTGAACTTTCACTGAATCTAAGGCAAAATTCAGAGCGAAATGTCACTTCACCCTCAAAATATTTGTACCTTGGGCTGAAAATCAGCTGAGAACCTGCCTAATGATAACTTGCATGTTGACAGTTCTTCCTGAGAAGATAGGGAGTGGCTTTGGGGGGATAGAGGTGGTGAGCTGTGTGGGTTTTTTGCTTGATGTGGTTTTGTTTGTTGGAGTTTTGTTCAAGCAGTGGAGGTGGGACAGAGTGCTCCAAATCATCAGAATGTGGAGTCATCCAGATTACCCTGTGGTAGTACTGTAAGGACTGGGCCATTTCTAGAGGGCTTTGTCTTTTCCTTCAAGGGCTATTAAAATCCTCCATTTCCCCCTCCCTGTACCTCCAGGTAGTCTGCTTTCATGTGTTTACTCCTTCCAAGAAAAGGAAATGGCAAGAGAGAGTTTTGATTGTGAAGGGGACCTGGGAGCATTTCAGAGGATGTCAGAGGTGGTTTTGGACTGATGGTCTTAGGAGAGGGTCTGTGGGAAGGAGAAAAAACAGTGCTGAGAATATTATAGTGGAAGGAGAAGACATAGGGAACATGGATTCATAGAAGAATTGGACTCCATTTCACTGTTTGCAGAAGAATTTGAACAAACTGTGCCTGTGCCCAGTCACTGGCAATTAGATGATACAAGTGGAACTTTTTGACTCACTGAGGGTTTTCTTCCCAGAGGTAATACTACACAAAATGGAAACAGAGAGCTCAACGAGTTGCATTCCCTTCATCCAAGATATTTTCATCAGAAGTAGAGGAGAGCAGAGATGAGAATTTAAAATACATGTAGTCATACTTTTTAATTTTTGTTTCCACATGCTTTGGATTGTTCTCCAATGATCTATACTCTTATTTTAACCATTTTAATGTGTTACAGAGAGAAATAAGTACATAAGGAGAAAGAATGTTGTATTTTTTAATGTGATCCTTCTAGTTTGCCATAATGTAATTGTACTTTTATAATTTTCCCTAGGAGAAAAAGGGTTTGTTACATGTGTTTGAGAGTGGCAGATATTTTTTTATTAATGGAAGCTATGTCTTCATTGTTGTTAGCTGTTCAAACTGAGAATGTGAAGTGGGTCATTTTGAGTCTTGGCTATACTCACTTTTTCTTGCAGAAGATCTTGATGAAAAGGTAGGGAAATAAAGGAGAGATGGAAGTTTCCAAGTTTTGGTTTCAGCAGTGCTGGTTGTGAGATCTCCATATGAATTTCTGCAGCTGGATAAAGCAGATATATCAAAAGTGCTATGGTAACCTGCACTCTCAGGTAAATAACCCCAATTTTTAAAAAAATTACTGAGATGCTGGAAAGGACCATTTCTTTTAAAAGAAAATATCTTTTAAAGAAATGTTTCTTTAGGTAACACAGACAGAGTAAGGAGCCTTTAGGAAGTTCAGCAGTTGAATGGAGATGGTGGTGGCTTTCTTCAGTAGCCACAGCCCTGTGTTCATCTCCATTGCATGATGAGAATGAGCTTTAAAATGTAAGACATTATTAATAGAATAGCAGAAGCTTTCAGAGGGGAGATGGCAAAGTTATGTCCTGGGGCAGTACATGGCAGCAGCACACAAATTCTCCCTGCTAGATTGTCTCCTGCAAATTGTATCCACCCCTGCCTGAGCTCTTGAGGGTGAACTGAAACTCCTGATGGGGCTCAAACAGCAGGGAAATATTTTTGTCCTCTTCTTGCATGTCTGTCTGCAGCTGTGTATCACATGGTTCTTGAAAATTGGCCTCAATATTTCATGTTGAGACACAGAACTCCTTTTCATGCAGACATGTAATCACACCATGTAATGCATATTGTCTTCCACCATGTACTGTTTGGCTTTAGGTGAATCTTTTGGGGTTTATTTTTCTCTATTATACACGGGCTAACTGAAGGTTAGTCCCAGCTGGCTGAAGAGGTGGAATCTGGCTATTTTTAGTAAGTCAGTAGATTTCCTTCTCCCACATGTGATAAAGCACAGGTTCCTCACACCTCCCTATCTTAGAATGACACAGCATAATGTCTGTAAAAACCTGGTTTGGCTGTAAATGTGCTGGAGTATCTCTCTCTCTCTCTCCATCAAGCTTAAGGTTGAGATCAGATTTGAAGACTTGAAGCCCACAGTTGAATTTCCAGTAGCAGATCCAAACACAATGATATCCTTGAAGCAGCCCCCGTGGAGTGTGGGATGCTCCCCCTTCACCCTGCAGCTCCTTTTGGAGGCTGGGGCAGTGCACAACACCTTGAATTTGGGCAGGTACAGGTGCCAAGTGTTTTGCTGTGGGATGATATCCAAGGATGGAGATCATTGGATATCTCCAATGGAGGGAGATATTACTATAGCCAACAGTAGCACATGGGAGTGAGAGGGCCTGCCAGTGAAATAAATAGAATATTAAAAGAAAAAGTTAAAACTGTTTGTGCCCCAACATATTTTGAACCTCAAATAAGTGTATAATCACTTATTTAGCTTCTCAAACCAATGGTATCCTCTCACCTGTAATCATGTTTTGCTATGTGTACGGTGCTTCCACCTTCTACTCAAAAGTGCTTACTCTTTTGAGTAAGATTCAGTGTATAAATAACTTGCAAAACTTCTTGACACAGGTCATAATCAACAGCCAATTTTTGGGTTTTGTGGGCTACTTTTTGATTTTGACCAACCTCTAATAGACTTGTAAATGGAAGTTCACAACTAAACCTGGCACAAATTGTTACCTACTTCTTTTAGCTGCCTCTCTAAAACTAACAAATGCAATTAATCAATGGGATTAATTATCTGAGGAAATGCCATCATTACCAGGCAAAAGCAACACCAGAACTATCTACACATTTCAAGCAGAATATCTAAACATGTAAAATTGAAATCTGCAGAAAGTACAAAATAATTAATTTCATTCACAGGAGTTCTTACTGGGGACTGTGTATGCACTGTTTGAAAAAATCTGTCTTATTGAATGCCAATTAGATTAGATAAACTTTTAAAAGCCTCTTGCAGATAAAGTCTTCAACTTGTCAATGGACTTTTTTCTTCTTAACTTCAGAATTTCAAGTATTTTCAGGACTCTCTTGCCTTTCACACCAAAGAAAAGCTGCTTGCTAGAATTCCAATTCTAAAGTCTCTGTGTTTAACATTCTCAAGAGAGATATGTCAGAGGCATCTGCCACCCAGGCGGTGATTGCTGCAACAACACTGTTTGTGTGAAGTTTGAAGATATTTACAGATGAGAATGCAGCCAATTTAAATTGCAGGGAGACTGAAATGAAAGGCTCTTTCAGCTGCTGTGCTGCACTAGGCTGGGTTAGGGTCTGTTTTGAGTTGGGCACCAAACCTGGGACCATCTGATGATGCACATGATGACCAACTCCTGCTGAAGTTGGTATCAAAAGTTTTTAAGTTCAAAAAAAAAATAAACAGTAGAAAATGACCACTCAAAGCTTCTGTGGTTGGATAAAAGAGGAATGCTAGCCTGTATGAAGACCTCTATTTTCAAATCTGAAATCTGTCATCATAAAGCCTATGTAGAGGGGTTAGTGCCAGAGGTATGTTTTATTACTTAAATCTATCTTGCACAAGCAACACTGAGCAAGGAAAACCCTTTTGAGTTATATAACTCTTTGATGGGAAGCCTTAAGGTCTTTCTTTTTAAGCCACTAAATTCTAGACCAGTAATTTAAAGACTGCACTTTTCCTTAAACCTAAAAGCATGTTCTAAATCCTCTTGTATTTAGTTTGAACACTTACCTGATAGGCCTGATACCATATTTCCAGACAAGAGTGACATCACCTGCAGGCACTCAGACTTGCATTTTGACACACATTTTTCCCTCTATGAGGCAACTCTCCCAGGTGATGGCACTGGGAGGCAAAGAATGTCACCAGCCAGATAAGAAATGGGGTCAACAGGAAACAGAGTGAAGACTTAGGCTCCTGCAGGAGGCACCACCATGTGTGGTGGCCAGGGATGTGTCAGCCCTTAAACCTTCAGGCACAGCACATTCAGCATTTTGACCTGCTGGAAGTTGTCAGTGTGACTAATCCAGAAGACTTTAACCAGTTGCTCTTGCCAGGCCCTGGAATTCCCACCACTTGTGCATCAGAGCTGGAGTGGGACTCTGCACCTGTCCACAAGGGAAGGCACAAGCAACCTTTTTGCATTTTGACATGCATGTTTGGTTTGGTTTTGATGGGATATCAGTGCTTTTGCTAAACTGTTGTGTAGGTGCTGGTGTTTAACAAAGGGGTCAGGTGGGGACACTTCAGTCTTCAGAGATGTTTGTGTACTTCCTTTGCAGCAGTAATTTTACTTACAGGAGCAACTGAATCCAGTCTTGCAGCTCTAAGTGTTCTGGTGATGCCAGAAGATATGGGTTGCAGGCTGAGGGCAGTTAACTGTTATGTTTTCACTTAGCTGTTTCTTTGGACCATATAGTGTCTATAAAAATAAAAAGAAGCTGTTCCTCGGGAAATGAAAATAGAAAATAAGGTAGGTAAAGATTAATTCAGGGGTCCATTAATTCTATGGATCAAGAATGTTGTGAGCTTATGTGATCATACACAGAGAGACCTTTTGCTGTCAAATACAGTGAAATATTTGATAAATACTAGACTGGTAAAATGAATAGTATATAAATGAATGGCTGCAACAAGAAGTTAGTATTAAGAATACCTGGATATTATCTGCAGTAAACAGCTTCCATCTGGCTAAGAGCTCACAGCATCAGAAAACATAGTAACAGGAGATGTTCTCTTGCCATTATTCAGTTAGCTCAGTGCAATTAGCAGGAAAGGCAGTCAGGATTTTTGGGGCACAAAGGCCATTTATTGGAGCCATAAACTAAGGTTCCAAAAGTGCCCAATGCACCACTATGAAGGTAATGCTGTGATCCCAGGGGTATTTGCCATAGGTTTGCTCATTGATGGTGAAATATAGGTTGATAAATTTGTTAAGTTTTTAGTCAGCTTTGTCAGATTACTGCAGTGATAGAGTATGAATGATACAGGGGTTTAGGTGAGGCAATAGCCATAAATCAGGACTGAAGGGTAAAAAACTCTCATAGATTTACAGTTGAGTGTGAATCATATTTCTGCTGTGCTGATAAATTTGGTATTATTATCTAAATTTGACCTCTTTCTGTTTGTTGATTCCATTAGAACAGTTTTCAGACCTAAATCATAACTGCAAAATAATAGGAGGTCATTTTTGAGCAACATCCAGGATGATCTGTGACTAAAGAATAGTGATTGTATTGACTGGAAAAGTCATGTGAGAAGAATTCTTCATATATGTCTGTGTGGAACAACCCCACAGACTGATGCAACAAAGTATTTGAATAATGGTCAGCAATAGTTTCCTGGTATTTCAACCTTACATCTCATTCATTCTGGTTTTCTATTAGTTTAACTTGGAGCATTTCTTTTCTGTAAGTAGACAGTTGCTGTAAAGTTGTGGCATTTTCCTTCCCTTTATAACTAATACAAAAATTGATTATCAATCTGGTTTTTGTCATTGTTTCCATTTTATTTAATGGGTAGTCTTTTTAATTAGTGTTTTTCTTTTGATGTATTCTCATAAACTTTTCTGTGTCGTCTGTGTGAATGAGCCCACAGCACAGAATGTGAAAGCTTGGAGTAAGTCTTGTGACTTTCAAAGCACTGAAGCTTATAAACTTCTGTAAAGTGACTTAGAAGAAAGCTTTCTTCATTACCCATGGTCATCTCCACAGTGCTGTGATCTCCACAGTGAAACCCAGTTCATCAGTATCTAAACTGTCACCATCTAATTCTTCTTCAGAGAAGACACTGCAATTCTCCAGCATTATATCTCACAGTCTACCAGTAAATTGAGTGACCCACTTACAGCTACCTTTGGAAGAGAATCTGAAAAGCAAGTTGATGCTGGAACTCCAGTATTTTCTTCCCTTGGGAAAAAATCCTCAAGACAAAGCATACACTGTGCTTTGAGGGTGGCAGATCACTCTGTGGGATTTCCTGCTTTGCTAATATGCTCAAGACATTATCTGCCACTGTAGGAGCTGGGAGCACTGTCTGGGGTTTTCTGTTCATTGTTCTTCTCTGGCTTCCTCATTTTACAGCTTTATCTTTGGGCTGTATCCTGGGTTTGGCAGAGAATCAGTTACCACCTAAGTCTGATGCACTCCAAGCCTTCTGTTTCCTCTCTACCAACAGTCATTTCCCTGCTTCTGCTCAGCTCTAGGATGCCACTTTTACAAATTTAAAAAGCTAATCCTTTGACTTTCCTGACAGGCTCTTCTGGATGCATGGTTTAAGTTTTAGTGACTTCAGTTTCACCTCTGCTTGCATGATTTTGAGATGGTGAGGAGAAAGGAAAGGTCCTTTCCTATTCCTACTTCCCTCTAATCAGGTGGTTCTCTTGATTTTGGGTTTTCTTTTCTCCTTGTTTTGAGCAGAGCTCTGTATCTGTAAATGGAGTCTGCACAGGCCCTGCTTCAGCCTCCTCAGAGCTGCACTAAACAACCAGCCATTTCTCTCAGTGTTAAAAATTATCAAAAAATTGTCTCCACTTCTACCCCCACCTCTATTTCCATTTCATCTCAGGGCACAAGACACTTGGCCATAAGATCAAAACATTTTTTAATACAGGTTTTATATTTAATAGCCAAATGCTTCCTTCTTACTGAGCATCATCTTCGCTATGGGAGCAGGCTGAAAACTGTGGGATGAGCTGAGCAGTCCTGCATCATTACACAGAGATATGCTGTGGATATAAAAAGAAGCAATGAATGCAGGGAAAGTATTTTCCTTAGCACATCCAGGAGGCCAGGAAGGAAAGGCAGTTTTATAATTCATGTTGGGTGCCCTTGCTGCTGATTGTAAATTTAGTCTTGATCTTGGCAAATCAGTCACACTTAAAGAGTGACAAGGAAATGTAGCACTGATGACAGCCTGTATTATGAATATTTTGAAGGTCTTGGCTAAAACACAGTTCTAGCCCAAAATATAGGCTCAAGGCCCTTCTAAACAGGCACTCTTGTCAGGGGAAATTGTGCCATTCTAATCTTTCTTAAATTAAATGTTTTTTCTATCAAGGGAGTTGTGCAAATCTGTCACATCCCCTCAGTTTCCCGCCGTCAGCCTGGGCATTGCTTGGGGATGGATTTCCTTGGTGAGTTCATGCACAGGGCTGCAGTTGCTTTCTGCACACTGCTGGAGTCCTTCAGCATCACTCTGACAATGCAGTTTACCCATTCTCATCTCATTTCAAACCAAATGATCTTGATCATGTCTCCTGCTCAGAACCTTGATGAGGAGAGCCCTCTCTGCTGAGATGAGACAACCAAGAAATCAGGAGGAGTGTAAGAGTGATGAGGCTTTCACCCATCTGCCTGTCCAAACTCTGGTCAGAATGAGAAGGGTCTGATGCCTTTCCTGATGCATGGAGGCCAATTCTCAGTGACTTGTTGAATGCCTCCCCATGGAAGTAAGGGCTCAGAGCCTCTACCAGGCTCTCCAGGGCAAACGAGTGGGTGCTGAAAAGATTACAGTCATTAAGTGATTGATTTAAAGCAACACAGCAACTCTTTATTTCAGATATTCTTCTCATAGCACCTTCAGCCAGTGTACCAAATACTGTAAATCAAAATATTTACATTATTTTCAACATTTTAATACAATTAATTCTTCAATATGTGTATGCATGCCTCCTATTGATTGTGAACAGCTAAAATAGGTCAATTTATGCTTCGATCTTTAGCTATGTTCACCTATCAAAATACCCAGTCTCCATAATGTTCAAGAGAAAAATTTCACTGTTAAAATGGCAAGTGAAGCTTCAAATGCTGAAGTTGGCCCTTCTGGCACCAGTGCAAAGGAAAGACAAGGAGTGCTATGAGAGAATGAGTCTGAAGCTTAGGAATCGTGTAGAAACCCAGTCTGAGAATTAAGCATCTGTTTTAGGCATTAAATGTCTGCAGGTTGAGCAGATCAAACCTCATTGGGCACTTGTTAGCAGTCATTGTGGGCATTAATTCTGAGCCTCAATCATTAATCAGCCAGACTGGCCTCACTTTCCTTGGTTCTTTGGGGAGCTGGACCCTTTCCAAACCCAGATGAGAAAGACAAGTCTGTAGTGACTGTCCAAGGCACTTTGTAGTGCTTGGCCAGTGCTGCCTCTAGGACCCAATTTTCCAGCCTCTCCTCTGAGCAGGTCCTAACGCTTAGCTTGGAGTTTCAATTGTGAAAGCAGGACTTGGACAAAGATTCCTCAAGTCCTTCCATTTCCAAAGTGGCATCCTCTGGAATATTTGGGTACTGTGGCAGAAGCCACGCACAGATTTTCTTCTACTGCAAGAGGTGATTTTGAGGCTCAGTATGGAAGAACTCAAGAAACTCGTTCCAAAAAAAAAGCAGTCATCTCTGACTTTGAATTTGGTGAGGCTTCAGTAGGAATTTGAAATACTGTTGCAATCTGCAGGAGAGGTGATGAAGTGTCATTTAGAAATGTAATTCCTGAGTTCTATTTAAGGACATTCAGGAATGCTGCAGACCTGTAAGGGGGAAAAACATGAAGGTTTTGTCTGGAACATCACAAGCAGCTGTGACCAGCTTTGAGCTCAGCAATTTGGAACAAATGGAACATTTACATGAATGGGGGATAAGTGCACATACCAGTAGATGAGCAACTCACTGGTCAACACAATGTACAGTACTAAACATGAGAGCTTTGCTTTGTTATTCTAGGAAATAGCTCTTTCAAAGGGAGTTTAAGTAAATCTCTTGATGATGAAAGCAGTTCAAATATCACTGGTGTATAACTCGCTATTTGATACTATGTGAAAAATACTCATTTATTATCTAGCTAGATCTTTTAATTCTTGAACTGTTTCTATTTTAGAAAAAAAAATCTTAGTTTAATGGGCTGAATCCCCTTCAAAAGGGTAAATACATTCTTCCAATGTTTTTCATGGACTTCTGAAGCACTAAAATATAACTTCAAATTGCAGTTTTACTTAGCCCTTTGTGGGGGTAAACTTTAGCAGCAACATTATTATATTCTTTTTTGCTCAGTCCTGTAATATTACACAGAAGCAGGAATAGATGGCATTTTCCAGTGCCAAAGGGTCTACTAATATTTATGAGGTCATTGTACTTGTCATGGCAGGAAAACATTTTTAATCTTCTGGAGCCTTAGAGTTCTTTGGGAGATAACATCTAAGTTTTGCTAATAAGCTTCACTCATGCTTGATGGATTTATACTGGCAAATAGAAAGATTTATGCCACAAACCTCATCTGCCCAGTGGCCACCTGGAGACTGAGAATATATTAGCCCTAATATTTAGTAATTTTGCTGATGTCCAGACTATGACCCACACTGCAGTTCTACTTTATGGTCTTCTTAAAGTAGAATTGGTGGATTTTAAGTTGGTATGTTAAATGCAGAAAAACTGAGGAGTTTTGATGCATTTGTGTGGTTCATTATGTGCAACTGTTAGCAGAAAGGAGGGGGGGGGAAATTTTACTTTTCTAAAAGCCCTTAGCAATTCAGCTGTAAGGCTTAGGGGCTGCTTTCACAGAATTTGTAGCTCGTGGACTTTTCCAACTTGGAATCATTTGGTTCCAACCATTCCTTTTTCTAGGAGACAACAGTTTTATTACCAGTCCTAGTTCCATTCAATGCCGTGCTGAATTAATGCAGGTACAAGCGTGAGACTTGCCCAGAACCCATTTAGTAGTCTGAAAACCATGGGTTTGTGGAGAATGTTGACATGCTTGTTGATTTATGTTTAAAGCAAGCAGTGGATTCTGACAGGGAATCTGTGGGCATCTGACACAAAGTCTGAGAACTACTTTGCTTGGTCAAGAGAGGTATTTAAGAAAAGCAAAGCTGCTTTATGAGGCTTAATTTTCAGCAGCTGGGAAATAAAAGTCAGAAAAGTAACCCTGTATTTGAGTGCAGGGTTAGTACTCTTCTCTGGTTAATTGGGTGTTGTCATGTCTCTGGATTTAAATAGCATCGCTCCCTTCAAACATCCATTATATTTTCTGCTGGTGCAGAACATTTGATATTTCCTGCTGCAGGATTGGCTGCACTTGAGCAGTACTGTGTATTTATACCTTTATACATACATAAGACTTTGACGACTTTGTGGATGAAAGGAGTTATATAAATGGTAATTTTATTGCATAATTGTCTTACTGAATAGTTTTGGAAGAATATAGGAGGATAGATGTAGTACATCAGGCAATTAATCGTTCTAGTCAATTAAACAACTTTGGGATTTTTTTAAGGATTAACAAGAATTTTCTGGTGTTTATAGAACATGCAATTTTTCTCTCACAAAGCCTGCTTGAATACGAATGTTTATTCCTTACCTTGTATTGCATCAAGGTGGCATCTTCCCATTAGAAATGCCTGTGAAGTTATAGAGTTTTTCTAAGAAATGTACTGCCCTAGCCTATGGTAAGAGTAGTATGTTCATTGTAAAGGGTTATATTTAGGAGATATGTATGTCACAGAATATTGTATTAGAATTACAAAAATGCTAATGCTTTGGAGGAAGTTCTTCTAGTCTTTAGATTTCTTCAAAGTCCATGACCTTTTCTTTCACTCCCTTAGGGACAGATGCCAAAGCTATTCAGACATTTTCACTTTCGAATTCACTGGAGTAGCAAAGATGAAATAAAACGTGTTGTAAACTAGAATTTTGTGTTTCTTATGTGCTTCATTAAACTAGAGGGTTTTTTTTACATGATCATTTGTCATCTCCATGTCAGATTTCTTGAAAAACATGTCAAATTAACAGGACATGTTTAATGCATTCCTGACATAAAGGTTAATGAGAATTCAGAAGGCAGCAAGAAGGAAAATATTACATAGATGAAAACTACATGGAAGCAGAGTAAGTTGTAATTTGGCTTGTCATAAACAGTGGTATTTACTTATTCTGCAGTGAATGAAATTAAAAATGTGTTGAACAATTCCCTCCTATGGTAATACCCAGTGCTCTCTGCCAGTTAATAGTGCAGAAGACCTAGAAGGTGGGTGCCCACTAGTTGAATTATTTTGCCAAAAAAATGTTTGAGATGAGTCAGACTGCATGCTTGGAAAGGAAAGAGATTTCTGTATCTGCTTGTATGAGACTGTGTAGGATCAAGGTCTCATGGCTGAGAATGGCAGAAGGAAAAGTGGAAATGAAGGCCAGTATCTTGGTCACATCATGATGAGAGTGGGTGCTGGTTTATGGCTGCTGCTTTCTGCCCTCACTACCCTTGTTTAGCCAGCCCACTTACTCAGAGGACTGAGAAAGGGCATGGGACAGGCAAGCCTTTGTCTTCCTTGCACTTAACCCTGACACCTCCAGAACTTACATTTGTATATGGCTTATGGAAAATTCCCAGAAATTCCCATGCCTGTCCTTAAAGCTGCTACAATTTTCACTGAAGGGGATAATGAAGGCATAAAACAACGAAGTTTGAGTAGCTCTGTGTCCTTGAGCTGCCTGTGGCTGGTGACCTGCCCCCTGCTGCAAATGCTTTTGGGCAAGAACAGCCCTTCAAAAGGAAGCAAGCAATAAGTGAGGATTGCAAACTCAGTTTTTGTTCTTTTGGGGAAAGCTACCAATCTTGATGATGGTAATCACAGGTCTGCTTTTCTAACCTGATTAGAATCACACTTGTGACTGCCAAATCAAACAAATTGGCATGTGATGGTCGGAACTTAAAAACTCATCAATTACGTACACTCCTGCACTAAGGACAACCTGATTGCTGCTGGTGTTAGTTCCACTTGCCTGTTGTACATTTGGTGTGTAAAACCAGTATTATTTTTAAAATCCTTCTTTCTGCAGTCGAGGTCAAAGCAGGAGAAAACTGTTCTTTACATGGTGAGTCATCTGATACAGTTCAAGCACCAAAAGCTGTGTTCTTGATGGGAAGAGAAAACAAGAGTATCATAAAGTTTATTGCACCAACCTGCAGCTCATTATACAAGCTTAAATACAAATATAATTTGCAGTAATTTAGTTACCTTGCTTATTCCAAGCTCTATGCCTGTATTCGGTTAACCTGTAAAATTCCTTATTCCAGTGTTCCAGTGCTGTAATGTAATGGTTGTAAAAAAATGGGGGATTAGCTACTTTTGGCTAATTGCTTGTAAGGGACATGTATTTCAGGATATTTTCCCCTAATGCATGGGTTCAAGAGGGACCTATGCCTGAGGTGCTTCAAAGTTGTGGTCTTAAATGGTCTCTGACTTTCCTGAGATGTGCCAACCATGTAGTACAGGAGAAGAACCTTCATATTTTAGTTTCAGAATTCTTATTTCGAGCTTTTCTTAGGAAACAGCTTATTTGAGTCATTTGAAACATCAAAGGGGGTATTTATTGGCTTGGGTGCATCTTTAATTTAAAGCAGATTTATTAAAGGCCAAAACAGGATAATACTGCAAAAGGATTAGCTGTGGTTGCTTGATTTCTGAGCAAGCAGTCTAATTCTGCTTTCTTTGTATGGGTGTCTTTCACAACAAGTCCATTCAGTGAGCATTGAACTAGGCCTGGGGTTTGGTTTTTCCAATATTTTTCTTTTTTTTTTTTTTAGTTTCTTGTTGTTTCTATTGTGTTCTTTAGAAATCAGAAACGTTGCTGAAAGCCTTAACTTCAAACTTAAGCCTGCTTACTCTCCCTTGGTTGCTATGCTCCAAAAGACATTCCTAAAGCTTCTTTGCTAGTAACTGTCAAATGTTTTGTTTCAGCACTTCTCTTAGTATTGGAGATTCAGGTTGGCTTTTGTTTTGATTGCAAAATAAAAATTCTGAGAAGTCAATTAAAAAGCAGGCTGGCATTCTTAGGACTTCAGTCTTGCTGCTAGTCTGAAAGCAGCCAGAGCAGGGGTGCTGCAGGATGCTGGGTATTTCATATTTGTGCTTCAGATTTGCCCTGTCTGTAATCAACAGACAAAAATCTCTCTCTGAGACCTGGAAGCTTGCTGGATACTGTACATTTCATACATCCATAACAAGGAACTACCCCTGCTGGGCCCACATCATGGTCAGTGAAATTGGGGCAAACGTACTGTGAACTAGTTCATCTAATAGATGTAATGGATAGGATGGGATAACTATTCTAGAGAAGAGGATTGGCTTCCTGAAATGTATTATCAGGGAGTAGGGAACTACTTGGAAACAGAAGAACCTTAGACTGGCTTTTACCTCTCGCATGCAAAGACAAAGTTTGATTAGAAAAGGATGACACATTTGAAAACCAAGCATGCATGCTGGAAAACCTGATGTTTCCAGTTTTGTAGAGGGACTTCAGGACTTGATGGTATGATTGGCCTATGACTGGCAGCACAAGTGAACTCCTGAGTTTGCTGCTTACTGCACCACCAAGTTGTCAAACAAACCAGGGTGCTCTTTTACTGTATCACTGTCCTTTTCCCCCACCATTTTTCAGAAAAAAGTGCAGTGAGTTCTAAGAAATCATTGCTAGTGCAGGATGTACAAGCTCCAAAGCCTTGGGTACAGCACTTGGTCTGACCCTTGTTCTCTACCTCTCCTGGAAGCCCCCAGACCTTTGTCTACATGGATTTTGTATGAGATGTTTCCAGATACTTCCTCCTTCTCCCCAGTAGTTTTATAATATGGGCCCTGGAAAGCACAAAATCTTGTGACCACAAAATCATAGAATATTTGGTTTGTAAGGGAATTTAAAGAGCATCTTGTTCCAACCTTCCATGGGTGGGGACACCTATCACTAGACCAGAGCCACATCCAACCTGGTCTTGAACTGGGATGGGCAAAACAACACTCCAGCTGTTACTCAATATTTGTGGTTGCTAGAGAAGAAATGGGCAGCATAGAACAAATTCAAGACTAATTCACCAGCATTTCAAGAGGGGAAGCAGGTGTAGTAGCAACTTTTCTTTGACTTTGATTTGTAAACTTTGATACATCAGAGAGAGGGTTGAGCTTATCCTAATCTTATATCAGGACTTATTCAGACTTTTCCTGATATTCAGTCTGTACAGCAGTGGTCAGAGTCCCATCCCCAATCACATCCTGTTGGGCATCAGACACCCCAGAAGTAACTGCAAATATAGTACTTAATACTTTGCAATTACTGATTGATAGGGAGAGCTGATAGATTTTTGGGATGCTAAGATATTGCCATCATACCAATTGCATAAGAGCCTTCAGGGAGCATGCCTAGCCTTTATAGTGGTCACCAGCTGCTGCTTTTGGTCCAGATATGGACAGATGGGTATAGGAATGACTGTGTAGATAAAGCATTGCCTCATCTGAAATCTAAACTGGTGTAGTCACCTGGCGTAACTAAATTGCTGTGTTTATAATGTGATTTACTGGGTGGAGACCCTGTGCTTGGGGATCTGAATGCCTGGTGTTGCCTTCCCTCTGCCATATGCAGGTGGTTGTTTAGCTGGTAACAGGAGCATCAATGTGCATAGAGCCACAGATCGTTACCTCTTGATTATGTTCACGTTATCTGATGTGTTGTCTCCATGAGAGAAATTAAATTGGCTTTAGTAATTTCAAGCAAGTAAAAATGACAAATCATCATTCTCATGTGATCGGTAAATGGCTGCAGAATGAGAATGCATCTCAATTACATGGCAAGTACATTTCAAGCAGCATCAATCACTCCAAATCTCCAATTGTTTTTCTGTGATTTTTCTTTACTTTTAATCTGAGATGGCTTTGGTCTATTAAAGGGGGAAAAAATGTAGCTTCATTCCCCTTTGAATAGTGCTATTAGCTATGAACTCTCAGCTCATGATTATGAGGCGTTAGAATATGGAATAATTTCATAGAGACAAAAGCAATGCAATATAAATCTAGAAATGAAAGAAAACAAATGCAGTAGGAAAGTAATTTTTAAAGTACGTTTCTTAAGATACAGCAGATTAGTGTACTGGAAAGCAAAAACTCACATGTGTAACTAGGAAATGCTCATCATTGGTGACCTGTCATGCAAATCATGCAGGGAGACAGCACAGTAGACATTTAGCAACAGGAAAACTTTTTGTGTCTGAATACAGAGTACAGAATATGGGATTACGTGACTGTGCATCATCTCCTCAGCACCTCAACTCCTGCATTTGAGCACAGGAGCCAGCTGGTACAGCCCAGAGTGTGAGCACGACTTTGGTACTCAAAAATGGTCACCAAAATCAAAGTGCCATAGCCTTTGCATGGTATGTAACAGGAGGAGGATGGGAGGACAGCAGGGTTGTTTGCAGATTTAAGCCAGGCTGGTGCTTTGTGTTAAATCTCAGTGAGAAAGGAGGATGGGTGTCTTTATTTATATAAGGGACCAAAGTGCTTTGTCTTCATTTCCCTTTTAACTCATGGTGGTCTCATCAGCCAGCGAAGGAAGAGTTGAAATCAGCATTGCACAAATGTTTCAACTAACTAATTGATTCTTCTGTCAAGTTTCAGCTCTGTTTGGTCTGTTCTTCTCCAGTAAGGACCCAAATTTCTTACAAGTTGATAAACCAACTGAGATAAGCCCACACACACCCCTTGACCTAGGTGTTTCCAGAGCTGGCATCTAAAGTACTTATAAAAACAAGTTCTATTTCTTTATGATGCAGTAGATTTTGATGCCTGGAACTATTTTCTTGCTTGTTCATAGAACAGGGAACCATTTTTTCATTGTCACATTGCATTAATAAATGGTCCCTTGAATGTCCTTCACCTAAACATCCAGTATTGTGACCTTGAATGCCATATCATCTAGCTCATGAAATCAACTGCATTTTTTTTAAATCTTCTGTTTCACATTGAGCTGATTGTGACTTGTTTCTTGGGGCAACGTGTTTTGTAATAAAGCAGAATTTTGTGCTTCGGTGGTATGCCCAGAAGTCCCCAAATTAGCTGATTCTGCTCTGTCTGTAAGAGCAGTTTGCAGCAACATGAGTACACGATCATTTGCTCAGTCAAACACTGAGATGGTTCAACATGCCTGCAAGCAGTCATCCTACCAACTCTTCAACCATCAGTCACTTTGGAAAGCGTGACTTTGGTTCTTTTTTCTTTTTTTTAATAAAAAATAATATTTACCTTACAAATTATTAATTTTTAAAATTTCTTTCTTTATTTATCAAGTTATGGACTCTTTTTAGGAGAAGAGCTGACCCTCTATGGAGCAATCAAGCTCTATATTTTCTAAAATCACTCTTTGTCTTTAGCTGCTGAAAAGAAGGAACTCCTTCTGTTCTCCTGAGAAGTTGAAGGCTATTTTTAGAGAGGTGTGTACAGTTCTAATTATAATGAAGAACCAAAAAATATGCAATTAATGCCACCCTGAATTGCATAATTGCTGCCAATTGCAACTCAGCTTGTTCTTTTCTGATGCCCAAGAATCAATTGTTTCTTCTTGGAAGATGAACCTTCTGACTTTCCTGTTTCTGTGGAGATGTTACTTCGTGGTTTAAACTTACACTGTAATAGTGAAAAACATGTAATCTTCTGACTGTATATGGGTGGCATCTAACAAAGAATGCAGCTAAAATTTTTAATAATTAAAAATATATTGTTACATTTTAAAATCTTAAACCTAACAATTCTAATCTTAAGGACCTGAGCCGTGTTCTTGGAGCACACGCAGTTGCTGATGTGACTGCCTGACTTATCTTGATATTTAAAGATTGCTGGGGTCTCATGCTTTCCTTCTGTTCCCTGGTAATTTTACTCAGCTCTCCCTCATTAAAGGTGCAGGATTGCAGAGGGCAGAGCTGTGCAGTGTGTACCAATTTCTGGAACTTTGCTTTGTGAGACCTTCTGGTGTTACTGCATGTGACTGCATAAATCTGTTCAGCCCATTTAATATCAGTGGCTTGGAACCTGGGTCTCTCTCTTCTTGACCCTCTGCCTGGAAGCCATTCTCTTATTCTAGCAGATTATGAACCACCAGCCTGCCAGCTAAGTGTGCAGTGAGAGACATTCTCAAATATTTGTTATTTACCTGAGATATAATAAGGTCCTTCATGTCACTTCTTGCAGAGAGGGGAATTTCTGAGCCCATCAGCTATAACATCTGCTTCAAAGCTAGAGTTAGCATGCATTTTTAAAAGGCTTTAATATGTATTTACACAATAGATTGGTTGTGTTAATTAGAGTTTATTCCACCACTGGTATGCATGCATAACTCCCATTAATATCAACACCAACTATGTATTCTCATAAGGGGAACATAGCTCCCAATTAGAGCTCCAGGATTTTAAGATATCTTTGTAGAGCTTCTATTGCAAATATTAAGTGTTGTGTGCTCGCCTGGTAGCTATTTCAACAGGGGAAAAAATTGTGGGTTTTTATTGTAATTATTTTTTTCCCTGGTCTCCCTTTTATTTTTGTTACAATAGCATGAGCCAGTCCCATCCTGGAGCAGTGCACATGCAGGAGACCTGGAAGCGGGGAGCTTTACTCTGTGAGCAGAAGGGTGCCCAGAGAAATGAGATGACTGCACCAGCTACCAACAGTGTTGGTGTGGCCACAGAATAGCCACTAATGCCACCAGAAACCTTGCCCAAACGGTCAGTCCTGGGCACAGAGCTTGGCCCATACTTTCAGTGTGCCAGGGCAGCCCTTCTCCTTCCCAACACCCAGGACAGTGGAGCAGAGCAGCAAAAAGGCAGCAGAGCCCACGGCAGGGAGGGGGAGTGCTAAGGGACCGCCCAGCCCAGAATCTGAGACTCGCCTCAAGACTTACATTAGTGTCTGTTTTTTTAATGAACACGAATTCATGTGGTTGACTGCTGTCTCTCAATCCTTATTTCAGGTTTTACAGAGTCTGAAATGTTTGGAGAATTCCTA
Source organism: Cinclus cinclus (assembly GCF_963662255.1). NCBI lineage: Eukaryota > Metazoa > Chordata > Aves > Passeriformes > Cinclidae > Cinclus > Cinclus cinclus. The sequence goes on from NC_085059.1 coordinate 13,193,032, forward strand.
TTAAAATTTAATGCTTGTGTCCAGCAGAATGCAATGGGAGTGCACCATCTGACATTTCTTTTGGGATTTGTAGGAAAGATACTGAACCTTTTTTTGTTGTAGCAAGTTTTTTGAAAAAACCCACACCTGATCTGAGTGTGTTCCAAATACTGTATTTTTTTTCCCATCTGATGAAAACTGGAAGCAGAAGCTTATAAGGAAAATAGTGATAAGAGTCCCAGCTCAGGAAGCAATGGCAAGCACTGCTCTAAAGCTTGTAAACAAACAACCCCTCTCAAAGGGATGTCTGAATTCCAATGGATTCTAATTATCTGCTAAGACAGATAGGTAGGAAACACTACTGATACAAAGAAACTCTGGACTAAAAATATATATATATGCTATAATTTTAGGAAATTTTAGCTTCTGCCTGTGTCAGCCACTGGGTAAAAGATAAGGTAGAAAATAATGAGCTTTTGTTATTTGTGTGTGTAGTTTCAAAGAGACATATTGTGAGTGAGCAAAAGATGCACCATAAAGCAAACACTGAAATCATTCTTGGTGACAATGCAAAAAGCTGTAGGATGCTAAAAATTCAGTGTCTTCCAAGAGCACAGCAGGCAAGAGCACTGTTCAACAACAAGTTTAGAGACACTGCCATTAATATGATGCAATATCTCAGGAGTTTAATGCTTAATTACTATACTATAAAATTTAACTTCCTGTTTCAGTGTTCACTCTTTCTCAAGCGAGACTTCATATTTATCTTTGTTATGTATATTGTCTGCTAATTCCTACATACTCTCCTCTTTAATGCACATTAAATTAATGATAGAAGCAACAAAAGTTTGGAACCTTACACTTTCTCCTGTATTAGCATGACTGTAAGAAATTTTCATTTATAGATTTTTGGCTCATGAATCAATCAGGAGCTGGCCTTTGATGATTCTTGTGAGTTCCTTCCAGTTCAGGATACTCTATGATTTGATGCACTAAGGCCAAAGGGGGTCTCAGAGAGCCTCCCCTGAGGGATCCCTGGGTAAAGTGCTCTATACTCACCCCCTTCCCTGGAGTTTTGTTGTGGAGGCTGTGAGATTGCCCAGGATACTGAGTGCTCTGTCTGTCCTCTCTGTGCCCCATGAACAGGAGCAATGCTGGGCACACAGGGTGTCCCAGCCCCCCCGGAGCACCTGGAATGACATCTCAGTTACACTGAAAGGTGCTGCCAGGGCTTGGATGTGCTGCTGTACCTGGCTGCATTTTAAGCAAATCCATGACTTGCACTGGACTGTACCAAGACATCCGTGAAAACATTCAGCAGTCAAATATACACCCTTGCAGGAAAGATCACAGTAATTTATTTCACTGGATTACTTACTTACAGGTTAGATCAAAACCTGGCTGCCAGAAGTTGAAAGCCAGAATAAAGGCAGAGATACACTGTTTTATTGTATCATTAAAAAAAAAAAAAGAAAAGAAAAAATCTAGATTCTCTTCTAGCAGGGACTGGAGGCTGTAGACTAACAGACAAGAATAAAATAGCTAGGAATAAATTTTATGTAGCTATTTTCTTTCTCCCTCAAATGTGAATGCTTATGCAAAACACATTGCTGTAGATTCACTGACAATAAAGAGGGAATCATTATACGAGTAGTGGATTCCCAGGGGAACACTTTAACCAAAACACACTCTGCAGTAATTTCCCACATCTTAGTTGAATAAATTAATTTATGAATTTTCCATGAATATGTTCAACCATTTCTCCCCTCATATACTTTATTGATCTCCATATACATTTAGCAACAAATAACAGAGACGCTTTTCCATTTGCAGTAAAATAGTTTAAAGATGTTTATGTGGGCCTTGGGGTTCAGAGTAAACAAATGCAGTTCACACACCAGGGAGGCTGCAGAAAAATATAAAGCTTGCACGACCCAGGGAGCTCTACTAGAGCAGCTCAGCAAAGAGTTGAGGCATATCCAATCATATCACTGGCAAAATGAGTCCTCTGAAATGAGAGGGACCAGCCCCAAACTGTGGGGCTGCTCCCACTGAGTCTTGTGCACAATCACTGCAAGGAGCTTTGTGACTCATGTCTGCAAAATGTATAATGTCCCTTTGGTGTGGAAGACAGAGAGTTTTTCCAAGTACTGTGTATCATTTTATTGTCCATGGTCTGGAGAAAGCCAGCAGGCTACTTAAAGGCTGTGGATCCAGTGGCAGAATAATCCAAAAAGTCATTATTGCTCTACAAGATATCCTCTGTGGCCACTCTGCCTCTGAATATCACTTAGTGAGGCTTAGGCAAAGTCATTAAATCCAGAGCTGAGCTACTCATGTAAGTAATTACAGTGAGTAAACACACCATCACATGCGAAGTAAGGTATCTCCATGTTTTCCTTTAGGGAAGGAATAAAGAGTTGCATACAGTGATTAGGTGTTGAAAAGTCGTTGTTATTATTATCCTAATTTTTAAATGATGGAGTTCTTGAATCTTCATTCCCCAAACAAGCATGGTGGGAGTATAATATGGTTAATCATGAGTGTTAATTTACTCACATGTGACTGCAGCATTGTGATTCTTCAAGCAGGGCTCTCCTCCTTGCCCTCAGATAATACAAAGCCTTTAAGCAGTTTCCTTTTTTGTGCTTATGTTTAGCTTTTTGGTTGTCATTCTTATCAATCATATAGAAAGATGAGGAAAAACTTGCCTTGATGTTTCTAAGTATGAAGTTCTTCCTTTCTTAACTGCACTTAATAATGGGCTTGTAATAGGCTGGTGCCATCTTAAAGGTTGGTATTTGAAGTATAATTGCTAATGCTCAGATACATAATTTATACATATTATGAATATTAAAATATGTAAGTAATTGATGTTCTGTAAGGGATTAAACTATCAACTCCTGCTGCAGGAAGAAGATTTATGTCTGTGTTCTCAACAACACATTGACTATCAGAATATGCTGCAGAAAGTCATTACCTTCAGGACTAGGTGTTGTCCTTTCTCCTGTTCTCCTTTCCTTCTGATATGCTCTTTGTCTTTGTGTTCTGTGCAAAGTGTATCTATGAAGCAAACAGTTGAAAAATAAGTGCATATATTTCCTTCAGTCTTGCAAGAAATGGGTGAAAAATGTAAGCTAAGCTTGCACACTTGCAAGTTTGTGTGTGGCTGTGTATTTTCTAAATGAGAAGGGCAGGACATCACAGAAAGCATAGAGCTACCCTGATGCGTTGAAGTTGAGGATGGTGGGGGGATAATGTCAACAGAAAGGGACAGCATAATGGTCTCCTGCTGCTAGATTAAAGCTTGGGCAACGATGAGCTCTTTTAACAAAAACAAACACAGGCAAAGCCAAGATATTTGCAGGAGGTGTTTATCTTGTAACAACATCCTGCCCTGTTCTCTTGGCTTTCACTGTACCAGAATTACAGAAGATGATGCTGTGGGCTCCAGCAGTGGCTGTTGCCCAGTGAGCTCCAGTTGTCCACTGCATCCTCCATGGTAACACCATGGTCTCGGGCTCCATGTCCTTCAGCTGTGTCAAAACACATTGTGTCCCACCGTGGAAACATTGGCCTGCTTTTAAATGAATCACAGAATTATCTTCAAAAAAACTCAGATCAAAGGGATTTTGCAGCCCAGCATTCCCATTTTCCTTGGCGGGGGCAATCCCTGCAGGAGGAGGTGCAGCCTGGGTACCACTGGCAACACTTCCCTGTGTATCAAAATCCCTTGGATTCTGGTCTCATAAAAGCAGGCTTGAAGAAAACAAAAAATGGAGCTAAATTTGGTTCATTAGATGTCGAGCCAAAGAGAGCATTTGTGTTTTGGTGCCCTGTGCTGTTTTCTTTCACTTCATTTTATTACTACATTAGTCTGGTATCCAGCCACTGGTGCTGCTTGGCACAGAATGGGGAAATATCCATGGGGCAGTCACTGAAGAGAGGGCGACTACACAGGCACAAAGTTCTTGGAGGAAAGTCAGAACTAAAATGTAGGTAATACACGCAACAAAGGCCAGGAATAGTCAGTTTAAAAAGTATTTGTGGTAGAGACTGAAGTTCTGCAATCTATCCAATGCCATTACTGATAACACAATTTCTTATTTAATCCACAGCTCTTTCTTTATATCTTGTCCTAATTAGTATTCTTGCCTTTTTTTTTTTTTTTTTTTTTAATGCTTCTAGTGCAAGATGGAGTTCCATGCATGTACTTCTGGCAAAACCATTACAGCTCGATGTGAAGGGCCCTGCCCCTGCCTGTCAGGACCCGAAAGTTTAAAACACAAGATGGAAAAGACTGGTAAGTTGAGCTGGTAATGAAATCATGGCAGATAATTTGGCTCCTGCTATGTTCTTAGAAAAATGTAAGAAAGACTTTTCTTAACTTGAATATTTTCTATATAAGGCTTCCTGAGAAAGAGGTAAGGTACAACTAAGCATTTTCTCAGCAGGTAGTGCTTTCAAACACATTAACTGCTACAAAACTCTCTCTTACTTGAGAGAGTCTCATAAGGAATCTAAATTCTGGCTAATGAATCTCAATTTTGAATGAAAATATTTCAAATGGAAATATTGAAGAATTGCAAAAGAAGGAAAATAAAATATACTACTTCATGGTTCATTATTTTGTGAGTTAAAAAAATTCATTAGACTGTGTTAACTAAAAAATTATTTAAAATCACAGGTGTATTACATGCAATCTGAATTACCATTTTCATCTCTATTGTTATTAATGTTGGTATTAGAAGTCAAATAGATATTGAATAGAAAGATGTATCTGTGTTCACACATGAATCTCTTTCAATAACAAAGTCATTGCAAGCAATGCTGTGTCAAACTGGAGGCTGGAGTCTCAGCACAAATGACCTTTGTCCCTGCCAGCTCTCCGGTGAGTTCTCCCTGCAGGTCTGAAAGCCTGGTGAGCTCATTCACTCCCCCAGGTCCTTTCCAAGGAAGCAAGCACGACCTGTCTCAGAGTGACCTCATCCCAAGGGACTCTGAGGAGACTCAAAGCAGAAGTCCAGCAGCAGGAGGGGAAGTGTCCCAGCCAGGTTCTGTCTAAGGTTTCCTCCCTGCTATGAGGAAGGCCCTTTGGAAAGAATGAGTTGATCCTGGGGCTGCGGTTTCTTGGAACAAGTGCAGATGTTCTGGTGAGCTGGCGCAGTGAGCAGGAGCCTGGGTTTAAGCCCGCTTTTGAGTCCTGTTGTCTCCCCTGTCTCAGGATTGCAGAAAGTTTAACTCACTGACTGCTGCTGAGCTCCTGCCTGTATTGGGAGCGTCCGAAGCCCAAGTGGTGATTAGGCAAGGCTTGCTCTGTCATGCTGAGAAGTGAAATGTGTTTATTTGCCTTGTGCCTCACATGAGTGTAACAAACAGGAAGCTTTAACAACGGTCTGTTGGACCCAAAGTATTTGTGAACCTCTCCTCGCTCTTTGTCCTCCCCCCTGTGGACACGTTCTACAGGTAGCAGGCACAGAAACAGAGAAAAAAAAAATTAAACAACATTTCTGGTGAGTTCAGGCCCTATCACCTCAGCTGTAAACACTGATGATCCTTCTGGTGGTTCTCCCTGCACATATTGTGTACTCTAGCACAGCACCAGTTTTCACATTAGGCCTCCATCTACTTTCTAGAGCAAGTCTTACTGTAGCCTACAGTTTGAAAATTCAGGTTTAATATAATTTTTTGAAAATTGCAGACATTTTTCTGCACAGCTCTCAAACTTTGACCAAGTATTGTAGATGGTAGTGTTCTGAAATCAATATATAACTGTACTATTGCTTTGTGTGGCTTGAATCTTTTGGTTAGAGAATGACCACTGATAAATTGCCTTATTCATATTTTCTATTTCTTGTAGTCCTTATCAGGCTACAAGAAATATTTCTCTTTGTCTGCCCTTTCTATTTCTTTGCCCTTATCAGAAAGAGTATCAGATTAATAAATCTTCAGTGACATTTCAAGCTTACAATTTCATTCACACAAGAGAAAAAAGATTCTAATAACTCTTATCTTGATAAATGCAATTTGACAGGGTATATATATTATAAAACACAGGCTTTTGTTTTGCCTGTCTCAAACTTTAACTCCAGCCAACAAAGAATTAATTTAATGAATTGTGTGATCTGCAGAGCAACTTTCCGGAGGGCTTTTTCAAGAGGCCAAACTTGAATTAGCAATGCTTCTGCCCTTGTGCTGATGACAAGGATATTATTACTATTATTATTGTTATTATTATTATTATTATTCATTATCATTGTCATTATTAACTGAAATGTCTGCAAAAAGATTTGGAATTGAGGATCAAATAATCAGTAACAAAGGTGCTTTATAACTTGCTTTTCTTCTGGATCTTTCAATGTGACAGTAACATTTCAGTTAAAGACTTCCTTTGTCTCGCTCAGTCTCCTTTTTTCAGACATTGTCTCTTCAGTTGACCCACTGAGTGCAATGGAGTCTCAAAATGAATATTTCAAAGTTTGTCAGTCTTCTAACAAAGTGCTTCCAGGAGTTTCCATGAGAAAACATGAGTAAATTCTACACCAACATAAATTTTATGCAGGTGCAATTTTAGCAGCATCTGAACAGGGATTTAGAATCTGCTCTTTGCAGCCTGGGGCCCAGCCAGCTTTCCATAGTGCATGAGAAAATTATGAATTCTAGTTGGTGGCCACAAAAAAGTTTCCAGAGTGCACTGCCTTGTGTAAGTTTCCTTTTTCTGCTGAACAAGGAGTGTCACCTGGCTTTGGAGAAATAAGGCCCGAGCAGTGGCTAAGGTGACACAGCAGTGCTGGGTTCATAGCTGAATTCAGTGATCTGAAAGGTCCAACCTAAACCATCTGATGAACCTGTTTGTGAGATGAGCAAGTCCATTCCTTGACAGGAGACTCCCAAAACCTGGCCATGACATCACTTCAGTGACCTCCTCTTCCTCAGATCACCAGATCTCTGAGTTGGGATCTTCTGACTAGAATGTTGATTATGTGGTATCTTAGTGCCTTCTCTGGTGTTCACACAAAATTATTTTATTTCCTCATATGCTACAATAATATCATTAATATTGCTGAATTAGCCTAAAAATCAGTAGTTTGATTTCTCACATTAAAATTCATGTGAAAAAGCTCTGCAGACCACTGGGATTCATTTTTGCTCCTTATTTAGTTGCCAGGTTTGTGAAGTGTAGTGCTAAGTAAAAAATTATAGAGAGCTAAACCTCATGCCTCATACAGACATGGCAGTGGAAAACTACCAAGGAGAATAGCAGTGCAAGTGCTTCCTGCAAAATGGAAATGCGGCTCTTCAAGCTCACATATCAACATTTTTATGCCTATTGCACAACAAGGTTAAGCATATGTGGTTGCGAACTTCCAGTTTGAAGAAAGTTTGCATTAATCTTTACACATTCATTCAATCATATTCAAATATTATTCCGTGATAAATTACTTTCAGAAATTAAAAATTTAAAGGAACATTTGATTTCCATAGTGTAATTCTAAATGTCATGACCTTTTTTTTAAACGCTTGTGAATAAAATTGGCAGCAGCATCAAAGAAAAGCATTGTAAGTGTATGTGCTCAGAGGTAACAATGGACTGCAGTGTCTGAATCTTATTCCTTCCTCCTCCTGGAGCTCCTTCAAAAATATCCCAGCTTTAAGGATGAAAATGAAGACTAATAATTATGTTAAGAATTGGAATTCCTTTTACAGTGTTAACTGCTACTATGGAGACATTAATAAAATAGCACGAATGCAAGCAAAAGAAAACTACACCAGAATTATTACCTTTAATGGAAAATAACAACAATAAAATCTTTCAACCATAAAGTTAAATCTTTGAGGAGATGGCATGATCATGTTCTTCATTTTCTTAAATGGAATTTTGAATCAGTGCCTGAGAGGTAGAAAACAGGTCTCTGTGATGGTAGTGCAGGAAGATTTTGGAAAAGAAGACAAGCCCTAATGCTTTTACTCTTTGCTGTTTTAGGCCCATATAGACTCCTTTGATTTATCCAAACACTTGATATGGTTCACAATTCACAGCAGTATCCCAGCTTTACAATATGCTTCCATGATAGCTGCTGATTTTCAACTCAGCTACCCAGAGACAGAGGTTGAGCTGTAAACTGCCCTGAGGTTAGCTGCCCTTACAGAGTGTGTATGCCCTTTGATTTAATACCATAAAATGAATGAGGCTATAATTTAAACAAAAGAAAAGGACTAGAAACTGTCTCTAAATGACAGGAATTATTTAAGGCACAGAACCTTGTCTGCTGGTGGTTCTCAGGTACCTCTTTGCCAGAGTAAGTAGAGTCTCCATCAAGCAGAACTTATTTTTAGACCAAGTGAAGCTTCCAAAAACCCACCATAAATAATTTCAGATAAGAAACAAATGGTTTCAGTTCTTCAGAACCTCCTGGCAAAGGGAGACAGTCTTCCCTTGAACGTGCTGTTCATTCTATCCAAACACCAACACAGTGCAGTGACTGGGGTGTCTCTTGGCAGGTGTGAATTGGTGATTGCAATAATGTGATTCTGTCAACTTCCCCATTGCTCTGTGACTGCTGTTTGGTCTGTGTTAGTGGTGGGGGTGCTTGGGCAGGGTGGTAAATGTTTAACAGGCTGTCAGGGCTCTTTCTGACCATACCCTTTCTGTGCTTTTGAAGTGCTGTACTCCCAACAGAACAGATTTCATTTGTTGCCATTAGGGTTGCAGAACCACTGGAGCATGAATGGATGCAGTAATTCAAAGTAGGTTTATCCCTGTCTGTGCATTGTGTGCTTTTGACCTTGCAGAAATGCCCAAGGCAACTTCTAAGGAAATTCTGTTATCTTGATGAGGGGAATTATAAGGTCAATAGGCAGAAGGAAATATATTCAAATATGCCAAGTGTTGTTTAAATTTCTAAGGAGAACCCAGGGAACATTTTTAAGTTGCAGGAATAGGTCTTGGCAAGCTTGATCAAGAATCTACATTGTTTAGGGTATGAATTATAGCATTTAACTACCAGCCCTATTGGGTGTGATGGATGAGAAGGTCTAATATTCCTTTCCTATATAAAAAGAGCACTCAGTACAGGAAGTTCATTTGAAGAAATCACAGTCGTTTCCCAAATGAGTTCTATCACTTCTTGTGTCTGAATGGCTGACAACTAAAAGAATTTAAAGTCTTGAAATCCACTTCCAGCAAATATTTCAGCTTCAAATTGCTGTTTGCAGGTTTTCATAACTGCAGAGTACGTAATTTAAAAGTTTGTGAAGATGAAATATGAGTCATGAACATGGTTGATTTTAAATTGGTGCAGATTCATCAGGAAATGTTTCCTTTTGTGGCTTTAGTTTTGAAAAAAGGCTCTTCCTGAGACTGAATATCCAGGTAGATTTCAAATTTACTTACTTGAGTCTCAAACTCTGGAAATGATAAAACAGAAGTATTCAAAAATTAAGGTTACCCAGGGTTTCAAAGCTTTAGTATATCTCATGAAAACCAGGTGGCTTTCTCCTCTGGACTTCATCAGTAAATAGTAGGTTTGCTAGCTCTAAACTATGCAGGATCTGATATTTCTGCTCCAAAATTTTCTCTGTGAATACTGCAATTCAGTTTTTTAATTTGTTACATGATGAAATTAACTTACCCAAGTACATCTGAGTTGTGTAGTTTCTGTAAATAATAATTACTATTACCAATACAATTTTTCTTGCCTGCAAGCTTTCACACAAGCATATCAATCTTTATTCCAAAAGCATGGAAAAGCATCCCCAAAGCATGAAAGATTCAATTTTTTTTCACTTCTGCAAGATACTGCTTGTGAGTAGCGAAGTAAGTGACTGGACCAAATTAATATTTGATTAAAGAAAGTGAGGAAGCAGGCAAGGGCAGATACCTCTGCTCCCCGTGGATGGCTGCTGGTGTCACCCACTCTCTTGGAAGCAGAAGGCAAGAGCTCCAAGACTGAACCAACAAAATCAAGCTCTTGCAAGCATCAGAAGAAAGAGCAAAGCAAGAGCGTCTGGGGGTGGGTCCTGAGTTTTGTTCTGCTGCTTGACCTCACATGAATCTTTCTTTTGTGCACTGGACAAAAGCAAGAGCTGATGGGGGAAAGGCCAGTTATGGAATTCATGTGGTGTTTTTCCTTTCCCAAATACAACTGACTGTGACTGTATAATTAGACAACACAAACTGTGAATTATAAACTCTATCATTGAATAAACAAGTCTAAATTTCTCTTGCACCAGTATATGAGCACTGTATTTTAGAATGTAAGTGCAAACAGCAGTAATAGTATGATATAAGAGCTCAAAGCTCTGCAAAGGAAGAATACAGAGAGATTTCAAACATAGTATCCAAAATCAGTTTTCAACTTGAGCAAATGCTACTGGATTTTTTCACCACGATTCAATATGCCCATACTGAGGTTCTGAATTATATGTGCAAAGTATTCTTATAGTGGAAATTAAATGCAAATTTTCAGGTTTCTTTATTTTCCAACATAATTGTGTTGCAGAGGAAAATTAGCCCAAAAAACTTGGTTAGGCCTGAGAGTAAATTCAGGTTTGGATCTCTGGTACCTCGATGCTTTTCTTACCAAGAAGTATGAATTAAAATATTTTTTGTGCTATCAACAGTTATGCACAGAAAGCACTCAGGTACCTATGTGAAGCCTGCTTTGATGTGAACTTGAAAAGGAGACAGAATTGTCCCCTGTGGAAATGCTGTGTTTTCATCTGGCTCTAAGGTTTTGGAAGTCTGTGCAGAAGCATTGATTGCAGCAGGCCCCAGACAGATAACAAGATAGGGACTATACCATCCATTGACTAGCTGTCACTTTTTTTGCATGATCTTATATGGATTTGATCAAATTACAGCAGTCTCCAAAATATAGCAGACATCATCTGCTTTAGAAACAGCATTGACAGAAAGGAGGAGCAGGCAGCACTCAGAGCATGTTGTTCCCTTTGCTGCTTTCAGGTGCTTGCTGAGAGGACGCTGCTGTAGTAGCAACATCCCTGTCAGCAGGATTTGCCCTTTTGGTAAATGCATCTCTTTAGCAAGCTTACATGGCAAGAGAATAACGTTGAGCCAAAATTCCTGACATAATTTTCGAGGTTGAACCAGGACATGAGACATAATTCCTCATCATCGCTAAATAAGGACAAATCCCAGATGGCAGCAGGAGACAGGAACTGCCTAAAAATAACTCTGTTGTGGTATAATTATATTAAAAACAGTAGGATATTCTTTTTAATTCTTTTGAAATCTTTTGAAAGAGAACTTTGAAGGCTGTGTTAACTCCCTGGCAGCTCTCTGTGGCTAAGTCTTTATGTTTTCTCAAACATTTATAGCTGTACATTTGCCCAGGCTTGGCAGTAAATACAGGTTTCACCCCTTCCCAGGAGTGGTCACCTGCTAAAATATAAATAATATTGAAAAAATTGATTTGGTGTCTCATCCATGTAACCAGTGGCCGTGGATTGCTCAGATCCCCATTAAATTCAATACAGAATCCAAATCTAAATGGACCCCAGGTCCCAAGAGCAGTAGTGTAGGCATCACCTGGATCACTGACCCTGAAGATAACTTCCCACCTGGACACACAAAGGATACTGGATCCCAAAGGATACTGGGATGCATAAATCCACAAAAACAGTAAGAGCAATAAAAGACAGCTCAAAGGTTGTTGGCTTCATAAACAGTATTAAAAAAAAAAAAAAGTTTTAATGACTATTGATTTCTCTTCTTTTTTTTTTGGCATAAAGAAAAGGTTAGAAAATGACAGACGTAGTAAACACTTTGTGTCAGCAACTAACAATAATTTTCAGACAAGAAGTAATTTGATTTTGGATTGCCAACAGAAAACTATTGAAGTGGCACACTGTTAATAGAAACACCATCTAGTAACAGCAGGTGTTTGTGTGCTGATACTGATAATTAGAGCACTAAAATTTCTCTCATCATAAACAAAATCAAATAAATAAGACTGGTTCCATATAGCTTTTTCTTGTGGATATTGATATCTGCATTTTTGGGAATATTTCCCTAACATTTACTCTGAGAAAAAGTTTGTAAAATGTCTGGAAAACTGACAGTGAAATAAATTATAGTGCATATCACTGTGGTGTTGATGCCTTGGAGTGGCTACCTAGGACAGAGGCTAGGCAAGGTAAAGAGAATAAAATGGGTATTTATTAAAGGCCTTCAGTAGGCATACCTTGGGCAGGAAAATGCCTCACAGAGGCTATACCCAAGATGGACAATGGTCATGAAATTTTCAGACAGAAATAAGTTTGCTCTATTTGCATATCAGGGGCTAATCCTCCAGTTACAGCTTTAGATAATGAAGTCATATTTTCCCACTTGCTCCCCCAATTCACTTTTGTTTATACTTTCTGGTGCCTGAGACAGTGAGGCCTAGAGAGGAATTGTTTTGTCTGAATAAAATGGGAGAGCACTGACTGACAGGCTATTGAGCTTTAGAGGTACACACTAAAGCAGTACAGGATCTGAAAAATAGAAAAGCTAAATCCTAAGGCATCAATGTTAATATAAAAGATCCCGGTGTGAGGGAGGGGAAAAGAAAATAAACCTTTTTAGTAAAACGCAGGAGAAAAAGAAGACTTTTGATGTTTCAAATGCATCTTTTTTTCGGGTTTCTTGGTTGTTTGGGGTTTTTTTCTTGGTATCTTAAGGACTAAATTCCATCTTTAGTTACTCCAGTATAAATCTGGAATAGTTCCATCAACGATGATGAGCTGGTTGCTTTTGGTTAAATTATTCTGAGTGTATAGAGATATAAATGAGTATAGCCTAGAGATTAATTGATCATTCCAGACAGGTTGTAAATTTTTATGCAGCATTGTGGCAAATTAGTTCTTGGTTTCTTCAATTTCTAATTCCTTTTGGTGCAGAAGAAGGGAGATGGCATTTGTGATATCACCATCTCATTCCAAATATATATCCTTGTGTATTTTATAGCTTCCACTGACCCAACAGGGACCTTTCTATATTAATTTTCATCTGAAGAATTGCATTTTTTTGTAATTCAGTTTAATGGACTACATGTAAATCAAAAAAATAATGTTGTCTGTTTTCTCTAAAGCAGCTGTCTCAGATGTGGACTAGAATGAGAATCTTTACTAAATTACTCAAATCTGAATGATTTGGCTCGAGTCCATCTCTGTCAAACACGAGTCCAACATCCACAAGAAAACACTAAAATATCCTGCAGCACAAAAAAAAAAAAAAAAAAAAAAAAATTGGAGAAGCTTTTAGGCAACCACCTGTGACCCAAATATTAAAATAGCCAGATTTTAACATGTAGTAGTGTTTTCAGATACAGGGTCAAACTCTGAAGACTGGTTTGGTCAACTCAGAATTGCAGAATTACCTTCCCTGCAGGTGTCCTGATGCAGCCTCTCTGGAGCAGTCCTTGGGATTAGGAGCTGAATTATAAATCCTTAGACCTGAAAGCATTCAGAAAAGCCTTTATAATATTTCTGTATTATAACATTATAATATTTATAATATTTCTGTGTTATGATACAGAGTGGCTAAGCTTATGTTTAAGAAATCTGTTTTATCTGTGATGGTTTTCAAGCTCAGTCTTAACTATGTTTCTATAATATTGTATTCCAATTTCATTAATACTTTAGAAGGCTGTGTTTATGGGGAAACATTTCCCTTTATGAGAATATACTTTATACAGTGATATTACTATGTGTTTGGGTTGAATAATTTATAGTCTTGGCTCCATCTTGCTTGTCTGAAGGTGATTTAACTATCATCATGACCTATTTTCCTATTTGTTTACAAAGGTAGTTAGAGTTCAGGTGTTATCAGGCACAGACAACAGGCAGAAATTGTCCAAATTGTAAGTATGGTCTGTAGCAGCAAGTACTCGCTTATCAGGAAATCCCCTGTCAGCAGGAAAAATGAAAACTGGGTAAAATAAAATCATGTCACTGTCATTTCAAACAGCAAGTTGCCTGTTACAAAAGCCTCATTGATCATTCACAACTGAAATTCAGGTTTAAGCTCTCAGTTCTTGAAAAGGTTGCAAATGTTCATGGAGAGTCTAAGATGCAAAAGAAAAAGAAAAAGGAATGCCATCTTTTGAAAAATCCTGGGCATCTTAGTTGAGACCAGCAGAATTAGGCTTCATTTGGGACTAAGAAGTGACAACAAAATATATGTGTGTGTGTATATATATATATATATATATATATATCTGTCTTTATCAGAATTTTCTGAACACTTATGGTATGTGGTTGTTTATCTCTGTAAGAACTCACTGTGAAAAAGCAATGCCTATTGTATTTCCTAAGTGTGTTGCATCCTCTGTTAATGTTATACAGTAACATTCAGGTGTGGCTAAAAAAATAGTTATACCAAAAAAAGGTGCCTCATTCTGCTTTGTTGTTCTCATGATGGGATTAATTATCTCCTACCTGAATGTTTGGTTGAAATTAAACCGAGGAAAACACCAGAAACAACTTTGTCTCCGCAAGTCCCAGTGCCAAGGTACCAGTATAGCACATTTCTGATAAGAGCTTGTGAAAAATACTGAAGTCACAGGGACAGTTTGCAGACCCTGAGTCATGCATGAAAGCCAATGTTTGTTTCCAGCTGCTCCCATCCCAAAAAGGGGAGCCTGCAGCTTCAAAGTGCAGTAAGGTTGGCCTGTGTATAAAAACAGCCTTCCCTCATTTGCAGTTCTTTCCTCTGAGCCTGTTGGGCTGCAGAGGCACTTGAAGAAGCATCTCATATATGAAGCACCTTATCTCTAAATTAGATTAGTGCTGGGCAGTGGAGACCTAGTTTGAGGGAAATTGCCAAAGGCACAAAACTAACCAGTGTTATTAGCTATATATCATGCTTCCCTTTCATTCTAAATATTGACACTAGTATTCTGGACCATATAAATTTAAAAATCTTTCATAGAAATCTTGGTATTGTACATTTAAGAATATTACATTAAGCTTATATATTAATCACTTTCCTCAGTTTAGTAAAATCCCATGAGCAAGTAAGAAGTTCTGAACAAAACAAAAATATAGATATATATGCAGATCAGAATTTTTAAAGCAAGGGTTGTTTTTACCAGCAAATGTAAATTTTAAGTGTTTTGATTTATTTTTTAAATTGTATGAGGAGTATGCTATGTAGTGTATAGAGTAAGTACATTCGAGAAGGTTGTTACCCCAAAGGCAATAAATAATTAAAATTGATTTTTCAATATACAAGCAAGTGGAAGGAATTGTTATCTGTTCAGTTTACATTATGTCAAGAAGTCGAGTTGTTTGCAAAAAACACTGGACAGTATTTCACTTTTTAAAAAAAAAAAAAGTTCCTTTTTCTATTTTCAATTGGATGTCCTTGAGAGCTGGAACAATAGAAACGGGAATAAGTTCATTAGCACAAAGTGCATAATTATACACTTGGTGTCTAATAATATGAACATCTGCTTCTCTAAGTACCCTTTGGTTAGAAGTGTCTAGAGGAAAGGCCTGAGTGTGCTGGCTGGTCACAGAATGACTGTGAGCAGCTATGAGCTATGAAAAAGACTTACATAAACCTCAGGGATGTCAGCAGAGGTGTATCCAGAAATATTAGCAATACTTTACAGGACATTGGTAAGACTTTGTCTGCAGCTTCTTTTGTATCTTCAGATCAGCAATGCTCCATCAGAAAGAATTCCAAGATGAAACAGGAGACTGAGCGAGTTTTTCCACTGTTTTAGTCTAGAGCTGAGCCATTCCTGTCACTGACTTCCTTGTGCTTGGTGCAAAAACCAAGTAAAAAGTCCTGTCTCCTAAAAGTTAACTCTACAGCACTACTGAAAAAATGTGTTACAGCTACTTTGGAGAAGCTAAAGGTAGAAAGAAGCCTGATATAGATATTTAAATTATGCTATAAATACAGCTTTAAGTCAATTCTTTCAGTATGCATTAAGTAAAAAAACCTATTTTTACACATAATTTTTTAGATTTTTTTCTTCTAGTCATATAGTTTAGGATGTGAAATGAATGAGGAATTTGAGGAAAGGGGAAAGACATCTTCTGCTTGTAAGGGATTTTGGAAGAGGAGAGCTCATGTCAGTACTTCACACTGCCAAGGTTCTTGCGTTGTAAGGGCAACTTTGCAAACGTCTATCCACTCGTACCCAGGCTGATTTTCTCTCTCTTTCTTTTCCTCACTCTTTTTTGAAACTGTCTGTTAAACATCACTGGTTTCTATTTTTTCCTTACCATCCCTAACATAGTAAAGGAGACTGAGGAGTTTCTGTTCATGGGCTGCTGTAATTTCCATATGGTTTTGCAAGGCTGTACAAAGGTGATGTGTTACTGCTGAGTCTTGGGACATGAGGCATTTGGCTACATTCTTGTGACAAAGAATTCATAAAACAGAATTTATGCGGTGCTTTATGGAACCAGCTGATTAACTGCAGCCCTCAATAAAGGAAAGATGCCATGTGCAATTGAAGTACAGGTATAAAAGAGCTACAATAAAGAAGATGCAAGTGAAAACAATATATCGAGCTCCTGAGAAGCAGATTCATTGCCAGGTCTTTGCATTTCAAAAGAAATTCAGGACCTGCTGATATGTGGTGGTGTTATTTCATGTTGTCCGACAGCACTGTTAAGAGCAAGGGTTTGGAAATAAACTCCTCCTGACCTTGGGAAACTGAATTAATGTAGTTTATGTTTTAAGCAAGCCTGGATTTGTGTGTCACACTCTAAGAAATAGTGAAGGCCACAAAGTTGCTCCTGCATTTAACTTACTATACAAAGAGATTATTTTCTTATTTTATGGCAAACTGCTACCAGGTTCCAAACACGTTTCTGTTTGCTTGGGCATAGTTTTTATCAGCAGATGTCACAAGAAGTGCTTCTATTTGTAAATACCTACACCTTAAGTTTGTCAACAATTCCCAATAATATTGCAATTATTTTTCGAGTTCCAGTTTCTGTAATTGGAAATTTTGCACATATAGATGAGTTTGAGATTCTCTGTGGTAGAGTTACTGTGTATATAAGGATTGTTAGGCCAATTTACTTTTACTAATGCTAAAGGCAGTGCTCCTCTCACAACTATGATAGTCAAAAATACTGTGGTTTTTTTTTCTCCTGGTGCTCCAAATACCTGAATATGATTAAATGTGTTACATTTTGGACTGATGGAATCCCTGAGAAAAGTGATGCATGAATTTGGACTGAAATGCAGTTATTTTTCAAGTAGATAGTCAAGGGGAGAATTCAGAAGCTTGTTTCACTGGTATGAAAAGGCTCTGAAAGTAGCAAGAAAGCTTTTCTTCATGAAAAAAATGGAATTAGAGTTAGCAGTACAAACTGTGAATATTTTATCATGTCCTTGCCAAACATCTGTCCTAAAGGAGAGTTAACAAATTGTTTCAATCTTTGTTAAAAAGCAGCCAGAAATGCAAATGTTACATACTATTATATTACAGCTTAATATTCTTGATGACAGCATGACAAACTTCAGCCTGCTCAGTGTTAGAGCATTATCCTTGGCAACATTTTGACCAGTGCATTTTCTTGCCCTAATTCAGATGCAAGAGAACTCCAGTCTCCAAGCTCTTCACGGGCTTTGAGTAATTGCCATTTGCTTTTGTCCTTCACCTCTCTGCTCTTCTGAAAACAGATTGTATTCCACAGCAGGGTTTCAGTGATGAGAGGTGAAGTAAACCCTCCTCTAGCAATTGGATGCTTTGACTTACTGAAGTCACTGCTGCTTGAAAGAGAAATTGGTTTCCCTTGAGAACATGTGAGCAATAAAGAAAACCAAAACTGTAGATGAGTTTATATAAGGGCACATAAAATCCAAATTCCTGGCTGTAGACATTTTTGTGAGAAGCAGAAAACTGATTTACTTATTACTTGGGTGGCCGTTGTATTTGTCTAAGGCATTTTTGAAATCCAAAGGCTTTTAAAAGTGTTTATTTCCCTGAGGAGACAAATGCAGTATTCTGTAGTGCAAGTCAAGTATGCCAGCCTTTAACAAGATTATGAGAGCCTTTTCCATGGGTCTGCAGTGTGAAAAACATCCTTAGCTGTAGGTCACAATGAGTAAGAGGAGAAGAAAATAGCCAGAAGAGATCCAGCCAGCAGACTGGTTTTATGGGTAGGTTGTTAGACTGGCTGTAAAGGACTGGTTTCAAATTTAAAGTGGTGCCTGCAAAGCAGATGGGTGCACACATTCTACTGGAAATCCTCCTCTTAATGCTCTGGGTCAAAGCAGTTGCAGTATTCAGTACTTTTAGGAAATTAATTTTAATAAAACAGAGTGCCCTGGCCTTCTGCAAATGACTTATTTTCCTCCTTCAGAATACCTAGATACAAAGCAAAAGTCAACTTGCTTTACTTGAGTCCATATCCCAAGCTCTATATCAAGGCTGAAGAGTGGCATTGATGCTACAGTGATAATTGCTCTGTAAGTGTCTCAACAGAGAGATAAGGCTCAAGGACACTCACCTGCTAATTCAAGATAATAAATTAAATAGAAATGAGATGTAATTTATGTTGTTAATAAGCCTCGTGTCCTGTTAGTAACATGTGAATCTATGCAAAATTATTTGTTTTGCATGAAGAAATTTAATGCCACATAGCCTAGCTACAGAATGTCCTTAACAAATTGTATAATTTTAATATCACTAAACACAGTCGAAGTGTTTGAATATGTTCTTAATTCAATTCCTCTTGCTGTTGTTAAATACTAACCAACATTCTTGTTGTGGGCACTTTAACACTTTGTGCCATCAAACCCCTTTATTTGACTTGTTTATGCTCTTTGCTCATGTTAATAGATTCAACCTCACATTGCCTTGGGGATTCACTTTAATGCACAGGTTAACAAATGCAGACCCAGTTCCTGTGACTCACACTGCACACATCAGGAAACCTCTAGCAGAGGTTTAAAGCTCCAGCTTTAACTGCTGTACTCATCTTCCTTCCAAACCAAGAATTACTGTCCTTCATGGAGAAATGTTTCAGTTGGATTGCCTGAGGGCTCTTTTCCAGTTCTTTTGTGTAGACACTTACTTGCTCCTGTGACTATTGTGTCATGCACAGGCTTTTAATTTCTTTTCAAATTTTGAAGATCAACGTCTCCTTTACTTTATTTAATGGCTGTCTTGGCTGTCTTCTGCTGAGAAGTGCTAAAATAGTTTACAGAGACCATCTGCCCTCTTGCCAAACTGGAGTACTTGGGTTCTCTACATGGCTGAGACACTTGCCAACTTTTCCACTCACAGCAAAGTTTCTTCTACCTTTCCCCATACATTTCTAAATATAATTTAGGAATAGCAGACAGTTTCTTATAAGGCTCTGTCTATGGATAATTTCCATATTTGTTCTCTTTCACTCTCCATTTGATTCCACACTGACTTTTGTATATGGTTGTCTTATCTTCTGGCCTTCTTCCCCAAAACTAGTACTATGCAAATAATTGATTTTTCAGTTTACTGACTGGACTGGAGAGTAAGGATTTGAGAGGGTAATTCTTCATGGTAAAGTAAAAGACCTTTTAAAAAACTACTTTAAAAATGAAATCTGACAGTTTTTGAAGCAGAGATATCACTTTAAAATGAATGAGCTAAATGTCAGTATTTCAGTGATTCAGCTTGTCAACCCCAATTTGTAAATTATTTTGATCATATAAAACTACATTTTCTGAAGCACAAACTGTATTCCAAATAAATATTATTATTATTAGTAATAGTAATAGTAATAGTAATAGTAATAGTAATTCTTTTCTACCAAGGAGTGCAGTAGCATCTCATCATACTCTTTATTTTCTTTTAGCAGTGATTTTGCTTGTAACTCTCCTTGATGTGTATGTAAGCTTTTGAGTTCCTGTTGTACTTCAGACCATTAGTCATTGCATTTGTATTTTAGTTTCTTGTTCACATTTTTGATCTATCTCAGCTCTAAACAGTGAGAAAATCATGGGAAGTTGAAGGAACTTTCTGGAGAATAACAACAGCACATTCTCCTAAACAGCATCGAGCATTGGCAACTATCACAGCACACGAGGCTAAACGGGCCTGGTGTGACCATCATATATTCTTTTATCCCTTAGCATCCTGTCCCCCAGGCATTTGTTCATTTCCCTGGGTCTCAGGAGATGCCCATTAATCCTTCCTGGTTCTGCTCAGACGGAACCTGTTCACATGGTGTTCAAATGCAGGTTCGAATGTCCTTGTCACTGGGCTGAAAAGGAGCCAGCATGACAGCAAACTTCCATTTCTCTCCTGCACTGAAGTAATTTAAGAATAGTTCATAGTTGTTCTGTGCATTGTCAGTGTTGTGACAGCTTATCCTTCCACATCAAGGAGACATAACCAGCTCCTGCATCACCACATCAGTGATTCAAATTGCTCCTTAAATAGAATTTGCTGGTCTCTGTTGAAGTACGTGGTAATGAGTTCCACAAAGCTGCACTGATGATTCTCACTTCTCTGTGCCAGAAATTACTCTTGACCATATTATGAAAGGAAATGGATGGCTTTTTTTTACTTAAGTGGTTTGAGTACTTAACATATATTATATACAGTAAGTGGTATTATCATTAGAAAAGACTCTTTTTTCTGTCTGTTCACAACTGTGTAACTTCAACTAGACTTTACATTTCTCAGTATTCGTGCCTTGTACATAAACATAGGTCTATGCCATACACATAGGTCTGGCATAGGTTGAAGGCAATATAGGGAATACCTGTTCTCAGTGGAGCTCTCCATTCAGGGAGTTGTCAGTTGGAAAATCAGACAGCCAAGATCTCTGCCTGCTGCAAATCCACAGAGCTCCATTAAAGTCAGGGCTGATTTTTATCAGAGGGACCCATCTTGGAGCTTTCATACCTCCTCCTTTCAACAGAAAAAAAGCCAGCTCTGAAAGAGCAAGAGTTTAAAGCAGTTCACTTAATACCAATTTGTAGGGATCTACATCACTATTATATATGTTTAGGGTTCTGTAAATGTTCTGTTCTTAGAAAATTAGAATGATGTATAATTTGCTGGTTCCCATAGCTACACTAAAGATGTTAACCACTGTTAACATGGAATGTAGAGCAAACACACTGTTAACAAATGCAGGATTTGTACATGAATTCAAAGGCTTATTACCATGTTTCTCTTCTTATCTCACACCTGAATGGCATCAGCCTGGGAATTATGCAAGATTGAATTTTCACTTTTTTCAAGAAAAGTGTCCTTTGAAGCTTCCTGAATGTGGTTTAAATACCTTTGATACCTGAAATAATTGTCAAATAATTGTTTGGTTTTCAAAGTATGCCTGAAATTGGGAAAGGTTGCCAAGTCCATCTATTATATAGGATTAATTCAACTCTTTTCTGTATGCAATATGATATGGTTTTCATTGCATATTTTTCTACCATTTAGTCCATGGCTGAATTTTCTCACTCAGTACAGAGTGTTGTTGTTTTGGCCATGTCAAGTTGCAGAGTACAGGAGCCAACAATTCCATCATATTTCTCCAAAGCCGCAGAGCCGAAGAGGCAGTAAAATTGCAAAGGGTGAAAAAAATACCTCATGCAGGCAGAGCAGCTGATGTGTGCTCTCCTGAAGAATTTAATTCTGGTGCAGTCCCTGCCTCTGATTTCCTTTGCAATCTTGCTAAGCCAGATTTTTCATAAAGGGTCATTAGTTGCATCTTCTAATTTTCCAGTTTCCTGATTTGAAACCCTGAGGCCTGATTTGCAGAAGTGCTGAGCACTCACAGCTGAAGGAAGTGGTCAGTTAATAGTTTTCATATACCATGGAAAAGCAAGTCCTCAATACCTGGAACTAGATATCTAAACATTGACTAGTAATACCTTTTTATATTTCTATTGCTTTGCTTTGTAATTCAAATTGCTATATAATAATCCCTATGAATGGTATAGCAGCAGCAAACAGCACTGGTGATTGATTAAACAATTCAGTTTCTCTTCAGAATTTAATTAATCTTAGCAGCTATTTACCACTTTATAGGCTACAAAGAAATAGAGATTATTGCCACTCTAGTAGGGAATAGAGAGGAGCTTCTCTGCATGTTGGTTGTGGCTGTTCCCCTTTCTGAAAGTCTTCCCAGGCATGAGAGCAGAAAGTTAACTTGCTTATGAGTTTCCAATCCTTGAAAAACTTTGTTCCCCCTTTCTTAAGATGAATAAATAGGACATGAAGTTAGAGCTTCATAGAAGCTTTGAAGCCAAACTCAGCAGTGCTTCATTAAGTGACCTCTCCCCTGCCCTCACAAAGACCCCTTCTAGCCAGAGCAGCACTTCCTTCTGTATAATAGGATTCCTTCTAAAATCTCATTAGAGAAGCGTTTTCTCCCTCTTAGGTTTTGTTTTGTTGTTGCTGTTGTTGTTGTTATCATTCATTTCTAAGCATTCTCTTGTAAGAAAGGCACACTATATAAAATTTTGTTTCTTTGTACTACAGTGGCCATCACTTTTTTATTAATCATATGACACTTCTGCTGCCCTTCCCTTCCTTCTGTAAATCCATGAGAATATTTTATATTATCACTCCTTGTGACATTTTGTACCCTTTGTCCAGCCCTTAGAATTTTTTTGCTACTGGCACAGAACTCATTCTAGAAACTGACCTACTTTCTTAGCCTATCTCCCCCTTCCTTTTCTTGGGAGAATTCTTGGGCCTGGCTATGGGACAGTAACTCAGGGCAGCACCAGAAACAAAAGGAGATGCTCTGGTTTTAGTGCAATCCATTCAGATGATGGGTGATAACATCCCTGTTTTTCCATGCTCTCCTTGGCTGGATAGATTGGCTTGTCCCTATTTTCTTTCAGTACTTGCAATCCCCTCCTTTCTTGTGTCATCCTGTGTCCCTTTGCAGAAAATGCCGCCATGTCAAACAGTAAGAGAAGATGGTTACCTGCCACTTCTTTTACTCAGTGCTAGGTTCACTCTTGATTACTTTTAAGTTTCACACAAAACTAAAAACCCTAAAACCATGGTAGCAGGAAGAGGATTAGCATTGGGTCATAATATACTATTTGGGGCTCTCAGACCTTTCGAGGGTGAAGGAGAGTCATCCACAGAGTCCTCCACATCTACATCAAGAGTAGATTATTTCACACAGGATAAATACATGTGAACTACTAGCAGATAAAATTAGGGGCTATTACACACCCATCTTTTTCTTTTCCCAAATTCTTGTCACTGGCCTAAGAACGGTCATTGTCATTTCCTTTTCTTCCTGCTTTTTTTCTGGGCTGCACAGTAAGAGCACTGAATATATATAACCTGTAAGGCACTTGCAGTATGAAGTTAACCTTTTAAAGATTTAGTATTTTGATTATTTACCATTCCACCTGTTCCTCTCAGATTACCAAGACAGCCAAGGAACAGGAGTGACCAGGCAGTCAAATTGTAGAACCATGAAAAGGTCACATTAGAAACTGTATAATGCACTTAGTGCATATTATTCTGCTGTCTCTTAAAGACTTTATGGGGGATTAAAAACTTCCCTCTTGTGACAGATCATAGTGAGAACTGAAAATGTCACAACATAAATTGATTTTATGTTAATGATTGTAGCAAGAATGAGAAATTATTTGAATACTACTTTTTACACAAAACCTTCTGCTGCAACATTGCAGTGTTGTGCTGCTCTAGGTTTTAGTATTCACTGCATGTTCAGGCTTGGGCTGGGGACTGAGCACTCCCCATGCAGGAGCTGCACTCATCTCACCTTGTGCTTGGCTCACCTGTAGTTACAGAGCAAACAAAGAGCCTGAATGTGTAAGTTGAAGGAAGCCAAACCAATAGCTTCATTGCTGTAAGCCTAACTAGCACCAGCACAACTGCTTCTAACTGGGCTTGGAGGTGAAAACCAAGCAAATCAAAACCAGTTTCTCTAGATGTTGGGCTCCCTGGGAGCTTGTTGATGTCCATCCAGTCTTGCAGTTGGAGAAAAAGCAATTCTGAATTTAGCTTGGACTGTGCTTTAGAATAGAATGTAGATGTATGCAGTTTGGGTTCAGGCCTGCATTATTTGCGTACTTTTATTATCAACTTTGCTTATTCAGTACTCTGTTCACCTTTGGGAGAAGGAGGGACTGGCACCCTCCTTATGTGTTTCTGGGGATCAGAATAAAATGTGCACAGTGATGTGGATGATCTGATACTGTCCCAGGAGAACTCGGGGAGTTTCAAGTGAACAAGTCAGGCAGATACTGCAGTGATAGTGCTGTGTTTTCATCTGTCTCTAGAAGGGATTAACTTCAGCAGAATAAACACAAAGCCACTTTTACAAGTAGCCTTATGATATCTGTGTGATACCCAGTGCTGTCAACAGTTTTGTAAAACAGGTTGGATGAGAGTAGTTCACAGCAAGTGGTTGCTGTCCTAAAGCTGCTAGTGATCTGAATTTTACCCTTTTTTGTTGTTCTTAGATGGGTATTGAAACATCTTTTGTAGAAAAGGCTCAGCAGTGTTTTGGATGTTGCACACATACCTAGATAATAAGGAAAAGATTAGTATCACTTAACCTAATTCTAACAGGACATCAAGATACTTTTCCCTAAAGCACTTTCTAACCACTTATTCTATTAACTTTCTGTGAATTCCTTGAGAATATAGTACTGGGTTTATCTGCACATGGAATCATTCTTGAAGGAAGCAGATGTGTTGTCTCCTGTCCATAAATAACTTCATACATAAATAAGCTTTACTGACACACTGCAAGTATTCTGAGAACATTTAGTAAAACACCCCACAGATTTGCAGAAGAGATTTTTAAAAGCCTAGTAATAAATGACATACTTAAGGAACTGACATATATCTGCTACAAGAAAAATAAATGGCAACCGCTAACAGTGAATAGAAGTTCTCTCCAAGATTTGCCACCTGTATGAAAAACAGTATAAAAAGGGACAAGGTAGACAGTCAGATTTCAGAAGTACCTATTTAAGGGTGAAAGAAAGAAAAAAATTACCAGAGTTACAACTTTGGAAATGGAAAAAGGTAGTTTCATAATATAATCAAATCACAAACCTCATTTCTGATTTAATTTTTTTCCTCACTGTTAGCTACTGGAACTTTGGGAGTCTAAATTAAAGGGGAAATGGCAGACTTCAGTTGATTCTCTCAAGAACTATTGGCATCCTTAAAGATGTAACTGATTCTTTTAGTTGGAAAATTGTGGGAAATGCAGGCACTGAGAGCTCTCAGTGCCTTGTACGTAGAGGCTGAGAGATAGAGATGGATTCAATTGAACCAAGAGACCTAAGACCTTGGAGAAAGCTTGGAGAATTAGAACATTAAAGTGAAACAGACATAAAACAAGAATATAAGTTTGCAATTTAAGTAGAAATATGTTTTAAGCAAACAAAAATATGTATTATGTAAGCAAAGCAGTATGTTTAGACAGTAAAATATTTTAAAGTTTAGCAATAGAATCTGTTGTAAAGTTAGTTAGAACCTTAAGATGCATCAATGTAAGTTTGTGAAGTGTTATATGATTAGATGAACAATGACTCATTGTGTCAAATCCACAAAAAGCAAAGCAATTAATGACTGGTGTAGAAGGAAGCTAGCAAGCTTTGTAGAAGTATGTGATAGGTTAAAAAAGGCATTGTAACTAATAATTTGGTGGCTTCTGATATTATGGCATTGGATGTAACACCTTTAATATTTCACCCTTCTATGAGACTGACACTATGAGGCAATAAACCATCTTTTAAAACATCTCTCAGTTGTCCTTTCTCTCATAATACTATTCTTAAAGATGTAACTGATTATTTTAGTTGGAAAATCATGAGAAAATTAGAAGATTTGAGACAATGAATGGCATGGCAATGAAACAGGAGCAGAAGGAAAGTCTGTGTCTCCTCATCCCTCTTATTACATCCTCTTTCCTAAGGTGTGTTCCCATCTTCCAACGCACCTCAGTCTCTTTCTTTTTGCACTCAGTCACTCCTTGGCTGGCTTACAGGTGCTCTGTGTGTCAGCATCCTGCACTTATGGGAGCTCAGTCTGTCAGGATCCCACACTCACAGGTGCAGTGTGTCAGCATCCTGCACTTACACATGGTCTGTGTGTCAGCACCCTGCTTTTATAGGTGATCTGTGCATCAGGATCCTGCTTTTATAGGTGATCTGTGGGTCAGGATCCTGTTTTTATAGGTGATCTGTGGGTCAGCATCCTGCTTTTATAGGTGATCTGTGGGTCAGCATCCTGCTTTTATAGGTGATCTGTGCCTCAGGATCCTGCTTTTATAGGTGATCTGTGGGTCAGCATCCTGCTTTTATAGGTGATCTGTGCCTCAGGATCCTGTTTTTATAGGTGATCTGTGGGTCAGCATCCTGCTTTTATAGGTGATCTGTGGGTCAGCATCCTGCTTTTATAGGTGATCTGTGCCTCAGGATCCTGCTTTTATGGTGATCTGTGGGTCAGCATCCTGCTTTTATAGGTGATCTGTGCATCAGGATCCTGCTTTTATGGTGATCTGTGCCTCAGGATCCTGCTCTTACAGGAGCTGTGTGTCAGCATCCTGTTTTTACAGGAGCTCTGTGTGTCAGCATCCTTCACTGTCCTCTTTTCCCAGCTCTTATATCACTATCCCAGCTCTGGTGCCAGCTGATCCCCTGGCAAAAAAATGACACTCTTCTGAATGTGTTGTGTGCCACCAGAACCTTCATTTCATCACTAGCAAACTTCCTGAGCACATACTGATTGGCTCTTTCCTGCCCCACATCCATTTGTTTGATCCTAACTCTCTTCTCATGAGAACAAGGCTTTTGAAATGGATTCTTTCCAGAAAATGTCTGTCTGCTTCTCTTCTCTGTATGAGCTGTTCCTGCTCTGAAGCCCTGATCTTTCATCCTATTTATATAATCTTTATTGTACATTATCTTCATCTTAACTACATAAATAACTTGAGTAAAAGATCATATAATACATATTATTCACTTTATTATAAATATTCACTGATAAATCTGCAACAGATTACTTCCCAGTATAAGCTAATATTCTTTAAAGAATGAAGGCATGCCCATTAACTAAAACAAAAATTTACATGGCTTCAGCTTCAAACCTGGTGCAATTTTATCTGACTTTTGTCTGATTTTAATTCAAGAATTTGCTTGCATGTGCAAAGCAATTTCCATTAGTTTCTTCCCATTATCTGTACAGCCCTGTAATTGCTGCTGTCTATGAGAGAGTATGTATTAATATTTTGTTAGACAAGATTGTAACAGGTGACTTTTTACTTTGATTTTCAGAGACTCATAAATGTGATAAAGAATAACTTTTCCAAAAAGCCAGTCTCTTTAAATTTCAGGTCGGTGTAGCAAGCAAGCAGGACTCCTGATTTATAACATTCCACATAGAAAGTATTGTGATTAGACTCTTAAAGATGATGAAATATTGCCATTAATACACAAGGAAAATAACCAGAATATTTTTTTCAATGCAGAGCAAAGAGACCTGCCCACATCATGATATTTGGTGGCAGGCTTATTTGCACCTAATCACATTTGTTTCAACGAGTGGCAAATAAAAAAATTACAAACAGAACATTTTGATTTAAGCCGGTGACCTTCATTCCCAGAAAATCTCAGTATTTTCTGCTAAGAAGTTTATTCTCTGAATGGAAGAAAAAGTGGATTAATGTGCCAGCAGTCAGCAATCTCTGCATGTAGATACCTTTGGCTTGTAATTGTTATTAAACTGGTTCACTGCACCCTTCATAAGGTGTGGAGTCTCTTGATAGGGGAGTAAATAGACCTCTGTTTATTCTGAGAAACTTGTGAACTACTGTAATTCATTTCAGATTTACAGATTCACAGTCTTTAAATGGATATTGTTTTTTACAAAGAAATGAGCAGCCAATTTTTTAACAAACCAGTGCAATTTAATTCTTATAGAATTTATCTGCCTATGGATCAACAGCATAACACAATTTTAATTATACCAACCACACTTCACTGAATTCCCTCATTCTGTAGCAAAGCCTTATCAGACTAAAGGTGTGTGAGATGTGTTGAGCTCTGCTGAGCCCTAAGTCACAAGGTTTGCATTCCCATCATACCAAAAAAAATAAAAAAGAGCTGATCACTTACACTTATGTCTTGGGGGAAGTGATACTTACTATTATATAGAGAATTAATGGAAAACACAAACTACTAAGTGCCTTTGTGGTTAACAAATCAAGTGCAAAACCATCTAAAATATATGATTAGAGAAAAAGGAAGGAAGTGTTGAAGCAGATCAGCAGCACTAGGTTGAAATAATTATCGTCAGTTGTTCATTATATATTAATTCACAGCTAAGTGGATTTTACTATTTGCTTTGCAGCACAGATATAGTTCTTTGCTAGTAAGGCTTTGTATCAGTCCACTCACACATAACTGCATCGTTTTCTGAATACATAGATATGAATTAATTGCAGCTGCCTTTGTTGTATCTAAGAGGAAAGAATCTGCTGAAAGGAGATCCCATCCGATGGCAGAGACCTGCAAATGCTGTCCCTGTGTCCCCGGTAAATGCAGCAGAGCTGTCTCCTCACAGCAGTCAGAGTGGGGGGAAAGGACTCAGCATCAGTACTTCAATGGCTTCAACGCAGTTTTCCCCACTTTTAAAATAAACCCATGGAGACGAATTATCTGATTCAAGAACTATTTTCCTCTATTGCATTTAAATATATTTGAGGTGTTTTTTATAAAAGCTGTGCAACCTGTTTGCTGAACTGCCTTGCTGAGCACCTGTTGAACCTATAAATCAGCTCAAGCAGAGAAGTGGAAGTAGCAATTCCCATCTGGTTTGGGGCAGAATTGAGAAATGGGTTGAAAAGAGAGGCCTGAGGGGAAGACTTGGCAGTTCCTTGACACCAGTCCTGCAGACAGCAGGAAAGTCCCTGTAGCTGCTCCATGGAGATTTAGTTTTGTGGGAAGCAGTTTGGGCATGATTTTGGCACGTGTGACTTTAGAGAATTCTGTGGGCTCAATGCCACTGGGGACATAGGAAACAAATCTGAAGCAAAGCAGACTTTGTTATTTGGTTATTAAGAATACTATTTATTTTATTCTTTTATATAAAATCATTAACTGATGGTGGTAGTTTGTCTTGCTTTTGAAGACTAGAAATAGCTAAACAATTTAGGGGGTAAAAAGTAATTTCAAGGAGTTCTTAGGAAGATTTAGTCAGTGATTTTGATTTTAAATGCATCTGTAAGGGACTGGAGAGAAGACAATTTGAAAAAGATATCTCAGTCAATGTGCTGTCACCCACCATTCGTGCTCCTTGGCATCTCTTGTAATGTCTCCAAAGTTTGACAGCAGAAATGGTGCAGTACAGTCCTACAGTACTTTTCAAAGTACAGATGGGCCAAGCACAGATGGCTGAATTGCATCCTGTGCAGGCTCTTGCTTAAACAAATATAGAATAATTTCCCTGACACTGCTGGGGTGTTTTTCAGATTTACATTGAACTAAATCATGCCATGAATTTTTGATTTCCTCTTTATCATCATCCATCCCAATTAGTGAGTTTTCTTTCTGACACAATGCCAAATTGTTATATTCATCTTCATATCCTTTGCAAGATACATTTTATGCATCTGGAAGGGGTTATACAGTTCTCTATTTTAAGACACCTTCCTTTTAACAATTTCCTTGCTTAGCTACTGAAGTAGTCAGATATTTGGTATGCACATTTCATGTAAAAGGAATAAAAAATATGGTTTTCAAGCAAAAAGTTTACAACCTACATAAAGCAAAGGGAAGAAACAACAGCAGCACTGCTAATTAAAAATATGCCATCACAGGTCAACAGTATGTGAAGTCTTACAGTCAGTGCCTCAGACAAGAACTGTTGTGTATTTGACTGGGTTTTTTGTAGGCATCATGTTAAAGTTGAGTTTCAGAAATCTCTGAACATGACTTTGCAGGTGTTTACAGAGAGTTTCTGACAGATATGACAAGAAAACCTGAAGACACTTGTTTTGAAATTTAGTGACTGGGTAATAAAGGCTGTCATCGTTAACAAGGAGAAGTCAGTGATGGCTCTGTAGAGGTTTGATTAGAAGTGAAACAGAAACTGTAAAGGGTCTCAAAACTGAGACTTACAGCTCATGTGCTCTGTGTGGGGACTGGGAGAACAGTGGGATTTTAAAATGCAAGGAGCAGAGACAGCGTGGTTGGCATGAGGAGCTGGGCTATGTTATCTCTGTGAAACTGTCTTTGCAGAAGCATTTTGAAAGCATATGAAGAGAAGGTGGTAGGACTCAGCAAGGTCAGAGGAAAGGGCATGAGAATAGGCAGGAGGAGAACTGATAAAATCTGCTTACCTATGAGAATGGATTGGAAATGATGTTTTAAAGTATCATTTACTGACTTTGCACAACATTTAGGCAGAGATAAGCTTGAGACAGTCCCAGGAAAGGTTACAGCCCCACTAAAAGCATTCAGAAAAAGGATGGGAGAAAATCTGCAGTGAAGGGATTTGAAGGCCAGAGAGGAGCAGTGTGGAGCTCAGTTCTGCCTGTGGGGAAATATCAGCTGACCAGTTGGCATTTGTGAAGTGTATGAAATTTAGAAATTTCAATTTGATGGGAAGAAGTCAATCCATCCATCTTTCACATGTATGTCTTGAAAACTGAACTGAGTTTGAATTTGTGGACAAAAGGAAGGTGGGGACAGAGGACGTCCCCCAGATTGCTGCAGATAGCAGGAATGGGACCTGCAAGAAGACAGGCAGAAAAATGTGGGAGGCAGAAACCTGAGAGAACAAGATTCTTAAGAAAACTGCACTGAGAGTTGGAGAAATAGAGGAAGAGGACTTGGCATCAATGTTGGCTGGACACGGTCCATTTGGAATGGATGAGTCTGTCTTTACTGGTGTGCAGAATATGGATGCTGAGCTGGGAAGGAAATTCTGGTGGTGCTTTGGAGCAGGACCCAAGGCACCAGAGAGGGAGTTGAGTGAGTTCCCAGACAATGGGGAGGTCACTGGGACTTATGGTAGAACTGTAGTAAGTAAAGAAGAATGATTTCAACATTCTTAAAGGGAGAAGTCACAGCTATTCCTGTACTAGAGAGCTTTTATTCAACAGTTTTACAAATGTATTCTGATGGCAGGGACAATGCCAGAGCTGTAGCATTTGCCCAGACAACATCAGTATAACAAAAGATACTTTTTTTTTTTAATTTAGTAAAATATACCAAGCCATTTGAAAGTAAACTGATGGTGAGAGCAAGAGGAGAGAAAAGTGGATACCATTTTCATTTTCTAAACAAACAGAATAATGATCTTTAGAATTCAACACAGCAGCTGTTGAATTTTTCATTCTGAGATAGCATAAAAGATACAGACATACAACAAACACAACTCCTACAAAAGCAACTAGGTGAAAAAGGCTCAGTGAGATGTGGATAACTGAATTTCCTCTGACAGAGAAGTGATTGGCAGATCAATAGCCAAAAAATCCAGCTCTTGAGAAATATGTGAATATTCAGCTACAACTCTATTGCAGATCACAGTTCATTTCTGTGCATCCCTCCACCCCTTACAGGAGCTGAAGAATGAATTTATTAATCTTTGTTGATCTATTGACCTCTACATTTATGTCCTAGAGTACAGACTTACTTTTGAAAATCCCGACTTACTGTGCATGGCTACATATTCTATCACACTCTATATACAGTGCAACATATGGAGAGTTGATATGAATCCTTTTGCCTTTAAAAGTGCATAAGAGAGGGTACTGAAAGGGGAAAACAATCAGTTCTTGTTCAAAAGCAGGTCAGCTCAGGAACTGAGCAGCCAATTTGTAAGCTGTGAGACGCTGCCAGATGTAAGGGTTCCCTCCATGACCCTGCCAGACCTCCTCCACTCCTTGTGCCCTGATGTCGGGTCATATTCCACATCTCTCACCTAAAGGAAATCCCAAAGAAAAGTCTAGTCTTTTGTTGGGCTTTTGCTGGCTGGCTCCGAGCTTGGCACAGGCTACCCCGGCACTGAACTTCCTCCCCACTAAGCACTTGATTGCCACAAGTTGTGCTCCCTGCACACTTATAGCTGTGTCCTCATCACCCCCACCTCGGTGGTATCTTCAAGAAATCCTTTAGTCATGTTTTGTGCTGCTACCTTGTGACTGTCGGCTGTAAATACACCAGTGCCTGAGTTCCTGTCTCCTGGCTTTCCCACTCACCATTCCTCTGACACAGGAGAATATACAGACTTGTTTTCATAAAATGTGAGTGCTTGAGATTTTTTTTTTAATTACAGCTGAATTCTGTTACACATTAAAAAGGCCTTGTAGGATGAGTTAACATTTTCACTTAATAATTTTGACAGTGCAATATAGTACAATTGAATTAATCAGTTTTTCCTGAGTTTCTGTTACAGAGATTTTTGAGGGTCTCCGTTAAATCATCCTATTTGCAGACTGATTACTAGGGAGGGAATGCATCATTCTGAGTTTAAATTATCTTTCTGGGAACAGATATTAATATTTTCTTTTTTTTTTTTTTCCTGCAGAGACCTGTGGATATATTCAGCTCTGTGTTTTCAAAATGTTTTCTATTTTTGTCTGTTTAATGGAGCATGCCAAACATTCCTCAATTTTTGCACTTTAGAAATCTGTAGGAGTAATTTCTTTTCCTGCTATTTTTCAGAAAGAAGGATTAAGGATTTGCTTGACTTTTTTATTTTTTTTCAAAAAGCATAGAGTCTTTCATGCATGAGAAGTTGTTTCCTATGCTTGTCTAGCATGTTGAGCATGATAT
The DNA here is from genome assembly GCF_963662255.1 of Cinclus cinclus. Classification (NCBI taxonomy): domain Eukaryota; kingdom Metazoa; phylum Chordata; class Aves; order Passeriformes; family Cinclidae; genus Cinclus; species Cinclus cinclus. The sequence continues at coordinate 13,225,775 of NC_085059.1, forward strand.
GTTACTTAAAGAAACCAACTTCTCGGCTATGCAGTGCTGAGATTTAGAAGCCTGGCAAAGGGTCAGATCTCTGAGGGACCAATCTGGTGGGACAAGCAGTGCTCAGAACTGCTTGCTTTCTAATGCAGCACAGCCATGTTTCATTTCTACTTTCTAGGAGTTAAATGGTCTTTTTACTGAGTTCCCCATGAGGATTCTGGCCATGAGATCTGGAGCACACAGGGTATTTTTCTGCCAGCTCAGCCCCAGCTCCTCGGTCCTCAGGAACAAGCAAGATGTCAAAGCTGTTCCTGTGTCTGGGACCAGATGCTCTCTGCCCAGAGTATGTACAGGTACTTTGAATCAGGAGCACGAGCACCTGACATTCGGGCTTGGACTCTTTTACAAGAGCTATTGAACTAAAATTTGGATGATTTAACGCCTGACTTGGGGACAGCAAAGTAGTTATCCTGCTGAAGGTCACATTCGATCACTCGAGTCATGATGAATATGAGAGCATAAGACAGCTCAGGGGAAATCTTCGTTGTTTTTATGAGACAGTCCAGGATCCCACCACACTTGTGGAATATATAGGTAAAGGGGTGTGCAGGGAATTGGTTCTTTTTCCCATGTCTTCTTTAGTAGAAAATAAAAAGGATCTATGTACCATATTAAGAAATCCAAGGTGTATTCAGCCTGGAGAACTGCAAACTCTGCTTTCTTTGTCACTGTGTGAAAAAGGGACAAGAAGGAAAGAGAAAAGGAAGTCTTTAATCCCTGTATGTGACAGTACTTAGACAGGTGCTTTCCAGATAAGGTATCAAACTGTCAACTACCACACCCAGTTGTGGTCTGCTCCTTAGTATGCAGTGGAACTTTGGTAGAACTTTCACATTTTCTCTGTACAGTACACTTGCTTTCTTTTCTCTCTTTCCACAATCTGTTGCTTTTTAATCAAACCAACAACAGCAAAGGTCAGGATTTATAATGCAATAACATTAGGTGGGAGTGCAAAGGGGGAGCTGGAACAGAAGCTGGAAGCCAGTCATAAGCCATGGCCAGCTCTCTTCTTTCTTCTTGCCGTGTATCACTTGTCCATGATCCTTCATGGACATTAATGTCCTCCGTGTCTACCATCTCTATACACATTGTTGGGAATATGTAATGTTGCTCTTAGTAACAATATTCCATTACTTTCTATCTCACAGTTGTCAATAAATCATCTGTTAAATGAATCAGGCCTTGTGAACTTGTACTGGCAAGATTGATTTTTGCATGATGTTTCTTTAGGAAATGAATTAAATCTTAGAAAGAAAAATGTGTGCACAGTGGCAGAGCACGCTTTCACAGAGAGAGTATGATGAATAGAAGGAAAATAGAGTACACATGCTTCAAAGAGCACATTCTTGTAATGATGCTCAGTACTAATATGATCTGAAGTAAAGATGGTAAGATCAGAAGCTTTCAAAGCAGAAAGATTACCATTTCCTTTGAAAGCATTATTTACTTCAAAATCCTGAGATACTTTTAGATATACATTGTGTTTTTCCATTGTAATTTACCTAAGTCTTTCTTTTTTTTTTTTTTTTTGGCTTTCCTCTGTATCCATCAAAATAATTGGGCTTTCAGCAGTGCTACTTACAGACAGAGGGTATGAATCCAAGGGGTGATTTTTTTTCTCTTTACTGCGTGCCTTTACAACAACTGAAGGAGGAAGATTCTCTTGCATCATTACTTGCATGGGGGCAGGTCTATGAGTCTGTGAGCAAGAATGAATATGTGTCCCGTTCACCTGTTGGTCCACATCCTTAAATCCAATCTCCTGTTGCTGTCAGAGAAGGCTTCAGGAAGAAAAAAGTTCTGGTGACTTCTCCAAGATTTTCTTAACATTAGAAGTGCTTTTTCTATGATCAGTTATAGAAAGTGTAGTGGGGAATTATTTTTGATCATTAGTACCGAGGCACACATAGGACAGCCTGTGGTTATTAACTCACAATGAAACGATGAGACTTTGTTGCCTTTATAGGATGACTGCTTTTGCTGACAGTGAAAGGGATAGTAAATGGTACACTTAAGTCCTGTCATCTGCAGATATTTTAATGTCCAGAAGTTGTGGCGAAATGGGAAAAGTACATTCCAGCTCTATAGTGAATTTAAAAAATTTAAAAATTGAAAGGTATGGAATGTGAAAGGATATCCCTGCATACTTAAGGAGCACCAAAGGAATAGTGAAATCTAAAAGGCATAAGACAACTTTTGGAGGAAGATTAAATAATATATTCTAAAATTATTTCAACATGTGACACCTGAAACTTTCAGCTACCTACATAAATTCAAAACCTTGGAAAATCAGATGCAAGCCCACAGCCTAATTTGAATAGTATGGTCTTCATGTACTGAAAGCTGGGATTTGAACTGGACGGTCTGATAAATAAAAAATCTAGGCAAAATACTGTTTTCACTAAAGGATGAATTCCTGTAGGTAGCTCTGTGCAGCGTTAGAGAAACCAGCACAGCCTTGGAGTTCCCAGTTTCAGAGTTGCCACTGATATCAGAGCTGCTGATACTTGCACAGTGTACAGCCTTATCCTGTATTCCAAATCCTCAGTCCTTCATGATGCCTGGCTGGACTCTTTACAAAATTTTCTAATTGCAAACACTGAGAACATTGATCCACAGCCACTCTGATTAAATAATTATTCTGAAGAGCACTTCTGTTTCCTGGCAGAGGATGGAGCTGGAAGAACCAACACAGATCTCCATCTATAGCCGTGCTGCTGCCCCCTCCCAGAACATTTCTCTTTCCTCACCCATTCTTTCAGCAGGTACAAGCCAGGAATTCAATTTTCTTCAGAATGGCCAAATTTTAAATTAAATTCAGATTATTTTTACTTTTGTTTAAGCCATCAGCAAGTCAGCATCTAGGCCTGGGAAAGGGGAGGAGGGGCAGTCTCCTTTCTATGCAGCCTTTTCTCCTATTCTTTCTTTTGCTCACAGACTTGCCTGTGCTTTGGGGAGATGATAATAATTGCATCTACAAAAGCTTACAACTGTCCTACAATGCCCTACTATCCTGTCAGCCTGGCCACTTTCAAAGCTTTCTCAGCCACAGTTCCAGGTTTTTTTACAATCAAATTCCTTCCACGCAAGTTGTTTTTATCTTTGGAATTGTACAGCTTATGGTTTTCATAATGCCACAGGAGGGTTTTGATCTCACTTGCTGCTTTTCTGTTATTTTGGACATTAGATATTTTACTAGTGCAGATATTTTTAAAAATAGGGATATTTTCAATAAACCATATCCTCAAATACACAAAACTCAATCCTGCCTCTAAAAAACTTTAAAAATACACAAATGCACATCAAGAGCTGAGAAAAGAATTGACATTTCTTTAAATGATTCTTCAAAACATGCATTGGTAGGAGAACTTTGCAACTACACTCCATACTTTTTTGAAGTTATTGATTCCCACAGCTTCTAAGCACCAGGTGCTCATTAATAAGCCCATATCATATTTTTCTTTACTCTGTCGAATGAAGTTTTGTAGCTACATGAGGTAATACATGTTACTGTAGGCAAATAACAGACAGTGAGTATTTTGAGCTGTTTTTATCTACAGCCTTCTCTGACATTCAGCTCATCTTAGCAATCCTCTTTTTAATCCTGGAGAAGTTTGTCTTGTGCTTTAGCAGCACTCCAACTCTTTGGTCCTGAAACATAGGCCAGAACAGTGTCAGTGACCACCTCAGCCAAAAGCACCCAAGTTTGTTAAAAATTGAGCCACTCAACCACTTTGCCAGGGTAGATTCAGGCAAGTTCTCAAGCACAGGTTCTGTAAGGGAGGAGGTACTTATTCATGTCACCACCAGCTGGGTTCTTGTCCTCTGGGGAGTTTCCACAGTCCCTTTGCTCACACCGCACGACAGAGTTGTCTGCCCAGAAGCCAAACCCCTGCTTGTGATGCACTTTCTTGTGTATCTAATGAGGAGTGCATTCTAATGAACCATCCCAGACAAGTGTGTTTGCTCACATACCGACTGCTCTTTGCTCCTGTTAACGGCACTGCTCTGGTGTACAAATGGCTCCAATAAAATCCTAGTCGGATCATAAATCCGTGCAAATTTGGTTCTCAATCTTCAGGACTATTGTATTTCCTTAGGGTGGTCTCTGCTGCGCTTGGCTGTTCCCCGAACGCTGGGTCGCAGCGCTGCACGTCCCTGTGCTGCATTCGTGTATTTCTGCCTTTGCAAGGTGCAGTAGTGCAGAGATAGTTCTGATTTCCTGTCAGGGGATCTTTGCAGTCCACAGGGGAGCTATCTTATCACATTTGCACTTTCTTATTGAATTTCAATCAGGTTTCCCAACAATTTACTGGAGGAATTCCTGTGAGATACCTTCAAATGCTCCTAGCCACATGCAGTCCAACAATTCCTTATTTTCTCTTGTAGGGTTGTCTGTGTTTTCTCTTTTAAGAATAATTCACCACATGACAACATTTTATATTAATGAAGCCCTGGTGGTATCAGATGTGACGACATTCTGTGGGGAACAGAGAAAATAAGCGCAGGGATATACTTAGTATAAAGTAAAAATCAGATTATGTGCAAAAAAGTTAATGAGGGGGAAAACCAGCTTCTTCTGGCATATGCTGACTCATGAGTACCTCTCTCTCCATCTTGCTCAAGCACAGGCAAATTGGATTTATCTGTCGCTTTTCAAGGGTCCCTCAGGGAGAGAATAAAGATGGTGAGCTCCAGTAAAAATTAAGTGAATCTACTCAGTTGTTTCCCCCTTTTTTCTGTTTGATAGAGCACCGGTTCCTGGAAGAAGGAGTCTTTCCCATCACTTCCTGGGTCCCTCTGCAGGCTTTAGGCTGTATCCGATATCCCGGCAGGGATTCTAGGAAGAATGTGGGGTGGGGTTTTTTCTTGTGAGAAAGCAGATCAGTCCTAGTGCTCACTGTCACTCTGAAAATGCCTTGTGCTAGATCCACTCAGGCTGCACAGTGAGAGCCCTGCTTTTGCCTTTCTGTACAATATTCTGCAGGTCGTTTCTTCAGGTAGAGCAGTGATCATTATTGTGAGGATGGAGAGCCCAAACATTACTTCCAAAACAAGCATATCCAGCTCACACTGGCATTTGGATCTTGCTGCCCATAAAATAATATTTTTTCACATTAAAGAATACATAAAAACCCCAGTGGCCAACTGGGAGCTCCTTAATTTTAGATTTGAATGAACTTAAAGAGATGGAGTAGTGTCAGAAGAACAGAATTGTGTAAAAGTAGTTTTATCCCATGAATCACCTTCATGTGTTTTAAAAGAACGGCATCAAATAATAATGAATATCTCTTTTTACTATGACACTTTACAAAAATTATCTACTGCCACTGTTTTGTTTTTTTTCAAATTCAGTTTAGATCTGTGATTGCATAAGGAACTGTAAAGATTAGAGGTCTCTTACAGCTCATTTTATATATAGTAATATTTTCAACTTCTTTTTGAGTAGTGGTGCATGTGCTTATGCTTCAACATAGACATTCTGTGAAATCACTCTGTGTTTTCACTTTTTTTCTCCTATATATCGTATTTTCATTTTTATTCTTGGCTGTTGCTTTCCTGCTCCAATTGGACATAAATAGATCTGCCCATTTCTTCTCAAATACTGTCAAATTATTTATTTTACTTCCTGAATTTTCCTCTTTCCAGCCCAAGGCCATTTTCTTTATGAAAAGTAGCAACTGCCCTTAACATCACCAGCTCAAAGTTATTTCAGACTTCTGTAACTCAGAACATTTTTACTGAAGATCAGAATCTCATAGTTCTCTTTGTTCAGCTAGTGGAGCAAAACAACCTCCTGGATGTAAAGTTCAGCAGGTTGTCTCTAACATTTTCATCTGTGGCTTTGGAAGGTCTGTGGGAAACAATTCCATTTAAAGCCCAAATATACACACTATGGTAGCCTATACTCTGTCTAAAACAACCGTCCCGCAGTTCCTTCATTTTAACCACAGTGAGTTTTGTTTCTACTCTTAATTATTCTCCCAGCTTTGCTTATTTGTTATCCCCAGTGCCTTAGAGTGGAATATGTGCTGAGCTGTCGGCAGCAAAGTCAAGTATCTGTGCAAGCCTCCCTTGGGCCGTGAGCTGTGTGTTTACTTTAAACACTGCTTTAAACTCAGAGCAGTGGTCAGTTTTTCTAAGAACTCTGCCCTCCTGCAGTGCTGGATGGGCCAGTGCTGGACGGGCCATGGCTAAAGCCAACTGGAGTCTCTTCTCTGAGATCTGTGGAGGACATCTGTTCAGAGTAGAGTGTAAAAAAACAAAAAGAGAGGGAGAGAGAGAGGGAAGAAGGAAGGCAAGAAGGGACATGATGACTATAAAAGCCTTTTTTTAATCGGAGCACTGCATGAACTGTGGGAAAAGTCCACTCACACATTTTTATTTTCTCTGCTTTAACTCTATTCCACTTTTTGGGTGTTATGACATAATGAATGAGGGCATTAGAGTGAGCTGGCAAACTAATTTTGGGAGGCTAAGAACCATGCAGGAGATAACATTTTAATTAGTACCTGACACGGCCAGAATGTCACAAAGGACATTACTCCCACAAACTTCCTGCTTGTCTCTGACAGTCCCCCCACCATCATTATAGTTTGGATGTGTTTAAAATAAAACTCCGGGCTTCTTAATCACCTGGCAAACTTTCCAGGGTTTCCACAATTAATGTGAGCACAAAAAGAGGTAGCAGTAAGTACTAGGAAAGCAGATGTACATTTTGCCTCCAGCTCTAGCAAGGGAGCTTTGTAGCCCTCAATCTTCATTCACACAGTTCTAGCTGAGCTTTGTGTTTTAAAAGTGCCATTTTAAAGAAGCTTCAGATCAAAGCCTATTTCTTCTTCCCAATAACTCAGCTGCTCCTGTAATCATCTCAGTCTGAACTGCAGGATCTTGGCGTCTGCTGCTGTATATATAAGACAAGGCAAAACAAGTGACAGAAGGATCAGAGGTGGTTGTCAGCATAGGTGTCAACCCTGTGGAAGAATAGCCAGCGAGTGCCAAAAATGCAGTGAGACAAATATATTCACATAGAGGTTTTTCATGAAGTGTTGGTGACTACAGGAGCGATTTTACATGTGAGCTGTTCATTGATTGGAACAGTAAAGCACGTTTGGAATGCACTACCTTTCTTTATAGTAACAGCAAACAATCCATTCCTTTCTACTTCATAAAATTATTGGCATAATACTTCATTTTTTATTGTTATAAGAAGTTGCCTGAGGCCTCGATGAAAAGAGCAAATTAGGGCATTACTCCTTCCAGCCACAAACAGTGAAATACTTGTGAAGGAGATTATCACCAGAGTTGCATCACTGAAATATCACATGTAGAACACTTTGGGAGTCATCTACAAGTCACACAGACGTGTGTGTGTTTATATGATCTGTGTGGAGTTGGATTGGAAGTGGAAGGTTAGCACAGTCCTGAATTTATCTTGATGCTTAATTTCAAACCAGCTCCTGCAGCAGCAGTGTTTAGAGCACAATTCTGCATTTCTGGGAGCAGACCCACCCCTGTAGCCCGAAAGATGCTACAATTTTTTAACTGCCTGTTTTAATAATCCACACATGTGAACACAATTATGGCAAGGTGAAATAGGATGGTGACTCACCTACAAGAAAATGTAATGATGTTTGTTGGAGAAAGCGTGGTTAAAATTGCTGCTCTTTCTTTTTACAAAGCATGCAAAATACAAAGATAATATAAAAATTAGTACTTGGAGCAAAAGATCTCCTGTCAACCTCCCTCCTGAGGTACATTTCTATCAAACCTTTTTAAGAAGTGTTGCCCCATTATCTTTAAATATGTTTTACCATATAATTTTGTTGAGTTAATCTTCAAAAATACAAAAATGAGAGCTTTTCCTCTTCTGAATTGCTGAAATAATGCCTGTCCTACTTCTAACTGGAGGAATATATCACTATTGGGCAATGTCATTTAGGTTTGTGCTATATCCCTATCTGACAGTGAAATTAAATATTATACTGCTAATTTTCACCACCAATGTATATAGATTAGTATCTGTAGAGCTGCAGAAGTCCATAACAAAAGCAGGCCCATAAAAGCTTGAGCCTTTACAGCATGCTAATGGCCTTCCATTAGGTCAGATTAATGCTTTCTGCTTGGTGAAAATAAGTATTTAGCAACAGTGCTTTCAGTTTGTGAGGAATAAATAACTGCTGGACCAAGTGCTTCACCCTGCGGAATAAATCTGCACTTTAGGTGCTTGTTAATAAATCACTTCTGCAGGATGATTTGTCACATGAGCAGATGCAGATCTGAGGATGTTGTTGGGCTCTCAGGTCTCACATCCTCCTCCTGCATTCTCATTGCTGAGACTCAGAGAAGGGACAGATTCTGCCCCTGCTCAAGGTCCCACTGCCACCTGAGGTGCCTGGACTGTGCTCTGGGGTCAGGTTGGTGAGCTGGGTGTTACCCAGCCTGACTCTCCATCCCTGGCTGGAGCAGCAGCCATCCCAACCTGCTGGTCCTGGGGAAGCCATGGGCTGTGAGCAGATCATCAAAGCCATCAGCGGGGAAGGATTCAGGAATTAATGTTACAGGAGGATATGATATAGGAGGATATGATATCAGATGGCTGCTAAAGCAGAACCTTTGTTGACATCAATAAAATAGCAAGGGTAAAGAACTGTGGGTTATTTTCTCTTTAAAAGGTGTAGGAAATGAATTGAGGCCAGGGTCTCTTTTCTCCAACAAGATACACAGCACTGAAGATGCCCATTTACATGTGTTTGCACTTGGGTCTGTTTCACAGCACCAGAGCATTAAATGGTTGTTGACACTTGACTGGACAGGTTTCAGTTGCAAGAGAGGGGCTGTGGAGAGATTCCTCCCTTGGTGATTCTCTTCAGTCTGGGTTTTTAAATCAGTGCTTCAAGCCATGTCAATATCCATATTGTTTGCAACCCCAGTGTTCTCTCCTTATAAATCTTCAAATAGCAAGAGACCCATTATCACATCCATTCCTCCTTCAGCCCTGTTCTTCTCATCTGAGAAATGTGACTTGATACTTATATTAATAGTGAAGAGGTACATTTGCACTGTATTCTTCATGAAGAGGGTTCTTAAAAATGCTTTATAACTCTTACTAATATAAATTTATATATAAGGATCTCAGATGAGGGGCTCCTCAGACCTGTGCTTTTTAATTGTTTGATATATATCTAATGGGCCCTACCACTAGAAATAAAACATTAAGTGCTCTGGTTCCTGGATGCCAGAGCACTGATTTGTTTGTATGAAACTCCTGCCCTATGAATATCAATCCACTTTGAAGTGTCCCAAATGTGCCCCAAACCAAACAAATTCAGAATGATTATATGCCTCTGATAGTGTTCAAATGAAATAAATAAAAATGAAATGCAGTTCCATTGGGCAGAAAGGCAGGATATTTTTAACCAGGCATGGTAGCATTAAAATAAAATTTAATACAAGAAATGTAAAATAAAAGGATACTTCCTCTATTTTAATGCGCAGGAGAAAGCAAGATTGCGGGCATTAAGTACTTGAATAGAAATTTAACTGAACTTTGCATTAAATATTTGAAGTCTTGTCCAGAAATTTATTATTCACTCCATATTAGTAGCAAAGTTGGCTCCTGTTTGACTCATGAAACAGCTTTTATTCTAGTGAAGAAAGACTGCAGTCCTAAGAGAACCTCAACATCATACTACTGTGGAATCATCCTTAAGCAGCATGCTTAAGGAATATCTCCGTTATTTACAGAAAAACTGTGCAGAATGCAGAAAACTCCAGATCTGGGCTTACTGTCAGTCATGCCCAGATCAAATTCCAAAGGAAATCTGCAGGGTTTTTGGTCAGTGAAAACAAAAGCAATAAATTCACCCAGGGTTCACTCTCAAACACTGCCGTCAAAAAAAAAGCTGTTTCTTGACATGGCTGAAGTTACAGACATGGAAAAACTGTAAAGGCTTCACTACAAATGGCATTTTACAGATCCTGACATGTTTGATTGGCTCAATTATACAGAGGGCTTGTTTCAAGTCTGTTTTACCATTAATTACTTCTGTTTACCATTAATTAATTACTTCTGTGCCACCTATGCTGTGCATTCAATCTTGGTTTGTATTGCAGCTTAAAAGCATGGATTCCAATTACCCCAGTCAATGCAGTTTACACCAAATGACCACTTTGTGAGATTTATTTTAGAGACTTTATTTGGCCCTGGGGAGTGCATCCTGCAGGGTGCTGAGGCTGGGAGAGGAGGTGAGTGTGCTCTTTGTTCCTGCCCTCCATACAGGGTGAGTTTGGGAGCAATTCCAGTGTCCCTCAAAGCATTTGGCTTGCTTTGGGCTGCTGTGGTGTCTGGAGTTGCCTTTGTATTTGGAAATACAAATCTGAATCAGGAAAATGGTTCTAGAAGGTGTTCTCTTGATTTTTTTTTTCTTTTTCCTGGGCCTTGACTGTCTGTGAAGTTCAGTGTACCTGTCCAGAAGACACCGTGAGGGGTCAGGAAGGCACAGGAATGTTTGTAGTCCAGAGTTCCAGCCCTGGCCTCCTAAAGGTGACCTGTGCCACAATAATTATTTAATAAGTATCAGGTTTGCACAATAGAACTATATTGCTCACTTCTTGGACAAACGAAGCCTCTTTTTTTTCACCCAACTTGGAAAGATAATTTACCATGAGTAAAAAGTGACATTAATTCACGTGAAAAAATAAAGTGGCAAGCTTTTTCAGCAAGGTAGACCACTTTACAATTAGTATTGCATTTTTTTTCAATTTATTTTACATTGATGGGATTTTTTTTTTTTAAGACCTGATTTTCCTTACCTGGACTCAGCTTTAGAGGCATAGTGATCTTCATATTTTTATCTTGCATGGGAAAATTTATCAAACTCTTTCAGTGTTACAGAAAAAAAAATAGGAAAATCTTTCATTTTCTCGCCCCTCAAATTTAGAAAAGGCTATAATTTCTATTTTTAACTTCAAAGTTATTCCTGTCCCAAACTGAAGTGTGAGAACAAACAAATCCTCAGAACAGCTGTGACATATCAGCAAGTTCCTTGTCACTGGAGTTGTGAGTTAAACCTGAGAGAGCTGTGGGACTCAAGTCTTCAATAAGGTATAAGGAGGGATACTATAATGTGCAGTGAGATGGAGAAGACTTATTGTGACTGTGAAGGATGTCTGCCTCTATGACATAAAATCTTGCTCTCTATTTCAAGAAATGTCATTTAAAATGCAGAATGGATGCACAGCAGGAATAATAAAATTATCTGAACATGTGAATTTTAAGCACTAAACATGATACAGAAATAAGAAATTTTTTTTTTGAGAGAAACTTATGGCTAATGCAGATTTCTTTCATAAAAATATTTGCTTCTGAAGGACATTAATCTCAGAAATTTCTGGAAAAATTAGATACTTCTCAGTAAAATTTATAAGAAAATAAATGTTTTACCTAGATAACAAAATGGAATTAACAACCTTCAGAGGTGGTAGAGTTTCACTTCTAATTCACTAGAACTAGAGCAACATAGCAAATTTTTTTTGTACATAAATAAGTATATATATTTTCTATTATGGCGATAATAGCCTTATACTAAGCCAAATGTGCTTATAAATTATCCCTAGCATCTTTTTCAAGTAGCATGTCTAGGCAAGGATGCCCCTCCTCCCCATCTGTTTGACTGATATTTTTCTCTGAAATCCTAAAACGTGAAAACATTTAAATTAAATAGTCACATAGCTCTGATTGCCAACCTGCGAGGAGCTCTGCGTGGCACTTCTTCCATCACCAATTGTATCAGCTTCCAAGGAAGTACTTGAGTACAACTTATAATTCATGATTACTTACAATTTCTTTTTATCTTGCATCCTTTTCCCTGACCTTCTCTTTTTCCTTCAGAGCTCTTAATGAGGAGAACTTTACAACCATAAACACAATTTTTCTAATGGACTCTCTGGGGAGAGGTTTTCCCCTGGTGCTCCTGACTCAGTCTGGTGTTTTGTTCTTTCCTAGCTTGCACAGACAAAGAGCTGAGGAATCTGGCTTCGAGGCTAAAAGACTGGTTCGGTGCCCTTCACGAGGATGCGAATCGTGTCATCAAACCCACGAGCTCGGAGACAGCACAAGGCAGTAAGAAACCCCTTTCCTATTGACCATGGGGTGTTGTAGGAGCTCCCCAGCCTGAGAGAACTGAGCTGAGCACGGCTGCTGGTGCTGCAACACCCTGTCAGAAGGTGCCAGTGAATAAATGCTGTTTTCTGAAGGAGCTGCAGTCCTTCTATCCTCTCTCTGGCCCAAACTGCTCTAAAAACTGGCAGTAAGAGACAGAGAGACTTCCACAAGTTAATCAGGCAAATAACTGTCTGAAGGCCGTGGAGATCACCTCTGTATGGATAACTGAAACTGCTCAGGGACTTTTCTCAAGGTCTGGGGTTAATTAATAAGGTGTGGTTTGTGTCTGTATGGTTAAATTCCATCACCCTCCAATTCAACGTGCCTGCATCCAAATAATTTCTTGGGGTTGGACTCTGGTCTCTGCTTAACCACCGGTTTTATGGCCAAGCATTTTCTGACATAATGTCAGTGGCATAAGATGAAAATGTGGCCTAAAAGCATAGGGAACGTTATGCCAATGTTGGAAAAAACTCACTTAGATTTACTTTAAAATTTCCTGCTAACACTTTATGTAAAAGAAAGAATAATTAAAACATCCACATCTGAGCCAAGGAGCTAGAAGAGTTAAATGGTCGAGAAAGCTGTAACCCATTGTGTCCAAGGTATTTAATAACACTATCTTTGCCTCCTTTGATGCTTTTTTTTTTAAAGAAAAGAAGAAAATGAACAGTCTAGAGGACATTTACTCTCTGTGGGTTAAGCCAACATGACTGATTTTGATGTCACTTAGCCACCAGGGAGGGGAAAGGTTCAGGTAACAGCATTAAAAGAGGTCATGCTCATAAGAGAGCAGATACAAATTCACTTTCTGTAAGGACTCATTAATTCTTTTTAACAGCATGTCCCAAAACATGTGGGCCCTTGGGCTGAAAAATAGGGTGCACAAGTTTTATCTAGGTGTGTGCCTCACTATCACTTCACTGATTCTCTGGGATGAGCTGTCTAAAGCCGGGGTCCAAACCCAGAATTTGAAGGCTCCAGTCAGCTGCCACGTTTATGGCTCTGGTCACCCTGTAGAGTCCCACCACAGAGGCTACAGGGGCACTAAAGCAGACCCAGAACATCAGGATGGGCATTTTCTATTAGTCCAGGTCTTCACAGCCACCCTCCTTTCTCTTGCATCTAAGCTGGGGTAACAACAGGTTGTCTCTTCCTAAACAGACAATATACCACAGGCTGCATTGCTCAAAACTATAGTCAAACCCAGTAATTTCATCACGAATCTTACAACTCTGTGGTGAAACAAGTCGTGTTCTGTGTAAATGATCTTTTTTCATGTGTCCCTTATTTTGTACAGTATTTACAACAAAGTTAGTATCTTTAAAACCATATGTTCTACTTATTTCTGAAACCGTGCTCCAAAAAAAGATATTCTCAAGCAGAGGATCTGAACCACAGTGTAAAAAGCAACTGGATGTACAGCTGATCATGGCTTCCAGATGTGAATTCATTTCAAATCCCTTGACAGAAAGCCTTAGAGGCTTTAAACTTTGAAGTCCCTTAGGCCCAGAATCACAGGAAATCTCATTTTATCAGATTGTCAAAAGGTTGTTTTCATGCAGATGATTCGTGACATCCTCATGATGACCTTGCCAGAGGCCAAAGACCAAATACAATCCTAAAGGTGTTGAGGGGGTTTTTGGGGGGTTTGGTTTTGTTTGGTTTTTTTGGTTTTTGGGGTTTTGGGGGTTTTTTTTGGCTTAAGCATTTCCCATGAGAAATACATTCCTGGTAATTCTGCACTGTTTGCTCTGATTCACAGAGGAGCTGTTATCTTTTTTTAGTTTAGTTTGATTCCTGGCAGCTTTTATTTGAAAGGCTGCCTGATGATCTTCACTATTTGATCTCAACAATGTTTATTTTTAGACTCGTGACTTAGCTTGGCACATTTTCTTCTTTTCTTCTGTATCAGTTTAAAAAAAAAAAAGACGTTTTATTTTATTTTTTAATATTATGAGTTTAGATGCCTAAACCATTTTTGAATGTCACAAAACTTGGGGTTGTTTTTCTTTTTGAGTTTTTGCAACATTATTCATTAATGTGCCAAATTCTGCAGCTCACATTCTCTCTGGTGGCGCTGAAAAAACTCACAGGGTGAGGACAGCACTATTTGGCTCTCTCCAACTTCAAACATTTGCAAAAATGAAAGACACCTTAAACAGGCTTCAGAATTCAAAGCAAAGCTCACATACCCAATCTGTAGAAAAGAATGTATGTGAATCCTGGCAAACAGGGCACGCACAGCTCTGGAAATACACTCTGATGTACACACTGCCCTTTTTATGGCTCTGCATGTGTTGCCCTCCTCACCACACACATCACTTCATTAAACTGGACTGGTTTGGTTGTGCCTGCAGAGTTTGAAAAGGCATGAACATCCTCAAAGTATTCCATTTTGGATGTGCCCCCTTGGCAGTAAAAGGAACTGATGGTGGGATGCCATGACTGTGATGCCTCGGACACACACTGGCTGTCTGGAGAAGGTCTTCCAGCAGAGATTTCTCTATGCTACATTAATTTTTCAGGATGTTAGTGTGAGTGTAAATAAGCATTTTGAGTGTATTATGTTCACCCCCAGGTGAAGAAAAAGTAAGCTCCTTTTTGGTTTTTATTGTTTTTTTTTTTTGTAACTCTCTTGAAAGGAAAAGGATGAGGGAGATTATTGTATTTAGATTTCAAACCTTCCTTCCCTGAGCTCTCTGCTCCCAGCAAAGCACTGTGGGCCAGGTACTTTGTTTCTGAAGGCTTTGTGCAATTAAAATCTCCTCAATAAATGATGTAAGAAACTCAGGGACATGCTTGGACGTAGGGAAATAATAAAACTCATTATGTAGCAAGATCAGATTCAAATTGCTCCTGAGCCTGTTGATAATTCGTAACATCCCTGTATTGTATCCAGAGAGTCTCTCTGGTTGGAGTGGGTGTTGTTTTCCTTTTACTAGAGATCTATGCAATATGAAGAATTTTTTTCTGGGGAATATTTCTTCTCCTTCTTCTTTTTTTTTTTTTTTTAAGCAATGGGGGAAATTAGGTTAATTATACCCCTGTTAATTTAATTGTAGTATACTTTAATAAAATGAAAATGGCTTGTATAAGTCAACTCTTGAAGGGAGAAAATAATTCTTTCATGCCAGAAGGTGTGTTTATTTTTAACACAGATTTTCACCTAAAGACTTTTTAAAATTTAATTCCATTTTAATTCAGAGGAGGTGGAGTGTTTTGTGCGTTAAAGGGATGAGAGACTTTTGCATGTAGGTCACCAGTTTGATTTCCTTCCATTTCTGTAGTGAATGAAAGTTGTCAGGATGCTGAACAGCTGTCAGTTGGAAAGAGGAACAAGATGGTCTCAGTCCAGGTCCTTGTGAGCAGGTGTCCAAATGAGAGCAGCCACCACTTCAGCTGACATTAATTGGCATCTGTGTTGGCAGCCTCTGCCAAGGAGCCAAGAGGGATGTGGAACCCACACCATTCTCCTGCTTCTCACCAAAGGCACTGCAGCAGTGCACTGATGAACAGAAAGATGCAGAGAAGTTCTCACTGAGATTGCTTATTCTGAGTCTGTTGTGCTGGAAATCCAGCCTCTTAATCAAGCACTGAATTCTTTACAGAACTATAGTATATGGTGTATTTCATCCAGAAAAATGCATCATATTTATAAATAAGTATCTCAAAATACTCTAAAAATAAGTTAATTCATTCAATATCACTTGGCCTCACCAGGCTGGTGGGAGCACAGTGACCTCCTGGTGAAGGTAAGTGAGCTTCAGAAAGCATTTTTCATCAGCTGGTTATGCCATGAGTCAGAGCCTGTGTTGAACATTTAGGGGACATTTGGCTTTCATTCCTGGTACTGGGTGCTAAGGGCATCCAGGATAGTTGGGTTTGGGCTGCAGATGTAAAGCTGCAAAACGTCATTTATGGGCAGTATTTTTACCAGGAGACAATATGAAGTGGAGCTACTGTTGACCTTCAATGACATATTGTTAGTGAAAATATTAACTTTCCACTGGTAACTATCATCTAGCTAAGGACTTTCTGTCACACCTACCACTTCAATATTTCAGGACTTCCAGATCACATTGTCTGATAATCCAGCACTGTTTAGTAAATGTAATACTTAATACATCTAATAAAAAATATATATTTATTAATATAAATATATTTTATGTAATATAGATAATACATAATAGATAAATTTGTATATATATAATTATTAGATATATAATACTTAATAAGTCTAATCTGGAACTCTGGTCAAAGCAGTGAAAGCTCCATTGTTGATAAGAAATTATAATCAAAACCTCTTCAGCTAATGTAATTAACTGTCTGTCACAGATCAGCTTTGTACTCACAGCAGTCACTACTGGTGATTTTCGCAGACAGATCCATGCTGAGGGCAGGCTGGTGGTGTATTCCCATTCTACACACAGGTGGAGATTTCCCAACAGGGAGGAAAACAAGACTCAGAAATAATCTATAGACACTGTCAGGGGCAAATTCCAGGATCTCCTCCTTCCTGCATTGATCCCTGCCAGTGAAGAGATGACCTTTAGAGACCCATCAGGCCTGAACAACACATACCATACTCAACTGATCATACAACACACCTTTCAGTTACTCATCTTTTGCAGCAGTAAGTACCACCATGGTGTGTAAAGTCCATTGCCAGAGAGAGCAGCTGTGAAGAAAAAGAGCAGACATTGGAAACTAACTCTTTTTCTCCTGAAAACTCTTAAACTGGGATAACTGGAGCTGATTCCAGCTCCACCATGCAGTTGAATGATCCACCCCTGCCTGATTGACTATTTTTAACCTGCCCTGGGGTGGGGAATCTGGCACCATACACCTGCACAGAGCAGGACTGTGTGCCCTGCTCCTGTTGTTCTGTAAAGGCAAAGGTGAGGAATCTTAAATCCTTTCACTTGACAAAAGATTGCACAGTGACCAAATCCTGCTTGCCTTCTTCAGATGGCATATATAATTGAAGTCAATATTTCTAATTGCGTCAGCAGTGCAGGCAGCTCCCCCCTACATCTATTCACACAGCCTTATTTTTTTCTATTGTGCTCAAACATGATTAGATAATGTTATGGGAGATAACAGCATAAAAATGTGATGAAATGTTCAGTATGATTTCTCTCTTCCCTGCCTGAGATGCCTCTAGCCCTGAGGAAATGGCATTACCTTTCTCCTTCCTTAGAGAAACATGTATTATAAATGACACAAACCTTCCCATTAGTTAACCCTTCTGATTGTCCCTCTGTGTCACTGACAACCTTCAGCCACAGCTGCATACAAAAAACACAGCTTCCAGCAAAAAGCTTCTCTCCTTTGGATTAATGCCTAAAATAGCAAGTAGGGTGCAGAGCTTGGACAAACTGTCAGCATGATTCCAGCAACATCTCAGCTTTCACTTCAACAAAGCAGCATCCTGAAAGGGGCATGTACAGCAAATAAAGCTAAGCTTAACCTCTTTCAGTGAAAGTTGCAGCCAATGGAAAAAGCTCATCAGGCTTCTCTACTTGGCCCAAGCAGAGGGAGCAGTGCACAGGCAGGTTATTGCTCACAGCTGCAGCAGTGTGAACAGCAGAGGCCAGGGGTATCAGGAGCCCTCTTTCCCTGCAAATCCACAACCAATGGATTCATGTTTCTAAGTCCTGGTGAAAACCGATACCCTTGCTATCAGATTTATTATCTCTGTATTACAAATATACTTCCTTATATTGTAGATAACTTGGAATTTAGTCTAAGCATTGAAAAAATACCATGACAGTGTGGATTTATAGTGCCTCACACCACTGTTTTTCTGGAGACTGCAGGATACTGGAATGTGTATCTCATACACACAGTGGGTATCTATATGCATGACTTGGGCTTTCTGTGATAACCACTGCTGCTGCTGCTGCAGTCTTTGAAGAATCTGGGCTATTAAAATGAATGATGGTGATGGTTTCCAAAGCGCTGGAAAAGCAAAATCCTGTATTGCTGCAGAATCCTGGAGGCTGCAGGAAGAAGTGGTGCTGGTTCAGCATACAAGAGCATGGGCAGCTCTGTGCAGCTCCAGCAGAAGCAGTGCCCTCACTCAGAGTGGTGTAAGGAACAGACACTTCACCTCTTCTCTCCCCCTGCCTCCCCCAGACAGCTCACAGCCCAGATCAAAGAGTTTGTTGTCACAAACCGCAGATAGGCCTTTGAAAAGTGAAAAGCAAGGATGAGAGGTAGAAGATGAGAGCACAGCAGGAAAGAATGTGATCAGGCAACTAGAAGTTAGTCTGGGAAACAAGATTTAAATTGCATTCAGACTCAGTCTAGTTTGAAAATGTAGTGGATGCAGCCTTTTCTCATCACATTTCAATTTCCTGGAACCAGGCCAAGACTCTGGGACTAAGGACTGAAGGAAAAAAAAAAAAAAAGCAAGGATTTTTTGAGTAGAGATAACTTTGAATTAGAGAAACCAATTCTGAGTCTCAGCCCTTTCCACCCCACAGCTCCCACAGAGCGTGAATAGTGCTCAAGTTTGTGCTTGGGCTTTAAGCTTTACACAATCAGTTCAGTCTTAGGATTTTGTTCTGCTTTGGGCAAGGCAGTTCAATGTTCAGAGTCCAGCCAAAAAAAGAAAAGTTGGCAAGGCTTCACCTTAGCAATGGTTCCTGTGCTGGGGGCATGCCAGGGTTCAGCTGGGGAATATTTGCCTGTCTTCTTACAGGATTTGACACCAGCATCCTACCAATCTGTAAGGATTCCTTAGGCTGGATGTTCAACAAACTTGACATGAACTATGACCTGCTGCTGGATCCCTCGGAGATCAGTGCCATTTATCTGGATAAGTACGAGCCGTGTGTCAAGCCACTCTTCAACTCCTGCGACTCCTTCAAAGATGGGAAGCTTTCCAACAACGAGTGGTGCTATTGCTTCCAGAAGCCCGGCGGTGAGCTCTGCCATTTGCAGTACCAAGAGGAGCTGGTTTGGCTCTCCCTGTGTTTCATGGCCTTCCTGTAGAGTTTGCTCATTGGCAGGCAGGTGTGCTAAAAAGCCCTTTTCCCCAGCGCCAGCGTGAAAGGGTGTTTTGGAACCGTGTTTATTGTCACAGATGAACTATATTAACATCCCTTGATCATTAAAGCAAACAAAGTAGTAAGTGTCAGTGCACACGCCAGAAATAAGCTTTATTGCTGACAGAAAGCTCAAGAATTTACTCCTTTATTAATGCAGAACTTAGCCAATTAGCAAGTCATAAATCAGAGAGAGCTGGCATAATGTCAGTTTGGTGAAGAGAGGTAGAATGTTTTAACAATTAAAATACCCCCCAAACACTACTCTCAACTACAGTGTGTTGGGTGGGTTTTTTGTTGTTTCTTTTGTTGTTTTTTTTTTCAAATTAGTGGAGCTAATGACATAAATTTGTTTTTGCAGTACAGTACCAGCATATGGGCTTCTCTCAATCCCAGGTGTACAGTAGCCTACACTTCATGTCAGTGGTGAAGCCAGTCATTACAGTCTGTCCTGTACCATCTGGAAACTGATTCTTATACATTATATTTTAGGTCTTCCTTGCCAGAATGAAATGAATAGAATTCAAAAGCTAAGTAGAGGGAAGAGTCTGTTGGGTAAGTTCGATTACTTGCTATTCATTTGCTCATCTAATTAAAGCTTCTGTGATTATTGTAACTTTATATGCAGTAATGGTTTTTCAATTAGAGACTAATGCTTTGAGTCGGGAATATGCAGCACCGAGTAGGCCTGACACTATGAAATTAAACAAATAATGAGATAGCAACACACAGAACAGGTGTCAGCGTGGCAACGGGTTCAGAACTAATTTACAGCTCTCCAGAAATGCAAAGCTTTGTCTGCACAGAGCTTAATACTGCCTTCATCACCTCACAGGTCAGAGTAAGTGGTGGGAGACTGCTTGGTAGTGAAGGCTCCCATTTTTGAAGGGTGACTGAAGGTGCACAGCCAATGTGTTCGTGTTCCCTTCCAGTTATGGTACAATGCAGGCTTTCCTTGGGGTTCAATTTTGCCTAATCACTCTTTAAAATACTTCAGTATATTCTGTGCATATGGAAACAGGAATTCATAACACCTCATTTTAGGCAGCCTGCAGGATGCTTCATGCTGTAAGATGTGGTCATGCCTGTCCCTCTCTCTCGTGCTTATTGAGAGCCTGAATTGAATCATGACTTACATTGCTCTGATGGAGGAATTTCTTGGTTTATTTTTAAAAATTAGGTTAAATAAATCCCCATCTGGCATTTTCCCATTTAATTGCTAAAAAATCAAATTGCTGAAATGAAAACATTTTAGGTGACTAATTCTCTACCCTAAAATCACCCAGTGATGTGTAGCCTGGCATTAGTGTGCTGGTGTCATGTCGAAACTTGTGTCCCAGCACATTTGTGCACACAGCATCCAACCCCTGAGGCACAGCAGATGAAATGTGTGCTGGACAGGTGAAAGCCCCCGTTAACAGCAAGCCCTGCACTTCACCCTTGAGGACAATGACTGACCTCAGCCCAGCTGTCAGCCCCATCATGGAAAATGTCAGGTTCCCACATCATCAGCACCTGCAGCAGAGGGTGTGCTGCTTGGTGCCTCCCACATTCCAGCCCGGGGTTCCTCCATACTCAGCAGACCCTGCAAACAGCTCAGCTCTGCCAAATCCTGCCATTCCCAGATGCCACTGCCATTTGGACTCAAGGTCCAGGTGCCTCGTGAACAATCCCAGTCTGGATTCATTGGTTAAATTAAGAATAAACATTCCTAAAGGTCGCAGGGACTGTGGTTTAGATCCATCATCCTTTCATAGCAGGTTCACGTGAAGATCAAGGTGTTTCAGAGTTACAGCTCCTGCTGTTCATAGCTGTGTGAGGAAAGGGAGGATTGATCACTTGGGGTATGTGTACTCCATTCAGTAAATATTCTGCATTTGTGTTCAAGGCAGTGTTGTGGCAGAGGAAGTCACAGTGTTCTCTGTCTCATGGGTGTCATGATTTTCAAAGCCAGCTAAAAGAGTAAGAAGCCCAGTTGTTAATAGATAGCTTTGACTGTCCCATATTTATTTTATGTTTTGCTGTTATTTTCTATGTGCAATAAATGTCATCTAGGTTGAAACATAAGTAGTTTATTCTGGTGTGGGGGAAGAATGATGCCTGGGTTGCAGGTAGTTCAACACACAGGTGGTTGTAGCACATGTCACTGGGATCTGATCACAGTAGCAGGAGTAAAATGACAAAGTAAAAACAGTAAGAATGGTCCCTTAGCACAGATAACTTCTAGTGAACTGTATTAATAAAAAAAAAAGATTAGAAGAAGAATGAAAGTGGTGAAGCTCAACAAATCAAGGTGTCAGGCATAGGTTGTTCCATATGCTAGAAAATTATAATACAAAGAGGAACTCTTTGCTTCACTTACCCTGAAAGTCTTCCTGCATAATGACACCTGTCTGGGAAGTTATAATTTGATATCAGAGCTATTTATACAGCAGAAAATATTATTTTTTCTCTTCGCTGACTGAAAAATCATTCAAATGGAAGCCCAAACATACACATGACTTGTACCAATGGTAAGGTTGGAAAAGAGAGACAAATATTTTCAGAGAAACTAATGTTTAATTATTCTCTTTCCTCCTCTGATCCTGACATAGAGAGCACAGCACTTACAGTCCGGGCAGCAGCATGAAGAATGGTTTTGTTAGCTTGTGTCCATTGATAAAAATGATGACTTCTGATATTTCCTTCTCTGTATGTTTTTCAAAATACATGACAATTGCAACAAAGTACTTCAAAGCCACTGCCATTAGATATGTTGAATTTGGAGGCTTTCAAATGAAGTCTAGCATTCCATGAATTAAAAAGTAAACAGCACTATTCATCTTTTCTTACCAGATTTATCTGGAGTACAATTAACTGCAGAGACTGTACTTTTAGAGCATACAGCTGTGCAGCCTGATAATGCTTCTCCCACACCGCTAAAGTAATAAATTTCTGCTCGCATCACTGTTTTCTCCTGTATCAACCCTGTGGATTCAGCTAATATAATAGCTCATACCAGGAGCTGTGTGCTGGCTAGCACTTAATTCTGACAGGCTTTTACCTGTGTGCTTCACTATCTTTATCATATAATTATTCTCCTCCTGTTCTCTAAGGAAGGAGAGTATTATATAGATAAGGAAATGATGCAAAAAAAAAGAAAAAAATAATAAATAAAAGAGGTGTAGGTCTGGGTCCATAAAGAGGAAACAAATCCAACAGTGCTGTTCAAGTTTGTGTGGAATAACTAAACCCTTCCCAGGACAAAGGGAGATGGGGAGGCAGGATTCAGTAGCTTGAGTCAGTTTGTGGGGAGTGACTGACATTTTGTGATGTCCAGGCTTGTGGAGAAGCACTGCCTGTGCAAGAACCTCTGAAGAGGAAAGCTCCAAATGTTCCCTGATGCCAAACCCAGAAAATGGTCTGTCTAGGTGCCATGCTCCAGGATAGCAGAGCTTGTAGCCAGCTTATTTCTAATGAAGACAGGCTGATTTGTGTGCAATTCACAGAGAGAATCACCACATTGTACAGCACTTGTTCCCAGCAATTCTCTATCCTCTCCAGATTATCACCTGCACCTGACACATTGGAGAGGACATGCTGTATCTTCCCTCTGATGGTTGGCAAATACTGTGACATTAGTATGCATAGCTAAATATCTAAAACTCCAGTGTTACATACAAATTTGCACAAATTTCCCACGCAGAAGGAAAAGTGCCTTCCACTCTTCACTGTGACCCAAAGTGTGATTCCATTCCACACACAGTTAGGTTGGCAGTGAGCCTATGCCAGAATTTATTTTTAAAGGCTTTATAGGTGACATGGAACATTTTCATGCTTTACAAGAAAGAGTGAAACTATGCAAAAAGGGCTGTTTCAAAGAAGGAAAAGGTTGCATTGCCCTAGGAAAAGAGAAAGCATGAGACACTTTAAAATGCAGAAGCTGTTCTCTGCTCACCCTGTAATGCCCCTGAGGTCCCCACTTTGATCCTTCCCTGGAGCCAGATGCTCATCAGATATAAAATGGCAGCTCTAGTGACAAGGGTACAGATATGCTGATTTACACCAGGTCCAAGTCAGCATCTGAGCACTTTTCCCAAGGTTGTGTATGGTTTGATAAACACCTGGAGTGCTTATCAGAGACAGGACATGAGCATAAATATGAAAAAATACCTTTCCTAATCAATATTGAAATAAAGTTTTGGACACAGGGTATTAACTTACAAAAACCTGCCAAGGCAAATACATAAATTTGTTATTAAAACTACTGTTATAAATAATAAAAATGAATTTTTGATAGTTGCTAGCATGCTTACATTTACATGAGCATAATGGTGGTACTAGCAAACCTGCTGTAAGATCTTTGACATTATTAAAAATTCTCACTCATGGATGTGGTCTCCAAAACTGATCTGATATACAAAGATTTCTGCAGATGTTCAAAGGTTTCTCTTCTCATCTCACAGACCTGTATTAGCAGCACTCAAACATTAGACAAGATCTGCAGAGCAATGAGTTTGGATATTCATATACACTTTGTGTAGCTCTGTGTGCATGAGACTGTCACTCACTTCCACTTTGATATCTTTTATATGGGAAATCTGATGACATTTGGGCAGCATCTTCTCATTCATTCTTTGCTGTGAGAAATGTAGTGGAAGTGGCCCCTTTGATGCATGTGCTGTCTGAATAGGTGCTACACATGGAACTAGTTAAAAAACTTTACTGAACCATCAGTAAATCACTGGTATCTTTGACAAAGGAGAAAAGCACTTTCTCAAAAATCGTTTGAGACAAGAAATTTGGGGGCAAGGGTGTGTTTATGCCATGTTTCAAATTGAAGCAATTGACAAAGATGGGAAAAATGAATGTACTGACCTCCAGGGGGAATAAAGCTAACTCATCTCGAAGGACAAGAGGGCTTTTCATATTGAAGTACATTTGCTGTATCTGCTGAAAATGGTAGGAACAATAACATAGGTTTCTCCTGAGAGTTTCCCTCTCTGCAGAAACCAGAATGAACCACACTCTACAAGGCTGAAATATATTGGTTTTATTGTGAGGCAAAACTTGGGCTTCAAATCCAAAGACTTACTGATTCAGATTCTATTGTCCCTCTCTGTAAAGTCTGCACAGTATTTCTTCTTTTATACAAGGGAACTCTCAGTAAGTAAGGGGATGTTTCTGAGATTAGTATGAATAGCAAGCAGATGGCAGATACCTTCCAGGAATAATTAGTGCTGTGGAAAGACTCATGTGATAAACACTGAAGGAGTGCAAATGGAGAGAAATGCAGAACTAATGAAGTTGGGGTAATAATCCAGTTGGGAAGAAAAGTTTAAAACCAGGAGTTAAATGTGAAAAGGCTCTAGGGGAATATCAATCATTCAGGGACAGACTGAACCTCTCTCTAGGACTGTGTGACACCCTCCTCCGTGTCCTAGATTTGAACAAACATTTATACACTGTGACCGGGGTGTCTGAAAAGAGTTAACCAGAAATCATTTCTTCCCCCTTTCAGACACCAGATAATCACATGTATTTCCTTTCCAACATTGTCAAGATCTTCATGTATATAAGTGCTAAGTTCCTAATACCCTGTCTGTGTGTTTGCTCCTGCAGAGGATTGCATTACTGAGCACACCTTATATTTTATTCAGGTGCTTTCATCCCCCGGTGCAATGAGGAAGGTTATTACAAAGCCACGCAGTGCCATGGCAGCACGGGGCAGTGCTGGTGTGTTGATAAGTATGGGAATGAGATTGCTGGCTCCAGGAAGCAAGGCACAGTCAGCTGTGGTGAGTAATGATCTGCTTTCCTCAGAACAGGCTAATTAACACTGCTGTAAGCCCTGCCATTGCTGTACCACCGAGTATGATAACAAAAGGGACAACAGGGAAACATGAGTATCGCAGCTCAAAGTGCTCCTCTGTTTTCCTACTCACACTACAAATGGGGCCCTCATGAGTCCTTTGGACAGCAGGGGTGCAGCACAAGTTAACAGGCAATAACTACTGTTAAGACATTTTTGCTATCAGCCTGCAAAGTACAGTTAGTGATATTTAAATTAAGGGTCTGGGGTTGCTCAACATGGTTATTAAATATACTGTTCTGTATTCTCTGGAATGCACGTCTACTGGAACTTCATATATAATGCCTTTCCAGACAAGGAAAGGCCTAAATGTGTAAAATTATATATATTACAACCAAGCCAAATAAAATCTCTGACAGGACAATATTATGTAGGTAAGTGAAATCACCCATTAGCTGTGGTGCCTAGACAAGGAAGATGTCACCTACAATCCTTCAGAGTGCTTTGGGGATGGTTGTGAGTGCAGCTTTCTTTTCTGAGAAGGAACAGAGACCTAGAATGCCCAGAATCACATCACAGATCTTGGATTCAAGAGCTGCATACACAGAGTGAAGTTTATGCACTCAAATAAAACCATTCTTTGGATTTATTTAGCTTGGTTTACAGAGGTCTGACAGAATGAAAGTTTTTACAAAGGAATAATGATTTTCTGGCCTGCATGCACGTGGTCTAGAACTTTCCAGTCAAGCCTCTAGGAGGAGGACAATGCATAGGGGGTGTTCTATGCATGAAAATTTTTCAGTCATTTGATATCTATTTATCCCAGTTCAGAATGAAAATTTAAATTTTAAGGTGGTTTCATGAATTGCTGAACATAACATTGCAAATGACAGTGGCTTGCATGACAAGAATAGTGATTAATGTGGAATTTGGTGTTCTGTGAGGAAATGACTTTTCCTGCTCATTTGTTTCAGAAGAAGAGCAAGAAACCTCAGGGGATTTTGGCAGTGGTGGATCTGTTGTATTGTTGGATGATTTGGAAGACGAACCTGAAGCAACAAAAAAAGACAAAGAAGGAAAACTGAAGATTCATGTAAGAGCAGCTAATGAAGATGATGAAGATGAAGATGATGATAAGGATGATGAAATTGGTTATATATGGTAGTGTCCATCATAATGAGGACTCACGTTTTGCACAATATTGCAACTCACATCATATCTCTGCAATTGTATCTGAGAGTACCTGGCACAAATATTCCCTCTCTACTGAGTTTAATCTTGTATAGTCTATTTAATTTGGATGGCAACCTTTTTTCCAGCAAGGACTGTTTGGAATACAGCTTTTGTTCTGTTGGTTTAGGGGATTTTTGTTCTATCCACAGGGGCAGTGAGTTTTGTTTCAAGACCATTTGGTGTCTTAATCGTCACTTGTACCACTTAGGAAATCTAGCCTGTGAAAGAATCCTGGAAGGGGCTCAAAAAAACAATACAAAGGCTTAGAACCCCCTCTCATGTCAGAGAATTTATGTCATAAATTGTTGCCTGGATCATATCAGAAAAAGTTTTTTCTTTCATGAAGAAGTAAAAGTAGGTGCCTCATTTTCTAGTCCATATTTATAATATCCCAGTGAATAATAAGTCTCTTTTGACATGCTGCCTACTACCAGGGGTTTAATCCAGAAGAAAACCCACTGGCAGGACTTTCCCTTCCTTCCATTCTCTGAGAATGAGTCCAACAGGCTTAGTCCAGCTCACACTTAAGGCAAAACTCCCACCAGGGCACAGATCAGCTCACTGACACTCTTTAATTCAAAAAGGAACGTGGCCTTGATCTTAAAAGATGCTAAGAACCTGCAGCTGTCATGGACCAAGCCCTAGAGGCAGGGGACAGAGTTCATCTGCCTTTCAGAGTGTTTAAGGGAAGAGTATTTTGTGAATTCGAAGCATCATAACCATCCCCAGAGCTGTTCCTCAGCTTCTGTCCGAGCTCGTTTGTACTAGGAGTTTCTCTAACAGCACACAGGCAGCTTCTGCTTCCAGCTCACACACCACAGACCTGTCTGTTCTCCATTTAGCAACCCTCCTTCCAAAGTTAGAATGCTGTCAAAGACAAACCCTCAAAAGTAACTGTCACTTATTTAATGTAAAGATACCTGTGTAAAAAAGCAGCTTTAGGTGGTGGTATTTCATAAGCATAACCCCTTGGCTCAGTGTGATGCTGCACACTCGTAATACACGCTCCTGAAAAAGAGTAGAATTAAAATCCAATCTGTGATTCCCTTGATACCTCCCATGTATTCAAAGATCTTGTATCAGAGGATATTGACATTACATTATTTGCAGTGTCCTTTCTCATGGCAGTTCTTGGATGCAGTAATGTGCTGTGTTATTATTTTTGCTGTTTTGTGAAGCAGTAAGAGGAACTTTAACCCCACTCTTGCATTAGGATGCAGGTGTAAATATTTTAGCAGTGCCTGTGGTTGGCCAGTGTTATTTTGCAGAATGAAAAATGTGTTTTTCAAAATAAAAACTGATTAGATTTTTTTTCTGAGTTAATGGTGGATATAGAGGTGGAGACAGCATTGAGTCACAACATGGTTGACTACATAGTCAGTTGAAAGCTGGAAAGTACCACACTGATTGGCAGAAGTCAGGTTTTTAGGTACATTAGCCTGGGGATGTTGGCTCTCAGCCCTCTCGGAAGCCAGTGCCTCCCTGGCAGCCCTCTGGGTAGGACCTCTGCTTTCAGATGTGATCAGAAGTGGAATTCCTTTCAGGTACTGTGTGCCACTGGGGCTCTCCTGTTTTCTCCTGTTTTATTTCCTATTTATCCAGATCATTAACCTGAGAACAAAGAGCAAGCCTGCATAATCGTTATTAATGGAGAAGGATGTGTAAAACCATGAGGAATTTGTTTCACGCCCCTGCATCCTCCCAAAAACCTGCCATCACAGTCCTTTGCAAAAGGCCTGCAATCTGCCCTGCCTCAAATAAGTCCCTTTGGTTTTTCCATAGCTTTAGAAAAATATATTTAATAATCATCTTCCTGCACTGCACACAGACACACACACAGAGACACACACGCACGTACACACTTTTTCTATTTGCCTTTCACAGAAATCCTGCCAACTTGCAGGAGGAACAGATAATCCAGCATTTCTGTCTCCCTAAATATGATTTTGTAAGAAGCAGTTGAACACCATCAGTAGGTTCTTTCTCAAATGTCCTGTCTAGTTTTCCTCTGGTGTTTTTTTAATTAACCCCATATTCTCTGGGTCTGGCTCTGTGGAAGACCTGCCTGAGGCACAGAGCTGCCATTTCATTCTGACATAAATCCAAGCTCCACAATCAGCAGATTATGCTTATCCTCCTGACTGGACTCACTCTCCACACAGAGCTAGGGGGGTTTTGGCAGTCCTGTGTCCCTCCACAAAGGCTT
Organism: Cinclus cinclus; assembly: GCF_963662255.1. Lineage (NCBI taxonomy): Eukaryota > Metazoa > Chordata > Aves > Passeriformes > Cinclidae > Cinclus > Cinclus cinclus. Next base: position 13,254,265 of record NC_085059.1, read on the forward strand.
ATCCTGGGCTATGCCTTACATCAAAGGTCACAGAGCAAATCCCTTCTCCTGCCTAGCACCTCCCTAGGGTAAAGTCTGTCAGTCTAAAGCCCTTGCAGGCAGTACCAGGTCTGAGGCTGCAGGGGGCTGTGTCCCATGTAAACAGGCAAGATGGTTAAATTAAAGCTGTTTAGTAAGCCTTTAAAAGTGAATGTGAACCTCTTGGAGTTTACACCCACAGACGTGGCAGCACCACCCACTGGTGGTCTCCTGGCTGTGATTTTTCAAATGCAATCCTTCCAAATCAGAGCTGGAAGGGTTTATATCTAACTGTACACCAGGGACTCTCTCCCAGACTCACCAGCTCAAACATGGGGTGGGCCCCAGTGAAAGAAGCTCTATGCCCAGCACAGCCTGGCGAGAGGACAGGTGCCTTGGGTGGCTCAGGTGGCCACGCACAGCACATCCCCCTGCACCCAGAAACACACACACATACACACAGCTGTTCTAAGCCTGCTGGCCTGGATCCAGGCAGATCCCCCTCTCCAGGTGACCCTTGAGTTACCTGCTTGACTCATGCAAGTGTTCTTCTGATTGCAGCCAGCATGGGAAACGTGCCATTTTATGGGCTGGGGCAGCTGGGGGGACTGCAGGGCATCAGTGCCCAATGCCAGGGGACCCAGCCAGGCAGGAGCAGGGCACACAGGCTGTTGTGCTTGGAAGGGAAGCTTGGACTCTGCTTTGCTTGGAGAGCAAGTTCCCAAATCCTGCAAAATTATTTAACAAAGCCCTTTTGTGATCCACTGGCATCCTCACATGGTGGGGGATCTGAAGCCTATATATATATATATGTATATCTCTGTGTGACTGTATATATGCATTTATGCACAAATATGTCCAGTCTGGGGAGATGCATTAAGAAAATCTTCTATATAATGAAACAGTGATAAAGAAACCAGCGATTCTACCAAGACCCAGTACTCTTCCAGATCAAGCCCCTTCCATTCTTCATGGTTTGTAAAGGATTTGATTTGCTTCCAATTTAATTTAATTCAATCCCTTTATTTTTCTTTTTTTCTCTTTCTTTTTCCTTTTTTTTTTTACAAAGCAGCCCTTACTTCCCATCTGAATCAAGTCACTGACCTTCCAAATATTTTCTCATTGTGAAAAATGGAATCTGAGTTGGTACATTCTTTTAGAGACACGAACCAAATGGAATCAGAGTTGTCCCATTGTTTTAGAAACACAAACCAATTTTTAATCTCATTTTCTTTTCATATTACAGTCTATGAGATACTGTTAGGCATTGCTTTATATTTCTTTCAACTACTGTAGTTGAATCAAAATGTTGAGTTCAGATTTCAGCACAGCTGGGTTTTTTGGGTCATTACTGGCCTTTGATGTGAACACAAAGAATACTCTTTATTTTCTTTGCCTTTTTTAAGCTCTTCTGCACTATTATTTTAAACCATTTGAAGTGTTTATTTAATATTTATTCTACAGTTTATATTGAAAATGTAAAGTTTATATTTAAAACAACACTGTTTGTTAGTGAATGCTTCTCTTTGCCTCTCCAGCCTAGTCTGTTAGTCTCAGTGTACATTTCTGGCATGGGAATATTTTGATATTAGGAGTTTTGTAGCCTTTTCTCCCTTGAGCAGCAGCTGACGTAGATCTAAGGTCACCACCTGACCCAAACCACCAGGTCGCCCAAGCTTCGCTTCCTCCATTTGTTGGCTTCTCTTGCAGTCCCTCCTGTATCCCATCCTTTCATCCACAGACTGCTTTGTACAGTTACTACACATCAAAAAGCCCTTTCTACAGTAGGTGGGTTTTGGTCTTTTTATACTTTTCTCAATGCTGTTGATGTCTGTTACTGTTCAATGTGTAGATCTGTAAGGAGAGATCCAAATATTACGTGTTTCAGTTTGATGTCCCTACTGTAGATGGATGTAGACTATCATAGTAGTAGAACTGCATAGTAAATTCTGAATGCTTTTTCCATAAGGAATTAAGTGGAATGTGAGCATTTTGCTACCTTTGGTTAACTGTAAATGCTTAACTGTAGTCTGAAATAGTTGCATTTTTGTCTGTCTCAATAAATTTTAATTTGTCTGCGATTCCTCATTGCCTGTCCTGAATTTTATTAAACTTAGGGAATCAAAAATACTGCACTACCTTGAGTGAGCATTTAATCATACATGGAAATGGATGCTTCTTTATGTATGCTTCATAACTTATACCTCTGTTCAATGCCAGCTGTAATCTGTGGAGTTAATGCAAGGTCTCCAGAAAACTCTATTTAAAGCAGAAATGAAACCAAATGGAATGGAATAACTGTACCAAAATCAGAACTTTTCAAATCATATTAAAATTTATTTTTAAGGAACTAGCAAGGGCAGAGGGGGAAGCTTTCATTTCTATTTCCTCTCCAGATTGTAAATGGTCATGTTTTTCTGTCTCTTCTGAAGGTATCCAGGGCAATTCTGCAAACATGCAGTGGCCATTATCTACATGATAAATGAAGGCAAAATTATATTAAATACAGTTGGTGGGAAGCCATCCTCATTGAGAAATATCTGGATTTGTGTCTCTATAATTAAATTAGAGCTCCTCTTTAGTATTATTAACCAATTTAAACAGTCAGCATTATTGCAGTGATAATTACAGAATTTAAAATATTATTTCATCACCTTTTCCACGTATGTGTAATATTAAAAGTACCAGGTGAAAACAGAAACCTGTTTGCAGGCATTTGCACAATTGTCATCTCATCAGGTATGCACTGGTTATATATCTGTCTGTACACCATTGGCTGAATTGGGTCACTGAGGGCAAGAACCTGCCTGAAATTTTGGTTCAATTGCCTGCATTCATTAGTTTATTTTTTACTGTGGGTACCACACATCACTCACAGTACTTTGCCTTACCTGACTCTGAGAACAACTGGGGTTTCCCTTTCCCAAACCACTCTGAGACTCTTTGAAGTGTTTGATCTTCTGTGCTGAAGTGTCTCAGCTGTTCCAGATGTCAGATGTTGTGTGTGGGCACCGAGTGCTGGGAGGAAAGCAAAAGAAATCCAGAGATTAAAGGTGTGTGAGTTGCAAATGAGGTTTTAGTTGTTAGAAAAGATTGATGATTGGAGCTCTATTTTTTTTTATTCCTTCTAGCTTTCAAATTGCAGGGACACTGCAAGCTTTGTTTTGTATTACACATGCATAGCTATGCACACACACCACTCCTTTCTAATTACAAATGTGTGTATAAATAGAAATATAATACATGCCTGTATATGTGTGTGTGTATATATATATATACACATATGTATGTATGTATGTCTTTAGACCCCCCCTGGGAGTGGGATATCCACTGGAGTTTTGGAATATCCACTTCTGGAAATTCCTTCTATGCTTCATATAAGGTTCAGCTTGTGTTTTATCACCCCAACTTTGCTATTCCCTCCTGTAACAACTTGTACTGGGCTTAGTGCTGAACTTTGGTTTCATACATTAAAATACTCATAGTAGATTATTATATCCCACCTGTCATGTGCTGATAAGCTGCACTGATTTATATTTAGCTTTTCCATGACTCTGTCCTCCATTTTCAGAGGAGAATCATGGACTAATTTCCATGAACTCCCTGCCAGGAGATACAGCCTTTGCTTCCCCACTGATACTGAAGAGTGTCTGTGGCTGAAATGTTGCTCCAGCAATAGTAAAATGTCATCTGGAGTTCAAGGTAAAATGTTAGCAGGGACAACTCTTACCTGCAGGACAGTGGAGCTCGTCCATACCAAATGTTGGACTTTGCATCCTCAGTAAAATCTGCAAGGCTGGCCAATACCAGAATACCAGGGGGAGGTCATACCTCTGCATGTAAAGGAGCACTCAAGACAAAGTTACAAAAACAGCCATTTTTTTCACAGTTTTCCAATATATACTTTCCTTATCTTACTAATTCTACTCTTCAAATGAATGCTTCTTGGTTTGTTCTGTGAAACCTCTAATGTGAGATGCGTGCATACGCTTACACACACACACACCTCCCCTCTCTCTCTCTCTTTTTGCTCCTTTTTATATCTTCTCTTACAAAATTTTCTTCTGAGCTCCCCAGCAGCTGTACAACAGTAGCATTACAGCTTTCACTGATGATTAGTTTCATTTTTCCTTAAATACTGACAGTCAGAGGGCGAGATATTAAAAAAGAAAAATCATGTCACAACAGCTTTGCACACTGTACAGCTTTTTGAATAGATTAAAAAGAGGCAGAGAGCTATTAATAAGCTTTTCACTTTCTGAACACTCCCATTTTTGGAATGAGACCAGCTCTATTAGAGGGGGTGAGGACGCAAAGAGATGGTTTCATGTAATCTTGGAAAGAGAAGGAAAATACTGAAACCACAGATTTAGGTAAGCTGTGAATGAGGAGGATGGATCCCCTGAGCATGGACAGAGAAGTTCTATCCACTTCTTCCAGCACTGAACCTAGTTTATTCCAGTGGAGAATTCCAAGTGACTGGAGCAGCTCGGGATCAGCCCATGAAAATCCAGAAACTGTAGAGGCAGGTTCCTGCTATAGGCTGGGCAATATCCAAAAACTGCTTGAACTGAATCCCTGAAAACAAGGCTTAAAGCACACAAACCAAACAGTGGCACTCTGGGAGGAAGTGAAGAGCAAGACCAGAAGCAAAATCTGATGTTGTAGCAGACTGTCAGCCCAGCAGTGAGGGAGAGGCACGTAGAGGCTCTGATGGGAGCATTCAGTGGCTCTGCAGTCACCCTCCCAGCTGTAGCTGTGCAGGAAACCCCTCTGACAGCAGCCTTAGAAAGAAATAGAGTTTCTGGCAGCCACTGCTCTTGAGTATCAGCCTCTTCCACATATCGCCATAAATTCCTGCAATTCCACGCTAAAGGCTTGGGCAGAGAGAGAGTTTGTAAAAAAAAACTTAAAATGCAGGGTCTTTGCCAGGTAGTAACTGTCTTTTCTCATCTCTAGTTACTCAATAAGAATCATTGCTGGAGCCAGACTCTGCTTCCATTCCCAGCCAATGCATTTGCAATCTGGCCCTTGAACATGGGAAAATCGACCCCAGAGCATATTGCTAAAGGAAAGGTCCATAAGCACATTGGTTTAAGCTTTGGAAACACATTACCTCTAAAATCATTTGGAGAGTTTAATGGCCTTGCAGGTTTGACACATATTTGTCTGTATTGAGTATCACAAATTTGCCTAATGCAAATATATTCAAGTAAGAGTGTGTATAAGTAGAAGCCCCAACACAGTTTTGCTCCATCACAGATGTATCAATTTATCACAACTGCAAAGAATCGACCCTAATAAATACTAGCCTAAAGTAAAATTAAATAAAACAGAGACTGTAACAAGATGTAAGTTTTCACAGATTAATATAGGCTATTGAAATACTTAGGGCTACAAGGGGCTGTTACAGAAGATCAATATCCCCATTGCTTTTGGTACAGGTCACATAGGAATCCAACACCTGCAGTGAGCTTTGGTGGTTGTTAGAGACCCTAAAGCTGCAGCTCAGCCCTGCAGCTCTCCTGGAACAGCGAGAGGAGCTGGGAGGCACATAAAAAACAAACACATCTGCTGAATGCCTTCCTCGTCATGTACAGCACCAGCCAGCTTGGAAAGGTGGGCACTGAGCAGTTACACAGAAGGAATTACCAGAGATTTGTTTTGGCAGGCAGGAGAGCCCAGTTTGGCTCAGCTGGCTATAGTGGTGGAGACAAACATCAGGCCGGTTGTTAAACTACCCAAAATAACTCCACTATCCTCTCAGAGCAGGGCTGTCATCCCATCTGGCCTCCAGCCCAGTTTCCAGCCTCTGGAATCATTCTCTCCAACTGATTCTTCTGTACGATTTGGAGGTTTTTTTCTCTTTTTTTTTATTTTTGTCCCCAAGCCCATGTATTAATTAAGTCTCAATAAAGAGCTGTATCATTGTAGAACAGGATATCAGATTGCTCATCTGTTTTACATAATTGATTAATTAATTACCTTGCTAATTGAGTCTCATGGCATCCTCTGTTATAGTGGAGCAAGGGTATGTCCCAAACCATTGCTTGTAGGACTACATTTATATGAGGCATTTTGGCTGCTCAGTCTCCCCTGGACTCTGGTCCAAGTCCCGCCACAGCATTAACCCACCAGGGCTCCTGGGCACTTGCAGAGATGCAGAATTACTGGGTGATCCTTGCTTTCACCTGTACCCAAAATTTCAAACTTTCTGCCCATTTTTCCTTTCCATACCCGCTGCAGAAGCTCTTTGTGGGTTGCCACTCTTGCTTTGCTCCCTCAGTCCCCACTCACATTGCATCACGTGGTGCAGCCCCACAGCAAAATTTAGTGACATTTTCACCACTTTGGGGAGAAGGGTGAGTGCCAGCATGGCTGTAAAAAATAGTGTCAAAGCAACCCTCCCCTCCACTACGTGAAAACTGCACCTTGAGCTTTTCTCAAAGGCACTGCCTTAGACATGCTGTGACCTACATCTTTTCTTGGGAGCCATCACAGCTGAAATAAGGCAGAACGTGATGGATTCCCTGCCATTAAATAGAAATGGACTTTCCATGGAAATAACCACTGACAATACTTTGCATTTTAATGTCATTTCTTCTTATAACCCCTAGACATGGAGCATGATGTATTTTTACCACACAATATTATCTGCAAGCCAGCAGCAAGGTGAAGGTTGCATTCTTTGCCTAAATTCTGCTCCTGAGGGTGCTTTCTAAATGAGTTTCAGTCTTACAGAGCAGCAAATATTTTCATTTAAATCTGTCCACTAACAAAATTTTTATTCTAATCCTAGCCCACTTTCATTTAATGTGACATGAATCCACAGCAACCGGGGATGTTCAGCCTGGAGAAAAGAAGGCTCTAGGGAGAACTTAGAGCCTCTTCCTCTACCTAAAGGGGTTCCAAGAGAGCTGGAGAGGGACTTGGACAAGGGCCTGGAGTGACAGGACAGGTGGAATGGCTTCAAACTGAGGGAGGGCAGGACAGGATTAGGTACTGGGAGGAAATTCCTCCCTGTGAGGGTGGTGAGGCCGTGGCACAGGTTGTCCAGTGAGGCTGTAGCTGCTGCATCCCTGGAAGGGTTCAAGGCCAGGTTGGATGGGGCTTGGAGCAACCTGGGATAGTGGAAGGTGTCCCTGCCCATAGCAGGGTGGAACTGCATGGTTTTTGAGGTCCCTTCCCACCCAAACCATTCTGTGCTTCTATTGGCCACCAAAATTTCAGGGATTTAGGGCACCCACGGTGGGCAGGAGAGCAGGAACCTTCCTGCTGTGCTTTGTGCCATGAGTGAAAGATGGCCTGAGACAAAGCAACCATATTTTGAAACAGCAAATTAAGGTCTGTCATCCCTCACCTTCATTTTCAAAAGTCAGCCAGGAGGCCAGGGTGTAAATCCACCAGCCCTCATCTATTCCAAATCTCTTCAGTCCATCCTCAGCCACCCTGGCTGCTTTATACTCTCAGCAGCAGTGACTGAGCTCATCCCTGATGCAGGCTGCATTCCCACTCATACTGAAGGGTCTTGGCATGGTCTGGTCTTGATGATAATTTAATCCCTAGGATCTGGAAGGGATTTAGGACCTGGAAACAGAGATGGGATAAAATCCTCCATGGTGGACAAGAAACTAACTCAATACGTGCATCTGCAGAAGAAGCTGGGAACAGTGAGTGTTTATTTTTGAATAGCAAGGATTCCTGAGCTGGGGGGAAAGGAAGAAAGTGCAGTCAATCAAGAGACAAGAGTCAGCCTTCAAAATCCCCTTCTAAATGGCTAAATCAGAAAGGAAAAATGCCATCCTTTTTTTCTTTTTTTTTTTTTTTTTTAATCTGTCTGTATCAGTGTGAGAAAGGCTGAGGGCATCACTCCTGTCAGGATTATTTGTAAGTTGGGGTGGAGGAAGGAAGTGGGCTGGTATCATGTCTTACTCCCACACTGCTGGTGAAGGTTTTGAATAATGAATCCAGGGGCTAATCCATCGTGTCTGCCATTTCAAAGAGCCCTGATAACCTCATGTCTTCTTGTTTTCTCCTTAAGGCTTTTGCAGATTTGCTAACACAAGTTTTCCCTGAAGAAGGATCACATTCCAGGCCTGAAATGTTCTGATTACTTAAAGTTTGTCACAACATAATTTATATTTATTGAATGTGGCTTTTATTTACACGTGTTCATTACTTTCTTATTTTAGTAGTTTATCCTGTATTCCCTACCCTGCTTTTTCAATTATTTCACATACTCACAGTTTATCAATTATATTGCCAAGATGCATTTAGAGAGAATAATTTGTTTCTAATGCATGATTTTTTGACAGCATGATTTGTTTTCATCTTTGCATTGAATCTTTAGATGACAGTGACTCTAGGGCAGAGAATAGAAAGTTGTGAAGCTTTTCTCTCTGAAGAGTTATACTCACACATGCAATGTTCACATTACATTGGCAGCATTTGCTGACCTGCTCATGAGTTCCACATTGGTTCAGCTCTTGGTTTAGTTTCCCTCCTCCCAGGGCAGTGTTAGAAAGTCTTAGAAATTTTAAGTGCTCCCTTAGTGCTGCTGCCCCACCAAGCATCATTTCTGGGTCACTTTGGAGGCTGCTCAAGCACCTGCAGTGGGCTGGCAGGGTTGCTGGCCCTGGCAGAGCTCAGGCATGGTGTTTGCCTCCTTTGGAGCAATCTGTAATGACAAAGATGACAGGCTTTGCCTGCCCCCATCACTGGAGCTGGCTGGGAAACAAATGGATCCTTTCGGGCAAAGTGCTGTCATGAAGAGGCTCTGTGCTCAGGTGGTTATGTGGTTATATTAAGTTCTGTGCTTAATGCACTCAGCTTTAGCCTTGTTAGTCCCTTTGCTTATTAACAGCAGTGAAGGGTTTTCTCTGCTGTCTGGCTTTTGTTTTCAGAGCTTTACAGGCTGGCAAGGCAGGAGGATTGTCTCCTCAGGCGGAAAGCCAAAAAGCACAGACCCTCCCAGCAAGGAAGTGACCAATATGTTTTCCTCTTCAGGACTCACTACCTGCCTTTATCCATTTACTAAAGCAGCCTGGCCTCTGCTGCAGTGGTGTCTCTCTAAAAAGCTGAAGCAATAACAAACATTTGCTAGTAATTGCTCTCTAAATGGTTTCTGTCCCAGGGCCAGAGCTTGGCAAGTGCAGATCGGCTGCCACCCATGCCTGTGTAAGCCACCACAGCACTTTAACAGTGTCATGGCACTGTACAGCTCCTTAGGACAGCTGAATGTGGGGGGTGTGCTGGAAAACACTTTGGCAGTGTTGATGCATCACTTTTCCCTTCTCTCTGTGCTCATTATCTGTCAGAGATGAGCCAGGCTGAGCTCTGGCTCTCTAGCACAAGGTCTCTCGTGGTTCCAGCATCCCCCAAGAAATACTCAGCAATATTAAGCTTAAATTTACCATTCTGCGACTCCAAGCAGTGACAATGCTAACCATGCTTCCAGTTTTGGTCTCGTCCCATGACCAGAGAAGGATGATGGAAGAAAGGACTGCTTTGGGTGAGGCTTATTTTTGGAGCCATGGCACATCAGGGAGGAATCTGGGAGTCTGCTGGACATGGCACAGTGCACAGCAGTGCCAGCTCAGCAGTGACTCAGGCTTGGAGAAAATCTCTTCACCCTGGTGCTCCGAGGCTCAGTACTCAGCAGAAATTCCTCTGTGGTTTCAGTGCCATAGGCCCAGACCCATTTTCCTACATGGTTTCTGTCAATGAACCCATACTGCTTCAGAATGTTTTGCTCCCTTGATCCAATTTATTCTGCCCAAGTTGCAAGGGAGGATTTATGGTAGCAAGGTCTAAAGCAGCCGTGTCTGACAGCCCATTGCTGAAAGCAAATCAGGCTCCTCAGCAAACCCCAGATAACTGGGCACTGCTGGACCTGTAACCAGAGGTGTGGCATTCATCTCCAGGCTGATTTTTGAAAAAGCCATCTAGAAGAGCCCTGAAAGGGCTGGGGAGGAACACAGGAGATGAGGAATGGTGAGACAATTGGTGTTCATCCAACTGGCTCTTTTGTCTGGGAGAGGTGAAGGTTGCTGGGTTGGTGTGGTGCCCTCACAGAAGTGGCTGAGAACAAAGTCTTTAAAGGTCTGAAAGGTCAAATCTGCCCCCACTGTTCTCACATGTGACATTCCTCATGTTCCTCCTTTTCCTCCCTGCCTCTGCCTTGCTGCCTGCAAAGCCCTTCCCAAGTGCCTCCATCCCTGGACCAAGGACAGATGGCTCCCAAAGATCCCATGTCAGCCAAGAAACATGGGCTGAGCTGGACCTTCTGAGCGTGCACCTCCAAAAGACACAGACCTGCCTTGCAAGATGCATTTCAAAACTAAAACGTTTTGTTTTTTTCTGACCTGAATGCTGCATTCATGGCTTGTCAAACCCATTTTAGTGAGCAATTCATTTCTGAAGGTTGAAACTGTCTTTCAGAAAGTGTATTTAAGTAAATATTTAGAGAAGATAAAAAGTAGTAAGAACACAACTCTGAAAGTATTTATGTGCAGAAATCAAAGCTTTTCACACTGAATTCAATAACTTGTTTTATATCCTTCTGAATTTGGAGTTTGTTATACAAAACTGGGAGGCAGAAGCAAATTTTGTAGGAGTTTGTAAAAGAGAGCATAATCACTTTTTAGAGACAAAAGCTGTAAATGTCTTGCAGCTTGTATAATAAAATTCCAAATGGGGCATCAGATGGAATGTTTCATTTCCAGCTTGGATACATTACAAAAAGGTCATTTCAGTTAAAAGAAATGTATTCATTCTTCGTCCAGGGCCATAAATCAGCGCAGGTCCACTGAAAGCATCTAATTTAAGAAGAGGGATATGTGTAGGACCTGACCTCTATTTTTTCAAATCAAAAGGAATCACAGGAGATTCACTGTCATCCCACAGTGCTTATGAAAGACATTTTGAACCTTTATCCTTTTTAGGGTTTGAGTAAAACAACTATTTTTAAAAGGCAAAGCTGCCACATGAGAGATGCGCAGTTCCCGACAGAGTGGTGTGGGTTATGTCTGTGTGGGATTTGGGGAACATCTCTGGGATGCAAACACAAGCCCCACCATCCAGCAGCTGTAGGACTCTCTCCCACCCTGTCTGCTTTCCTTCAAATTGGTGTAAATGCAGCTGAGAGTATTTCAGCACTAGCAGGGAAAGAGCCAGGACCAGCTCCAGCCCTGCCCATTCCAGGCTGACACGGAGCAGGACAAAGGAGCTCCTGGACATGGGGGTGCTCAGGTTGTAAATGCACCACTGCATTTCTTCTTCAGCTCTGCAAAAAATTCCTTTTTCTCAGTCTGGTGCTACTGGGGGTTTTACAGCTATTCCCACCCCCCTCAACTTTCTGCACAGCAAATTCCTGCTTTTCACCTTCAGTATGACTTTGTAATCCATGGCTGGATTCAAATCATCCTTTCAGCTTGGTAATGAATGGATTAACTTTCTGCTTTCTGATGAGTAATAGGAAAAATGTTTCTGAATTATCAAAAAATAATTGGAATTAAAATTGTAAATGGTTTCTACAAGGGAAGGTTTTGTAATTAGTTGAATCAGTGTGATGGAAGCTATTATAAATAACAAAAAAATGTGTTTACCTAATCACTGGAAAAGTGCACATTAGCTCTCTAATTAGAAGTCCCTCATGGCTCTACTACAAACTTTGGACACAAAATAATTTTTTTCATGCTTCCTTTAGCAGGCAAAGGAAACTCCATCAATTCTGTTTGTGCATTCCCACTACTGTGAAGGCAGCTGGAACTGAATTGCCAAATTCCCATATATTTTTCTCAGCAGGTCCCTGTGACTGTCCAGAGCCTTATCCTGAACCCAGCCTGCAGACTCCAAGAGCCAAATCAGTCTGTGCCATTCTAGTGCCAGTCCAGTGCAGAACCTGGGTACTACTGGAGGGACAGGGGAAGGTTACTAGCAGGTTCAAGTACACCCGGGTGCAGATGGATGGGATGGAGCAAAACCATGGCTGCTCAGGGTATTCTGCTGGTGCTTTTGCTCCAGAATAAATGCCATTTTCTGTTCTCATGAGCTGGATTGGGTTTTGCCCAGAGTTGTCTGGCAAATTACTCTAATGTCACAGAGTGGAGACTTCACTGTCTCTCCTTCCACACAGAAAGAAGCTGCCACAGGCAGAAAGGGGTTTTCCTTCTTGACACAGCTTCTCCTTTAACACACCCCTCCTGTTCTCCCAGAGAAGTCTGGGTAACAAACTTCTTATCTGGTGATTAAGTCACTCTAGAACAGGTGTTGCTTAATAAATTTGACTCATTTTGTGACTAGCAAACACAGATTTATCCTTGTCATGCTAAATAGATGTTTGAACCTGCTGTGTTAAACTGAACAGAAAGTAAGATTGTCTTATGGTTGCAGAGATAAATTCATAATGTGAGTGCTAAGTCTTTTCAGGATCCACTTTGTGTGATGAAAATCCACTTAAATGACTGAAAACAGGAAACACCATTTAACAAGTGAAAACACCCTCTACTATTTAAGGATAGATGACCTATTTTATCCACTTAAGAAAATCTCTTTTGTAGATACGTTTGCCACAGTATCAAATTCTGCAAAGGGAGTCTGCTGCCTTTCATAGAGATCATGGAAATTAAAGTTGCTGCTCTGCTGTGATTGCCATCCCACCCCAGCACAAACATTTGCCCACTTGGAGGCAACCAAACAGGTAAGTGCTAATGTCCTTTTCTTCTCTATCACCTGGTGGGTAGGCAAGCAGAGGAAATCTGTGATTGATGATGACTTCAGTTTTCCAGGATCTCCAAATCAATTTAAATATTTATAGTTTTGAGATGAAAAGAGGGAAAATACATAGCTTTGGAAATTAAGGTATTAACTTTGTTTTTCTAACGCTCACAGGATTAGCAGCCCCCACGGGAATACAGCTGCTTTCCTTATCTCCATTTCCTCCTTAAGATGCTCCCCACCTCAATGTCCATGCTGGGACACAGCTCCAGGCTCATGCTCCAGGTAGATCTATTTTGGATGTGGGAGCATACTTAACTGGCAGGATTGTCATCAGCACTGGGAAAACTGCTTGGTTCTGCCCGTACAGGACGTGGAAATGCAGAATCCCCTTGAGTAAAACAAGGAACAGCCCAGGAGATAGATCCTGCTGCAGACACATCCAAACCAGCACAAGAGGCTTTACTGAGCAGGAGATGGTCCCACTACCCTGCACCATGGGTGATGTTCCTTCAGGAAGGCGCAACACCATCAGCCTGTAGTGAGAGCTTGCTGATACAGAACCTCCTGTTGCTGCTAATTGATGTGTTTATCAGAAAGGTTGAATGAGGAATGGAGTCACAGGATAGTTCAGGATGGAAGGAACCTTTTAGGGTCATCTAGTCCAAAGCCCCTGCAATGAGCAGGGACATCTCCAACAAGAACAAGTTGCTCAGGGCCCCATCCAACCTGGCCTTGAATTTTGATTTCTTTGAAAATGCGAACAATGATACAAGTTGTAAGCCTGGATGGTAAATACCCTTTTTTGTGTGTGTGTGTGTGTTTTACTAATGCTGCTGGTTGTGGGCAGTAATTGCATGTTAATTCTCAGCAACTGAGGCTGTTGCATGCAAAATACACTTTGCAAGTCTGGGAAGAAATGTAGGTGCCCCAAATTACTGAAAATCTGAATAAGTCATTCAAGCTCTTACCTCCACATAGGAGGCAAATACCATGAAATCAATTTCTGTGCCCAATTTACTCCCAATGACACCTGCACACATTTTAAAGGGTAATTTGTCATTTTGCTCCACTTGTCACATTATTTCAGGTCATGGGACAATCAAGTCAAAAACTCCGGTTTGACCCTCTGCTCCATAATCCAGAAATGGAAGGTCAAAACACCCCTTTTTTTTCCCCCTCTCAGAAGAGAAGCCACAAGTTATAAATAAAAATAGATAGAGTGGGTAAATCACTCCTGGTTTTCTGTCACCATAGGCCTACTCTATTGTAAGCAACTCTTTTATTATCCCACAGCCCATGATGGGAAAAGACCATTTCATGTCCAGGGAAAGTGTGATGTGCCTCATGGCCAGTGGGTGATGAGAGGTGAACATGAGGCCTCTGGGTAATTTATACACCTCCTTGTTTATACAGAGCTGCAGCCTCAAAGAGCAGCAGCAGTAAATGGGTATGGAGAGAGTGACAGGATGATATTTGGTAATGTACTGAGCAATTTTGATGTAGGGGGCATAAAAAGAAAGGAGTAAGATGGTGCTAAATGCAGTCCCCATGAGACAAAATAATGGAGACAAACCAGTAAAACATATATATACATAAACCAAATAAAACCATGACACAAGGGGAGGCAGAAAAGGGGGGCAGAACAGATCAGCCCTTGGGCAGAGGATGAGTCAGGACATGGGGAGCAGAGGAGGATGAAGGGCACAAAAGGTATGGGTGATCCCACATAACCTTCACAAGGGTGGGCAGGAGCACCAGGGTGCTCACCCGTGTTTTCATCCTGCGTGGGGGAAAGGATGGAGAGGAGTGAGCTTTGTGAAGCAAAAACACAGCACAGCTATTGCTCAGCTGCAGCCAGAGGAGCTTTTATTTATCTGCCCCAAGCTCAGCATTTGCATCGTTCCACATCTGAAAGGCTGTTTCTATGTGCCAGTTTGGTCACTGCCCCCGAGCCCCTGTGCACAGTGCACTGGTGCTGAGGGCATGTGGGAAGCCCTTGCCAGAAAAGCCATCCCAGAACTGTGCTGTGACCCTTCCAGCCAGGACCTGTCCCTGCAAGGTCCCTCTCCCCCCAGGAGGTCACACATCAGCCAGGGGCAAGCAGTGACCAGGGCGCGCAGGAAGGAGAGCCCTGAGAACTACACTGTGTTCCAGCAAGGTCTTTAAACATCCAACAGTGCTTGTGAATCACATTTTATATCTAGATAAAGTTACACACATAAAATTGCTGTTATTCATCAGTGAACTCCTTTAATAATCAATTGCTAATTAAGTTCCACTGCCCTACTAGACCTAAAGCAAATCCCTTTCTGACACACTGGAAGCACAGCCAATAGCATTTATTGATTATGCTTGTCACAGGCACTGGAGAGGGAAAGGAACCTTTTTTTCTTGCCCTTTCAGGAGCTGTATGCCAGCAGGGTCTGGAAAACAGAAATCAGAATTACCAGAATAATTTGTGTTGGGGGTTGGTTCTTTCCCTTTTTCCCTCTGTGGATTTTTCCCCATTGTCATGCTAAGATACCTGTTGATTAGGCCCTAATGACAGGGGAAGGGGAGAGGGGAGGGAAGAGGGAAACCCCTGGAGATTCAAACAGGCAGAAGAGCAGACGGGAGGCTCTGGCTCTCCCCATCTCCCCTTGGAGTTGGGACGAGAAGGACGATCGCCGCCTGAGCCCCATCCCTGCCATCCCAGCGTCGGGAGCCATCCTCACTGCTGTGGGACCCTGCCCTGCTGCCTTCTCGCTGGAACCTGCCCTCATCCAGCACTCTGCTGAGCACTGGGACCCACACCGTGAGCGGAGGGCTCTCTCCATCTCTCTCTCTTTCCCCTGGGACAGCGCTGCCATCACCCCCAGCCCTCCTGCAGCTCTGCGGGACCTGCCCGCCCCCAGCACCGGGAACTGCAGCTCAGGGAAAAGGTGCCTGCAGCCAAAAAACACTGGGACTGAGTTACTGTTCTGTTTGTGGGTAATTTCATAGCTGTTGTTGTTCTTGTTTGTCTTGTTAGATATACTAGTAAAGAACTGTTATTCCTATCCCCGTACCTTTGCCTGAGAGCTCCCTTAATTTCAAAATCATAATAATTTGTAGGGAGGAGGGATCACACTCTTCATTTCAGAGGGAGGCTTCTGCCTTTCTTTAGCAAATACCTGTCTTTCAATACAGAACAATTTGTTATTACATAAGTCCTTTTGACTCTGTGTGTGAACACATTTTCTACAGGAATAAAAGTACCAGGAAGTATCTGGTACCTACCCTGACCAAGAAAAAGGTGGAAAGAAATCAGCTCATAAACACAGAAAAGCTGCCTTCTTTTCACTGGCTCTTGAGCTTCTGCTGGAGCAGCTGGACCAGTGAAATATGCTGTACTAGGGTGGCTTTTCCCCAAAGAGATTTGTCCCTAAAACCCTTTGTTTTGCAAGTTCTTCAAGTGTCTCTTTGCCAAGCCTGACCAAGGTCTGCCTGGGACCTCAGCCTGCAACCAAACCTAAGTGAATTTTGTGTTGAGACCTGCTCTGTTTATCTGGGCTTCTCCTTGCCGTTGACATATTAAACCCATAAATTCCTTCACTAACAAGAAACAATACTCCTTACCTATATTTTTTTTAATTATAACTCTTGTACTTAGAACAATTTAAAACTGAATTACAGTTGCTTTCTCATTGCTATCAATCAGAGATGCACTTCAATTCCACAGTGTTCTGGGGACCTAGTAGGTTAGAAAAAGCAAATAGGAAAATAGAATGAATATATTATTTTTGTTATTCATTGTAATAGTCTGAAAGCAGACCATGAAATCTGCTAAAAAAAGGTACTGTTTGCCCAGAACACAGCTCAATTTGCATTCCAGCAGCATGCCTCAAGTTTGTTTTTTTTTAATTTAAGCCCAAATTTCTTCTGTGTCAGACAGACTTTATGCTCTTTCTTGCTGATATTTTACTGTGGTTCAAACCTCCTTTAATGCTGCTTGAACATGGATGTGAATGTGAGCATGTGAGAGAGCACCCACCCAAAACCTCACCTGAATCTCTCAGTGTTTTACCTTTGGGCCATTTTCTGTTGATCTGGGGCCACCTGCCCACCTAAAAAGTACCCAGAAACACTGGGCATAATCCACAGTTTTCAGACAACATCTTATTTGTGACATTTTCCTGAAATGAGCCTTTTTTTCCTCTATATATTTTCTTTCAAAAACCCAGCTGTGCAAAACCATTACAACCATCAGTGATGCTCCAGGCAAACCATTTTTTTTTTTGGCTTTATTTCTACAGCAGGAGGTGATTACTGACAGAAGTTTTCTCATTCTTCCTGAAAATCAAGGCAAGTTTCCCATTGCCTCTGGGCATGAGCTTCCCAGCTTGGGAGCCTGTCATCTGATAAGGACAGAAAGAAGAATCTGGTACTTAGAATATGGGAAGAACACCTGAGTCAGTGTTTAATCCTGTACTGCAAAGATGACATTAGATCATTGCCTCATACGTGATGTAAAATCCCACACATCTCCTCCACTTTTTGCAAGTGAAAAAAAAATATGCTCAGTGTCTTAGCTGGTTTTCAGTTCATCCTTGTGGTGAATTATTTTTCTTTCATCAAACTAGAGAATAAGCTGCCTCATGATGTGATTACATGGGTCATCTCACCAGAATGACCGTGTTGGGCAATAACAGGGACACACTGAGATGTGGGGTAGCTGAAATAAATCCAACCTTCCTTAAATCCTGATCAGAAAATGATAGACTGGGAAGAGATTTATCTTTAGTACCAGGAACAGGTCCCAGCCAACTCCACCTAGAGTTGATGGTTGCTGAAAACACTTTCCTGAGGGAAAGTCAGAACCCTTGAGAAGGCAAAGTAACAGGAATTAACTCAAACAGTCCCAGGATGGGACCTTCTCATTCTCAGGATGGACCCAGACCTGAAGGGCCCTCCAGGCCCAAACCCAGGCTGACATCTGAGCAGAGTCCCTAACAACAAGGGCAGAAATGCCTCCAGCCCTTCTCCCCATGGAGGGGACACCCCGATGTCCCCAGTGCTGGGGCGGAGGTGCCAAGGGGATTCCTGAGCTGAGAAGGGCTGCAGGTCCCTTGCCTCACACCAGCCACTCCTATGGCCCTCACTCTGCCTACTCCAGGCAACCCAGATAAATAAAAATGAAAGCAGGAATGCCTCATTTCACCTGACACTGGGAAAAAAAGGCAAATTAGCTGACTTGAGCAACAATTAGGAAGCAGAACATTTCTCTGGGCATTGCTACAGAGGCTGATCATCCCTCAGAGCAGAAGCCATAATAGCTTTTGAGTCATTATAAGCACTGCACATTCAAGCAACAGTGATTTGCTCCAAAAAAATAATCTCAGGAAGGCAGGGAAAACAGCATTTATGTAAATAAACTAACCTCACTGTTTGCATACATTTGTATTGCACATGGGTGCTGTTTTTCCACATTTTTTTTCTCATATCAGAGAAAGAAAATAAGAACAAAAAGGATTAAACAGCTTCAAGAATTTTAATATTTCACTTCCATTTTGTGGACACTATTTTCCACCATCTGATACTGGATGCAAATAGTTGCAGCCAAATTCAGTTCTGTATTTACCAATGCAATTCCAGGTTGATATCCAAAAGACATTTACTTAAACCCAATGAAAACTGCATGTCAATCACAATGTCTGTATCAGAACCAGAGGTAGAATATTTTACAAAAAGCTCTGAGAAATTGCTGTTCAGGAAAAAAAAGGTGAAGGTGATTGAAGATGTTACTCCTAGCACTGTTCATAGCCACCTGTACTCCTGCAGCTGTTTAAAACAAACCAGTTTTTTTTTATTTTAAAAGGAAGCAAAATAAGAAGGAAAAAAAATTGAAAAAAAAAATAAAGAAGTTACTGAGAGAAATAGTAGAGACATGCAGTTCTGCAGGGCAGAGAGCTCACCTAACTGCACTTCTGCATTGCAAGACACCAACAAAACATGCAATTCCAGATTAAATTAATGCAGCCCAGTTTTGAAGTTTGTTTGTTTAAGTCAACAGGAGAAGTATTTTCAGCTGAACTGCTATTCCCTAAGGGGTTTTGCTCCAGTTTTCTTTGTTTTTACACTCATTTTAGTTAAACTGTTTCAGCTTTGCCTACAGGAAGAGTGCCTGGATTTAAAAATACCTTTGCTGGGAACAAACAAAACTGTCCCATGATGCCAGTTGTACCAACAAAAAGCTGGATTCCTCATGTGGTGGTACCCTCTGTGGGATCTCTCTTCTCTCACTGCTGGAAAAACAACCCAGCAATCTCCAGCTTTGCCAGTTAAGATGGAAATGCACTGCTTCTGGAGAGTTGTCCCTGCACTGTCTACCCAAGGTAACTAACCCCAGCAGGAAGTTTTTAGGCAGGTGAATTTCTCAGGAGCACACACCCCATACATCTTCACTGCCCATCTCACAGCTCCGGCGCGGCTCACCTCTGAGAGCTTCAGCACAAATTAAGGTGTCCAGGCAAGCTTTGAATAATTTGTTTCACAGTGTCAAGAGTCCTTGATCAAGGTAAGAAAACCCAAAGCCAAGCAAGACCAAGTCCTCACAAAACTCTTGCTTAATATCCGTCATGCTTAATGTCCCTCAGGGGTTCCTGATGTGTTGAGAGGCCGTGATAGATGAACCTGCAGATGCTGCAGCCTTTACTCCAGACACTCTGCCAGCTCAAAGGTCACCAACACACTGGACCTATGCCACGGGCTTCACCAGAGAGGGACCATAACACTTCAGTGCTTGGATGAAGCAAAAGTGCTCCAGCTCGGAAGAAGATCCACAGAGGTGTCCTCTTGCTGTAAAGCATCACCAAGACGTGGTTTGGAATGACTGGCAACATCACATAAGGGAGGATTTCAAAGGCCTCAGAAGTTTTGGAGAGAATAAAGCAATGCATCGGATTTGGAAAAAAAAATATCCAGCAGAAGTAAAGGTGTGCTGGGCATTCCCCTCTTCCTGCATGTCTCCCTTGAAGCATTGCAGACCCTGGAAAGATCAGAGCCTGAGCACACGGAGCCATGGAGCACTGCCCAGCAGCACAGCAGCACTCCTGTGCCTCCAACCCTGCTCTGGGGTTTCTGAACCCTGCTTTGGCACCTCTCTGAGCCAGCAGCCTGAGCACTTTTGCTGTGACACAGGACATGCAGTGACACCATCGGACCCAGCACCACTCCCAGCCTGGCCCGGCCCTGCGCAGAGATGTCAGAGGGCTCAGCAAGCACCAGGAGACAGCTCAGACACCTCCAGCTGCCAAGGGACTGCAAACCTGGACTCCTCTCATGCTATGGAAGATACAAATCCCTTTGTCAAAGTGGTATCACCCCACACCACAAGGATATTCTTACATTTGCTATCCACATGGGGGGAGGACAAACCACAGCTGTTGAGAGGACTGTAGAGAACCCTGCAGAGCCCTGCAGGGTCCTGCAGAGGAGCAGCACAAAAATGCAGTTCTGCAGCCACAGCATCCTCCAGACCTGTCTAGACTGCAGAATGCTCTGCTCACAAGTGGGAGCAGGCTTGAAAAGCTACAGCTGCAGTCAATGTGCTTTCACCCCACCAGGCCTGGGTGAAATAAACTCTTGCCAGTTTATTACTTTCTATGTATCATTTTCTATCAGATGGGGTTTGCAAATCTGAGATAACTCTATTTTATAGAGTAAATTGAGTTCTTGCCTATCTACATAATAAATATTACAACATCATCATTGTAATTTTAGGCTGGGAATGTTTATGTAAAAACATCATGCAGATGTGGTGAAAGGCTAATAAAGCGATGCTAATTATCTAATCAATCTTTCTTAACCTTTGTCTTAGACACAACATAGTGCTCATGCTAAGCCTAGATTCATTTTTCAGGGTCTAAATAATGTAGTAATCATAGATGTAATGTGTGGGTTCATTGGAATCTTCTCTTTAGATTCAACATTGTCAGTTTACGCCGAAAATTGTCTATAAGCCATCTGTTGCAGAAACCGGTCATTATCAATTTCATCAATCTGTTCCCAAATATTGCAGATGCCAGCCACTAGGAACCATCTGTTAGTGTCAAAAAAAAAAAGTAACAATTCAATAAGCAGACTATTTGGGGAAGAGGTGGAGAAATATGCTGCAACATTTGGCGTAAAAGGCAAATTTACTAATTGTTGCAGTTTTACTACTGACCTACAATTCCTTTTGGAGAGATGCTGAGCTCATTGATCAGCCATCAGTGGGAGGGAGACTTCCAGAAGACAGTAATAACCATCAGCAGTGATGGGAGTGGAGAACTGACACCTACTCCTGCTGTAACATATTGTCCAACAGTGTCCTGGCTGGTGCTGGCAGTGACTTTCCTGAAGTCACCAGTGCAATTAGAGCAGCTTTCACTGACTACCTGGAGCTGTAGCTTAAATAAAGACAGTCTGCATAAACAGGCTGAGATTTTATGTTCCTATGGGCTTGTTCAGTCTGAGAAATGTAGTAAATTCCACATCTCTTTTTCAAATGACCAGCCCTCTCTGCGCTGCTCAGAAGAGCTGGGATCCTCTGAATGCCCTAAAATCAAACCCCCTGAGCTTTCCTGTGACCTGACGAGACAAGCAGCTGCTGCAGAGACGGAGTTTCCTTACATATCACTGGAAGAGTTCCCAAAGCTATGCTGGGCATCCAGCTGGGGTTGGGAGTGTCAGTGCCCATGGTGGGGCCAGGACTGGGTGTTCTCAGAAGTGATAAGAGTAGGAGCCATGTTTTGGTCAAAAACCTTGAAATCCTCCATTTTATCATTTATACATCTGTAAGCTTGCACATTAACCATCCAGCAGAAACCTAGGTGTTAACCATCATGATAATGGCCATTTGGCTCTCACCAGCTTGCCTGGGCCTCGTGTAGCCACCACCTCCACCACATTTGCTTGTTCCTAAGATGCCTCTGCTGAGGCCTGCAAGCCCTGGGTGGAGAATTATGAGAGCTGAAAAGTTTTGTACAAAGAGAAACACAGGCTGAAAAGTAAGAGAATCCAAGATACAGCAGACATGCTGACACTGAAGTGCTGGCTAGAACCAGTTTCCCTTGCTAACAATTACATTTTCCCCTTTCTTGTCTTGTACATGGAGCAGCCTGATTTTATAAGTACCTGGCAGATAAACATGTAATGCTGGAATAATAAAGCACAGAAACTCAGAGTTAATGAACTAATCTTGCAGCAAGAGCAAAAAAAGCCCATTTGTTTTCAGACACAGCTTTCTCAAGAAAGAAAAGTCCCAGTTTGGTTTCAGTTTATAGGAGGATGTGCATTCAGAAAGTGCTTCCATTTGCAGGTCCTAATGGGCACTTTTATTTGGGTCAGATGTATAATTGTTTAAGCAGTTATTCTCTGAGTAAGATGCTTTGTCCATATAGTTAGTCTTTCACCTTGGCAATTTGGGTTAAATCCTTATCTGTCTCAATCACATTTAGAAATAAAAAGACCAAGCCTTTTCCTTCAGCCAGTATAGGCAGAGTCTGCAAAACTGCCCTGCCAGCTAATCACCATCTCCAGGTCTTGCAATTCCTGAAATATATTCTGCTGGACATTCTGTATCACAAGATCACACAGAGCTCCCTTTGCAAAGGTTCCAGTTCAGGAGAGCACCCATCATCTTACAGATCTAATGCTTCTCATGCCTGTATATCCATATGCACATGTAGATATAAATATATATAAATGTTCAGGTCCAAAGTGTTTTTCCTGGAGAAAGGAGCATGGAGTAGGCCAAGAGAAACAAGGGAGTGCATTCTTAGGTTAGAGCTCCTACAGCTCTAAGTTCATTCATCAATGCTGTTAGGGAATGAAGAAGTGCAAATATTTCCCTGAGGATGTGTTGGAGCAGGCAGGTAGGAGCCAGCGGGAGAAGCTGATATTTGTAAAAATTTGATAGAAATTAATATATTTGAGACCTTTGCTGGTAGAAGGAACTGGAAAAATTTAAAAGCTCAATATTCATATGCTGTGAGGCGAAAGCCAGACCTGTGTGGGATTATTACAAATGGATTTGGCTGTGCTAAGAGTTTTCAGTTGAGTGTTTATAATAAAGGGTAGCTAAACTCTCTTACTCACAGTTGAACATCAGCATGCAGGCCTGCAAGGGTAAATGACCTTTTTGAATGTTAATTATCTTTAAAAGGCCTGTTTGCCCAGAATTGTCTGAACCAGTTGTAACCAGCCAACAGGGTCACCGAGGAGAAATGATGGATGTCATGAAGAGTCATTTGATATCCATTAAAGGGGAGGAAAGTCATTAAAATATATTGGGCCCAGAGACCTTATGAAACACAGAGAAGGTAATTACTTTAGGCTCAGATTTACCTGCCTGGACTAATCAATAAAAAGACACCCTGGAAAGGAGAGAGGGAGTAGAAAGAACACATTTTGACATGTCTGGGAGGAACATCTGTCACCAGGGCAGAAGAAAAGGTCAATGCCTGCCCAAGTGCTAGTTGTCCAGCTGTGCCCGGCAAGGGGACAGGGTTTTCAGTGGGCAGCAGGGGCCAAAATATATCTTTTTAGAATCATCATGGGCCAGAACAACTGTGTCAGCACAGCCTCAGCCCTGGCTTTGGCTGGTGTGTGACTGTGGGACTACCAGGAGATGCTCAGGTTGCGTTAACTAAGCAGATGGAGGTCCCTAATTAGGTGCCTTCATTCTGCTGCCACTGTGTATGGACATCAACTGCACTCACAGGGGCTGAGCTGGGGGTATCAGAGCATTTCTGAAGCTTAAAGCACATCTTCAGTGGCTCAGCAGCTATGTGAAAGCAACCAAGCTGCTTTTTCAGTGTGGCAGTAAAGATTAACTTTGCAAAAATTCCCTGGATTATGCATCATCTGGGGCTCTCCATGGCCAGATGCTCAAGGCAGCAGGACTCAAGCCCTCACAAAAGTTTTCTGGCTTTTTAACACCCTGGTGGGTACCAAGCTCTTTGGAAAACCTGATCCCACCTAATCCCTTTTAAAATGTAACACCAATTTGCTTCTCCACCAGCATATGTGCAAATTAACTCAGCTATGGAAGATGAGCAGGAAGGCTTAGGCAGAGAATTGCCACGGGTACCTCGTACCCCAGAAGTGATTCTATCCTGGCTTCACCACCATCAGTGGGCATTTCAGCACATTTTTATCCAAAAGCAAAGTTGCTGACTTTATTCACCGCGCAAATCACTCAGGTTTTTGCAAAACAAAATATCCTCCAAGCTACTTCAGAGAACTCCATGTATCTTCCAAAATGAGACATGTTAAAAACCCACTAGTTAATTTTGTATCATTACTCACTCTAATTAAAATCTTTGTCAAGGGAATCTATTGCCTTTTTTCTATTTTCTACTCTGATGTTGCAGTCCTTGACATTACACTGTGGTCTCTAAAAATACAGAATATTAATGCCTCTCATTCTAGGAAAAATGTATTGAGTCTGCTCTACTATTTTGACCTTTTCAGTACATTGTATTTTGATTAACTGGCCAGCTTGCTTCTGCCCCACAGGTTTCCAAGGCTATAGGGGGACAAAGAGGTGGAAAAGCTACCAAATCACATTTCTAATCACTGGGAAGGTTAAAGGGGTGTGATCAAACACCACATCTCACAGACTGGCTGAGGCACAACCACACATGTAGAGGAGAGTTCTGGAAACCAGAACAAAAAGGCCCCACTGTCATCACAAACACCTTTTCCATCTTGAAATTCTGTATTTTTTTTTCTCTATAGCCTCTGCAGGCACTGCCTTTCCTGAGAGCCAATTAATTCAAGTCACAAATATCTGCCCTGAATTCTTGCAGGTAATTAGCACCACGGGTTATCAACAGGAAGCTGGTACCCACAGGCACTTCAGATAATTGTGTTTCAATATTAGCACATTTCTGCTTACCACAAAAGGTCACTTCACTTTCTCTTCTCTATTTTCTCCCTCTCTTTCACTAAATGAATGAAAAATAATTATCATCATTTTGAATGCTCTAAACACTTGGCAAAGGCTTTGGGCATTACAGGACAGACATGAGTGACATGGGCACTTCAGGTGGTTGCAAAATTATTATTTTCTAATCCTCAGTTTCAGATCTAAGCCTCCTCAGCATACCAGTGAATGGAAAAAAACAAACCCAAGTCTACTTAAATACTCATGCTCCTGAATTAATTTCAAAGAAAGGCAATGGAAAGCATACATAATTATAATGTAGCACAACTACTGGTCACTTTAACCAGAACCTGCAATTTAGGTAAAGCTGTACTTACTACTGCATGAATTTGAAGGAATTTTTACCTGTTACAATAAATTTTAAATGGTAACCATTCATTTAATTATATGATTAATTACTTCCATGGACTAAGTATTATACATTAAGGACTATGTAATTACTTTGTAAATATAGGATTATATCTGTCCTTGAAACAAGAAAACAAATTAAATCAGCCTTGCAAAATTGTGCTCCCCACTCACAGTGAGTGAGTAATTCTATTGCAAAAATAAATTACAAATCATCATCTTCTTTACAGAATGGACACAGTAAAAGGAGAGCTGGGGTGGTTTTGTGGCCTGGCCAGACAATTTCAAGGCAAGGCTGTATTAAATGTTATGTTTATGCAACAACAAAACCTTCCCTGCAAGAAGAATTTGAGAGCATGCAATAATTTTGTAGTTGCCTTGGACTGCTGAATAAACTGTGAATTGGAAAAGAAGACAATGGTTGTGCCCTGTTAAGCAGAAGTTTTGAATCACAAGCATCCTACTGGGAGTGAAGAGGGTAAGCTATGGCACCACAGCAAGTGTAAGCCAAATTTACCCCTTCACAGGGAGGTTTGCACACACACCCTGTGACACTGTGAGGTACCAACAAAAAATCTTGCAAATTTGCTTTCTGAATTACTGAAGATGTGATCTCATAAGGAGTGCAAGAACAACAGGGGTGCTCTGAGTTGCTTTGAGTTACTCCGTTTCTATCATCACTGCATTATTGCACTTAAGAGTTTCTTTATCGTATCATTAAAGTTAATGAAATTTTATAGACACAGAACTGGTGGGTGGTATAACAGGGAACATTAAAATCATACTCTCATTTCAATCCCTCACAAAACCAGAAAGCCAACCCCTTAACTGCTAAAGACTGCAGAGAGCTTGAGTAAAGAGACATCGTGGCCCTTAATAAAAATGAAAAGGGGAAAAAAAGTGACGCTATCTCAGCAGAAGAAAGTGTAGCCATAGTGTAATTCCCAGTAGCCTTCAGGAAATCAATACCCACTTCATATGGTAGAAAACTTTTCCTTTAACCTTTATTCAAGGTAGAGCAGCACAATCGATCCTGGGTGAGGAGCCAGTGACCTTCCCCAGTGACACAGACCCAGCCCGGGTGCAAAGCTGCCATCCTGAGTGTCCTCAGGGCACTTCACATCCAACAACAGAGACCCTGAAAAAGGGTGAATGTTTCTTGCTTGCAGCCATCCAAGAAACTCACTGCCTGCCTAAGAAATCAACAGACCACTCACACCCAACAGATTTTTTTCTTTCCTTTCCCCCCCTCCACTCAAAGCATGCTTTTCTAAGAGTCATGGGAGGCTTTATGCATGCTCACCTCCCACTGTGAAAGGCAGTCAAGGACTTTCTTCCTAAAGGAATAAAGCAAAATATCAGAACAGAAGGTCACCTTAGCTCACTATTTTGAATAAAGATTGTCTTATTAAACCAAATTATTTTTATTTTTAATGGGGCCGTTGGATCATTGAAGTTTTTGTTCACTGCTTGTCACTGCAGGCAACTGCTGGAGCAGAGTGAACATGATTCCCAACCTGACACACACCTAAAATCTTCAGCAGGAATCCTGCAAAGCAATGCCATCTGCACCTTTTTGTGGTTCACACCTCTGCTGCACCCTGGATAAAAGAAGACGAAATTATTTGCCCCCCCTAACATAAGGTTCCCAGTAGCCTATCCAGGGAGCACACCTCCTCAGCAAAACCCTCTGCTGTCCAAGTGTGAGAGTCACTGTTTAAACATTACTCTTCAAATTTCAACCTACTGATTTCAAATTTCATAATCTCACTCAGCTCATGATCTCCTACGACCCTTGATGGTGCAACTCACACACAACACCCACACAGGCTGTGAACTCCCAGATCTGCAGCCTCCTGTAAAAAGTGGAGTCATACAACAAAACTCATCTTCTGTGGGACTTCCATGGACCCCTATCCCATCATGGATTTTTTCCAGTTACAGAGAGGGTGCTGCTCTCTGTTCACAGAGAGATAGGTCAGAGGAGTGACTGAGGGTCTGGCAACAATCTGGGTGTCCACGTGCCTTAGAACTTCATTTTGGTTTATCTGATAATTCCTATTTGTAGCATATTTTCTTCTACCTCCAGCCCTGAGCATCTTCAGGACTGGTTGCACACGTGTGCAGTGTCTGCCGAAGATGCTCAGGTGACAGATATGCCTGTCTGCACACTGGTACTTGATTTTCTGTTACACCTGGACAAGCAGGAGGGGTTTGGGTGTGGTTTGGATTTCCTTCTGCCTCCTGAAATGTGTCCAGACGGACGTGCTGGTGATGGTTGCCTTAGAAACCAGCAGAACTTATTGTGCCTGGCCAGGGCAGAGTCTCTCGCGCTGCCAGGGCAGGGACGAAGCAAGGCAGGTACAAATGTTCTCGCTGGAAAGTGAAAGGTTTTTCTGCTCTGCACACAGCAGGAACTCCGCACGGAGTGACAGCATCAGGAGCCCAGCATCCACCAGCCCCTTTCCAGGATGGGGGATGCATTTCCAAACTGCTGCCAGCCAGGGTATGACCATCCCAGGAGGAGCCTTGTCTCTCTCCAGACAGAGGGGAGGTGGGTTTTCACTAAGTGAACATTTTATTGTATTAAACAATTTCCCCTCTGTTTTTATGTGGAAATACAAATTATAGGTAAGACTTACAGATCACTGTCTTGATGTTTATATGAAATGATCTACGTATGCAAAGGCTGCTGCTATGATAATTTGTATTTTAACTACCAGCATGGTACGGTTAATTTCAAGCTCTAGTAGAAACACACAAAAATCAATGTTTGATAAATGGAAAGAGGTTTCAATGAGTCAAGGAGGATTATTTCTGCACTTTTAAAAACTGTACAAGAGAAGTAAACAAAAAATGTTGGAAGCTATTTAAAGAAACATATTTGCCAATATCCCTTTAAGCAGGTTTAAAATTTACATATATTTATGCTGAAACTTTCCCAGGATATTTGAAATCATATTCATTATTTTTGGGGGGAGAGGGAGAGTGGGGCAGGAAGAGGTAAGAAAATATACAAATATTTGAAAGCCAAGTTTAGAATACATTTAAGTCCTTTTCAAATGCAGTTTAAAGGTCTGCAGTCTGTGCAACCGTTGCCTTCAGTGCCATTTTTGTCAGTTCAGTGCAGTATTCAAAATCCATTTAATGCCATGAAAAGAAGCAGCCTTTTTCATGAATTCTGATTTATTTAATATTGAATCCAAGTCTAACATGGCACAGAAGCAGCAAAAATTATGCTCAAAGCAACAACCAAACTTCCTTTCCACTCTGATAGGTGAACAAGCAGTTATTACATCTCTGCAGAGCCCCTTGCACACTCCATGTAGCTGACTTTCCCTATTAAGAAATGCAATTTCACTTGGGCGCTGCAACAGCAAAACATGGCATGTTGGGTCATGGCTAACAATGGAGACAGAACATGAACACAGATATAGCTAACTTTCTCATTTCTTCCAAGTGCAGCAGTAATTAAAATGGAAAGCAAGTCCAAAGCCATAGTTGCTGCCAAGCCCTGGCCAGCACTGAGTGATGCCAGTAGCCACAGCCCATGTAGGCATCGTGCCCACCCCTGCCTGAGCCCAGCATGGCCCCGAGGAGCTGGGCAACAGCAGGAACTGAGCATCCTCCCTCCAGCACCAGGCACACAGAGCCTTGCCCGGCCAGAGGCACAATTAGAGCACACTATTTTTAGGGGAGTCGGGCAGTACTACAGCCTTTTCTGACAATATGTTCAGCAGCTCTTTAGAATTGTGATTTTTTTTTTTTTTGGTTGGAAGACTTTTAAGACTAAGATATTTCAAGATTACCAAGTTAATCAAACCAGCTCTGCAAAGTCCAGCGGCTTCTAAACCTAAGACCAGCAAGTCCTTGCAAGGAGAGCTCAGCAGCAACCCAAGGTGCAATGAAACAGCAGCTAAGGGATGCCAAAGCTTAGTGATAAAGGGCTACCTGCCCCCGGCAGGAGAAAACATGTCTCATGATGAAGAGAAAAGACTGATTGATTTATCTTGATATCCTCTGCTCTTTAGTGAAACTAAAGAATTGAATACCAGCTAGGGTAGGGATATCAAATAAAGCAATGATTAGATCCATGAAACAAGCAACCAAATATATTGCTCTGAGCTCCAAAATTAAGTTGCTGACAACAGACAATTACTTATCCTGGCTTTTCTCTTCGTGTGAATTAAGGAGAGTTAACTTCACCAATGACATTAGTTACTTGAAATGGTGAGGATGTCCTGTAAGTAAATTCATTTTACATTAATTATGTAAAATTATTATTATTTAACTATGAATGTGTTTTGCTAGTTTTTGACCAGGAACAAGTCCCCTCTACCTTAGTGCACAAGGACAAATCCTCAGATGAAGCAGGGCAGCAAAGTCAGCAGTGCCACTGACACAGAGTATTTGCACTGTATTTTTCCTGGAGAGATACCACTAACAAAAAAGGCTGGCAAAAGGGTTCCAATACCAAAGCAATAAAAAGGTCCCTGTGGTGGGTTGGCAAATGTTTGTTCGCAATCATTCATATTGACAGCATTTGCGCCAGCTCCGTATCTTCTCTCCTTGGGTGTTCATGTAAATGTGGTTTAATCCAATAGCCCTGCAAATGTACTCCCCCAGCTCCCAAAACCAGCCCAGCATCAGCAGCCCCACAGCAGAGGCTGTGCCTCTGCCAGCAGCCACCGGAGCAGAGCTCCCACTTCCAACTGGAGGCACCCAACGCCACCGCGGTGCAAACTCAGAGTGCAGCCGAGCTAGGGACACCTGCACGGAGAAAAGGGCTGCAGGTCTCCGGGAAAGGAGCTGCTACAAAGTGTTTGCTCTGCTCAGCTCCGCAGGGCAGAGACAACAGGGGTACATCCGCAGGAGTGGTGCACCGATGGAGCAGTGCCTGGGGCCAGTCCTAGCTGTCCCATCGGTGCAGAGGTGCCTCCGTCTGCATGTCCCACATGTCCTGAGCCTAACCTCCTGCAAAGCAGCCCTGACTTACCCAGGGCTGAGACTGGTGTTTAAAATAAGGGCAGCTGTGAAAGGAAAATACAGATCAAGTCACACTTACTGGACAAATTCAGGTCCTGAGGCTACAACCTGCTTGATGTGATAGGGGTGTGATTTGTGAAGCCTTTTCTCAAAAGACATTTTTCCTGCTGAGATCAAAGTCCCATGCCAGGCAGGGAAGGGAAGCAGTTCCTGATTGTCTGCTGCCCTGCATCCTGTTCTGCAAAGGACTCCAAGTCACAACCCCCTTTTAAAAATACTCATCTCACTTCCCTCTTCCACCAAAGCAGCTACCGACATTGTTCCTGCAACACTGCCATAAGTACACCCTGTTGCTAAGGGCAAGGGAGAGGCAGAGAAAAATGCAGAAATTCCTCAATAATAATAGTAATAATGATGATGATTATTATGATTATGATAATAATAATAACAACAACAACAAGGATGTTTGGGAAATAGTTGTTTGAGTTTGTACAGGGACAGCTTGAAAAACAGGCAGAGGACTGGGAAGTAGACTGCTTCATTTTCTTTCCTCAAGGTTATATTCCTCTCTATTTTATCCACCACCATTGTAATTCTGTTTCTAAACCTAATAAATTTCCCACAGAAGCCCTATTCATTCTAAAACCTATGACTGCTGATTCAGGGAACTGTCATGTTTTTCCATGCCAGCATCAGTTCACACTGTACTAAAAAAAAGCAAGATAAGGACTAGAAAATAAAAGGCAACATTGTACTTTCACCCAAAAGAAAGAGGCAGCTTAGGGGGAGTTGACAATCTTATTTTGCTGATCATCAGTCTCTGCAATGGGTTCTGTGACCAGCTAATGAAATGCAGGCTGGAAGAACCAGGGTTTCATAGGAAATCTGACCTCTCTTACACTGAAATGTAGAGATAAACTTGGGGTGAAGCTGTATCTGTGCTGTGCTGCCCAGGCTGAGCAGCCACACAAATATAGGTGCTGGGGGTGGAAAGAACACAACCTTACACTTCCCCAAGGACCATGGTAAACATTGCCAGGAGCAATGTGACACTGGCAGACCAGAAAAAGGGGACTATTCTTTTACTTCTAGATTTGAAACAGATGCAGTCTGTATATCAGAAAGACTTGTATTTCCTTTTGTATGTAGAGAACAAGATACTCTGCCATTGCACAGCAAACGTGGTACCACCAAAGAGAGCCTGGAGCCCCACAGCACCCCAGCTCCTGCCACGGAAGGATTACTTCAAAGCACACAGCACTCCAGGCTACCCTGCCCTGGGCTTCCCTCAAAGTCTTCTAAGATGAGCTCAGCAAAAATGCTGGGTGCTTTTTGCTCCTGGCATCTGTTCAGGAGTAAGTGATCTGATACCGCCAAACTCTGTCATTTTGCCATCCAGAATGGGACACTTGCACTCCCTGGTTCCACAGGCAGCCTCACCTGCCTCCGGACACACCTGGTCACATTTTCCTTTAAAAAAAAACATTGATTTAGTCAGATTTCAAACATTGGTTTACACTGGCTCTTTTTCTCTTGGGTCTGCTCTCTACATGCTTCTCTCCCCTGAACCTGCCGTGTGTCACTGTGCCAAGAGAAATCATAATTAACACACATAATTAAATATTCAGCGGCCAATAGGCTGAGCAACAAGATTTGCTGTGTTTGTACATGTCTTTTTTCTAAGGTTGTTTCTCTCATCATAGAAGTCTAGGTATTCTCTTTGAAGCTGTTTTAATTGGGGAAGAGGTGGCTCTTGCCAGCTGTTAAAACATTGATATTTGCCACTGTTGAGATGCCTTTTGATTTGGTTTGTCTTTTTGCTGATACAATTTGCTAAGCGGCCAACTTCATCTTAATTTATTTATTGGCTCAACTCAAGCAACAGCTACAAGTTAATTACAGTTTGCTTTTTGCAACACAAAATCATGCAGCAAATTTTTTTTTATCAATGATCAAATCCTTGGATTACTCTGTTAATTGTGACCTGGATTAACTACAGGGAGTATTCCAATTTAGTAGACAATTTCCCTGGCTTATTTTTGCAGCCACAAGCCAGGTTTTGCTGGCAGAAAGTGAGGCAAAACCATTAAGTGTGCTCTGGGAATGGCATTTAATTTCTGTATCAAGAGTTCTCCATTTAAATCTGCCACCATTTCTGCTATTAAAAGAAGCAGAGCAGCAACCCAGGCTTTTTGTAATAATTCATAGCCTCCCAGCAACCAAGAGCATGTTACACAGAAACTGCTGCACGATCCATCTCCACCCCCCCATGGACTCAAGTTTTGTTGGCAGATTTGTCAGTCATGTTTATAGGCTCCTTTTTGCTGTACAGTCAGGAATTCTCATCCTATCTTGATTTGTGTCATAAAAATGTACCAGGACTGATATACACCCAAGGACTTTCTGTTGATTTGTTTCTGTCACACAAACTATGTCTAATTTATTTATAACTTATCTCATTCTATTAGATCACTTTGTAATCATATTTAATTTAGATTTATTCCTGACAGTTCAGGCTGGCTCCAGGCATTTAATTAAATTTTGTCCTCTTAAGCCACTTAGTCAGTCTAGATTTTAAACATGATGTCGTTTTCCCTTGGACAGCACTTTTCTATCCATAACCTTTGAATTGGTAATTTGTGCAATTGCATCTTACATGACATTTTCAAGAGCTCTCAATGCTGTGCAGTGTGAGCACCTGTGAGGAGCCCAGGGAGAGGAAGCCCAGCACCATCCAGCCATGCTTTGATGGGCACTACCATTTACACACCATTTTACTCTGCATTTTAACCTGAAATTGAAAGTACCGACTCAAACATGGCAGAAGGGATGAGGTTAAAAGTAGAGATAATAAAAATAACAAACTGTGCTATCAAATTACAAATTTCATTTGGGTTTGGAGGTTCATATTGAGAATTAAAATCTGTGCTTCTCAAAAATTCTAGTGTAAAAGTATTGAATGCTCCTAGAATGCAAGTTATTTCAGATTATTTTAATTTGATATTATTACCCTTTAGTAGATGGACCTGAATGTGTTTAGAAAAAAAATAAAATATATGACTGAAAATTAAGATTAGAAAATAAACTTAACTACAATTTTAATTAACTACTTTGCTTTTCTAGCCTGATTTCTATTAATAAGCAGAAAACCTTTGCATGAACAGGATTCTTCGCGATCTCTTAAGAATTTTCCTCTCTTGCTGATGACCAGAATCGTCTCTCTCCTTCTGCTGGTACTGACAAATTACAGTGCTTCAGAGAAGACACTTTAAATTTCTCTTTGTCCTGCAATTTGCCTCACTTTTGTTCCTCAGTCTTAAACAAAACCCTATGAGTTTCACTAATGCCTCGTCCTTTGTGCAAATCCTCCCCTTTAATTTCCTCCTGACACTCTATCAAGTCTGATATCACCAAAATGCAGATTAAGACATGACTCCATAATAGCCACACACCTCTGTGTGCTTTATTGTGGTCTGGAATTCCTAAAACACTTGGATATCCTGCCTGCTGCTTTCTTGCCCATGCCCAGGGCAGACCACATTGCAGAGACAGCTGGGCTAATCATAATGCAAATTCAGTGATAAACTAGTCACTTAAATTCCACTAATATATCTTAATTTTTCACCCAGCAATATGATATATGGTGCCAATATAATTCAATCTTCTTACATTTTTCATGAGTTAAATAAATCACATCAAGATAGAGTCCTTCAACCTCAGTATTTCACTCTGACTGCGAATCTCCTTCACACGAGTGCAGAGGAAACTCCACATCTCCCTTTATAGGCATCAAGGAAGTGGAACCCAAGGAAATGTGGACCCCAGGAACCAGCAGGTGATGGACGTGGGCAATCCCCCAGGTTAGCACTCTGTCTGTGAGTTACTATTTCAGAAATGGCATGAGAAGAGCCTGTCTGTAAGGAGCTTTCCTGCTGCTGCTCAAGCTCAGGCACTGAGCTAGGAATAATTATATCCTTTCCACAGTTCTGGACTTTCTTTTTAAAGCAAAGCAATTGTTTCAATCCTTCCTTCCCTCCCCTGCCCAATGGATTCGCAGCATCCACGGAATTGTCTGGAACCATTTCAGCATCAGCATCTTGCCTTCAGCACTGCTGGGCAGGAGCAGTGAATCCATGAGGGCATTCTCCCAGAATTGATTTCCGAAGGGTTAAAGAGGGCTCTGATTTCTTGTGTATCCTGACTCACAGCCTCACAAACCTGGGCCACCCAGGATTTCTCCATGCTGCTGTTGTTTCTGGGTTTCAGTCTTGTGGGACCCCAGGTTACTTGAATAAAAGTATTGTAAAAAAATCTAGTTTTCTCCCCATATTTTTCATGGAAAAGAATGAATGGACAGTTCCCATGAGTAAACATTCATTGTTACAAGCAAGGATCATGGAATGAGCCTTGGGAGGCACAAGCAATCTTGCTATCAGATCAGTCACTTGCACATCTCAACTTTCATAGTGGCTATTATGGTTTAGGGAACTACAGTTTTATAAGAAACTTCTTTAGCATTTCATATCAAAGTAATTTGAGATCATAAAAATTAGAGATCAAGAAAAATGTATTTCATATCCTCGTTTTCCATTTTTCCCTCTCTAGCAGAGGTCATTCTGCTACAGAACACTTTTTCTCCTACCTCTGGCAGAGCTGCTCTTTGTCACCCTCCTCTCATCATTTATTTTCAAAGCTGCTCTATAAACTTCTTATCAATGCATTTCTAATAATCTTAACAGACTTTTATCAAGGAAAATGATAAGTTTCCACTGTCAAGAGGCCATTCTCTGAGCCTCAAGTGCTGATATTTTTTGGACAATTTATCTAAAGTCAATTGTCTTCTATTGACTTTTTTCAGCTGCTTCCAGAATGACGACACTTTTTAGCTCTGACAGTTCATTTGGCTTTCTATGCTTTCTCTTTCTTTTGGTTTTTCCGTACCATCCATAAATCTTAAAGAAAAAAAACAAAAAAACCACTGTACTTTGCCAACAATTTCCCACTTCAAATGTCCTCCATTAATTTCTCTGATTCTGTTGCTCTCACTGCCATCAAAACCAGAAACAACAAAACATTTTTTAAAAGCTGTTGAGGCTCTTATTTGATAGCCCATTTAGGTATGTTTTCAATGTTTCAGTTTGTTGGACTGTGTAGTGTTACCTGCTCTCATTTAATCACTAAGTGCTCATCCTGGAAGATGCTGGAGCTGACTCATGGGCCACAGCTGCTTTGTACCAAGGGAAGCCAGCAAGGGATGGCTGTGTCCCTTGGGCATCCCCAGTCCTTTTATCCATCCAATTCCTCAGTTTCCAGCTGGTCTGAGGTCTGACTCTGTACACTCTTTGCTGCCTGCTCATTACAAACTCCCCTCATGCTCAGCAGAGAAAGATGAAAGCATCATTTACAGCCTTTGTTGAACTGGAACTGCACGTCTATCTTCCTTCTGCAACAGAATTTTTTCTGCAATATAACTCCATTTTCCTACACATTCTTTCATTCTTCATATACAAATTATTTGATCGAGCTTTACTCTATATCCTCTGCAATAAACCATTTCAGGATTTATTCCAACCTTATGTTGCTGCAATATTATGTTGGGAAGCAAATTTTTTATATCACTTTCTTATAAGACTGTCTGTTAAAACAGAGATCTCTTCTTCTTCTTCTTCTTCTTCTTCTTCTCCTTCTCCTTCTCCTTCTCCTTCTCCTCCTCCTTCTCAATACCCAGGGTTTTATTCTCTTTCCAGTTCCCATCACCCTTGACTTCCTTCCTTTTTTTCAGTGCCTTTGCCCTCTGTTCACTGGGGACTAATGAGGTCTTTCGTTGAGATCATTCTTGTAACACCCTCACACCACAGTTCAGACATCAGAACAGCTCAGCATTTCCAGACTCTCTGTCTCACACTCACTCCTGAGCCCAGATGTTTCAGAAGCCCCTGGCCCAAACCAGAACTCAGCATTGTGGCTCTGTGACCACTCACTGCTCCTCAGCCCAAGACCGAGGTTTGATTGAGGGCATGATGCCAATTAAGAGAAGAAGGAAACTTTTTAATTTGCTAGATAATCTCTCCCAAACATCTTTCACACCTGCATTTCCTTGGAAATTTCTGGCACATCTCAAATTCCTTGCAGCTGCCTGCCATGGATTTGTGCCTATTGATTGTAGCTGTATCCACACTGCTGAGAAATCCCTCTGCACCCCATAAAGGATTCTTTAGGTATGACTTGCAGTTGCTAATTTTAAATTCATAGCTGTCACCACTGAAAGACCTTCCTCAGCAACTTCTGCCATGTATGTTCCTAGCTATTACATCAAACCCTCCTCTGCTACCTAAGAACAGAACAAATAAATTCTAATCGCATTTACAAACATCCTTCCAATATTTGCTAAGTATTAAATCAAGTCTTTATATTTTCTCTTATTATTTCCCAGCATATTCTTAAAGCTCAAGGGAGCCAGAAAATGGGAGGGAATGTGCAGAGAATGCCAAAAGATAGCGGGAGGGGACTGCACATTTTTGATTCAAGAGAGAAATCAGCGGTTTGAGTGATGGCTGATAACAGACTGGATGAGGAGCCCAGCACCAGATTTGAACCTCATTATAGTCTGAAGCTTATAATTAGACCATGGCCTTGAGAATTATATTGGGTGAAAATATTTATTGTTATCGAAGAAGAAAATGTGTAGGAATTTTCAGCAAGATATATATGATAGAGAAGAGACTGTCTTTTCTTCACATAGATCTGTTTGGCAGGTGCTGGCACAGCCTCTTTCCATTTTAATCCCTCCTAGATCTTCATTGTTGTTTACTTATGCCACTGTCACAGCCTTGAAAAAAATCAAGATCTTATTCAGGAAGAAATTTTTCCACACCTCTAAATTACTTAGAAGCATGAGTCCCTTTTGCTTTTGATAGCAAAAGTGCTCCTAAGAATGCATGAAATCTTTAATCTGACAAAGTTGGCAGAGGAGCATGTCTGTAGTAGGTGGAAAACATTGCGGCAACAGTGGAAGCAAAAACACTCCTTCTCACTCTCAGAGCCACACTTGCCTCAGTCAGTGGCAAAATGCCTTTGCTTGCCTGCAGCTTAGCTGAACACACCTCCAGGAGAAAAGCTGAGGACAGAACAAGAGGTGGTGGTCCTAAAGCCACTACAGAAACAATAAAATGAGACCTCTGTTTGACAGACTGCAAAGTCAGAGAGGAAATGGGATCTTTGACATGCACAAAGCCAAACTAAACCCAAAAGCTTTTTTCCTTAAAAAAAGATCAAGAACCCCACACACAAACACGATTTCAGCACGCAAGGTGCAGCTGCACACCGACATGCAGATACTCTTGTTCTACCAGCTCCAAATCAGAAAGTTGAAAGGAGAATGCACTCAGTCTGGATTGCCAAATATATTGCTAAAAACAGCATACAAAACTGTGGAAAATATGTAATGCTACCAAGAGAATTCCTTCATTTTATCTGAACCATTCTTTGCAGTTCTCATAATTTTCCGAACTGAACACACCAGCATTCTGCATTGCACAAGGATTAACACATCCATCATGGTTTTTGTGTTCCTGAAATCATTGTTTCTACAGTGTATTTGGAAAAGAAGCTCACATCAAAAACGTGTTCCCAGTAGTGTAAGATGGAAACTGAAGAGTGTGGAAAGGTGCCTGGGCTATGGATGGGGGCAGAACCCAAAGTCCTGTACTGGACATCACCTGTAATGCCACACATCTTGTCCAAAAGTTACACAAGAGGACAAATTTATGGAGAGAAAAGGAGAATACTGCAGGGCTAATGGTAGCGAGAGGCAGAACCTCCCTCGTTTGTGAGGAGTGGCTTTCCCAGGCAGGCACTACCCACAGTGACAGAGGAGCCAGCAGCCTTTGGACTGCCCCATCCTCACCCACTCCAGGTGAATCTCCCTTCTCAGCTCTGTTGCGCCAACAGGAGCTGGTCTAAAGTCATAATTAGTGCCTTTCACAGGAGTAATGAACTCTGAGGGCAGAGAGAAGAAACTGGGCATTGGAAATGACAATCAGCACACACCACAGAGGATCCTTTTGACTATGTCCCCCACAAATGTTAGGGACTCAAGACATCTACTAATTACAGGGAACAAAGGACACCTAGAGCAAGAATGGTAAATTAAATCAAGGTTATTTCAAAGCAGCTGTAGTTCCAAAGCACCTGACGGTGTAGGGAAGGAACAAGGAAAATGGTCCTCATGATTAGAATATGCTGCCAATATTTTTAATGAACTTTTGGTTGTTTAAATTCAGATTTTATATTTGCACATAAATATACAGAAACAAATGAGCCTACTCTGGAAAGCTAAGCAGCCAAATCCTACTAATTCCTGCTAATAACCAATATTCCATTACAAGCTGCTGAAGCTAAAAAAAAAAATAGTGAGTAAACAAGCAAATAAGATAACCTGAAAAGCAGTGTATCACAAGCTGGTTTTTTGTGGAAGTTCAATGACTTGTAGCTGCTTGTGGAAAGCAGACATGTAATTTTCTACTCTGTCTCATCTGACAGTCAGAGAGGAGGAGGAGGAGAGAGCCAGTAGCTCATACTGCCAGAAATGCTCCATCCTCCCCACCAGGGCAGCACCGTGGAACTTGCTGCAAACTGGTGAGCAATGGGAGGGAGCAAGTCCTGGCAGGACAAGGAAAAACTTGAAAAGGCTGCAAATTCAACACCATTTCTACAGGTCACGTTACACAGCCCAAGAGGGGCCTGTTAGATCAAGTGACACAAAGCCATTAAACATTATATTTCCCCAGTGCAATTGGAGTAATGAAACACCTAGAGTTAGATGAGTCTGTGCTACTCTTGCCTGGAAATATCAAAGCTGCTGCTGCTGCTGCTGCTCGGGAGCTGTGCCTGGATTGAAGGGAGTGATACTTGTGAGCCAGCAGAGATGCAGAGCCTGGGGCCAGGTCTGCAGCAGAAGGACAGAGCCCAAAGCACAGCAGAAGGTACCCAAGTGCAAAGGGGACTGTGAGGAGCTCGACACCTCCCACCAAGCTCCTGGAGGCGTTCAGCTTCCCAAAGCGCCCTTGTGGGAGAGCCACATGCTTCCGAGGTGTCATTCCATGGATAATCAGAAGTGATGGGCAAACACACACCCCTGGGCAGCAGCTGGAGCCAGGGATGGAGCGGATGCTGAGGCAGCAGCATTCGGGCCACCCCTCGCTGTGAGAGGGCAGGAGCTGCGCTCCCTGCTCCAGCCAGCCCAGAGCATCCCAGGGCCAGCTGGGAATGACAGGGTGCCACATCCCATCCGTGCTCAGGTGCTAACAGACCTCGGGCTCACTCCCAGGTTCATTCCTCTGCATTAAAAGGTTCCACTAGAACAGGCTGTGGGGCTCACGTGAGGAGTAGGAGAGGTGGATGTGCTGCCAGGGAGCCAGAGCTGTGTGGCAGGTGCTGGGTACACATGTGCAGGGGCTTCCCAGACACTCGGGTGTTCCCACACACTCACAGCCCTGGAAGAGAAAGCAAAAGTGAAAATTTGGCCATAGAATGAGTTGGCCAGGTTTGATGGACGCTGAGCAACCCAGGGTAGCGAGTGGTCTCCTTACCCATGGGAGGGGGAATTGGAGCTAGTTGATCTCCAAGATTCCTTCCAAGCCAAGCCGTTCTATGATTCTACAGAATCCATGGAGTTAAATGGTGACAAGGAAATGCAAACAAAGGCCAAATGTGCCCAAAGCTGAGAAGCAGCCTCAGCAGCTGTTTGCCAGCTTCACAGGTATGAAACCAGCAGCATCAACACCCGGAGAGTTTCCAAAAAGACCGTTTTTCTCAGCAATTCCCCAATTAGCTGATTTGACACAATAACCACCCCAGTGCATCCCAAATCTTCTTTATAATAATGTCAGGAGCAAGAAGAGCAGGCAGGCTAGTGGGCAGTGAGCCTAGGGAGAGGGAAGGCTGGAATAGCCCCACTGTGTTCCCCTGCTTCAAACCCTCCCAGCACAGAAGGGCACATAATTTTCCACTTTCCATTTATGATTTATTTTTAAAGCACCATATAAATCTAAGTCTATGTGAAGCTGTTTCCACAAAAGTGCTGCTTGCCAACACTCCCTTTGAAGAAATATTTCCTCAGATTCCATTGCTGCCAGTTGCCAAACCATGAACACCCTGAAATAAAGAACCTTGCCCAGGTGCTGCTGCAGCAGCTACTTGTGGGACATAGAGATACCACCCAAAATTAGAGTGTGTGAGAGAGGGAGAGAACAAAGATATGGATAGGTCAAGAGAAGCAGAACAGCTACAGGCACATTTGCTCTCCTTCTCATCCATCTGCTCCCCAGGGATTCTGTCAAGGTCCTGCCCCACAGCAGAGAGCTGACAAAAAATAGTAAAACTAGGAAAATTTTCATTTATAGCTCAGGCTTTTTCTGTTGTAAAGAGGCCTCCTCTCTTGTTGTTGTTGTTGTTGTTGTTGTTGTTTTTTCAGTCGTCAGGATCTGATCACATCACTTTAAAAGTTTCCTTTTTCTCCAGGAAGATAACCCCCTGTCACTTTGTTTCAAGTGCTTGCACTTTAATATCAGCCACAGGCTACCTCAGGAACTATATAAATAAAATAAAAATATTTTAAAAGGCACATCCAAAAAGATGAGGAAGTCAAATTATTTTCCCCGCTTTGATGTTTATTTGTGTTTTGTACTGCAGGGTACAAATTATTTATGTTTTGTACTTGCTCAATATGCACAGAAATACCAGGAGAAGGAGTGAATACTGTTCAAGAAATTTAGAGGATGAAATGGTAAAAGAAACCACTTTGAACTCAGCCCAGTGGCACATTGGGAAATGCACCCCCTGGATCTGCACTTTGCCACTTTTTCCCAGCTTGGGTTTGTTACCACCAAGGCAGGATTGGCCATAAACACACCAGGCAGGCCTGGGATGTTAAGCTACTTCTTTCTGTCAGGGTTGCAGACACCAGTGGAGGCAGATTTGATACTGAGGAAATATGCGGCTTGGTTTTCTTCAGAACCCTCTGGATTTATAAACTTTAAAACACCCAAAATCTCATCTTTGTCCATAATTTAGAAAATTGGTCCAAAGTTGCGAGGGAAATGTGGAAGAGAGTTCTGTAACTGCACCTCATTTTTATGAACACCACACCAATGTCAATTTTTTGGCTAAATAAACTTAAGTATTGCAACTGTAAATTGAAATCCAAACCTTGGCTAACGTGAATTAGTGCTGGATTATAATGCTACATCATGATAAGCCGCTTCAAAATATTTCAAACAGATTTGGGAAGTTATTCTCCATTAGATTATAAATACTATTAAGAGATAACAAGCCATAAAAGCCCATCAAAGGGGATCTTCTGGCCATTTGCTATCAGAGAAGCTGAAGGGACATAGTTTACTGATCTAAATTTGAAAGCAGAAAGCAAATCACAGCATCTAGAATTATTATTGATTTCCAAAGTTATTAACTTAAAGGATTACCTTGTTCACTTCATTTTTGTTAGGGATAACACATT
This sequence comes from Cinclus cinclus, assembly GCF_963662255.1. Classification (NCBI taxonomy): domain Eukaryota; kingdom Metazoa; phylum Chordata; class Aves; order Passeriformes; family Cinclidae; genus Cinclus; species Cinclus cinclus. The sequence continues at coordinate 13,295,805 of NC_085059.1, forward strand.
AGCTAGATATAACAAGAGATAAGACAGGCTATGATTTTAACTCTAATCATTAAGGGCCTTTGAAGTTATGCATGAAATTCCTATAAAGATATTTTTTCTCCCCAGAACAATACTAGGGACATAAGGGAAGAGCAGGGGGCTGACCTGAGCTGAAAAATGAGGCAGGAGATTTTGGCAGGGAAAAGCTTCTTGTCTGAGACACCCGAGCACTTCCCCATGTCTGCACAGGAGTCGTCTTTTTTAACAGTTTATGAAATAGTCATTATTGACAGATCCACTCAGGGTTATGCCAGCAGCTATGCAAACATGTAGTTAAAAAAGCAGCAACAAAAAATGTCCTTCCCAAATGAGCAAATCACAGAGGATTAATGAAATGGGGCAGTCAAGGCCTCCTGAGGGAACACCAGACTAAATTAAACTTGCCATCAGCTGATCAGCATGAAGTTTTCTTCTCAGCAAAACCCATCAAAAGAGATTTCACTGCAAAGCACTTCTTGGACAACTAGTTTTTATTAAAGGGTTCTAAAATGTTTTTCTCCTTACTCCAGCAAACATGTCAAACCTTTGCCCAGTCTTAGTGACAGCGTTTGCACTGACCCAGAGAGGGAAGGGGGCTCCCTCTCTGTGATTACAGCTGAGCTGTCATGCTGAGACCTATTTGGATCCTGAGAGATAGCCCTGTAAATGGGTCTGTATTTAGATTTTACTGCCTTGCCTCTGATACCAGAAATTTCAAAAAATGTGCTTCATGGGAAGGATTACAGCAGGATCTGCCTGTCCAATACCCCTGTAAGTACAATTCCCTTTCCCAAATTCCCAGTCTCCCTATGGGCATCTTGTCTCAATGGCTACAAATCTCCCATATAAACCACATAACAGGTAGTGACACATTTACAGCACTTTTCATCTTTACAGCATGGGGTGCTGGTCAGTTTTTATTACACTTACCAGACAAAGTGCTTTCCTTCGTGTCCACTAGAAAAGAGATTTTTTTTTTCCCCCAGACAATCTGTAACCATACAATAAAGATATATACACATTTTGCCATACTACAGTAATTGATAGAAAAAGTTAGGTCTAAGCCCAGTATGTTTCTGCCTCCATTCCCAACTAGTCCATCAGATCATTCCGAAAATGTTCTTTTTATGGTGCCTTAGTACTTGGCACCATCTAGGCCTGAAGTGCTCCCCCAAGGGTTTGCATTAGGCTCAGAAAGGATGAAAGAATGAACTAACAAGATCAGAGCTGTAGCAGGTTCAGCTTTAGGGGCCACAGCAAGTAAATTTCTAGTTTGTAACACTTGCTTATTCCTGAAGTTATTAATCACTCCTATGCTGTATTTATAGCTGGGCTGCCTGCTTCCCTTTCCCCCAAGCAAAACTGTCACTATTTTAATGCTCTAATAAGATGATTTCCTAATGTATAACTTCAAAGGGAAACTTTCTTCTTCTGCTTGATAGAGTATTAATGGGGATAACGAAGCATGGTAACATTGCACAGAACCCCAAGAAGCCTTTTGGGTCTCCAATGCAGAACAGTCCCTGGCTGGCAGCTTTTGTTCTTGCAGGTTATATAATAAAGCTGCCTGAAGGAAGTTCTCTGTCTTCTTTCCCAAATTGTGACTAGGGACTGGAAGTATTTACCCAGCACATTCTGTTCCCTTTACAACACCCAATCAAGGTTGTGTCAGGAGAATGAGTTGCAGAGGAGGCTCTTTCATTTCACACCTGGTAGGTTTTAGCAATGAGGCCACAAGTTGGGAGGCCAGAACAAAGTATGGCTTAAAGCCTCCTCAAGAGAGTACAGAAAGGATGTACCCCACCATGCCAGGCTGCATCTGCCAGCCAGACCCCTTGCAGAGGATAGTCAAGGTCACATACAAGCTACAGCCAAATATGCTTCTCTCTTTCAGCTAGGGAGGCTCTGGTGGAGCTCCCTCAGTCAATATTTGATGCACAAACGTGTCAGTTTAATCTGTCAAATACAACACATGCGCCTGTCCTGGGTTTTCAGCACCAGCCCATGCTCCTGCATTGAGATGAATTTGCAGAACTGCACTCAAAACTACTTGAGGAATTCAAACATGTAGGACGTCTGGAAAGCTGTAAGAGGAACTGTCAGAAGAAAAGAAAGCTGAAGAATAGCTCAGACAGCAGTTCTTGCTGGGGACTGGAAGCCACAGGGTGCCAATCATGAACAGACATCTGCATTGCACAGAGATAACAGAGGTGCTGAGCTGCAAGGAACATCATTTCAGATGAGACCTTCCTGCCTTATCGTGGCTGTTGGCTCTGATGCAAGGGGAAAAATGCAGTTTTGCTCTGTGGTGATTTATTCAAATTCCCATTCACGTCTCCATATTCCATAATTTCTTTTTTCAGCACTGTCAAGACTTCTGTGTCAAAGGAAGATGATGCAAAGTTTGAGAGAACCAGCTCTGCATGTGTGCTTCAAATGGGCAAATACAACACGGACTGGGCTGAGGTGGAGTGACTGGGTTACACCTTGGGGGTGGTGCTGAGCTATCACTGTTTAAGAGCTTTCTGTCTGATCTTTCACTGCTTTTGATCTGATTTCATAGTGACTGGTATAGCTGCTGCCATAGTGCCCAAACACTCAATTTCAGTTATTTATCAATATATTCAATATTCAATTATTTAATCTGAATAGTACTTACATGAAAAAAATTGATTCTGTGCTACTGGTGCCATCCTACAAGTTTAATATCACTCCTGGCAAACCTCAATGAGCATTTCAGCACCCCAAGTCATTACTCATAAAAGGAACATCAACTTCTGGCCTCTCTAATGAGTCCAGTGCTCCATCCTGCTGTGGTGGAGACAGAATCACCCCATGCCAGTGCTGTAGCACCAGCCTTTTTGTGTGGGAATCACACAATCCAATTGCTTATTCAGCCTCTCGCAGAGGAATATTCATTAATGTTTACTGATGTAGAATGCACACACTACATTAGTCACAATCCTGTAAGTAAACATGTTTTTCATCCACACTACATTAATCCTGAGCCTATAAATAAACAGATAGAGCACAGTCATAGCCTGCTAAGATACCCCCTACAGAAAGAGAGTTACTGTACCAGAATATAGCACAGAGCAGGATTGTGGCATTATTAAGAGGTCTCAGGTTTGGTTATTATTGTAAAATGGGAGGGTATTTAAAGGAAAAATTGGGATTTAGGTGGGTAGGTTGGGGAAATTTCTGTACTGCAGACTTTTAGAACTGTCTCATTGAAAGGTGTGATCTGCTGCCCACAGCCTTGGGTAACAACTTTATAACAAAGCCAGCTAAATAAAGCTTGGTGTCCCATCAGCGCCTAAAAGACTGGATCATGCACAGAAGTTTTTCCATATGATGGATATATACAGTGCCATCTTGCATTTACACAGTATCCCTTCTATTTACCCATCTTCCTGAAGGAAAAGCACCATGCTTTTCAAATTAAATATTCACAGGAATGACTTTACCAGTGGCAGCCAAATTGCTGCAAACCAGCTGGGGTGGAGAGGACCTGTTCCCAAAGAAGATGGCAAGGAAGCATAAGGAGGCAGAACATCCTCACTTAAAGTGGGATTTGAAGCCATTGGGAGTGGATATTGGTGCCTATATAAAAGCTGTAAAAATCAGTTCTTAACAATTCACTTTAGACACCAACCAGCAAAAGAAATGCCAGCAAAGCAAAGGAAATAAAAAGGAAAACCATTAAGATGATGAAAAGGTACAGAAAGAAAAACAAAATGGAATTGAGCCCCTTTAACCTCAAGCAAGTGGGCCTGGAAACTTGAAAATAATTCAATACAAGGAAAGAGAATGGAAAAAGGAAAGGGAAGGGGGCTTAGTATTTAATCTAAGTCACAGTTTCACTGGTTGTGTCTTATTCTTTAGCCCAAGATGTTTGTCTTTGCAATAAATAATAGTTGTGTTTTAACAGGTGATGGACCTATAATCAAGAGCATCTTACAAGCCTCTATGGCTGTGTACAACCTGAAATATGTTCAGGAGGCCATAAAAAAGAGAGCACTGAGCACTACTCAAATGGTTAGTAATACGATGCATTGGCTATTTTAATTTATTTTTCCACTGGGAGCTGACTGTTTATACAGAACACAAAAAAGCACATTCTTAATTTTTAATACTTCAAAGATAACAAGACAAAATTGGAGCAAGCTACTTAGGCATCCCCTAGAGATCAGGACCATTGTGCTCCTCTTTCCCCCATGAGGAGTGGACCAAGCCAGCAGCATTGGAGAGAGAGTGCAAATGACTGCTAAGGCAGGAGATTGACTTGATATGCAGAATATCTGAGGCCTGAGCATATTTCTCTCTAACATTTCCCTTCAAATGTTTTTACTGCATGTTATCCTGTAAAGGGCACTTAAGCAATCAGAGAAAAAAGTTTACTATCAGCTTCATTTTCTGGTTTTCCTTCTCAAGAGAGTGTAATCAAGGGAAATGTAATTGTTCATCAAAGACAATGTCTGCCTGGTGTATCCATCACATTTCCACTTCAAAAGCTTTCTAGTGCAGCTGTTGTTTGCTGTGCATTACCTTTACACTCACCATTAATGAAGTTGATTTTGTTATTAGAGACCTGGAAGCTGTAACAGGGGGTGATGTTTATGTCCAGAACATGTGTGCCTTTAATAGGAGATCCACCTCACCAAAAGCCAACACAGATGACTAAGCCAGTGGCCAAGGTATGCTGATTTTTGATTTTATTTAACAGTAATGAAATGTAACAAGTGCACCAGAGGGATGCATTTTCATAAGCAGACAAGCAGATGGGTGAAGAAATTTGACTTGCTATAAAAAGCTCATAAATGCCAAGCAGCCTGAAAGGTCCCATGGAAAGAGTCGTCGAATGCACAGTGAATTCCCTCGTCAAAGATTCCAGATTATACGTGGCAGTCACTCTCTGGCATTTCACATCCTACAGGTGATAAGCCTAACACATGGCTGCTGGAGGCTAGCCAGAAGCCAGACAGCACCAGACCACATTTTGCTTGAATTCCTCCAGACTTCCCTCTTTCACAGGGTGGGTGGAGTGCAGGTGAGGAGGACAGAGGTTTAAATGTGAATTGCTCATTCAGTTGATTTCACTCCCTTGTGGAAATAATGTTTTTCCAATAAAGTTCATTAGAACCTCAGAGGTTCTCTACTTCAAATGGTCCAGAATCATACATGTGCTAGGGGAGAGGTTAATATCAACTACCACCCAAAGATTAGGCATTAGACCAGCCAAGCCACAGCAAACCAAATCCAGGTTCTTCCCCATTTGCACTGCACCAGTCAGACAGACAGTTGTATCCTTTCCATACCTTAAACTGGAGAAATTCATAGTTTGATGGAACACAGTGGGACTTAGTTGTAAATCTCTTTTTGAGTTGAGATCTCCTAAATCTGCTATGACTGCATGTAGTTATGCTGCTAAATTTTAGTGGAAAAAGTACTTCACATCCTTTCTAATTGTGATCATTGAATCCATCCAAAATACCCACAACAGGCATAAAAGCAGTAAAAATGTCAGCGAGCAAGTGGGAGAGAGCAGTAAGTGGAGTATCTCTGTTCCCATGCCCAATAACACCACACTACCACCCACAGCAGCCCTCAATGGCAAATCCTTCTCATTATGTTCACAGCACACAGAACACAAATTTAACTTATCAAAATTACAATCAATAAGACATTTCTTAAATTACCTAGATTCAGAAGAAACTAGGAAAATTAATTAGTGCTGTTTATCCCTGGGTGAAGGCTTACACTGAAGGTCCAGATCAATACTTTGAATACAGATGCTGAAAGTCAGTTCCAGCACCCTGACAAGACTGGTGGATGGTGACACTTCTAAAACCCAGGTAGTTCTCTATCAATATTCCACAAGATCTTCATTGCTCTGGAATGCTTCTTTCAGAGCAGCAATCATGCTTAGCCTCCTTCAACATTTCCCCATACCAATCTGTTTCTTTGTTGTGCTCAAGTTTTTGTCTTTGGGATTTCACATGCAAACTGATTTTCCTGGTTATTTGTGTTCATTTGCAAGAGGCATAAGTCATCAAGAGCAGACATAGATGAGCACTCCTCTGCTCATCGTGGGTTTTCTTTTTAATACCAACACAGTGTAACAAGCCAACTTGAGAAATGTGTGTTTATAACTGGTCAGCCAGATGGAAAAATCTGATTTGCTATAAAAGCTTATAGCTGCTGAAAATCTTCAGGATTTGCTGGAAGGACTCAGCTGCAACAAATCATGCCAGGGTACTAAAAAGACTGATGGTGCTTTGTCCAACTGTTGTCTCAGCATCAGCTTTCCCATAGTCAAGGCTGCTTGAAGAGTGGGATGGGATGGGATGGGATGGGATGGGATGGGATGGGATGGGATGGGATGGGATGGGATGGGATGGGATGGGATGGGATGGGATGGGATGGGATGGGATGGGATGGGATGGGATGGGATGGGATGGGATGGGATGGGATGGGATGGGATGGGATGGGATGGGATGGGATGGGATGGGATGGGGTGGGATGGGGTGGGATGGGATGGGATGGGATGGGATGGGATGGGATGGGATGGGGTGGGATGGGATGGGATGGGGTGGGATGGGATGGGATGGGGTGGGGTGGGGTGGGGTGGGGTGGAGTCCCTGGTTCTGGGGAATGGGCAAACCACAGATGTTCCAGGGGTTTGTGTCAGAGCAACCCTTCTCTGAATACGCTGGAGGATTGGAGCATATTCCCATCAACCAGAATAATTTGAAGGAATCCTGCTCTGAGCACTCCAACATGGCTCTGCTGTGCAAACCAGGGCACAGGAAGTGCAGACAACCACAGGATTTGCTTCAAAAGAGCCTTGTCAGCCAAACCACAGCACAACCACAGTCAAATACAAGCACACAGAACTTTCCTGGGCAAACAGGAGCCTAGGAGGAGGTTCACAATCAGTGTGGAGTGTCTGTTAACTCCAGTTGGAACTCAACCCTCTAGAAACTGCCAACACCCTCTGAAATCCAAGTCCCTGCCTCAGTTACAGCTTCTGAGTGACATCAGCTCTTGAGGCCCCCAAAACTACCAAAGGAAGAGGAGATGCTTGTGCCAAAAGTTCTCATTTCAGAAGCTGTTGTCTTTCAGGGCCCCAGATCCAGCCTGTGCTGGAGAAGACATCCACACCATCGTGGTGGGTTTCAGACCTTGCAAGCACACAGAGACTCCTCTCAGCTGTCCCTGGGAGCTCAGTTTCCACAGCCCTTCACCTCCTCTACACCCCAAAGCCACTTGTTCACATTCTGCTTGTTGCTAATCTGTTTTGCAAGTACAATTCAAATAAACTTATCTACAGACTGCATCTCCCCATCATCTGCAAGCAGAGCACACAAAAATGTGAGGTTTTTTATTTAGCCTTCACAGGAAAAACATTTCTTTTGCACCTAAAATGAGATCTGCAGAGACACAAAAGATGTCCAAAAGCTGCCATGGGCTGCTAGTCCAGTTGAACTGGAGGTATAACTGAGCCAGAGAGTCCTTTCAAGGCTCTGGGAAATGCTTTGCCTCTCCTCTATGTAGTTTTTCTCCTGCTTCAGGCATCCACAAATTTTATTCTGCTGGGGAAAGAATTACTATTCACGTTATAGTTTATGCTTTTGAGAAAGGCATTTTTTTGTATTTTTGGCTCTGAGTGTCTGGAAGCCTGGATCATAAAAAGGTCAAGGTTCTCCAGCTATCCATGCTTGCTGTGATAAGAATAATGTATCTGTTCCATATAGATGAAAACAAGAAATACCCACTCTGAAATGTCAAAAATAATAATCTATGTAGGGTCATACTGGATTTTGACATAGTAATACAACAGATGTCCTTAAAAGCACTCTGGAAGCAGATTCATCAGCCCTAAACACTTACTAAATTAAGCTGTTGGGGCCACACCTGCATGTCTGCTAAATGGCAGGCTCCCTGTTTCATGCCTCAGTGAGAATTCAGGTTCCCTCTGGTAATGTGGAGAGCCCCAACACACAGCCATACAGTGAGAAGACACCAAACTCATCATCATGCCCTCCGAAATGACATCTGCAAGGTGGGCTCTGGAGTTTGGCTTCCCGTGGAAAAGTGCCACCTTTCAGAGCCTACTCACCTACTCACTACTCATCATCCCTACTCACCCTGCCTGTTTTCCTGAGGCTGAGGAAAGGGAACATCACTGAAAAACATATTCTGCTGCTTTAAAACCCAGCAGTGATGACTGGAATCCATAAATCAGATTGGCGGGTTGGTTCTTCCCCCCACTAGACTTGTGGGACTGCTCCAAGCATAATTAGGTTTTGGGTTTACAAAAAATGCCAGCATCTGTTGCCTGCTCTGTGCATGCTGCCAGTCTGAGGGGACTGCTCCAGGCTCACTACAGCTTTTGTTCTCACAAATAGAGAAAACAGTCAAGTCTGGAGCGGGGCTGCTGGCCAAGGGACTCTGAGACTCACATTATGTATGGGACTGGGAGCAGAGGAGGAAGAAGGAGAGGAAGGATATTGATCTCAGAATGCCTCATTCTCTGGTTCAATTTAATTTGATGAGTCTCAGTTTAAATTAAGACAGGGAAAAGTCCCAATAGCAGCTTCTGCCAACAATCCCATTATAAAATAATGCTGGTATAAAATAATCACAAACATATGCATATCTCTCTCTTTAAAGTCAGTTCCAAGAATTCAGAGACTGGCCAAGCCCCTTGCTGATTAACAAGGAAAGATCATTTAATTGGATGAAACAGCTTTCCTTCCTCATTCACAACAGAGAAATCCATCACAGCAATCACAGCAAAACAGCAATTCCAGCACAGCAACCCCATCTCCAGCAACCCAGCATGCAAAGGAAGGTTAACAGAGAGGGATCTGTTTGTCCTTCTCTTCCGCATCCTCAAGGAAACTCCAGGGGATCTTCTTGGGGACAGAGGTGCCAGCATCATCAGTGGTCATCACATTCACATGGCACCTCCACAAAAACATCAGGCTGTGAAGGCTTTAAAGGAGGCCTATGTGTTTTTTGATTCTTAACATGTGTCTAAAGACTGCTCTTCCTACAACAGCAGCAGTTGTAGGTCACTTCACATGGGATTGCAGTGCAAACAGATCCTGCAGAACCGTGTGCCAGCCCTAAAGCTTCTATCCAAATCCAGCTGAACTCCTAAGTACATTTGGGTTCAAATCCCTTGCATTCCATCTAATTTAGTGTTACTTTCCTTTCTAGATAAGCAACTCCATCAGTTCCTCTTGTTTCAAATCTGAACTCCCAACCTGTTTGGACTCAGTATCTGGATCCTCTCCCTCGGCACGGTGCCTCTTTCCTTTCTCTGTACATTACTGTGCTGCAAATGCACTGCTCATGCTTGATGAAGCACTCCTTTTCCTTCTCTGAAGCCCAGAAACATTTCCAGGATTCCTTCCATTATTTTTAAAGTGCTGCTTCACTTTTCCAAGCCAGGAGGAAATTCATTCCCATGTTACCAGCATCTCCCACACAGGGGTAACCCATTAGATTATTTGGTTGTAAATAGCACTGATTCTAACTCTGGGGACCATGTTCAGCCACCTCAAACTTGAACACATTTTTAGGAATACATTATGTATGAGAATACAACTACCCAAATGGAGTTAAAGAAAAAAAAAAATAAATAAAAGCTGACTGTTGAGAGGGAAGAGTCAAATTACCTGCCCTGCCTCGCACCACAGTTCCAACATGGGAAATTTATGATGTTAATATGAACATTTATTTAACAGCACAGGGGATTGGCAGGTGGTAATATATACTGTATACTGTCAGAAAGTGAGTGGTAAATTTTCAAAGACCTTACCATCAGGTGCCTCCTAGCCAGGAAGGACATGCACAGCCAAGCACAAGGTCAGGAGCATGAGCCTTTGCACTCAGTCTTTGCTACAGCCAATAGTAAAGAATTACAATAAAACCGAAGTGAGTTGTCATTCCATGAAACATGAGTCTGCCCAAGGAGAAAAGCAGTACTTCTGCAAAAATAAAGCAAAATCTACCACAAATTGTGTGTAGAACATGTGCAGTGTTGCTGGAGACTTTGCCCTTATACACCAGGCTCTTCAGTCCTGCAGGTTTTCTGTCAAAGAGCTTTGATGCCAAAAATACCAGGTTTGCAATTATACCATTTGCCTTTTTATTTTCTTGTCTACTTTTCTAAAAATGTAGAGGAAATAAATACTTAAAATAATTTGATGAAGGATTAATTAAGAAGCGCCTTAAACTAAAAAGAGTAAAAAGTCATTAAGTGGACATGTAGAGGGAAAATGGTAGCATGATATGCTACCTCCACATGATTAAGAAGTTAAAATGGTCTGTGAAAGAAATGTTACATTGAAGGCAAAAATAATAGACCTATTTCCAGCATATTTCAAACAAAAGGCTGGTAACAAAACTGGCCAAACATTTCTGAGATCAAAAGACAAAAAAACCTCCTGTGGAGCTAAAAAAAGTTTAAAGGAACATTTCTGCTTGCAGGAAGGAGGGTGACGGACCCCAGAAATGAACATTTTCTTCTCTCAAGTCTGCTCCTGACCAGTAGACTTAAACCCAGGGGAGACCATGGGGGATTCCCAACTGCAGGTTAAGAGAAAGCCACCACACCTGTAATCCCCAACCAAGCTCATTAGAAAAGGGGGAAAATAAACAGTAACACCCCAACCACATTGTGCTGCAGAAGCAAGGCTGTGTTAGGAAAACCTGGCTTTCCTCACCATGGCACAGTCCTGCCCTGCCTGCTTGAGAGGCAAAGCCATCACTGTTTGGGAATGATCCAGGATGACCAGGAGTAAGTGATGTACACAGGAAAATGCAGATGCCACCTTTGCTCCATGGTGTCTGTTAGGGGTCAGCTAAGCAAATCCTCATGGGAAAAGGACCAGGATTCCTGCAGGCACTCTCCAAGGCACAGACATGGTCATTGCTTTGATGCTCCATCGATTTTTGGTGCACAATGGTGAAGAGATGAAGCATCTTGAGAGCAGCATGAAATCCCTGCAGTGCCTCAGCCCTGGAGCGCTCCTCAACAAAGGTAATTACCTTTATTAGCAGGAGGAAATGCTCAGGCTGCTCTGGGGACACAACCAGCTCCTGGTCATTTTGAAGGGCTAATCTGGCAGTTTTGTCAGAGTCCATCAAGACAAAACTACTTGTGGAGTCAGGGTGTAATTGTTACAGAGTTTTGAAAAAGCCCTTCTTCCTCTCTGTCTCTCTCAGTCTAATCTTGTTCAACCCTCCAGGATCAGCCACGCCAAAAAGACACATCAAGTAAAGCAACATCTCTTGGGTTTGCTTTTTAAGGGACTAGATGCTGTAATAAACAACAATCCCAGGCCAAGTTTGGAAGCCTGCTGGTTCACTCATCCATTGAATTTCATGTGTGAAGTACATGCAAGATCAAACATAACCATCACAGAAGCCCTGACAAAGGCACTTTATGTTTCAGGAATAACTTGAGAGCTGCAGGAGGAGCAAAAGAAGGTGAAGATTATTGTGCAGTTGAATGGAGACTCAGCATTGCTTTGTACATTGCTTGTGGTGGAAGCGCTCCAAGACAATTCACTCTCCACCACAAGCACACATGAAAGGCTGTGACTTTTTCTAAAAATAAGAAAACAAAGCATGAATCTTGAGAGTTTTATGAAATCCAAAGTAGCACATACACAACAGTTGAAAGAAATAAGCCTTTGGCAGCTCCAAGTTGTAAAACACAGCAAAGCAGAGCCCGTGGTGGCACTTGATAAATCTTCAAAAGCTTTTTCATAACCTTGTGACACCGTGAGTTACAGTCTCCAGTGTGACACTTCGAGAAGTGTTGTTTTTAAGACAAAAAAAAAAAAAAGAAAATAAATTAGTTTGTTTTGGGGTTTTTTTACCTCTTATTAGAGGAGTGTGGCCATCCTGGAATGTTGTAAAGACCTTCTTTTTAGAAAATAACACAGATTTGTGGTACAAAAAAAAAAGATTCTGTGTATCTTTTGTAACATAAAATGAAAAAAAATCACCAAAACTCTGAACAGAGAAGTCCAAGAAGTACCAATATTACCAATATATTCTGAGTTTGCTAATAGATTACTACTGGATTTACAATAATAACAACAAAATTATCTAAATTCGTATAAATTACAGTCCAGCTGATGATCAGGGATTTATGAGGCAACACAAGTATTTAGAGGGATTTTACATCAAAAAAACTTTATGAGGCCACACAGAGTCAAAATAGAGCTCTGAAAATGGACTGGAAAACACATGTTAAGCATCAAAAATGTAAATGAGGATTTCTATAAAGCAAATTTCAATAAAGACCTTTAGAACACATTAGATGAGCTTTAAATGAGGGTAAATATTGCTAGCTTACAGCAAACAATTGATAGGCTTTAGGAGGCCTATGAGGGAAATATAAAGTCACTTAGATCTGATGTGTACGAACACCAGAAAAACATTTGCTGGCAAAATTTTGTTCATGCCAGTAGGATCACAATCAACAGCTGCACTGGCTAATCTGATCAGTGGGACCTTCATTTTATGCACCCAAAATAAACTTTTAGGTACCATAGTTTTCCAAGAGACACTTGTGAGACAAACAGTTCGTTCATATCAGTCTGGTATCAATTTTTAAATGTTGTTTTTATTTTAAATCCACTCTCGTCTCCAGTGGTTTGCAAGCCTATCTGTGCAAAACTGATGCCATCTTGTGGTGGAAAAAGACCCCCTTTTCTCAAGGGTTTCAGTCTCCTTTAATGGCCAAAATAATCCTTGACTAACTCAGTGTTACAGGAACAGTGACTTTATTCCAGACCAGGAATGTCTTCTCAGGACTCCCAGCCTTCAGAACTGTATTTCTATTAAACTCTAACAGCTATTCCAGCACCGAAATCAGTTGAAGTGTGAGCTTTCAGAAATTGAAACTGCCTCATTCAGAACTGAGTTACCAGTCGTGCAGCCACAGCTTTTCTATGGACAGCCCAAACCAAGGCTGCTACTCCCAGAACCACCGTATTTTATAGTAAACAACTCTATTTCCTTTCATTTGCTGTGTCTTCCTCTTGCAAAGTCATTATTTTCAGGCATCTGCACTCCTGTCCTGCTTTGACTTCTTTCAAAGCCACTATAGTTCACAACACTCCATGTCTCTTCTTCTATCACCTGTAGGAGTTTCACTGACTTCTAGATGTTTCACTCACATTTTTTCAATATTTTTTTCTACTCTCACAGTTTTTTCCAAACTATGTTTTCTGCATACTGACTTCATCTGTTTCATAGAAATCTGGTCTTCCTTCCTTCCCTCCATGTGTGAGCAGACCCTAGTTATGGGCAAAAAAGTTCTCTCCATCTCTCACCCCATCCTCCCTGCACTTCCCCAGGGTCACTGGTGCTGGGAAGGGTAATATAATTTGGATGATGTGCTGTAAAAGTGAGCTAATGGATGGAGTGGCCAGGAAAAGCTGGCACAGATCCAGCAGCTCCTTGCTCAAACTCTTTCCTCCACAGTGTGCAACTGCTCATCAGTCACTTTCTGGCTTCACCAAAACTCACACATAGTTAGTGATCAAGAACCTGCAGCTCCCCATCCCTGCTGGGGTACCCCATACCAGGGATTATATCACCAAAGAGCATCCATTCATCTGCCCTGGTGAGACCCTGCCTTGCTCAAGGATGTCAAACAAGTTCTCTTGTGTTTCAGGTTGCAGAGATGCCAGGCTTTTCTGAACAACAAACAGCTAATCAAATCTACCTGCTTTGTGAATGATTTAATTTGTTGTTCCTTTATTAATTATTGGATTTTGGTTTATATAAAGGCAAACAACATGTCATGGTGTGACACTGGCCCAACGCCAGGCACCCACAAGAGCCACTTGCTCACCCTTACCTGCCACAGCTGGGCAGAGGAGAGGGAAAAAACATTAAATGAAGAGTTCCTGAGTTAAGGTCTGGGAGAAAACACTCCAAGGGCAAAACAGGCTCAACTTTAGTTGCAAAGTGAATTTATTATAACAGAATCAGAGGAGGATAATGAGAAGTAAAATAAACCCTTAAAACTCCTTTTTCCCCCAGCCCACTGAAAGCGCAGGAAGGCAGGGTGTAGGGGTTTTGGTCAATTCATCACCCAAGATTTTCTTCCCCTGCTCTGGGAGAGGAGTGCTTCTCCTGTGAGGCCATGGAGTCCATCCCATGGGAAACAGTTCTCCATGAACTTCTTTGGCATGGGTCCACTCTCACAAGCACCTGCAGCAAACATTAACTTCTCCCACAAGCAGACAGTCCTCCCAAAAGTGCTGCGATGTGGGTCTCTTTTCATGGGGTGCATTCCTCCAAGGACAGGCTGCTCCAGCCTGGAAGCAGGGTCCTCTCTCCACTGGGTCACAGCCTCCTCCAGGCATCCACCTGCTCTGGCATGGACACCTTCCCCATGGGCTGTGTGTGGATCCCCACATCCCCTGTGGATCCCCATGGGCTGTGTGTGGATCCCCACATCCCCATGGATCCCCACGGGCTGTGTGTGGATCCCCACGGGCTGTGTGTGGATCCCCACATCCCCTGTGGATCCCCATGGGCTGCAGGGGCACAGCTGCTTCACCATGGTCTCACCACAGCCTGCAGACAAATCTCAGCTCTGGCACTTGGAGCAGCTCCTCCCTTCCTCCACTGACCTTGGGCTCTCCATGTTGTTTTCCCAGCCTCCTCCTCTTGTCTGGCTACAAAAAAAAAAAAAAATTGTCCCACTTCGTTTTGACTGTCTTCTTAAATATGTCATCACACAGGCATGACCAACCTCTCTAATTACCAACCTCTCTACCAGCCTTTGCCAGCAGCATGTCCATCTCCAGAGCCATCAGGGATCAGTTCTACCTGACATGGTGGAATCTGTTAGCAGTTTCTCACAGGAGCTTCTCTAGCCTTCCCACTACCAAAAACCAGGCCAAGCAAAACCAATACATAATATTATCACACAAATCTTAATCTTGTAAAGGCAGCCTCCCTTGAATTACTTAATAATTAACCTCTAGGCACAACACTCATCTTGTTTTGTTATGCCTTCATTATCATCAGATTCATTAATTTCATCCTCTGTGTGGTAAGACATTGCATGGTTAAAGGCAGCATTTAGTAATATTTAGAATCTTGCCAGAGTTCCCCATTCTCTGCTGAAGAGTTTGCAGAAGCGGTATTGCACCACGAAAATCAAGAAATTAATTTCTCCTTCAAATCCTTGCTAATAGTTAAATTACATTAATATTAGTACTTATTTAGTTGTAATTCCAGTACATGCTGAGCATAGTGAATGGCTTTCAGATGGATCATGAAACAACTTTGCCAGAGGGTGGCTGGGTGAGCATCTTCCTTCCTGCATGGCTGGAGAGACTGGGATCTGCTGCCATAGGGGCTTCTTGGCCCCTGGGGCAAGATATCCATTGGCTGAAACAATTCTGACAGCAGCTGAGTTTCTTAATTCTCCTGTTAGCCAGGACTCTGTAAGCAACTTGTCTTTGTTTATTCCATAATTCTTGGCAGTGTCTTGTATTGCCAGGTTGTATAATTCCTCTATATTCCAATTCCATTTTAAATAAACCCCTTTGGAAGTGGCCAAACAGAGACAAGTGAAGGATGGAAGCAGCCATGAAGGTTATGAGCTCAGAGAAACTCTTCAAGTGATGTAGGTGATGATTTCAGACACAGGAAAGCCATCATATCAGGGCTGGCATAGTCAACCCAACCCTTCCAGGGTAAAATCACCAAATTATCTTTCATCATAGCTATGACTGAGCAAAATGGGGTGCCATATTATTTATCTTTTTAATTCTGAGTAGTACCTGCTTGCAGAGCAGTTTTGATGAGATTTCCCCACCCTCTCACAGCCTTCCAGATGCCCTTCAAGAATTATAATATAAAAGTGAAGAGTCTCAATCTGTCTCAGTTTTATAAAATTTTCCATATAGCACCATCAGAACAAAAAGGTCCTGTATAAACATAACACATCAAACCAGATCACTGCCAAAAAGAACATTTCTGCGCTCTGTGACCATTGAGAAGAAGAAGTACTTGACTTATAAAAATGAAAAGAGTTATACATGTTCCAACTAGAGGCATGGTGAGCAGAACAGCCAAGGTATCAAGTACAGCAATTTTTATTTTTTTAAGATTACTAAATTAAATTTTGTGCTCTAAAGACAGTATTTTAGCTTCTTCGTAAGTCAATATATTTGGCAACAGGTAGAAATTGATACAACACCACTTTTATGTAGGAAGTGATACAGATGCCCTGCCAGCAGGTAAAACAGAGAAATATTTCCCTGGCATGCTGAATATATTTGGTAAAGAAAGGAATGGAGTGCAAATTTATGTAGACTAATTTAATTGAGGCCTTCAAACTGAAGTGCTAACATTTGTACAGCTTATGCTCTGCATATCTCTCTGTATTTTTAAGCTGCAGACAGCTCCATTCAACAGGACAAATATGAGTTGCACTAGAAGAGCAGGTGAAGTGTCTCTCTGGACATTGGAGCCCAGATACAGGATGGAAAATATATTTGGTGAAAGAGAGATGGTTATTATTCTAGGATTATAATGTCTGGTTTAGAGAACAAAGGTTGTTCAAATATTTAATTCTGCAAGAGGCAGATTTCAGCATCAATAACTCCTCAACGGGTCTGGCAATTCAAAGGTGTCCACTGACAGCTCCAGATCTCTTTAAAAAGCCAGCCTCAGAGATTTGCCATGTTACAAACCAGCACTTTCTGGGTGTCTTTGGGAAATTTCTCATGCTGGCTGGAGTTGGTGTTGAACTGAGTTAGTGGGGAGGGAGCTGTGCTGGTGTGCACAGAATCCTCAGTGCCACAGCAAGGACACCTCCAGGTGACACCTCCTGCCAGGCACAACTCCTGCATGGAATGTGCCTTTTCTTTTAAATGAATAAATAAGTAAGTAAATAAATAAATCATCCTGACTTCCCACTTATTTACAAATTTGCAGTCACATGGAGAGCTGGTGGAGCCTCCTGCTATCCCTACCCAGCTTTTAGCTGGGCTCTGGACCAGCTCTTAATGACACTTTTGAGTGATGGATTGTGGGCTGGCACTGCTGCAGCAGGGATGAGAACACAGGCTTGGCTGTGGACTTCCCCAGCACAGAATCATGCCCAACAAATTAAATTAAATTCAGTTTACTGAAGCCTGTGACCACTTAGGAACCATTAAAATGTCAGTTAATTAAAGCTGGATTTACCAAAGGTGATGAAACAAACTGTCATTTGTTAATCTGTCAAAACTGAAACTGAACAGTTTAGGGGATATTTTATGGTGATCAGACAATGGAGTAGGTTACATTTTTTCCACATTTACTTGCCTATGTAAAGCTGCTTCCTGACACAGAAGAAAAAAAAAGGTCTTTAAAATGTTAGTGAATCCCTCGAGAAGCCACAAATGGGACCAGGTTCCACTAATAATCCTATTCATAAATCACAAAATTTGGGGAATCTGTTGTAGCTTCATAAGATTAAAAATTTCAAGGAAAAATATTTAATTGAAATGGCTCAGTTAGTATTAAAACTAGCTGTACAAATAATCAAGTAACTGATCTTGATTTTACCATTTTCTTGTGAACAAATCCAGATAATCTCTCATTGAAAGAAACAGACCAACTGAAAAGGTATTTTCTAGACAAGGCCAGATTAGTGGAATCTGCCTGATTTGTTTAAATGGTAATTACAAAATGAGATCACTGCAAAAAGACACAGATTTCAGAACCAAGGACCTGCTCCTCAACAGCCACACTAAGAACCAGTGGTGTATGTGTGTCTCAACTCACATATCTTTTCAAAAAAACTAATTAAAAACGTGGCATGGTGTCAAGCTTTTGTGTAAGTCTAAGTCTCATTTCCATAAACTAATAGAAGCTTTTCTGGTTCATCAACAAGCCAGTGACAGCACAGGCAATCAGTGCCTTCCTAGGCAGTGCCCACTTCTGGGTTATGATAAAAAAGGGAGATGCTAATTAAAGATGCTCTGGGGCCTTATTTCATGAGTTTCAAATTAAAAAGTCCTCGAGGTAGAAGGCAGAATGAAACAAATAAGGGTCTTGGATTTTTACCAGGAGCAATTGTTTGCCCTGCAACCACCTGTATCTGCTTGACAAAATCATACTCTCTGACATCCAGAAATTACTAAATGCTATTTACAGAGCTGAGTAGCTTGTAGGTAAAGGTAATGTCATTGAGACTTGAAATTTAAATGTTGTTTCCATTAGATTTGAACCCTAGAATTCAGTTGTTGGAGAGCAGCGTCCACTCATCCTTCCTTGCCACCTGCACTCAAAGATCAGCAGTTTTGGCAGGAATTAGTCATTATATAGAAGGCAAATAGCCAAATTTCTCAGGCATCTTTGGCATGTCCCAGCTGGAGAAAGACCCTAAACCTCCCTCTTTTTTGTTCTCCATCAGTAAGGGATGATTCCTGCTTTGTGTTTCTTGCAGGGACTAGAATTAGCAGAAAATCAAACTTTAAGTGGGGTAAATCATAGTATTATTGTTTAGGTTGGAAAAGCCCTCCGAGGTCATCAAATCCAACTGTTACCCCAGCACTCCCCAGGCCACCACAACATCATGTCCCCAAGTGCCACCTCTGCACTGTCTTTTAAATCCCTCCAGAGATGTGACTCCACCACTTCCCTGGGCAGCTTGTGACAGGGCTAGGCTTTGTCTTCCGTGAAGAATTCTTTCCTGATATCCAATCTAAACCTTCTCCGGCACAACGTGGGGCTGTTCCTGTCATCCTGTCCCTTGTGCCTGGGAGCAGAGCCGGACCCTCACCCCGCTGTCCCCTCCTGTCAGGGAATTGTGCAGAGCCAGAAGGTCCCCCCTGAGCCCCCCCAGATGCTCCTCAGCACACCTGTGCTTCAGGCGCTGCTCCTGCCCTTACCTGGACATGCTCCAGCTCAGATATGATGACTCTGAAGAACTGAGCAGGAAGGATTTGTGTCACAATACTTTTCATCCCAATCGATACGCAAATTACAACACAGGGGTTGGAATTGTGCAGTTGTGTTGCTTGAGAAGAAAATGTTTCTATTTTTCCCCAAATACTGTTTTCAGGAAGTCACCCTGAATCACAAAAGGCTCTTGCTAGCCAGGCTCATGCTCATTTATTTGGCTGTGCTGACCCCCAGAGTCCAGTGCTCTCTACAGCACACCCCGAGCCAAATCCCATCAGGTTCCTCATCTTCTATCTTCCCCTTGCCACTAATTCAAAGAGATTTTTCTGGAGTGATTTCGCCCGAAGCCTTGGGGGTGACTGCACCCTGCCAGCACCAGAGTAAAACAGATATTAACTCCTCACTGACTCAAATTGCTGCATGCATTTGAAACTGCAGAATTAACTAGATAAAAGGGGGGAAAAATACGTAGGCATTATAATGAAGTACATAGAGAATCTCATGGGGAAGCTGTCTGATTATATCTAATATCTCCAGCCACACAGCTGGCAAAACCTGAATTATCACTAGAAAAGCACCTGCTGGGGCAGAAAGAATCCTTCATATCTGCTACTTGAGTCTGGAGAAAGCTGATACTATTTTCTAACATATATTTTTAGGACTTTCTAATTCCACTTTTCTGAAAAAACCTGTTTTCCATATTAACTACCAAATATAGCAAGCAGAGTTTATAAAAGATTAATTTGGGTTAATTATTCTTACGTAGTTGCTGCATAAGAGAAATTGTTTAGACTACAGTCACAATGTTAAAATCACTGTGGCAGGCACCAAAACTTCCCTGGTACAAGGGTACAAGAGGACACTGGAAGCTAAGTGATTCCTCACTTTCATTTCTTTCTTTTTTTTTTTTTTCTTTTGAGAGGAACCCCACTTCAATAAATGAACATTCTCTTGCACATAGCACTAAAAAAATCATAGGTTCCTTTACCCAAATTCAGGTCTCCTTGGAGATGAGGGTTTGCAGCTGTTTTTAAAGCAAATTTAAAATTCCTACATACTTTTTTAACTTTTAAAGCTCAATGCCACCTTCAGTCTAGGAAAAAAAAAATAGTTTGTCTTCAGATCAGAGGCATTTTTCACAACCCAGATGGGAATTATCTTCCTTCTCCCCCCTTCACAAATGACAACCTGATAAATCTCTTTTGTCTCAGTATATCTGCAAAGACAGGATCTTTCTTCTTGGCTGTGCTCCCCAGTCTCTGCCTGGCTCTGCACCACCAGGCTGACACTTGTCCCCTGAGCTACAGCAGCAGCTGAGGAGACATTTGTGAGCCAGGACATCATCCCTGAGTCCCCTTTGTCACCAACACGGGGGACATAGTTGTCACTGACACACAGGGGACAACGGGAAAGTGCTGAAGCGTAAAAGAGAGAAAGGAAAAAAACAACATAATAAATAATATCCTGGAAAGGAATCAAGGAGAGCTATCACTTGATGTATCACCCAGGACCATGTACTTCTCAGGAGCCCTGGATCAGCAAACGGGCTGATGGCACTGATAGATCACCCCTGCTGGGACAGCCCAGGGGGAGCCAAACCAGGACTCCACCTGAACCTGCATCCCTCAGCCCAGCACCTTGACTGCATCCAGCTCCCCAGTGAATCCTACTGCCAGCAGGATTGCAGTGGGGAGCATCACATTCCTTCTGTCATCATCTGAGGCTGCAATATTTTGCCATAAACAAAAATATTAAATGCTGGAACTCACTAAACGTAGAATAACTTTTCAAGAAAATATCCATCTCCAAGCACAGGTGAAGCCAAGAGAAATCTGCAGTGACATATCCTCAATGCATCACCTCCTTCTAGGAAAACATTCCTGCACGTAGGGAGGGATCCCAGAATTTCTTCTTCTTACAGCATGAACACTAGAGATGCAGAGAGGAAGCACAAAGGAGAGAACACAAGAATTCCCTGTGACCTAGCACAGATGCCCCAATGGCTGCACCCACCTGTGTCCAAGTGAGCCCCCCTGTGACACCTGGGCTGAGAACTCTGCCTGCTTTGTGCCTGCCATTGCTCCTGCAGCTCCATCCTCACTCACTGCCCCTCTCCTCTGGCCACAGGGGTGCGATGTCCTCTGGAACCGGCTCTGCCAAATCCCCCTGGCAGTCAACACCACTCTCCATGATTTCCACCACAGCAGCTCTCACAGAAACCAGTCCCTGTTTGCACTTGGTGGGACAAGATTTTTGGGACCTACTGGGTGTATGAGGTATTTCTTGCAAAGAAAAAATGGGAGGCAGTCCAGAACAGGGATCAAAGTTTCCCTGCACAGGGTGACTGGGGAAAGGGTGGAGGGATGGGTACAAGTGAGGCAGCCAACTCCTGTGCTTCAACCAATTGATCACAATTAAGGTTAAGTCATCAAGCAGGTGCTCCTCCTATAAGTAACTTGCTTCCACCTGGCTTTCCACTTTTTTTCTCTTTCCTTTAACTAAGATTGTAAAGATACTGGTTTCATTTTGTGGTAGATAAACCAAGCTATTCCCAATGTCACATACGCTTTCAAAAACAGAAGCATCTCTTAAGTTCAAGATACAGGTATTAAAAACAACTTATGTAATAAGTAACTCAACTGATTTATGAGATATAAAGTGCTCCTCTGCAGGTTTTTAAAATCCCCTTTTTCTTGGGCTGTCCATGGGTTGAGACTGGACCATGGTGTACCACATACCCTGAGCACGTTCTCCATCCAAAGTCAAAGATAAGGGGAGTTTTAAGAATAATAAATGACAAAATACTGTGGAAAGAGTATAATGTAACAGAGTATGAGAAAAACATTGAAAAGTAACATTTAAACCTATTGTGGTTAGGAAAGAAGAACAAATCCTTTGGGACAGGCATTCATGCTTTAAAGGGCCTTTTTAGAAGTTTTACTGAGTGGAGAAAAAAACCCTCTAACATTTAAGACCAGTAATTCACTGAACAATATGCTAAACGGAGGCTGTGGAGGTCTGCAGTGAAAGGAGGAGGCTCATGATAACAAATTTTGTAAATCAAGGCCAAATCAAATGCATTGAGTTTCAGCAGCTGTGCCAATTAAATCTCATTCAATTTGCTGAACAAGAACGTTAACATTAATCACTTTGGCAAATTTCTTAGAATATTTCATGTCACTGAGTAGTTAAGTGATTTTTGTGCTTGTTTACATTGCAGAATAACATTCTGTGAGGCATTATCATCAGTCACTGAGCAACTGTGGGGTGCTTTAGGAACCCTAGATAGTTCTTAGCAATGTTTTAGTAGTAGTCCTGTGCCTCCTAGATGCTTTTTCAAAAGAATCCAGTAGATTTTGTTATTTTTTAGCTGCAGTTATTCTCTGCCATCACACAGCACCCTTAGCAAAGTCAAATAACAAGCTTCCAGGCAGAGCAGAGGCAATTTTACCATCTGAACCCTCCACAGCCACATCCCATCTCAAACTCACATCACCACTGCAGCTCAGGGCACAGGGACACAGGGCATTCCTCTTTGGCCTTATTTATTCATTTGGGCCTACAAATGAACAGGTTCCTCTTCAATCAGGTGTTGAAGGTTCCATAGATGAGGTTGTTTTCTGCTCTACCTTCTGTTGGGGTTCTGGATGACTCAGGTACTGAATCACACAGCATCTCTGCTGCAGAAGAGACAGTCTCACCCTGGGTTACTCCATCATGTGAGATTCCCAACAACAAAGACAGGAGCTGCTTTTCTTGTAACCCTCCTGGGTGAGTTTTTCCCCCTATTTTTTTTTCCTTTCCTCTCTGCTTTTCCTTTCCTCACTGCAAAAACCTAACCCTTAGCCTTCTGAGATGAATGAGGCAAGGTGGTAGATACTGCTATACATGTCAGGGGTGAAATGTAGGGTGGAAAACATATCCAAAGGTGAAAATAAAAGATGCAAAAAGAAACAATAATAGCATTAAAAAAAAATCAGGCAGCAAAATCAAGGTAGTGAGATTTCTCCCTGGATTGACAAGGCTTTTCTTTAGCTGCAGGTTCATAGATTCATAGATTTATCCGTTTAAACATGAATAAAAAGGAGCCAGCTGTGTAAGAGAAAAGTAATTTTGAAATGAATAAGGAATGATTGCAAAGTCCCCCAGCTGCATAGAGCAACCCACAATATGTCATTAATTATATGTGTATCAGGTAATTAAATTTCAGGATCCCACATGGTAAATTTGATGTTGTACTTCAGTATTAACAGATGAGGGAGGCATAAGGAGCATTGCTGGAAAACCAGAGAGCTCAGTGAGATGTTTTGTGAGCATAAGGCAAAATGAGTTGGGTGACTTGGTTAATGTGTTACTTTATGGTGTTATTAAGAAATATTGAGCCCTAGGTGCTAAACTCTAATTTTTTGTGTTTTCTGTCTTCCCAGCTGCATTCCCTAAAAGGTTCTGTTTTCTGCTAATGATGCCCTGAACCAAGGGCTTCCTCATACCCAAGAGAAATGCTTTTAACTTCCCTTGGAAAAGTAGCAGAATAGAGTTTGGGCAGCATCAGAGCCTGGCATCAGGGCAACAGCTCAGCATCAGCATGTGTGAGTGCCACCACCCCACACCAAGGGGCAGAATAACCCCAGGACTGGCACCTGCTGTAATTAGAGGGGACAAATAAAGCCATGTGGAGTGATGAGATTGTTCCTCATTGTCAGAAACCAATGAAGTCAAAAGATACCCAGAAAAGTTTCATTAGTCCAGTTTTTTATTCAAATTAAATGATGGGGAACTACAGTGTGATTTTCTTTCATAATATAAATATGTCAGTGAAGAATGTTTCTTGAGTCGTTCATCACACTGGACAAGACAGCTGTCAAGAGAATTACTTTACAAAGTCCTTTGTCTTCCACACTCATACAAAAAAAAATCTTTAATTTAAAAAATGAGCTTAAACAGTCAACCAACTTGTTAAATATACTGTCAGCAACTGAACCAACAAAGTCTGGTTTACAATACCAAAAATTTTACCCAGGTAAATTATTTCACAATCATTCTTTAGTCTTAAGGGTCTTTATACATAAAATCTACAAATTAGAATTATCAATATGTATTTATCTATCTATTGTCACCGTAGAGGAAAATAATTTATAAACAAAGATAAGGGCAGGTAAAAAGAAGTGAATGAGCCCATATTCAGACCATGATGTCTAGCCCTCTCCCAAACACTGCAGCTTTAAGCAACAAATAATGTTCACATGAAAGTGATTTTTTGGGCATGATGTGGGCAAAGGAAGCAACTGCTTTGATAATATATGAATAATGCATCCCAAAGGTTAAGACTGAGCTGCATTCATCTGTTGAACCATCACAGTAGCTTGATGAAAAGCATTTATCTGTCGAGCCATCACGTTGCCTTGAGCAGGCATCACACCTCGCTGGATATTAAGGATTTTTCTCCAAACAATGCAAACCAGAGAACAGTACTAAGCTTTCATGGTGGTGGCATGCAAACGCTGCCAAGTGTAGTTATGGTAATTACTTGTTGTACACATCCATAAAAAGACACTGTTTGGATAAACTGAATGAACTGAAAATTGGTTTTAATCACTCCCAATTTATCTATTAGGCACCAATGGAAAAGATGGACTTTATTCAAACTTGTTTAAACAACAGATTGCTTGAGGCAAATCTACCCTGCATTGCAAGCCCAGCAGGGTGTGCACCACACGTGATAGTGTTGGGGTTGGGGTCCATCCTGGAGTGCTTCTCTGCAAGAGCAAAGCCCCCTTTAGGAAACCCAAGGACAGAGTGCCACAGGGTACTCTGTCAAGCACAGGGTGACCCCAAAAAGAGATTACAACACAAGGAGCTGAGGAAAGTGCTCATATTCACAAAGGACCAACATGGGGAAGAGGTCCAAGTTCGGTCTGTAAAGCTTTTACTAAAACTCCTGCAATAATTTGTCTGATTTTGGCAACCTGGGGGGTTGTGCCCACACTGTTGTGGGCAGAGTATCTCTGTCTTCAAGCAGCTCATGCAGGAGCCAAGAAACAGAACCACCACGTGACACCTTCTTTCCCAAACTACCCAGGAACTAAACTCATGGCACAAGAAAATTAAATCAGGGTATTGAAATAATTGTAAAATAACCAATAATCTAACAGCCTACTGGTGACTGAGATAATGGGTTTGAATTTATAATGTGGAACCCAGTGCTGTCCTTCTAACTTTAAAATCAACACAACAACTATCCCAGATCTTTCTTACAACATGGCATTTCTAGTGCAGAGAGCATAGAGTCACACCTACAACACAGCCAGCAAAAAACCCACACTGGAGTACACTAATTACATCCAGAAATGTCCTTGAAGACCATAAAAAGCAATCAAAAAATTATTTTAAATTGGCTTATAAAAATATTTACAGTAAAATTTGTTAGTGCTAATGCTACGTTTTCAATCCTAGAAAAAGGCAATCTGTAAAGGATCTGGCTCAGGTGCTGAAAATGGACATACAAACACGAATTCACACACCAAAGACAAATTCCAAAAGCATTTTGAGGGTGGGGGGGTACAGCTGGTTCATCACATGTTACGGTTGTTTGTATTGCATAGCTGGAAAACGAGGTCACTTGACTTGCATAACACTGCAACGTTTGGGAAGGAAGGGAGGAAATTTGTCTTTTGCCATCGAGGAGAACTGGCTGCAGCTGGGAACAGCATCACTCGTCCCTGGCAAGGGCTGCAAGTCCTAGCCCTGTCCAGCAAGCCCCAGCTCTGGGCCAGCACTGGGCAGAAATGCCATTTTACAAGAGCAGAGAAACACCAAAATCTGTTTTCCTTACTAGCAAGGAAGGTTTATGAACAGATGGAGAGCAGGGGATAAAATTATCCCACGTCAAGGTATACCCACTTTTCACATCTGAAAAACACAGCAAATTGCAGCCTTGCATCTCTCTAGCAGTACCTACAAATTTTTATCTCCAGCCCACATAAACTCATAATCCCTGGATAATATTCACCTTTGCTCCAGTGAAGCCAGAGCTGTGAGAATGTTGGCTGGGAACTGCTTACAACTGTTGAGCTGCAGTTGGGCTGTACAGTAGTTTATAGAGGAGTTTATTTAGCATTATGTCTGTACCAGACCTAACAAGGGCCACGTGTGCCCAAATGCTTGTCCAACCTTGTCCAATCACCTCAGCCTAACAACAGGTGCTATCTTGGACTGAAATGCTTTGTCTGCCCCATTTTATGCTTTATTCCCAAGCTGCATGGAAGGGAACCACCTTTTTGGGCCAGTGAATTTGAGTCTGTCCCAGCTGAGGCCTCATCACCTTCTTTATGCCACCATAAAGGTACATCTCAGGACTCTGACCTGAAAGCAGCTGCAGTCAGGGATACATTCCTACCAGCCTCAATGGCTTTTACAGTAAGCAACACCTCACAGGACAGCAGCATGTCACACTTATTTTGGCACATTTTGCTGCAGATTGTAAAACTCAAAGCAGAAGGTTTAAAGGGTATTATGGAAAAGACATTTTTTTTTATATTACTATTTCCAAGATCTCTGAGCTCATATACAGTGGAAGGGTAGACATAAAGAGTAGTAATGCCTTTTCTTTAGACAGTTTGCCCTTGTTTGTAAAAGCAAGAACATCCAAAGAGGAGTGGAAGCTACCTCACATTCCCCATGAAGGGAATGCCACCCCCTCTGCAGGGCAGTGACACAACACAGGCAGGGACTGTTTCCCCACAGTGAACAGGCACTCATCTTACAAGGACTGTGTCAACTCAAACAGCAAAGACTATGTATTTATAGAAATAACTCACTTCTCTAAAAGAGCAGCACAAGATGATGCAGCTTTGATCCCTCTGAAATACATTTTTAAGCATTTTTCTTTTTTATGTTGAAGGTCACACAGAGCAGATCTGTGGACATAGAAACCAGCATAACAACACTGGACAGCTGCCCACAACAAAAAGCCTCAACTGATCTACAAGGGGGAAACAATAAAAAAAAACAAACCCAAACAACAAGAAAACAAGTAGAGAAAAATATTTTCCTTCACTAGTTCCCTTTAGCTGGGGAGCTTCTGGGAGCTCACCTCTGTATGCAGAAGCATGTCAGAGCTCGTAGGGAGACACAAAAAGGTATTTTCAAGTCAAACATCTTCTTAAACAGAAAACTTTTAAGAATTTGGTATATAAGCAAGACAGGTCCCTTACATCTGGATCTAGATTTGTCTGTTTTGAATACTCTTATGAGTTCTTCATACTAATAAAGGAAGGATTTCAGTAAGGGCAAGACTAAAATAGCAATTACAGTGACAGTAATTAGTTAATCTCCATGCTCTGGAAGCATTAGAAGACTGCAGGTATTTTACTTGGCTCATTAATCCCTGCTTGGGTGACAGAGGGCTCTCGCTGTATGCAATCTCTACATTAATGGCACCATAAGGTACTTCTAGTATCTAAATGCTCTATTATGAAATGGCATTGAGATGCTGGACAGAGCAAGAACTGAAACTTTCAGCACAGCTGAAATGTGTGGGTTGGGAACATTTTCTATTCAAGCAACATTTGTTTCACAGGAGCAATAAACCCCATCGGAGCAGCATGTGTTGTGTGGGGCTGTGAAGTTTTGTGTGGCTCAGGTGCTGAGACCTCAGCCCTGGGGAAGGCACTGCCCAGCAGGTCCCGTCATGCACAGCACACAGCATTCATGGCAAGTAGAAAAACCACATGGTGTTTATTTCCACAAGCATTTCAGGGAAACATACAGCAGTCCAGTGGCATGTACACATGTATGACTGAGACAGAGTCACACTCGAGCCAGACCACCCTGTTCCAGTCTGTTTTTCTCTGTTGGAACTCAGAAGTTTCCACTGCCAGTATTTAAGTCCACCCTCCAGGCACAGTGAGTAAGTAGTTCAACCAACGATGTGCACGGAGCATCAGTAGGGAAGAAATCCAGAAAAGTCCATTTCTACTCACATGCCCAAACGTAGCAGTTTTGTTTCACACAAGAAATTCCGTGCCTGCAGTCCAAGCACAGTGATTATCTCAGGACACATGCCATTGAGAAGAACAGTTGATTGCACCACAGATAACAAGCAACACCTCATGTCTAGCATGGAACATGTCTCCAGAGGGATTTTCACTTGGCTATGCAATCCACTGCAGAGTGGATGATGCTTGCAACGTATCACTTGTCATACTAAGACATTAACAGCAATGAGATGGGTCAAGTCAGAGGTCAGTCATCTTCCCAACGCCACCTAGCTGGATCCACTTCACTTCTGCTCCTCACATTTGCTTGATTGCGTGTCACAAGGGTTTGTGAATCACAGCCACACCTGTTGTAAGAACAGACACAGTTATGGTAGGAGCAGCTCCTGGGCTATCACATGGCTACAATCATCCTGCAAAGCCAAAGGCCAGCAATGAGGGAGGTATCTACCACTTCTGTGACTGAAATCAACATAAAACATAAACATTGAAATCAACATAAAACATAAACATTGAAATCAACATAAGAAAGAAATATAACTAAAGCTTCAGGGGGCACAGCCCTCAAGTTTACAGATGCCCACTCTTCATTTACAGCAGCCCACCACTGCCCACTCTCCCATTGCCTGTTTACCTGCATAACTCCTCCCTGTGCTCATGCTGGTTGGTAACAACGTCCACTTGTCTGTGCTGGGGTTGTAGTACTCCACCGAGGCCAAATTGCAGGAACCATCATCACCTCCCACCACATAGAGGAGACCATTCACCGCACACACACCTCAAAGCAGAGCACAGATGGTGAGACATGGGCTAATTCATCCCCCACAGCATGCTGCTGCCACAATCTGATTCACTCCCAAGCAGATACCTCAGCTCCCATTTTTATCTTTTACAATGCTGATCATATACACCACAAGCACACACAGACAACTGAACCAACCACCACAGAAAGTCTCATTATGGTTACCTGCATTTCTTCTACACATATTCATGTCTGCTACTTGCTTCCAGGTGTTTGTCCCTGGGTCGTAGACTTCCACACTCTTCCTCACCAAGGGCCCATCATGGCCCCCGGTGGCGTAGAGCAGCCCACTGAGCACACCAACACCTGCCAAGCACAGCCAGGTCAGCCACAGCACAGGGACAGGGCTGCACGTCCCTGGTTCTCCTACTGGGCATGGCCTTGGCCTCTCCAAGGTACTTCCAAAAACATGGGTCACATATGCATCAAGATCACCAGGCACGTGGTCAATTCTGCACCCACCCACCCACCCCATGGCACTACAGCAACCTGCACAGTAATGCCTGGCAGATGTCCCCTCTTAGGAAGCTGTCAGGCAATCCAAGATCAGCAGTCTAGTCCCATGACATTCCTCTGCCTTTATTCCATCTCTTTGCACTTGCTCTCTGCCTCCCACCCCACCTTGTTTCCATCTGCCTGATATTTTCCACCATGGGACCCTCTGTTTTTAGCCTGATTCCCCCTTTCAGGACTTCTACTTTTGTTTTTCCTGCTGCCACTGAGTCACATGACTTCATCCCTTGGATGATGTTCCTCTCCTCAACAACTTGCTTACAGCTCTTGAAGCTGCCACTTGGTTCCTCTCCTCCCACTCCCACCCCAAAACCTGGCA
Organism: Cinclus cinclus; assembly: GCF_963662255.1. NCBI lineage: Eukaryota > Metazoa > Chordata > Aves > Passeriformes > Cinclidae > Cinclus > Cinclus cinclus. The sequence goes on from NC_085059.1 coordinate 13,325,404, forward strand.
TCACTTGGCACAGACAAGGTGCCTCCAATGCCTCCTTCTCAGCCATTTTTGAAGGCCCCTGGCCAAATCTCTGGGAATGACAGGGATCTTAAAGCTACTTCCGCCTAATATTAAGTAATTTAGTTAATTAAAATGTTCACCAATCCACTAGAGTTAAAACTTCCAGCAACATATCTTCATTAATAGGTTCAAAGGCCTCTATTAAAATTAACAAGGTGGGATGTTAGTAAAACAGAAACAGATCTGAATCACATCATTTCAACCATGGGCATTAACTGGTATGCAGGAAGGAGAGGTACCCTGCCAGACTGATACCAACAGAGTTTTGACTTGATCCCTGTGCAAGGATCTTTCCTGGTCAGGAAAGGAGAGGACAGGAACAGCTGCTAAGACAGAGAACAGGCACAGCCAGGCTCAGCAGATCCATCAGGAGCATCCCCATCTGGGGACAGGTACATAGGTCTACCACTGTCACCTCTCCCTCCTCCAAATTATCTTAGCTTGCTACTGCTGGGTTTGGTTTTGGCCAGCTGTCTCTTACTGCACCAAGAGGTGCTGAAATCCTAGTAGGACACTGGGATTCGTGGTTCACCTCTGGCAAACTCGTAATCTCTGACTGCCATAAATATTCACCTTACTGGGCCACATCCTTGGTGTGGTTGAAATACTCCAACATGCACGACTTGGGAAGAGCAGAATACATCCAAATGTGTGTCCTGGCTCCTGAGCTGTAGCAGGTATCTCCCAGTTCACTGGGAAATGGAAAGTCACTTAACTGCATCTGAGTCCCCAGCAGCCTGGCTGTGCAGCACCTTGGCATTTGACTATATTCAGCTGTTAATGGAAATTCTATATTTGTAAGAAATAATTTAATGACTAAACTAATTTAGCAAGTAAGAGAGTAAAAGAGTCGGAAACACTCAAGCTTTTTCACAAGTGCCTCCTCGTGCAGTGAGACAGACAGGGCACACAGGGACAGGACATCCCCGCCAGTAGGGGAAGGGAACTTGCCAGTGGGTCCAGCAAACTCTGGGAGTGTTTAAAAAATGTGCACATGTGGCACTTGGGGACATGGCAGCAGTGAACATGGCAGTGCTGGGTTAACGGTGGGATCTGAAAATCCTAAATGTCCTTTCCAATCTAAAAAAATTTATGGTTCTACAAAACCTGGGCAGCACATCCCCACAGCTCCAGTGTCTCCAGGGATTTGGGGACACATGTCCTCAACCCCACTAGATGTCAGCACAGGAACAGCAGCACAGAGCACAGTGTCATTCCTGGAGCTGTACAGCAGATAGTGCTGCAGCACTGCTGCTGGCCAGTGGCACTGGGCAGTCCCCTCCAGCCCCTGCTGGAGGGGCATCTGAGGGACAAGCAGAGTCTGAGGAGTTCAGCTTTCAGGTGGGGAACAGAAAACTGCAAAGAAATTTGGCAGGGGAGTATGAGCATTCCTAACAAAGGACTTGCTATATAGAGAAACACTTGTAAAGCAGCACTCGGAGCAGAGTGTTTCCAACAAAGACAACTCACTAAACTCCATTTCACTACAGGCACCAAATTCTTGCTCTTTCAACACACTGCCAACAATAGGAGATAGTCATTCTGCTCTCCTGGAAGGCTGCACTGGACTAGGTCTAAGGATCAAGCAGACATTATGAACCTCTTCAACAGAACTCAAACTAACAGTGTGTCCATATTTACCCCATCTGGAGCTACAAAAAAGATGTGGAAAGAGTGACATGGTGTAGAGAGCAGCCTCAAACTGCCCAGCTCAAAAGGGAACTCCCACTACAGCTTAACCCACAGGGCAATTTCAACCCCAAAGAGCAGCCCTCAGGCTTTGCTGTGGTAACTACATGATGATTTTAAATGCAGTGGATAAGAGCTCTTATCCTTTTCAGAGAGGAACAATAACAGAGAAGACAAACTGCTAACTGGCCCAAGATCATTTAGGAAATTAGAAACCATCAAGACTAGAACCCGATCCTTTTACGACACGTCCTTTCCTCTAATTCTCCAGATCACCAACTCTTGCCAAAAAAAATAAACTAAAAACTAGCTAAGCAGGGACAATCTGCAATGAATTTTGTTATCCTACGCATCACTCAATGTGCAGATGCGGTTTGTGTTGCAAAGCACCCACTGGGTGCTTGCAGAAAGTTCCAGAATGAAAAATCATCTGAAACCCTGCCATGATAGGGAGAGCGAGGTATAGCTCGGCTTTCCAGTGCCCAGCTGTGTCTGCAGCTGGCGATGGAAAGAGAACTCTTTGCTTACAAGTGAGATGCATCTGCTAGCAGGGCTACTTAGAGACACCGAACATTATTTCATTAATCCAGAAATCAATCTCAATTTGGCAGATTTTGTCAGTCAGGAGAGCTGCTGAGAGCTTCCAAGCCGTTACGCTTTTACCCCTCACGGGAAGCGGGGCATGTAAGAGGTTGCACTTGCGAGCCCAGCAATGCCAAATCCCACTTTTCCTTCCTGTCTGCGAGCAGAGGTGGTGGTGCCCATCCCGAGCAGTACCTGCCCCGCTGCGCCGCGTGCTCATGTCAGCCACGTAGGTCCACTCGTTGGTGGCGGGGTTGTACTGCTCCACCGTGCTCAGGCACTGCCGTGATGCTCCATCATAGCCCCCCACGGCGTACAGCTTCCCTGCAACACACACAGCCAAGGCTCACGGTGCAATCACGGCCCGGGGGGACAGATCCTGCCTGAGGGCGGCTCTAGGGACAGCCTGAACCTGCTGGGATAGCCGGGAAACGCCTAGCAAAGGGATCTGCAGTGGACTCGCAGGCAGGAGCGACTGTTTGTAAAGCTGTTAAACTGCCAGCAACACAAGGATACAACACAACAGCTTAATCAGAAGTCAACAGCCCAGAGGGCTTTCCAGAATACTTGTTGGCCCGGGAGAAGAGGGATTATCAAAGCAAGTTCTGTTAATGGAGGGTTCCCCTCGTTCAGGTGCGCTGTCAAAAGCTGTCACTGCACATTAATTACAGCATCACATGAGAAATAAATATGAAATAGCCTCTTATAATAATATAATACCTGCAACGAAACCCAGACCTGATTTTGTATAACTTGGGTCAAATCAAACCCCAGAGATGCTGTGAGCACAGCTGAGGCTGGCTTGTCACTTGTGCCCAGTGATGACAGCACAGGACACCATGTTGTGAGGGTCTCCTGGACTATCCTGCCTCCCTACCTCAACTCACTGAAAGCTGAGTAAACACACACAAATAAACACACACTGGTAAACACACACTCACTGAGACCAGAGAAGCACAATCAGATATCATGGGACTGCATCACACATGAAACAAGGCTGATGCTCTACTGTGTCCTCTGTTCCCAGGCCTGACTGATTGTCTCCTTTTGCCTCCCTGTATCACCTATCAGCTTGTTTTGCATTTAGGCAGTTAATTCTCTAGGCAGAGAACAATTCTTCTTACTAAAGCAGCCAGCACAAGTCATTCAAGTTCAAGTCCAGGTCTCCTAGATGCTACCACAAACAGGAATTTTAAAAGCTCAACAAACATGTAGAAAAATTCTAAGCTAAATTTTTGTACAAAACCTAGAAATTATATCCATTGTCAATCCATGACAGCAGATCCTGGCCATGAATGAGCTGTGCAATTCTTTGCATGTACAAGGCTCCCACCAGCAGTTATCTTCAGCCTTAGGCTTTTGCATCCTCCTGTTTCTGGATGTTTGCAAGGCTACAAAAACAAGCTGGCTCTTTTCTTTCTCCTTCAGGCCCACCTGTGGTCTCCTTCTGCATCTTCCTGTCTCTAGGAGCATTTCAAATTCTTATTTGTGCTGTTGGTCCTGCCCGGAATTTGTCAATGAATCAGGCAAGAGTGCCAATCCAAGCAAGACAAGATCAATTTCCCCAGCTGGCATAGACTATTAGGTATTTTCAGTATATTTCAGATCATCAGATCAATTTTTGTCACATTCAGATGAACTCTGTGAATTAACTGCAGGCTGCAGCTTGTTCCCTGCACCAGTATGATCAGTTCTTGTGCCCATCACATGCCCTCATTATTTTTATCATGGACTCCAACATACACAACACTTATTTGTGCTTTCAAACAAAGCAAAGGAAAAGGAATTCATGAATTTTCATGAAAATTCATGAATTTTCCAGCAGAAAATCTGTCCAAAGACGCAGAAATGCATCTTTCAGGTCCATATTTAATACTTTTTCTGCATTTAGGCCACTTGAATAAATTCCAATGACTGACAGCAGCCCATCACTTCCCAAGCATGGGCCAATTTTGAAGGAGGTGCTTTTTCAATATGCAAATGTAAGTTAATGACCACTATTTATTCTGACTTTATCTCCCTTCTTCTTCTCACATAAACACATTTCACATACATATTTCATGTACATCCCACTCAGGTCAAATCAAAGCACTGTAAAGCATGGTTTATATGGTTTATGATAAGGGTTGTGCCAAAGCTGCTCTGCACTGCACTAACTGGAAAGTGCTATGCCACACTAAAGTTCAAATAAAGCCTTACACTTGCTTCAGAATATATTTTGTAAAAGAAGAAATGGTTCCTACTTAAACTTTTCATTCTCCTGAGTGCAAACCAAGCTGCTCATTTCCAGTTCCCTCAAGTTTGGTGATGACACACAGGTGCCAGCAGCTGCCACCATCCTCCCACCTCGCTCTGAGCTGCTGCAGCACCAGCCTTTGCTGTCATCAGCCCCTGCTCATTTAGGAACCACAGCAGAGCTGTGCCTGATGTCAATAAACACAGGTTTTAGCATTCCTGCCAAAACACCAGCTTGGGACTGTGGGACAAACTCTGCTCCTGTTTCTCTGGCTGAGCAGATTTTGATGGGTATTCCATCCACGCAGTGTCTGCCAGCACAACAGCATCAACTGCACAGCAGCACTGGCTTTCACCAGCCAGAAGCAGCCCAGGAAGAATTTGGATTCAAAGAAATCTGCACACACCTAATTGCATTCACAGGAGGAGGGGGCTGGTCTGATACAGGTTTAAGGCTCCTGGAAAGTTTGATTTTTCACCAAGATAAAGAGGAGAATGGAAAAAGTTGCAGCAATTACATCATATAAAATCAATCTTTCCCAACTGGTCTAGGGAACAGTTCTTGCCATTCCCTCCCACTGCAGGTAACTGCAAGTAACCATTCAGGTTTCTGTTTGACACAGTAACATTTGCTTGATGGAAATGGCTGCTGATTTTCTTACCCTCCACAACTCCAACTCCAACACTGCTTCTTCTTGTGTTCATGGGAGCCACAAAAAACCACTCATTGGTTTTATAGCTATAGGCCTCAACTGATGCCAGACCTAGTTAAAAAGGGGATACACAGGTTTTCTAATTAAAAAAAAAGAGAAGAAAAAAAGATTGGTGTTGCATTTTCATCTGCCTTCCACCTCCTCCCAAGCCCGCAATTCCCACCACGTTCGTGCAATCCCACTTCCTAATCCCTTGCCTTTTTCAGGCTGGGACCAGCATGTCAATGCCACTTCTTCAGTGGCTGGGAAAACCATTATCCCTTTACCCCTGCCCTGGGACTGCTGCCTCTCCAACGTGCTGAGGACACCAAGGGGAGCATAGTCCAAATTCCAAGCCCAAAAGCCCCGGGTCCTTTCAAGCATTACAAAACATCCATGCAAAGGTTTAAAAATTCCCCCAGACCCTGCTGCAATAGTTAGTTCAGGGCTTAACCAAGTGGCAGAGCTTTACAGCAGAGGCAGAAGTGTGAATCTAAACACGCAGCTATGCCAAGATAAATCCCAGGCACACACACCCTGTAAGACTCCTTGCTAGTATTTTATTCACGCTGATATGAAAAATTTAACTGAAACAAGGAAAACTCCCTTTTCAGCCCAGAAAAAGCAGAATCATACAGAGAACGAGGCTGAAAGAACCATATCACTAAAGAAAATGATAAGGGTGAGGGTTCTGTGCAATTACTGACAGGTCAGAACACGCACACCAAACCCCATTTCTGGCTCTTTCTCTACAGAACCATAGAGGAAGGGCACAGGAACCGCTCTAAAGCTCTGCAATCTCTGCAGGGCCTACCGAAAGCATTTTATTCTGAGGTCAGGCACTGCGTGGTTCTCGCCCAGTGACCTACCCGTGCTGCCATCAAAGCCTCCCACCGCGTAGAGGAGGTCGTTGAGCACGGCGGCGCCCAGGGTGCTGCGCCTTTCCTGCATGCTGGCTATGGACGTCCACTGGTCCTTCACGCCGTCGTACACGTCCACCGTGCGCACCCGCAGCGACCCGTTAAAGCCCCCCACGGCATAGACATTGCCAGCCATGAACACCACGCCTGAGGAAAGAGGACAGGGGTTTGACAGCAAACGCTGTCTAGATCCTGCTCGCCTGCCAGGGTGTGAAAGACAGGTGGGAAGAGCGGAACATGGGCAAGGCTTTGGCATTTTCTGCAGGTAAATAGCGTTGAAGTTGAGCATGATAAAACATACGTGTCATATGGGAGGTGAAATGCACATAAAAACATGGTAGCGTAAGGCACAGATGGAGTTCACACCTGAATGAGTAATTCTGTGAGCCAGAGGGAACACCAAATGGTGAGCCACATTCACAACTCTGTCAGATGTTTTCAGAGGAACACTCCCAACTTAAAGATCTGCTTTCCATCACCCACTCCTCCACACCAAGAGGGACTGACTCAGCTCCTTTGATTTTCACTAGGAAAACAGCAAGAAAAACTGGACCCCTGTGGGCTGCAAAGACAGCAACAGGGGAGGAGGAGGGGGAACACTGATGGAGGAACAGACAGGAGAGAGAGATGATGAAGAGGAGACAGTGGCTATGGAGGGCTGACAGGCAGGAGTAACACCACTAGAGAGCAGGACATCCACCTGAACAAGAAGGGAAAGATGTCTGTAGGGAAAGAAGAGGAAGGAATGGTGAAAATAAAGAGCTGCTTGAGGCCAGGGGCACAAAGGAAGCTAAAGGGAGGACTAAGGACATCCATCCAGGGCTGAAGAGCTGCATCAGGGAAAAGAAAGAAGGTTGCAGTAAAAGTTCCCTTTACCTGCTCTGCATCTCCGTGAGGGAAGTTCTGCAACCTGATCCCACCTCTCCTCCTCAAAATCATAGCACTCCACACTGCGAATGGCTTTGGGTGCTTGCCCACCCACCACAATCATCACCTGCAGAGGGAAGAGAAGAGCTAGAAAACCTCAGACATGACCCTGGGCAGCTGTCTCTGCAGAGAAATCATCACCACAACCTGATCAAGAGCAGCTGCCAAAAACATGTACTGAAGGCCAGCTAGAAGCTTCTGCAGAGACACTAATTTCAGGCAATTATATTTCAAGGGGGAAAAATTTCTATCCAGTTTAATGCATGCTAAATACAGCTACCCCATTTACCCTTCCTCACTGTGTTCCAGGTGGGCAACTTGCCCAATTTCCCCTTGAAAAACAAAACCTTTTGGCACCACAGCATACACAAGACTCATTGCAGAAGTATTTTTAAGTCAAGAAGATTCCAGCATAATTTCCACTGGTAGCCCACTGTTTAGTCATTATCTCCATGGTGGTGCTAAAAATAATCAATGCCACTTAGAAATAAAACGTGACAGCTGCAGTGCCACCTGCAGGGAAGGTGACACTCAGGGAAATCACCAGAACTGTTTCGACCCAGGAGGTCTGGGCTGCTGAAGGATGTGATCTGTCAGCTTCATTAAGGCTTTTGGCTGCCACGGCTATTGAAGCAAATGCAGGAATTAAACCCTGGTTCCTTACAGGTAGGGAAGAGCTGTGTCAAGGTGGTCACGGGCAACCTCAGGAATGCAAGAACCGCTCTGCCAAGTCAGGCTAAGGGTTCATCCAGCCCCAGACTCCACTAACAGCAACAGCAAGGGGTAGACACTGGTGGGAAAGTGAGATGACCAGAAGACCTGGGCAGCATGCAGTGCAGTCCTGCCCAAATCTGCCCTATCTGCTGCCAGAAGACAAATTCCCCACAGACACAGGTGCCAGGAGCCTGCAGCTCTGCACTCGAGGGTGCCCATGGCTCTGAGCCCCAGCTGGCACTGCAAACCCACACTGCACAGGCAACCTGCCCCCAAAACACCTGCACTGATGAGTAGCTGGACTGCACTTAGCTCAGCACACATTTCATTCAACCCTCCGTAGCCATCAAGAGGCAGAATTTGCTCCCCATATCACAGCAAATCAGCAGGGCAAATGTCACCCAAGACAATCAGATTTTTACAAGGCCAAGGAGCTAGAAACAAGATAACGGGGCTTCAAATACAGATAAAGAGTAGCTGGAAAACCAGCTTTGGCCTCTGCAAGGCAGATGGGAGTAGCTGTGGGGATAAGATCGTCACTTGAGGTCACTCAGATAAACTCAACTCCAAGCAGGGTTGCCTTAAAAGTAAAGAGCTAGACAGCAATATAAAGAATTTGAAAAGCATGGAAAGCGTACCCTGTTTGATCTACAAGATGAGAACATGATATTAGAAACCAAATTGTTTCTAAATTAACAGCCTGACTACTAGTTGTGTAACAGTCTCCCATAGCAAGCTGCAGGGCTTCACACGATTACAGAATTAAGGGATTTCATAGCAGACAATAATCCCTCATCAGCAGGACCAACAGGCCAGATGAAAGTTTCTCAGTAACAGGATTGCTGAAAGATCATCACCTCCTTCCCTTTCTTCACAGTTCAAAAGGAGGGAGGAGAGACCTGCAGAAGATTTGTGTCTGTACTCATAGGTCAGGCTATAAAAGATGTTGAGAACCTCTGAATTCACTGATTTCCTGCTCCTTTTATCCTGAGCTACTTTAGTCCTTGAACAAGGGCCATGTCAGCCCTTCATGATACCCCCAAAGCTGTGTTCTACCAATTTCATCTCAGCAACAGCAGGCAGAAAGGACACTGACTCACGCTGCCACATTTTGCAAACCCACAATTTGTCAATGGACAGTCCAGTATCCAAATATCAGAAACAGCACAGATCTCATACACCGTCCCACAGAGCAATCTCATTATTGTTTGTGCTTGGAAAAATAACACACTGTGTTTTTGATGTCTTAGAATCTCCAAATGTGTACCAGCAACTTCAATGGCAGTCTGCTGGCAGAGAGACGTTGTGCCAAACTGTGTTTATCTCTGGGGCACAGGGAAAAGTTCCTGTGGTCGTTTTTACCTTGACTAACAAAGGGGTGGCCAGAGCATCACACGCCTGCGGGATAAACGTGGGGAGTAAAAAGGATTGTTTATTCAGTTGCTGCTTTGAGTCTATTGAAATTTGCTTCAGACTTCCTGCCCACGGGGCTGGGGGCTGTTGTTTCCTGCTTCCCTGGCTTCTGATTATGGATACAGGAAACGAAGAGACACCTACTGTGACCTTCCTCAGCAGGACTCCACAGCACTCTAAGCAGGCAGCAGCAACCTCAGCCAGCCCTCCCAGCACTCCAGCAGCCACTCCACAGCTCAGCGACCCACCAAACCACTTGTGGCTGACAAAACGTTTCAAGAGCAAAGATACTCCTTCCCCAAAGGGTTTATCTAAGTTTATGCAGCTTAATTCTGTTTCCTTGCTGGGCATAGGCAATGCCAGAAGAGGGAGTAAAACACTTCCAAGCACAACCTCTGACTCAGTAAAAGGTAACACGGCAAGTTCTCAAGCCCCTGTGGAAGACTGAAAAGACCACCAGCACAGGGGTGAGGTTACATGAAGTGACAAGCTCAGATTACCTTTGGCAAGCTAACGGGAGTCCTTGGCTTTGTCCTGGGATTCTTTATTAGTTGCCTTTGATCCAGAGGAAGCAAATGATATTTCATGGCTTCGATAAGGAAGTCTTTACAGGTGTTGTTATTCTTGATTAAAGCTTCTTCTTCGACTGTCTGAGAACATGCACACACAGCAAAGATCATGTACACAGGCACAGGTCACAAGGAGCTTTTTAGAAAGAACACATAACATGGAATTTCCCTTCCAATGCACCAACATTTAAGAAAAATACAGGAGACAAACACAGACTTCCAGCTCTTCCCAAAGAAGCACATGCAGTAGCATCCAAGCTTCTCACTTTTTTCCAAGACCATTCACAAGAAGTGAGTATTTTAGCACCCTCTGCAAAACACTTGATGCAGTAGATGAGAATTCACCAGGAAACTGGATACAAAATAAGTGATTTCTTTTATCTGAGTCAGAATTTTCAAGGAGAGGCAGTATCTTTTATTCCATCAGAAGATACAGATGAAAGAAAACCAAAACCCTGATGGGTTCATCATGTGAATACCAATTTTATACCAATTGTATTGATTTTTTTACATGTATGATAAAAGCATAGTAGTCAAAAAAAAACATATGCCAACCCCTTCTTTGGGAATTCTCCGCTCATTTTCCAGGCCCAGATCCCAGAAATTAATTTAGGAAGAACAATCTCCAAGTCAGACTAAGTCAGAGAGTGCCTCCCTCGCCAGCCACACAGACCCATATGTATGCACAGTACACATCTTAAACCAAAATTATCACACATTATGTGTTTCCACTGATGTTTTGCCTGTGCATGAGAGACAAAAGCTACACGAGCTTGTAACACTAGCACTTCAGTATTTTCAGGCTGAAAAATCATAGATATTAACTTATCAATGTTCCCCCAAGAGGGACAGCAGCTCTGTTCTCAGCATTGCCTGGCAGAGCATGTGTCCCATTTTACAGGAAGGTTTCTGAAGCACACACTGATTTCAGAGTCCTCTCAGTTTTTGTTTTTATTCTTCTGTTTACAGACTCAGCAACAAACCAAATTACCCATCTCGGAAACAAGCAGCCAAGCCACTGATTAAGGAGCAACCAGCATCTTAAGTGCAAGTATTAATGACTTCTTTGCAGACTAACCTGTACCAGGTAATCTCTGGGCAAAAGGGGCAGGCGAACATGCTCCATCAGCTTAGCCATGTGCTCTAAGCGAGACTCCTTCTCATAATTTATCCAAGATATAACTGCTTCAAAGACCTACACAGACAAAGTACAATTAAATAGGGAAGAGAGAACATCCTTGCAGAGTCACCCACCCAAAATCGGAAGCATGGTGATGTTAGAGCATCGAAGGAAGGGGGTGCAAGGTCTCTATCAAACAGATGAAAAAGCTGTGACTGCACAGAGCACAAGCAGCACTGTAGCAAAAAGCTGAGCTGACCATGCATGTTATGTTAACAAGCAGCTTCATATCTAGATGTGCTGTATCACTCCCAGAGCTAAGTGCATGTCCAGAACAATCATATACCTCTTGGACATTAGCACTGGAAGGCAGCCAGGACACTTAATGAGCCTGCTGACATTTGCACTGCACATTATTCATTAAATCAGCCACAACAATTACTCCTGATAACAGAGATCTCCCTCCTCCAGGAGCCTGGCCACACAGTAAAGTCACTATGCTCATATTTAATCACTGTACCAGCTCTGCCAGCCCCCAGAAACCAAGAAGTCTCAAAGACAAGTTCCCCCCACACACAGGGCAAGCCCTGCCTGCAGCCATGGAGCCTCTACACTGCATGAATTTCACTGCTAAAAAACCCTCAGATACTCCAGCTGGGGAACAAGGGCACGCTGGACTTCTAGTCTGAACCAAAATCTAGTTCTACTTCCAGATCCAGCTGGTTGAGATAAGCATCCAGAGCTGGAGTCCGTGACGAAGTGCTCCCAAACAGCCCCATGGGCAGAGCCCTGGCGACGCACAGGCGCGGGAGCAGCTCCTGTGTGGGCTCCTGTATGAATATGCATGTGCTTATATAACTGGGAGCCTCACTCACAAAAGAAAGGCCTAAAAATGTCACCAGGAGTGGGAAAGGCTTTCTGAAATGCTCGGCAAGGCAGGAAGAGGGGCTGATGCAGTCTCAGATGCTGCACAGCAGGATCTGGATCACTGCAATGGAGTTTCCCCACCGAGAGAGAATTAAATTTTGACCCATAACTCACATCTACAGGCAACGCTCCCCAAGCTCTCTCACTGCCCAGTTACTCAGGGGAGGCTGAGCAGACACCCTGCCTGTCCCATGCTTGCCCCAAAAGCATCCCTGGCCCTTCCCTCCAGCATGCCAGGCAAGTGCCCCTGGTTTCAGCTTCCTTCTGGGGTGACCAAATGGTCAGGCCAATTTGCACAGATAATTCTTTCTTTCCATCCCTCCTATTACTCCCCAAGAAACCATTTTGTTTGGTCCAAGGTCACTAATATGACAAAATCAACCAAAAATGAGAGCACCATCTTTCAGTTCCCAACTGTTGCTGGCAAATGGATTTGCAGGAAGCCTTGGCAGACACATCCTGCCATGAAGGAGATGCAGAGCAGAAAGGGGTTTCTTCCTCCTGGGCTAAACTACATACTTTCAAAATGCAGTAAAGCACCAGCTTCATTTCCTGTACCAGCAAAGCACTTGCTGAACTGTTTGGAATTCAGGACACTGCAATGAGGATTTAAACAACATAATAGGGAGTGGTGTAATCAAATCACAGCAAATGCTGAGGAGAATAACTACTGCAGAGCCTTTAAGTATTTTTAAATTAAAATAAATAAGCAAACAAACATTTTAACTTTGGCTATGAGGACTTGAAAGTAGAAACTAGGTTGTTGTGAGATTTTTTTAATTGCAAATCAGTGTGGAAGGAGGATAAAGCAAATATTTAGCTCACAAACAGGCATTTCCTTAGCCCCTTCTGCACAAAGGCTGAGCTGCAGAACAGGTCACAGGGCTGGGACATACCCAGCTACAGGCCAGGAGGACAGGAACAAGTCTAAAGGAAAGTAAGGCAAATGTGCACCACGAATAAGCTGCTTCCTCAGTGCTGGAGTCCACTCCTGAGTACGGCCAGCACTGATGTTTCCCTGCTGTGCCTACTCTAAAAATAACTATTTTCTTGAAAAAAATCAAATTCTGGAGCCTTTTGTTGACTCTCATTCCTAATTTCAGAGAAGAGGGGAAATGCTTTAATCCAAGACAGCAATATCTCTATTTAAAGACCACATCTGTGTCCAGTCCTGCTGTGCTGTCCCTCCTCACACCATGCCCACTGCAGACCCTGAGCAGCTGCTGCTGCTACCCTGGGACTCTCCAGCCATGCAGGACCTGCTGCCAGGATGGGATGGACAAAGCAGCTGCCCACACAGTTTGATTTAGAGCTGAGGCACAGGCTGAAGTAGCAGCTGGCACCTGCACGGCTGCAGGAGCAGTCCTGAGCTTGGGAGAAGTAAATTTCCCACTCTACGGAGCAGAAGGGTAAAAGCCTGGAATATCCCCTCTCTGCATACTGCCTAAGGAAAGAGCAAGTCCAGATGTTTTCCCAGTCTCTTCAGCCAAAAAATGATTTGCTAGAGATTCCCAAGACTGAGGACCAAACCTTGCATCAGCTTCTGCTGTATGTCAGCAGCATGAGACAATGAATCAATTACCAGACTCTGTGTAGAATCCCCAATCCAAAAATCTCAACCCTTTAAAAAAATTTTCTTTAGCCACTGTTCTGAGTTGGCAGGAGACCATTCTCAAGTCCTTCCACTTCATACATCTTTAGTAAATAATTATTATTTTTATATGTTTTTTTTTAGCTTGCAAACAGTAAAAAGAGCCAAATAGGTTAGGTACAGAAAACATTAATAAAACTGTCTTCCAAGTACTGTACTCCTCTAAAGCAAAAAGAGCAAGCAGGGACAATAAATATCTGCCCTGTTCTGAAAAGTCCTGTGCAACTGCAGAGGCTGGTACAGCAAGGGGGACAGAAGCGAAAGGAGAAAGGATCCCCAAGTGATGAGAAAATGCTGTCAGCACATTATAATTAAAATAGATTTTGGTGCTAGCTGAGAATTTTTGTTGTCCTGATGGCCTAGGGGTATAAATAAGTCAAAATTGGTGAAGATAAGGAGGCCAATTGGTATTAGGCCAACTGGTATTAGTTATGGGGCGGCAGAGAAAGGAGAGAACACAAAAATTGCTAAGGCATTCCAAAGGCAATTCTTTCCCCCTGATCCTGGCAGGACTTGGCTCTAACATTTCCCAGTGATCCAGGGATGGAAATGCTCTGGCTCACAGGGCACAGTACATGTATGAGACACAGCAAGAAGAAGAAGAACAAGAAAACTCCTTGTGAAATCTGGCTCTGATAATTAAGCTGCCAGATTCCTGAAGGATTTTGCACATGCATACACACAGATATACGTGTGTATGTATAGACTGGTATATATACATATATACTTTTATATAATTTGTTTTATAATATGTATCTCAAACATTAGCAGAGAGGAACAATAAAAGTGAGGAAAATAGCTTGCCTGTCATGAAGTTAACATGAAACAGCAGCCTATGAGTCTGTCCAGCACTTCTTTGGACTCCAGCACATTTCATGTTTATGTTCCATTCCCATTTTCTGCCTCTCTCCTGTTATTCAGATCTGTTGTTTTGAACATGCATCTTAAGCTTACATTTCCTTCCACTGCCTTGCATTCTCAACAATCTGTTCTTTTACAAGTTATTTTACAGTCAGCTAAAGAAATACTGGGTTTGATTGTGTAAAGCTCAGATGAGGGAAGGAGCATTTTGATTCCCCTGGGCGCAAGGCCAATAAAAGCTTTTGAACAATGCTGCACAGGACTGGAAAAAATTGGTTACTAAACTTGCACTTCCCTTTGCAGGCTGCTTGGCTCAGGCAGAGTGATTCTGCTGTGAGTTCGTGCCATTTGCTGTTTCCCTTCCTGGCCCTGTCCCAGTGGCACCTCGCAGCCCCACGTCTGTGGAAACGTGCCCGGAGCCTCCGAGTTTGCTGGCTCAGGATCAGCAGGGACCATCCCTGTGTCCACACCTCACATGCAGCAGGATTTCTGGTGAGTTTTACAGTCCTCTGGGCCCAAGCACCTGCGTGTCTGCAGGTCAGAGGGGCTGAGCAGGAGGAGAGCACACATGAGGATGTGCAGCCCAGCCAGCAGCACCACCACATCCAGTCCAGTCTCAGCCCATCCAAATGCAGGCATCCAGTAAGGGCCCTGAAGTTACAAACCACACAATCCTCTAACTCTCCTGTAGCCTCTCATAAGCAACCATTTACACCTAGGAACATATTTCAGTGATGGACCTGGCACTGCTGGGTTAGTGGTTGGACTCTATGATCTTAAATGTCTTTTCCAACCTTAATGATTCTGTGACTTTACAGCCTCCCCACAGTGACAATTTGGAGATGAGCTGAAGGACTGGAGGCACATATCTGTCCCCAGAAACCTGCAGCAGGTCATACAAGAAACTCAGACCAGAGAACGGGGCTGGAGTTCACCAAGCACCATAAACACTGGCCAATATCCTCCCCATGACTCCAGACTATACAAGATGCACTGACCACAAAAAAACACAAAAACAATATCAACCAGTGCCTTTCCCTCCTTTTTTATTAAAAACGCTGAAGATACTAGGAAAATATTTCCTTCCTTCCTTATGGTTCTGGGCTTTTGTTCTATCCAACATGCAAGAGAAGCCAGTATTCCTCCCAAGTCTAATGAAATTCACTTTTTTTGAGGTTTTACAGCAGGTTTTAAATGCTTTACACAACAGCAGATGGGAGTTTCCTAGTTTTTCAGAGAAGGAAAGTAGTTGGTTCTGAGCCCCAGGGCTTTTAGCGTGATACGGATCTGAGAGTCATAACTTCCTACAAAGAACAACCAAGTGAAGGTCATTTTTATGTGTTTTTAGGATTCACATTATTTTAATTTTCCTTCCCACATGATCTCTGTTGGAGAATGGCCTGTAAGGAGCATATAATGGTAACAGTTCCTGGTGTAAGATCTAGAAACATTCCAGCATACTTATATTCACTCTTGCTATCCAATTTACAGTACCTTTTCTTCAGAGGAGACTGTGAGCTTGTCACTTGATATTAAACTGCAAACCTGGTCCAGACTAAGGCTAAGAAATTCTTCTCCTAGCATCACCTCAGGGAAGTGCTGCTCTGTTGAACAGAAAAGGGGGAACACAAAATTATAATGAAATACATGTTTTCAGTCAGTGCAAGGACTACAGCATTCAGAGAACAGCTTTGGTCACAGCTCTGAGCACCCATGACAGACGCACAGCAGCTGCAAGTGCAACACAGACAGAAGCCAGCCTCAGAGCAGGATAAAGAACCTTGATGTTATTTTAAGCAGCACCAGCCCCATGAAATACTTTCATAAATGCTACTCAGCTTTCTGAAAAGCCACTGAGAATATTCCAGTGGCAAATACAATTAGAAGTGGCAATTGAGGCAAGGGCCAATGTCCAAAGTAGCAAATAACCTGGCCACCTCAGCACCCACCTTCCCAGTAGTCTTCTCCTTTCCACTTAAGCCTGCAACTGTACAAACTTCTATTTCTCCCTTTTTTTGCCTCCAGATCCCTCCATACTGTAACTCTAGGAGCTGCTTGAAAACAAAAAGCATGTCACAGAATATAACCCCAAACTGGAAGAATTATGACTGAACATCAACAAATCTGTCAAACTTTATATCTTGCCAAAAGCCACACAAAATTATCACTTCCTAAAAAATAATTTCTAGGTCAAATATTTCATTAGCGAGTTGCAGCAATTTTAGTTTTGCAAGAATCTCTTACATATACTGCCAATTTAATCTCACCTGTCATTTGCTAAGTCCCATTTATCTTTGGCTGAATTACAGAAACATGAATCTCAGACACTTTATCTGAAGCATCTTCTTTCAAGTTCTAATTCTGTAGCTTTGAGAAGCTCAGACTCCTGTATCCGAAGAGCTCTCTCCACAGCAAAATCTGCCTCGAGTTTTCACATCTGCAGTGCTTTGCCTGACAAAAAGCAGCACCACAGGGACATGAGCTGGCTTAACTTCCAGAGAGGAAATTTCTGGAGTTTTCTCATATTCATTCCTTCTGGACTTGCATCTGGCAGCAGGAAAGTATTTAATCTCTCATTATTAGTTGGAAGCAAGGAAGAATATTTACTGATTTTAACAAAGGAACTGGTGCCTGCATCAAGAAGGCTGCTTCACCTACTAGAGTTATCCATTGGCCAGAACTCAGCATTTCTCAAGTAACTGAGCCCATGCACACATGGACTCTTGAGCTTGGGGACTTCTGTCTTGGTTTAAGGCTGTTACATAAACAACATAGTAAAAAGAATTTTAATGGCATTTTTATTAATGGAGTTCCATTAACATTACATGGGCTGCTGTACTAACTGGGACTTATGAAGGCAAATAAAACAACAAAGCAGACCTTCTAACTGCCAAACAACCAAATAAATATACAGTGAATGCACTGCTTGTTGGTTAAAAATTAAACAGGACCTGGAAACAAGGATAATGAGATATTACAAGCAAGCTTTTATACAATTAACCATTCCTTCCAGGGTACCTTTTTCTCCAGGGGATAATACAGCCAGAGCAACTGAAAAGGTTTTAGTTTTATTTGCAGCAGAACAGGGGAGGATTCAGTGGACACATTTTTATTCCACTGAGCCTACTTATTGTCCAATTAAGGACAAAACTGTTAAAAAGGAAAATGTTGCAGGACAGAGCAGGTGCTCTGGGAGACAGCAGGTGCATGTGTCCCTACACATATTATCAGAAAACAGAAAAACAAACTGGGAGAAAACTATCAGCTTCTCCCAAGCAGAGGTCAAGGGCAACTCTGCTGGAGGAGACTGGAAAGTGCTGGGGAATTCAGAGCTTGGGGCTGGCTGAAAAAGCTTTACATTTACGATGTAGAGGAGGAATGCTGAAAGTCATTGCCTGCACCTACTTATTGCAACCAAACACATCCACTCCCAAGGAAACGTGAGCCTATCCTCCCTTGGGGTAAGGGGCCATTGCTGCACAGATCAGGGCCTCGGACTGCACGGCAATTTTAGCTGAGTGTTCCAACTCCCACCCACAGGATTTAATTCTGCCCAGTGCCATTTATTCCCACAATGGAAATGCCCAGCAGTGGCTACTGCTCTCCCAGGGCAGGGTCCATGGGGAGGACCCCAGCACACCAACACCGAGCAGGTCAACAGGCACACCAAGAGCTTGCTAGGATCACACTCAGGAACAGTTTCGTGGGCTGAGATCCAGAGGATCAGGCTCTTTTACCTCCTAAGGTGCTCCCCTGCAACCAAACCACATTTCACAACTTCCAGCATCACAAAAAGTTGCAAGCCCAGAACTAAATAAAGTATTCCCTTCCTGCTCTAATACCAGGAGTCTGAAGAGACCAAGGAGGACGTGCTCAGGCTCGGAGCTGCTGTAGCTGGGGGCAGGGTCAGCTGCAGTCCCAGACCCCCTCCCTCACCTGCATAGGCGTTGGCCTGCTGCAGCAGCTCGGAGCAGGCGTGCACGTCGGCAAAGGCGCGGATGCCAAGGCAGTTCGTGGGATGCAGCTGGGACTGAAGGAAGTCACAGCAATTTTTTCTAACATCCATCAGTTGCAATAAACTAGCAGCTGGCAACAAAACCTGCAAAGGCATGAGAGAGGAATGAAAGTGAGCAACAAGGAGTGATTCACAGCTTGCACAAATTGGAGGCAATTCCCTCTCGGACAGGGACACATCCCTGTGGGGTTATGAGAAGCAAGGTTAAAGACTGAGTTCTACCCATATGCAGAAGATCCCTTTTCATGCTCTGAGACATGAAAATGGCTATCCTACATAAGTGAACAGCTTCTCCCCACAAGACCTGAAGGCAAAGTGAGGACAAGGTAGAAGCAACCACAAATGCTCCTGAATTTCTGGCTTTACTGCAGGTAAGTCCTGCAGACAGATTTTCTTTTTTCCCCCCAAAGGGCTTCATATATAAGCATTGCCATCAGATACAAAGCCCATAGCAGCCCAGCAGACATCAAAACCTTGGACTTTGTTACTTCCAACAAAACCTCATTGGCTTGTGAGGAGGGTACCCAAACAGTCATGTAAGACAGTGGGTGCCCAGAAGCTCAAGCAGGTTTTGGTGACAGCAAGGCTCTTGGGAAAGACAGGTCCAACTATTCAAATCAGCAGCTCTCATTTATACCTACACAAAATGCTGGGGACACTTCTGGATCACGGCTGCATCTGAAAATGAGACACTGCTTTGTACCTCCAAAGCTAAGCACAGAAAAAGAAGACAGAAATGGATGACAAATGTGACATCTGCTGGAAAAAAAACACCTTTAAGGCCAGTGAGAAGGACAGGAAGTAGAAAACAAAGTCCATCGGGACATTACAGCCCATGACATCAGCTACTTCCTTTCTTATGTCCAACAGCAACTGAAGACATGTCTTATCCCAGCTCTTTCATAGCTCTGGCTGCCTCTCACATGTCCTTCCAGTTGGGCTTCTGTGCTCACCATCTGAGCACACATACCTGGAAAATTATTGCAACCCAAAAAAAAAAGCAGCTGTTAAACAAAGCCAAAAGGTTAACAGCATTCACCTCCCTGGAATCCGATGGCAGCAAAGGGATAAAGATGTTCCCTCCCTGTCCCTCCCTGACTGACCACAGTCCCATTCTACACCAGGGCAGGACACTCACAACCTGCTCCAGGTCTTTCTAAGCAACTGATGTGTTCCACTCCAGCCCACCTGTATAGTGGCTGACTGCCGCCAAGCAGCCACCTCAACAGGCAACAACTAAAAAGAGAACTCAATTAACCCAGTAGCCTGTTTTGGCCCAAGCCTCTTGATGTCAGGAGCAGATTAATTTGTAGCTTTGATTAAGTCAAGATAGCAATGTTCTAGGAGTTTGAAACCTAGGCGTGAACCACTTTCTTTCAAGATGAACCGTTTCTGAACACCTGAGCTACAGAAGAGCTTTGAGTAGCCAAGTCAGACTCTTTGCAAACCATCTCTGGCTACAGACCAACCAGAGCCTCCTCTGTGCATCCCCATCCATCCAGGATGCATGCCTGCCAGTCCAGGTGGGCTGCTTACCTCTGGTGTCTGGGATGTTGCCTCCAGACCAAAAGGAACTCACTACCAGCACCACGTGCAACAGCCCCTGGACAAACCAGTGCTGCTGTTACGGCCTGTGCTGGCTTGACAGGCGGTGCAGAAGGAGTCTTAAACCACCTCAGCCTTCAAGAAAGGGACATCACCATACAACATTTCTCAGAAACAGGATATAAAAAGCCTTCCAGGAGATGAGGGGATTTTCTCTTCCTTATTTCCCAGCTGAACATCTCAACACTCATGTGATTCTTACCAGGGAAGGCAAAAAGCAAGCAAAGGATTTCCGTGAGAACAAAGTCTGTTTCCTTTAGAAATAACAAGAGGAAATGCCCTGCCTAAACATGCAGCAGGACCAAACTGCAACCCCATTAATATCCAGGCAAGTTACTCACATGGGTCTGGATTTGACTCTTAATATTTCAACTCCAACTGCCATGAACAATTTAGTGAGAGCTGGCTTCTTTATCAGATCTGCCTCCAGATCACAACCCACTCACTTTCTGAAACTATGCCAAAATGATCTATTACTACTGAGATTGACTGCTTTGCCTAATTTATGTCCAGAACCTCATCTATGGGGTGTGTTTCTAGATATATATATATAGATAGACAGATACATATACATACATATATATATATGCACACATAACATCGAGCTCACCAGCTGTGCTCTGCAGACTCCATACAAATTTCAAGTTTTACGCAACATTGCCTGTGCAATTACTCCCATAGACCTTTGATGTCTCTAAACTAGAAACATCTTTCAGCCAAAAGTCCTCTGGATATATAAGGTTCATTCATTAATGCTGGACTGCAGAGGTTGGGGTTAATTCTCTACTGTGAAAGAGGCTACTTACAGGCAGCCTTGGCCAAAAATTAACTTACATCATTCCTGCTCTGCAAAACTGGGAGGATTTCCCCTAGGCTGGGGATGTATTAAAGCTTATAAGCAGCTTTGACAATTTGGTCAAATTGTATGCCAAATAAAAGTACTGGCTGTAAGCCTCAGCTGCACATCCAGGGCCACAGCCAGGACTGCACATCTGCCCAAACAGGGAGCCAGCTCCCAGGGCACCCACCCAGGGGAACCCATGATCAGAGAAACAAATGGATTTTGTGTTTGCAAGGCAGGTAAAATACTCAGTTTTAAACAAGCTGTTCTAGATAGCACAAACAGGGAAGATAAAACTACATTAGTGCAACGTGGCTTTTGAGTACAAGGGTGGCAGTTAGGCTTTATTACACCCCAGCTGCTCCCAGGCAGCACATGGGCTCAACAACACTACTTCCACTTAAATGCTCCACCTGAGGTGATACAGCCCAGACAGAGGAAGCATCAGGGAGTCAAAAAAGTTGGGAAGCAGGCAGCGATGTAACCACTTCAGCTACAAAATCAAGACCTAATTGAAAAATTCAGGTAATTGATATGTTAAAAGCACCAGCTACCCCACACGTGGAGGGAGCAGCAGACCCTGTGGTCTGATGTGTGTTTATGATTTCCATTGAATCAACCCAAGAACATGAACATCCGTGAAGTTTCCCTGAGACACTCACTTCAGTTTTCCTTCCTTTTAACAAAACTGCATGACAAAACTTCCAGGTAAATAAATGTATCAAGCTCCACCTTCAAATGAATGAGGTCTTTATATCAAGCATATCAAAATTTACAACCAACCTTGACGTGGGATGCAACAGAGGAGGAACAACAGAAGGCAGCAAGTGTAGAAATCCCAGGATGGATTTTCCTGAAACTACAACACAACTGCAGTAAGGACAGAAATTCTGTCTCTGCTCCATGCCTTCCAAACAAGTGGGAGGTTTAATCCCAAGTACATGATCACAGGTAAAAATTCTCTATCATCCATCATCTCTGAGCACTCCTATTGCTGACTCTATACTGCCTTGAAATGTCACTCCAAGAAGGAAGTTCCAATAGATAAAGCATGATTGCATTTGTTTGGTAATTCTCACTCACGTACCCCAGCAGGGTTAGAAGAGAGTATTCCCTCCACATGGGCTCAAGATGAGCTGAGAATCCCCTTTGCCTGCATTGTTTGGGATGCAGTCTTGAGAAGGAAGTGGATAAACACCCCCAGGAACTCACTACACAGAAGATAACTGGAACTGACTGTACAGGCTTGGCCCTTTGTACACATATCTTTCCTTATATATTAAAAAAAAACAAAACAAAACAAAACAAAACAAAAGTCACTGTGTCATTTCATTGAACAATCAGCTACAGAAATACGTGCTTGGAAAAAGTCTCACTTCCTGAGCCCATACCAGACTATAAAAGCGAAACAAAACCAAAAAACGAAACAAACAAAAAACCAAAACGGGTTTCTGTTCGAAAAGAAGCAACAAAAGAAGTTGTTAACAGGCTTCTTGTTGTGAAGGGCTGGGCACTGCTCAGCATTCAAACATACTTAAGAACGTTCATTCTGCATTCCATGGTACCTTTCCTGTTCATCCTTTTCTCACTTCTATCCTGCTCTCATCTTATTTTTCTCACGCACAAGATAGTGTCTTTTCATTTATTCACAAGTTTTGATACCTTGGCTGCATCTGCTCAGTTAATGCCATTGAGCAACTTCTTTTTTTCTTTTCATAATTTCTACAATCACATTACCTGGCACCTGTACTCAGAAATTGCTTTTTCCAGCTACTGAGGAACTCTGAAGAACTCCTTTAAAATAGCACCCTTGCCCAGCTAGAGAATCAGAACGTGATAAGGAAATAGGAGAGCTCAGGAGATACCTTCTGGGAAAAGAGAAAATCTCACTGTGCTCAAGCAGGGCTGCAAACAGCAGACAGGCACTAAAGAGGTATCCTTCCAGAGGGATGGATGGATGGATGGATGGATGGATGGATGGATGGATGGATGGATGGATGGATGGATCATCCATCATCCGACCCAGAGCTGTGCAGCAGGAGGATGTGGTGATGCAAGGGACCAAACCTGCTCACTTCTTTCTAACACTGACACCGCTAATTCAGATGAGAGACTACAAGGAGCTTAATTTTTGTTGTTTTTAGCCTTCAGTTCATGTGAAACTTTCAAATCACAGAATATTCACTCGTGTAACCTTTTCTTCTTGTGGCTGGAGGTGAATATTAACCTGTTTCTAGCATTTTGTTCAGAGTAAAACATCCAGACAGAATGGAAATTTCTCTTTCTATTGGTTTTATAAGACAATTATATTTTTTCCATAAAACATTTGCAGCATGAACACTTTAAACATGTACTAAAATTTAAACTAGTTGGTTGATCTTACAGCAGATCAGCTTTATTTCTTAGCTCCCATGAATTAATTTACCTCCAGCCTGAAGAGTTAATCACAGAGTGGATATTGAAATGAGTGCTGCAGTAAAAGACCTACTTTATTAGATTGGGAAGAAACACTTAGTATTCAAAAGTTACATTTTTTTAATCTTACTGTCTGAGAGATTAAAGCCAAAATGTAGCCAGGGATCTACTTTAACTCCCTGCAATCCCTAGGTCACAGAAGGCAGGCTTTGGTTATGTTTTACTAAAAAAGATGGCTGACTAGTTGCTCATGAAAGGCAACACCTGGACCTTTCACAGACCTTCTGGGCTGGACAGAGCTGCCTCTCCATCTTGCTGCCGTTCCCACAGCACTGCTGACACCCAGGTGCAGCTGGAGCACCAAAACACTCCCTGAGGATTCAGCCAGGGTCAAGCCCAAGCCCCATCCAAGGCAGGCTCAGCAGATGGGATCCCAAGCTCTGCACATCCCATGTGCCAAGAGGGAGCTTCAGGAGCACCCAAGGCCGAGCAGCCTGGAAGGAAGGCACACCTTTCACAAAGCACGTGGATATAGCCTCCATATTCCCCACAGAAACGGGGACCAGTTGAGAGTGTGTAAATGTCATTTCTCCTCCAGCAATGGGAGATCCCAGAGGTGCAAGGAGCTCCACTCCAGCCCGCACTGAGTGATGCTGTGTCAGCTGCTGATGACCCTGATGTGGGTCACACAGCAGACAGCCAGGCCAAGCCACCCACAGCTGGGTTTGAGTCTCAGCTCCTTTGCCATAATGGCGCCTTGAAGGTCTCCTCACAGATGGTTCTCAGCCTCACTGCAGGGCAACCAGGCTCCACACTGCTACCAGTGTGAGTACAGCCAGGCTGAGAGCACACCAAACAGTCACATTTGTAAAACCAGAGGGCAGAAGAGGCAAAAAAAGGTCTCCACAGATTTAGGTCATGAAGGAGAGCAAGGGCTGGACTGCAAAGAGGGCCTAGCTCAGGGGGCTGTCCAAGCTCCTGTGGGAGCAGCAACAGGTCAGCAAGAACCTGCACTCTGCCTGAGGGATCAGAGCAGAAGAGCTCAGAGTAAGAACCTCATTTCAAGCAGAACCAGTCTAATTTTGCTGTGTTAATTAGGTCAACAAAACACTCTCCAGCATCCCTGACGCAGACTTGCTCCCCTGACAATGTCCAAGTCAAAGCGAGGAAGACAACAGGCTCAAACTGCCACTTGCAAACAAAAACTGAAAAGCACGTCCACACATAAGCTCTCAGCATCCCTCCCAGACATCAGTGGCTAAGTGCAGAGCCTTTTTCTTACCACAAATACAAAGAGTCAAAGAAGGAGCTTTACCAGCAGCCACAGCCACATGACACTGCAAAACACTCTCTTCCTGATGACCCTGCTTTATTTGAAGGCTACCTTTCAATTACTTGTTCCACTTTTGAACAAATATTTACCTCTCAGAAATTCAAGACAGAGCACACACACAAAAAAAAAGGAAGAATGTCCTCATCTGAACAATGCATTCTGTTCAAAGCTCTGTGAAACAACTCAAACTACCCAGAAGAATTTAAAAACTAACAGCCACATTCCTCTGCCATTGCCTTGAAACACTTGACTCACTGCATGTTTGAGTCTATTCTGACCTTCGACAGACTGACCCACAAGTCAGCACAGCTTCTTGGAAGGCAAATGCCTGCTCTGGTTATAAGAGCTCCACAGAAAAGCTAAATGCAACATGACTTCAGTGTGGGGAAAGCACTAAAGAGCCTCGAGACCAAACAGAGGCTGGAAGCGGCTCTTTTCAAGCTCAACCTTTTACTTTCTGCAGCCTGAGGAGATCCCTCACCCCTGAAGAACCTGTGCCTTTGAGTTTCAAGCTTTTCACCTGGTTCTCCACAGAAGCTGCTGAACCAGACCTACCTGCACGTTCTCTTCTGTGACCTCGATCTCAGCGGTGTATATGTAATCAATCAGCTTCCTCAGGGTCTGCCCATCGACATCTTTGATCTCAATCTTCTTGGCCTTGCTTTCAGACATGTCTCCTGAAATTCATTTCAAAAGGACAGTCACAGTTTGCTCTGCGGGACCTTGTTCCCACACATCCAGCACATTCTCCTGGTGTCTGACTACAAGACTGCCTGGCACTATCCCTCACCATTGAAGAACCACCAGTGAGATTGCCAGAAGCCTCCTAATGCCACCTAAAAAACAACTCAAGACTGAGGACACTGGTGTAAAACAACATAAATCCATAAATGCAACAAACTCAATTTCTTGGCAGAAAAGAACCTACCATGGTTCACTTGCATTCAAACAAATGTAAGAGCTAAAAATAAACTTCCAGTACGTCCTTCAGTCATGTCTCGGTACAGGGACAGACTCAAATAGACTGTGGATGTGTCGTACAAAGGCCTTTGAGAAATATATTTTTATATATTTTTTTTTAAAATATATTTGCTTTTTTTTAAAAAAATATACATGGATAGAATGAGTATGTTGCAACAGCTACATTAGGGTATTTTGTGGTATACCCTACATTAAAAGCATCAGGAAAACAGGCACACAGTCCAGCAGTTACACCCAGCATGCAGCAAGCTTCTCTCCTAAATTACCCTGCTGTAAACCCATGCATCACTTACACCTTGTGCAAAGCATGCACACAGAAAGATGCAGTTCTCATCTCTCACCTTCCCAACCTCACAGCTTTGAATCCAAACTGCATCCTTTCTCCAAATCCATAACTCAAAGGCACATGGAACTAGAGCAGAAATTTCATCCCTGAACATACAAGTAAAGCCCCGTAACTGTGTAAGAGCCTATTCATGACCCAGAGCTTTATGCACACCTCCACACCCCCCATGCAACAGGAGCACATCAGAGGAACAAAAACATGCAATGAGGAGGAGAAAGGACTCCCCATGACCCTTCCAGCATCCACACACATGGTGACCTCACCTAGGATTTAATCACCAGGCTCTCCACAGTAAAGAAAGAATAAACTCCCAAGCAGGAAGAAAATGATAGGTGGAAAAACAAAACTAAAGAAGAAATGTCAATTCTTAAACCTGGGCATGAATAATTGCTACTCTCAGAAATCTGGTGACTCAGTAGTGCTGTGAGATTAAGTGGAAAAATATTTCCTGCAGCCTATAGAAGTAATTACAGCCTACATCTCCGTGCAGCATTCCACAAGATGTGGCAGGGCACAGTAAGTGCACAGCACAGAGTCAGATGCTAATGAGGCCCAAGTTTGAGCAAAACCTGGATCTTGCTAATTGAACTTTGCTGAGTCTCCTGACGTGAACAAGAAGGCAAATAACAGGAGTGGGATGGGACCATGAGTGTTAGAACAGTCCACAACATCCCAAGAACTGAAATAATATTTGCCCCAAATTCAATTTTTAAAATTGAATAATAAAATGTTATTCAAAGAAGCCCATGAATACAAATGTACCAGTACAAAGAGATGAGTGACCTACATTTGGGAGGCCTTCAAAGCAGGTAGGACTTTTTAATTGACAAAATGTCATCTTCACACATTTCCTCCCCCCAAAAACCCCAAACATCTCCAGAGATGAAAAGGTGCTTCTGAGGACAGGGCAGTCCCCATCAGCCCTGGGCTCCACTTGCACCTCCTGCATGGGGAGGGCAAGTGGAGCCCAGACCCTGCAGGACCCTGGGTGCAGGGAGGGGCACGGCCACACACACAGAGTTTAATGCAGAAATATCTTGGAGGGACCAATCTGACAACATCATCTGTCATCATGGCATCCACGTGATACAAGCAACAAAAATAAAAGCTGTGTGGGCTTTCCCACCCACCAGCAAGCTGCCAGCCCTGCATACTAACAGCCTCCACTGCCTCTGCTCCAGGACCAGCCTCCTGGAGCACCTGGGACAGGAGCTCCCTGTGCCTTGTCCATGGTGGGACAGGATCTGGTGATCGAGCCTCTCCCACTTGCCACAGGGTAGACAAGTCTCCAGTGCTGTGGAATGGGGAAGAACCAGGAGACACCACAAGTGAACCAAGGCAGGGGTTGGTGCTGACCAGGAGTAGGCAACAGGCTGCCCCTTCCTCCAAGCACAGAGCCAGGGCAAGCCTCTGGAGCAGCGCTGTGGGCAGCTGAGTGCTGGATCATTGAGGGAACCTCATTTCACATCTCTTCAGAAAAAAAACCCTACGCCTTAAACCCCACAAAACACAACTCCTGGGGTGTCCTTCATAAGTCGTAAGACTCCAGCCCTACCTGATACCTTAATTACAGAATAAATCAAATCACTAACATCTCTCATATGTAAGGGCTGTGTGAGAAAGGGCTGCCTCGCATGAGGCACTGCACAGACCCCATCCCTGCAGCGCTGCAGCCAGGCAGACACCAGGGACGAGGTGTGGGGGAGCAAAGGCAGGCAAAACAGACAGGGTGGCTCTGAGCAGACCCTCTGTAGGGGACAGACTTTGCAGACACCAGCCCCTCAAGGATGAATTCAATTCCTGCACCACACTCAACATCCAGCAGTGCCTTTTCTGCTCCCCTCTGCTCATCAGGACAAGAAGAGAGCAGGGTTCTGTTTTGTCACAAGATAAGCTACACTCAAAACTGCAGCAGCCCACGGTGCTGTGTCTACCCAGCACAGCAGCCTGCCCTGCCTCCTACACATTGCATTTCCCAGTGCACAGCCACAGCTGTTTCCTAAGTTTGATGTTTGGCTGTTTCCTAAGTCATAGATGTGCTGAGGGAGAATATGAGTGCATTGGATAACAAAACCACAGCCTCTCACACATGGGGTGAGTGCTTTGAAGCAGCACGTAAGACCTGCAAAGGTTTCTGATTCCTCCTTCAGCATTTCCAAAGTTCTTAAGGTATCTTACAGGAGCAAACCTAGCAGCGTTACTGAAGTATTTGTTACCCTTTTTTAAATGATTGCGTTTTCTTCTAAATGTACAGAAATTACTATCCCAAATCATCCCCCCAGAGTAGTGCCAACAAGGACCAGAATCAAAATGTTCTAGAAAGCCAGCATGGAAAGGGACACTCAGGATGTGCCAGGTCCCATCTCTCCTTCAGCAGTGGAAGACAAAAATGGAAAATGTGCCTAGCCATTTTCAGACCTTCCAGGAATACTTCAAAGAGGAATGGCTAACCAGAGGATACACGATGGCTTAGGAAAGAGCCCCAGATCATCACAAGGTCACTCACAGCTCCAAAGTCAGGCCCAGCTGACAGCGACAGAGCCTGCAGAGCAAGCAGTAGGTGAAAGTGGCTGAGCTGTGGGTCTCAGTGTGGTTCCCACTTCTCACAGCTCTGCACTGATCACTCACTACTCACTCCTGGCTGCCAGCACTGCTGGGGGACCGCTCCAGTGGGAATTCAGTGTGCACAAAGCAGCTCCTGCAAATACCCGGCAGTGCAGCTGAGCTCGAGCCCTTGGCTCCATCACTGCTGTGCAGTGCAAAAAAAACAAGTTACGACGAGCAGCTCATGCTGAAGCTGTGGTTTTAAACTGTCCCCTTGCAGAGAGTGAACCCCCATGTAGCTGGAAGGAGAGCACACGCTTTGTCTTTGCAAGAGAGACGCAGACCTCAGGAATTTGGGGATAGCTGGACTGAAAGCAAAGGAAGAGCTGGTCTTTGTTTGACCCTCTGCCCCGGGGACTTGTCAAGGGGAGGGGACAGGCGGCTGCCGAGGCTGTCACCCAGCGCAGGGGAGCTCCGGAGCCAGCCACATGACGGGTTAGCTGATTACTGTTTAACTCACAGAGTGAGGGATTACACAGCCCAGAGAATTCCTGCATGGAAACATGAGCAGCCCTGCACCACCACCACCTTCCCACTCAGGTGACCTCCAAGGATCAGAGGGCTTTTCCAAGAGTTTTTTTTTTATTAAATTCTTCATCAGGAACAAGCATCACAAGTGCTCGACGTGTGCTCACACACAGCTGCTTCTGAGCAGTGCTTGCTCCTCTGCCTCACCACTGCAAACAGTACCAGCTTCAGGGTACACCCCCAGCAAACACTAATGCTCTCCACCTTAGCTCACCACACTGACAAAGCCACCATGGGGAGTGGCACATCTCACCTCACATTTTACACCTGAGGCTTTCTCCCCACCTCCATTACAGAAGGGAAAAAAGCTTCACTAATGACAAGCTCTTTCTTGAGAAATGCTGCATTCTGCTTCCAGCAAAACGAATTAAACTTGGTCTAATCTCAAGGCTTTTAAAAGCAAGAAACAAGGCCAGACCACAAGCAAATCAACATAAAACAGGGAAAAAACCCCTGAACCTCATTCATGTTGGAGCTCAAGGACAGTAACAACCACTCCCCAGGGTGCACATTTTCTTTGTATTTATCAGCTCCTATCCTGAAATGAGAGCAAAGAAAAGGAAGGAAGCTAAGGAACTTCTGACCACACTAATTTTACCAGACTGACTTAAATTAGGTGCCCACTCCCCTCCTTCAGGATTGCCATAGCTTTCTTGGGGGTTTTTTTGCTGACCCATCTGGGCATAGCCTTTGAAGGGCACCTGCTCCAGGGATCAGGTCATCAGAGCAGGAATTTTGTCCTCTTCTTCCTTTCTGTCATTACCAAAACACACTGGACTGCAGCAACTCACCCTGTTAAAAAGCTGGGCTGCTAAAACACACTGGGATCAAGGGAACAACAGTGTTATTTCAGGCAGCAGAAAAAAGTGCCGTGGGAGATTAAACATCTGTGACTGCCAAATCAGTATCGGCAGGACTGAGCCTTGAAACTACAACTCCTGTGCCAGCAACTTCTTTGATGTGCACCATGAACATTTAGGGCACTGAACACTTGCTTGATGATACTGTTTTCATGATCCAAGGTTTTGCTAGGGGAAAAAAAACTAACCCATAAACCAGTGAGCCAAACCCCACAGTAACCTCACAGTGCCTCAGATGCTATCTACTCACCCCACAGCCATACAACCACCCCACAGGAAATAGTCAAGGATGACCAGCATCATCCATCAAGTACAGCAAAGTGAAGACCGGTCTGTGCCCCTTCTCTCCCAGGGAAACCACCTCCTCCCTGTGCTGCATCTCCTGACAGAGACACAGCCTGAGGGCTGGGGACTGCAATGGCCCGTTCAGCCCAAGCATTGTCTGGTGTCAAAAGCAGTACCTGTAAACATGGCACAGAAATAAGGGCTGCAGGCTGCCAGCACCACCCGGTGAGCTTCCATCTCCACGGTTTCAGCCACAATCACCACATCACACAGGAGCCGCTTGCTGGGAAAACACCAGAGAAGACAAAGATCATTTCAGAACCCCCGGTCAGGCAAAAAGCCACATCACTACAGACTGAAAAAGTGGAAGACCCACCATTACAGACACAGCACCTGAGTTTCTGCCAAACCCCAGGGGAAGGTCCTCTAATCCTTCAGTACCAGCTCCTAATCACTGTTTGCCTGCAAAGCAAAGCCTGAATCCTCCTGAGGTTGCAGCTCTGCCTGTGGTTCTGCTTTCCCCAGGGGAAAAAAAAAAAAACCTGAAGCCAAACAAGGCATACATGCTGCCCGAAGAATAAAGGGTAAGCAGCTCCTTCATCTTTCAAAGAAGCAGGGCTTGGAGAAGGTGCAGAAGAATGTAAAGATTTGGGCACTACCTGGGGCCAGGCTCTAGTTGATCTGTAAGACAAGAAATAGCCACCATGCAAGGAAACACCAGCATCACTTTTATCTTTTCACAGGGAAAAGGTGGAGTGGAAAATGAAGTGATTCCTGCTCTTCCTTCCATACTTGTCACTAAAGAATGTGGCCACCAAAATATGTCCTAGCACAGGTAAGTGCAGAGGCTACCTCAGCCATCTGCCAGAGAGGAGGTACCAATCACTGGAGTTTATCCATGGGCCTGAGGACTTCATTTACCTCATGAATTAGTCTGGGATTAAGAGTCACTGGGATAAAGAATGGGGTTCCAGACAGAAACAAAAAAAAAAAACCTTCCCCCACTGACTCACTGTAGAGCTTTGGAAAAGTCACTTCATTAACAAGTGACCTTTTCTACTGCCCCACGTATGTCCTTTGAGGATTCATTAGTTAATGTTTGTACAGAGCTTCACAGATGCCGACAGTAAGAAGTGCTCAGCCTCCCAATAAGTTGGTTTAAGATGCTTAAGCATACAAATGCAAACTAAGGGTGTTCTTTTCAAATGTCAGGCCCAAAAAGGATCGGTGTCTGAAAATCTACATGTTGCCTTCTCTTTGGAAATACTTATCTCCACACTGAACTTTGTCTTTAGGAAACTGCATTATGTAATAAACATACACAGAGCTTCTAATGGACCAGCTATGTCTCTTCTCCACACATTGAAATATGTGAAAAAACAACTGTGAAATGGAGGGTTATAGTTGGAAAACAGGAAGAAAGTAGGTACTGGCAATCTGTACTCTACATTCATTCCAGTTTGGAAAAGAGAAGGAAAATGAGGGGAGCTCTTTAAGAGCCTCTTAATGGAAGCTTCCTCATTTCTTTTAGCTTATGTAAAAGGTGCTCTGTTCAATTCTTCTTTGGGCTATAGTAGTATAAAGTACCACTCATAAAATTAATTTCATCTACATTTGCAAGCTAAAAGCCTAAGTGGCACTTTGGGACATGATTTAGTGGTGGCCTTAGCAGCGCAAGGTTGAGGTCTTATGATCTTAGAGGTCTTTTTCAACCTTAACAATTCCATGATTCTATGTAGTATATAGGTTAAAGGCTTAGCATGATTTTTCTAGACCCTCTGAGATTTCTGGATGCGTGTGAAGGAAGCAACTATTATTCAACGCAGCTATTAACAGTGATTGCTGACAGCTTAGCAGACCCCAAGCTCAGTGTACATTCAAGAGATGTGAAAACTGTATATTCCACAACAGCAACAGGAACCAAGAAAAGAAAAAAAAGAGTACCCAGAAGATTAAAACATCATACAGGTGCTTAATGGCAGCTTTCATTCTTCTATATTTTATCTGTTCAGTATTGCCCAAGACACCTAACCACAGGCACTAAGAAACATTGTCTCCAGTTAGTCCCACTATGCTTCAATTAACAAAGGAATAATAGTAGCACAATAGATTTCTGAATATAGCTGCACAAACCTTTAGTTTCAGATCCTCTGCATTCAATACAAAGAAAGGGTCGGAAGGATGCCAGTTAAAAGTTTAAAAAAAAGAATTACAGCATACCCTGCTTCATGTAATAGTTACAATATTTCCATTTTGTTCCTATGCAACAGAGAACCACTGTGGGATATCT
The DNA here is from genome assembly GCF_963662255.1 of Cinclus cinclus. Taxonomy (NCBI): domain Eukaryota; kingdom Metazoa; phylum Chordata; class Aves; order Passeriformes; family Cinclidae; genus Cinclus; species Cinclus cinclus. The sequence continues at coordinate 13,357,867 of NC_085059.1, forward strand.
GTGGAAGGAAACATTGCTTATCCTTCTCCACACTAGAGAATGTGTGTATTAAGAAACTTCTTAATCCACGGAGAGTAAGTAGCTATTACAGCACCTTTTGATTACTTGGAGTGTCCAGAAAAGCAAAGGGTGTTAGCTGCTTTCATCACATCACCTCAACAGACAGGGAGCACATACGCTCATATGTGTGATATGCATACTTTCCATAAGAATTCTTTTTAAAACTGCAAGGATGAGTAAGTCTAATGAACTAGTCAGAGAAATGCTCACTGAACTTTTGTCTGGTTTGTAGGGTAACAGCCACCAAGAAACAACTCAGGCTGAACCACTGCCACCACCTTGCTGATGTGATGACAGCAGTTTTCAAGGCTGTGTTCACAGATATTTTTTCAGCCTCTGTTCTCCCTGTACCCACACAGCTGCGTAAAGACCAAGGTGTTCTCTTTTAACCAATATCAGTATTTTTCAATTTGCAGTAAGAGAGCTGACATTCTTCCTGAGTACTTGCTGGCGTTTTTTTGCCCCTTACTTCAGAGTGCTAAGCTCAGACTGAGTGATGCTGCTAGTTAAAGAGACTAAGAACAGTACATTAATAGTTTTTGGTCTGTAATTACGTGTAGGTGTCTTAATGTCTGTAATGTTCTATTATTGGGTTTCAGACCCTTATCTCAGTTAAGAACATAGTTTACAGCTGAATTTACTGTAAGTAATGGAAAAGACTAAATGAATGATCACCTATAAATGAAGGCTATGGCTCAGGTAACATTTTTGGGAAGACAGAGATCTGAGAATGGGGAGAGCAGCCCGCCACAAAAGGACTATATTTTATCTTCCTATTTGTTGATTAATCCTGCTGTGTTGACTAAACATGCAACCATTAGCTGTAATAAAAACGGCACAGACTATTTTGTATTTCTCTCAATCAGCACAATTCTGCTAAACCAAACAGGATGCCCAGTAAATCAGAAGTGTACCTCCGTAATTCATTCATGACCTTGAAAGCCTTTCTCATGTGAGAGGGATTGACTGTCACTGTACACTGGTCCTTTTCATCTTCAGCTGCCTCAGACGAACGGGAACTCTGCTTAATGCTAAAAACAGGGACAAAAAAAAAAGGAGTAGAAAGTTTGATTCAATGGCATTTTAAAAAGCAAGCATCCTAAAACTGCAGAACAGGGTATTAAGCAGGCATTACTCACAAGTCAGTTAGTCAGTTTAGGCTCTCCACATGAAGCACATCAAAGAATGCAGCTACTTCTGCATGGATGTTGAAAACCAACTCAGCCCACATTTCAGCCAGCAGGGAAGAAAAGAAAAAAGTGCCAAACACCTGAGGACAAAGCCCAGTCTTACAGGCTTCAGGCCAGGAAAGCAGTATAAGTTGAAATTCAAGCCAGAACATAATTGCCTCACTGAATAGAAATAGACTTCAGCACTGGAAACTACAAGAGTACCATGGATTTTTTTAACATTCATACAAGGAAAAAGAAGTTTACCCTTCCATGTCCCATCTGAAAAAGGCAAGATATGACTTGTATCTTCCACAGAGGCAAGTAGAAAAGGGCTATTAAAACTCCCTTCACAGCTGTCAAAGCTTTACTGAAGCCACTTTCCATTTCAGAAATAGGTCTATTTATTGCTACTGAAACATATGGAATGAATTATTAAACCTTTCTACCAGAACCACCAGCTACATAGGTAATGACAAACTAGAGGCACCCAGCTATGTGCTGTGTTTAACCAGGCCAACAGGTGCCTAAGGCACATACGTGTCCTCATGACTTTGTTGAGAGCATTGGCTCTTTACACACAATTGACAGCGGGTCAATATCTCTACCTCCCTGATCTGAAAGCCTGTGAAATCACTCAGAGCTAAAGGCTCCCACCTGTGAAAGGAGCAGCACTTTGAGGCAGGTCCCTGTTCTGCTCACGTCCATGGCTCACCCCACAAACCCCTGGCAGGCAAAGGTAGACAAGACAAGTGAAGGAAGGTAGTCCATGTCAAAAGCCAACTCCAAGAGAATGGCAGATCTCAGGAGGCAACTCCATCGCCCCATGTGCCTGACTGGAGACCTTCTCAGAGCTTTTCCTTCCAAAGAACAGTCTCCTTCTCCTTCGTCCCCTCCTTCCTACTACCCTAGTTGGGCTGGTATGATAAAAAAAGGCTGAATCAGGTTAAACCAGCAGTCTGGACAACCCAGCATCCTGGCTCTCTGGTGACCAGAAGGTGATGTCTGAAGAAGGGCACAGAGCAGAGAAATGTGGAAGGATCTTTCCCAGAACACCCCATCAGCTTCTGTCAAGGTGTGCATGCACGCACATAGGTATCTATATACATGCACACTTACACACATTGACTTTCCCTCTGAAAAACACATCACTCACTATTTACAACCCCTTGACAGTGTGAAGCCCTGGCTAATATCACATCGTCCCCACTGCCTGCTCCTGAGCAGTGGCTGTCACCATCACCGTGTCCCTTGACACCACACTCTCTGCCCCCAGCAGTCTTTGGTGGGCTGTACTCTCCTTCCTCGAGAAGCAAGAGGCTGAGCAGCAGCCAAGCAGCACACAGCTCAAATCCACGCCTGCATACTGAACAGCCTCCAGCTTTGTGCCTGAGACAAAGGTTAATGCCAAAACAACAGCCAAGTCCAATCCTTTCACTTTGCTCAGCGAGTGAAATATTTTCAGTCATAAGTGAAGCCACAAGGCTGAGCACAACATCACTCAGCACATGTCCCAAGGAGTGAGACAACTTCCCAGCCTCCATTACAGTTGTCATCCAGTTAGGTTACTATGGCAGGATAAAAAGAAGAAAAATCAGAAAGGAGAAAACCTCTAGTTAAATGTTCAGTATTCAAGAGACTGGTACCAGGCAACAACATAAATAGCTTTTCTATCCCTGAAGAAAGCTGAACTCACTCTGTGACACATGTACTGCCAGAGGTGTTCATGGGCATGGAGCTGTGCTGGCACTTGGCTCTTTCCCATCCCTGCCCACTCCAGAGAGGAAGCCTCCCTGCTTCAGGGACACAGTCAAGTCCAGCAAGCCTCAGTGCTGTGTCTGTCAAAAGCCCTCATTGAAACTTTAGGCCGGGTGAAGTTTGGCCACAGCTTTCAACACTCCAGCATAAACCCTTTATTTTTAAACTGCTAAACCTGCCCATGTGGCATGATTGAGCCAAGAAGGGAAAAAAAAGGCTCTGGAAGTGCAAATGACTTCATGGAGCTTTCGAGCTACAGAGTTGGAACACGTGCAGGAAGCAAGCAAAGTAAACAAAAAAAAAGAAAAAAAAAATAAAAGAAAGTGAAACCGAAAGAGAGCATCAGGGAGAGACACTCCCATTGCTCCCAAGGTAGGACAGCTGGATCACCACAGGACACTGCCCTGGGCAGCCTCACAAACACCTCACGGACCCAAAATCAAGCCATGCACACAGAAATCATGGGGAATCTTTAATAAGAACAAGCACACTGCTGAGATTTATTTATTAGCTCTCCAGTGCTGGAGACCAAAGATGTTCAAACTTTTCTTCTGCTGGCAAAAGATACAGTTCAAAGAACACAGCAAGTTTCACTGAACGCCAAAGTAAATGCCAGGTCAACAAGCCTACATAAAGCCTCAACTCCAACAATGTTTGTCTATGTACTTTAAAATTAAAAAAAAATTGCTTCAGGATTTTGGAAAAAGATCAATCAGCTCTTCCTAAAAAGCAGGAAAGATAAATTTTTAAAAAAACATCCTAGGAGACATCCTCAGTTTAATTAAAAGGGGCAGATTTCAGAATTTGCCAAAGGCTTACTATGAGAAAATACTGCAGATTGTCTGGTTAAAAACTTGTTTCAAAAAAGTTCAAGATATGCTATTTAAAGTTTTCTCCAAGCGACTCATATAATAAAAACAGATTTGAAGAATTAATGGCTAAGAGCCTTTAACTCACCTCCAGGACTGATTCAGCTACCATAGAATTGTGTTCCAGTAATGGACAGAGGATGATTTTATCTGGGAGAGATATTTTACACCTCCATGCACATACTCTCAGAGATCATTGACACATTTCCAACATAAAAATGCAAGAACCTGAATGCTCCAAGCAAGTGCACCCTGCCAGAAAGCAAAAGCTGCCCCTGAGAAGACCAAACCATTTACATTTCACAGCCTTTTCTGAGATTTGGTCCCCCATAAAGCTAAGAATTATTACATTTGCTACTGTTGCTATTTTAATGGATTAAAGCAAAGGAGGAATGCAGTCCTCTGATCAAAGACACCAGCCAAGAACAACTGGACATGCTAGAGCCCCTGCACCCCATGGCCACAGGGACATTACCCCCACGTTTGCCAATCTGATGTCCTACTGCAGCAGCAGGACTCGTGAGCCAGCTGCCAGGAGCAATTTGTTCTATTCCTGGGCTATTCGAGGCCGTGCACAGAGTGAATGGACAAATGATTTAATTTCCCTGGGCCAGATGAACATTCTCTTTACAGGCACAGCAGGATGTCCCTAAAATGAGCAGAGAGGCTCTTAATTTCAGACAGTGCAAACCCCACTGCTCCCTCCTGCGAGGCCTTTCATGATGTCCCCAAGTAGAACAAATGAACTCTGATTTGAGGGTCCCCAATTAAGCCAGTGAAGCTAATCACCACCCCGTTGATACTGTGTTCCTCCTCTCCAGGACCCCCTAGCATAGCTGGGCTCAGGTTGCCAGGGTTCACAGCCCAGCTCCTACCTGAGCGTGGCCACAACCCAGCTGACAGAAAGGTATTTTAAAAACCCATAACCCACAATTCTGCTGCCTGCATGTATCAACCATAAAGTTGGGTTGCCTTAGCTACCAGCAGTAATTACAGATGTCTTTGTAGATCATGTGAAAGAATAAAAGCCTTCCTTAGAGATAAACTGTCCCCTGGCAAGATTATTGCCGTGCAGAGAGCTGGTAAACCCCAGGAACAAAAATCCCAGCTCTGCCAAATCCAGTTCTGACACTGCCTTTAGGGAAGCCAGGAGTTCACCCTGGAGGAAGGGCAGCTCTCAAACGCAGTCTCCTTCAGAAGAGCGAGTTTCTGCTCACGTTTCTGGGAGAACAGCCTCCAGGCTCAGCTCCTAACCCAACACACCACCATGGAGCTCCCCCATCCACCAGGCGCTCACACTGGGGAGGTGATGGGACACCAGACATGTCCAGCCCAGCCACATCCCTCTGTGCATCACTGGGGGTCTCTGGGAGCTGCTCTCCCCTCCTCTCCTGCCTGAGCACCGCAGGCTGAGCTCTGCTCTCCTGGCTGGCCCCTAACACCACAGAGCTTCAGCACCACAAGCTTGGCCAAAGCCTCAGCTGGGCTCAGTGTCCTGCACGGGCAAACCAGCACCTCTACAGTGGCTTCATATCCCTGTATTCACTTAAAATAAACCAGTAAATTTAACCATAACTCTAACCATAAATTTTCAAAACCTGTGGAGCTTCTTTGTGGAATATGTAAGAATCACCACCAGAAAATGTTAATCTACAGTTTCTGAGAGGTTTGACATCACTCTGATCTAAAATCCTGACAGATGTCCAATAGCAGTTAGTAGTCTAGAAAACTTTAATACAAAGATCAGTGGAGACCAAAATATTAGTTTTAGTCTAAGCACAATGAAAAATCATTTTACTTTTACTGGCCTAATTCTCTGTTTACAATCAACACCCCAAATCACATGACAAATACATTATGCCCAATTGTTTTATTCCTCGAGTCAGGAAGACACAGTAAGGAAAACATGTCAGTGTAACAGCATAGTTATAAAAACCTCAATTTCTGAATTTGTCTTTAAGTACATACAAAGACATTTTAAAAATTGTGACTGAAGGGATCCACATACTGAACTGGGTTTTGAGAGGATTTCAGAGAAATACTTTAAAACATACAGGAGGCAGCGTAACACAAAGGATTATTTTTCTTTTAACAGTAATATTATTTTCATATTTTGTTGATTTTTTTCAGTGCCTACATCAACATGGAGACATTAGCTTAGAAAACACACAAGTGGCATACAGCAGATCCATAAAAGGGTATACATATCAAAGGACACCTCAGGGGGAAAAAAGACTTTGGGAACTAGTGAGAAGAAAAGTCTTTGCTGACAGTAATGGAAACAACACAAAATAACTCAAATATGACAATACCATTTGCTTTCAAAGGCAAATATTGTATTTCTCAAACATATACCACAGACTACCTTCACTCAAATATAAAACCACAGGTATTTTAACAAAAAATTAACATTCCAGAGGATTTTTTTCTATTCAAACTCAAAAACATCTTGCAAATTCAGAACTAGAGGATCATGCCTAACTGTAAGCCTTTACACAATTTCTCCATAAAAAAGAAGTCCCATCATTTTACTATCAGCACAGTAGAAGAAAAGCAGGGTTCTGAAGTATTTTATTGCCACATGTGAGGGTTTCAGATAAAAACTCCCTTGCCCCCAGCTGCTCCTGCTCATGTGCAATGACATGGGCACACGATACCACTGAACGTCCTGCGTGTGCAAGTTAACAGGATATTTGAGTCTGGGCAGGCTTGGGACCAGAGTCAGAGGTGAAGTGAGCACCGACACAGATCCCCATAGACTGTGAAAATGGAAAATGCAATAATGTTGAAAACCACGGGGAACTCTGCCATAATGAGAGTCACCAAAGGTAAAATTTGAGGACCAGTGTGCCCAACATAGATCTGAGCTGAAATGCAGGGCAAAAGCACACCAAAAAGCACAGACTGAGCCCGTGGTGCTCGCCCACCAAGGTCATTTTTGAACACCTCCTCCCAGGACTTGCTCCAAGCAGCCAAAGCAGTCCCAGCACAGCCCCACACACTGTGCCCTTTTGAACCAGAAAGCAGGTGAGTATTTCCAGCTTTTCTTGCCAAGAGTCAAACCCCACATCATTACTGCCCACAACCAGTTCAGGACCGCCTTCCTCTTCCCAAAAACTAGAAATGAAAGCAGCAATTTGGGTAATCATTCTTCCCTTCCAGAGGCAGAGAACATGCTGATGACCGGGAAAGTCATTCATGCCCTAAAAACAGATGGTCTAGAAAAAACAGGGTAAGGTAAAACAGTCCAGGTATTTTCCCAGTGCCTTTTTCACTGCTGTATCCCCAGAAAAAGGCCTCCAGCCAAAATGAGACCATTGCTGGTAGCCATTGAAAAAAAAAGTAACAAGCAACTGCGCCAAGGATGATCCCAGCCTGGGGTACCAAAACAGCTCTGTTCCACTTCCTCAAACACAGGCTCATTTATACAAATAAAGAAAAAAAAAAAAAGAAAATAAATCCCATTCCATGAGCTGGCATCTAGCATGACAAACTAAGATTTCAGGCACTTGAAATTAATTAATATTTGGACTAATATTCAGAGGTGACTGTTCACACCATTATGGGAAGCAGAAGCCCTACGATGAGAAATGTGGCAGGATTAAAGGTTTTGCACATTAAATACACAAACAATTGCAACCCTTGAGTCACAGAAGGGTAGAAAGCTGCCCTTTGGAGCTTGGAAAACAACTCCTACAGGCTGCTGCGAATGTTTTCCCTCAAGAGAAGGAAAATTTCCAGAATTTGGGGGTTGACTCCAGCTTTTCTCGTGTATAATATTTAAACAAAATGTCAGGGCTTGACAGGAGTTTAGTCCTACCAGCAGGTCAAGCCCCTCTCTGTTCCCCCTCCCCCTGCAAGGTCACCAGCACAAAAGGAAGTATTCAGCATATCCTATTCTTAAAAATATATTGTAAAAAATCCGGACCAGTTTAATATTTAGTTTGAAGAAGCACAAGTAGCTTCTGGTGTGCAAAAGGCACCTGACAGAGGGGAGTAATGAGGGCTGAGCCGAAACACTGAACATCTCTCTGGCATCCATGAGGTCCCTGAGCAGCACTAGTATCTTTTTTGAGTTCAGTGGACATTAGGTAGACTCGGTAAACACTTCTTCACGCAGGTTTTGGAGCAAGATAGCTGCCCGGCAGGAAATAAAGTCTATACTGCCCGGCAGGAAATAAAGTCTATACGGCCCGGCTACCGAGCGATGGAGAGGCGGGATGCCCTGCGCTGCCCGAACACCGCACAGCGCCCGGCTGCCACACTCACCGGCAGGAACACCGACCCCAAAGCACCCCCGGGAGTTACGGATTTCCACTCGTGACTCAAAAAAGCAGCGAACACCAGCGAGTCTGTCTTGAGCGGAATGCCGAAGCCGACTGCCTGAGGTTCCAGGCTCAGGCACGGCATCAGGCAGGGCACACACAAGCCCAGCACGCTGTGCCGGCGGGGCAGCTATTCACCTCACCCCCCTGTCCGGCATCTCACCCCCCTGTCCGGCACCCTTCCTCCTTGCCCAGCATCCCAGCGCCCTGTCCGCACCTCCATTTTAGCGAACACCCCCGACCTGCCTCCGCCAGTCCTTAATTACACCCGAGACCATCCCACGGAAACCCCTCCGTGCCTGGGTGCGGGCACGCGGGGCCAAGCCGCCTGTCATCATGACACTGCAACATCCACCAGCAGCACGGCAGGCGCCCATCGCAGAGCCGTTCCTGCCGGCGGCCAGCACCGGGACTCCCGCAGCCGCGCCTCGCATTCCTGCGCGCAGCCCCGCGCCGCTCGCACCCCGGGGAAGGGCATCCCCATCCCGCAGCGCCCCGGGCGGCATAAAGGCTGCCGGCGGTACCCACCTCTCCTCCTCCATTGTGCGGGGCGGCGGCGGGGCCGGCTCAGCGCCCCGGGCCCGGCATGGCTGCGAGAGGCCGGCCCCGTCCCGGGCCGCTTCCTGCGGGAGCGGAGCGCTGCGTGCCGGGCGCGCCCCGCCGCACCGACTGCCGCTGCCGCCGCCGCGCAGCCCCCGCCGCTCCGCTCCGCTCCCTCCCTTCCCCGGCGGGGCTTGCGAGCGTCTCCGGGCAACGGCAGCACCGCCCCGCGCCGCCCCGAGAGCGCCCTCCGCCCCCGGGCCCCGCTGCCGCAGCCGAGCGGGGCAGGGGCGGCTCCGAGCCGGCCCGGCCGAGAGCGGGACCCGCCGACAGCGGCACGGGCGGCGCCCGGCCCCGGCTTCCATCCCTCCGCCCGCCCGCCGAACCGCACTACCGCTGCCCGGGAGTTGTCCTCCGTGCGGCCCAAAACTGCTTCAGTCCCTGCGATCTGCGGAATGGGCAAAAGTTTTAGTGGCCGAACAGCCCCAGTGCTGAGGTCAAGCCCGCGCACAGGGCAGCGCAGGAGAGGAGCAGTGGTGGCGAGGAAGGAGAGGGTCCCAGGCCTCCTAAGTGTCCCCGCTCCCACCGCAGAAAGCAGGATCTCGCTTGAGTTCCCCGATTTAGCAAAACCTTCCTGTCCTTTATGCATTCTATCAGGCCAAATACACTCTGCATAGGCAATATGGGTTCTTCTCAACTGCAGGTGCTATTTAGCCTAAAGTGCTGAACTAAATTACATTTGTCATTTTTATTCCAATTGATACAAATGCACATAGATCTACGTAAATCTTTTTTCCCCCCTCTCATTTTATTAAAAGAATTTTTCAGTTGTATTCTGCACCAGTGAGGCCTTAGAGGTTAATTGTGTTAAAGACAAGAAACATTTACCTTCTTCATTACCCATCCATTCACAAAATATTCTTGTGCAAAAGGAAGAGGTAAGTAGAAGTATCAAAAGATTTCTATTGGAAGATGCAATTTCATTTCTTTTGTAAGTAAAATTACCTTGCTCTTGTATGTTTCTTCTCAAGCCATGTCCTCAGCCCAAGTTTAATACATCTTTTTAAAACCTATCAGCAACGATGATTGAACAGATGCTATTGTACCTTCCACAGGAGGCTTTCAAAAGCTTGCTCAGAATCTTAACTGCACATCACCTTAATTCTTCATATAAGAAAACACTCCTGAAACTTAAAGGACTTTATCAAAGACACATGGGGATTGAGAGTCCTGCTATTTAAATACTTTTTGGCATCATACCCATAAACAGAAGAAATACAGATAAAGACATGAAGTCAAACCTCACACAGAATTCAGGGGAAATTCCTTCATTTCCCCTAGAGAATCCTGTTAAACTATCAGTTTAAAGCACCCAGAACCTCAAGTCCCCATGTCCAGTCTTACACTGTTGATGCACAACATACTAAACTGCAGGACACAAGCCCAAACCAGAGAAGAAGGCACTATATAAAAATAGTAGAATTTACCTTGGAAATGAGGGCTAGAGCTTGTTTCTGCTGAGTAAATCCCTCAGTAATCATAAAAAGTCCAGATACAAGAGCAAGTCCTGAAACCACTGCAAAGTGTCTGTCTATTTTTATTAACACTAAGTTTTTCAATAACAAAATATTAGGCTTTCACCTTAAAAATTTATATCTCACTCCAGTCAACCTGGGAGCTAAGCCCCTAAACTGAACCAAATCAACAATACCTTCTTATATACTTTTCCCCACAGGCTTGTGTACCACTGGATTCTACAAATCCTGAAAGGTACAGTGAAAGACAAGAGCAAACCAAATAATCCTTGCTGAAGTGGGACAAAAGCATGTTCAGGTAATCAGAGATGATCTTTAGAGCAGCCTTGCAAAATACTTGTGACTTGGTAACAACCCCAAGACAAAAACTTCTTGCTTGTTTTTAAGTGCAAAGACTGGCATCTTGAAAAAAACATTCAACTAAAAGGGATTAGTGACACCTGATGGAATTTTTCCAGCCTCTTTCAAAAATTCCTAGTCTCAAGTAGTCGAAAATTACTCCTACATCTAATCTACCTTCAATCACTGGCAACCATATAACCATAATTCTCAGAGTAGAAAGGTCCCCAAAACACCTGTTCCAGACAGTCCCACCATCCCTCAGCCCACCAAAACCTTTCCAGATTCCTGTGACAATCTTCAGATCCACAGTGAAAGACCAAACCCCCCAATTCCAAGGAGCCACAGGGAGATGGGAGAGAAAAGCATTGTCAGTGTCTCCATAGCAGCAAGGAATTTCTCCAGCAAAAGTAGCATGAAGGGAAGGAATAAAAACAATCCCTACCAGTCTGATCCAAAACTCTCTCCTGGCCCAAAGTTCAGCAGCTGGTTTAATGCTGAGGTTGTAAGGAAAGGACACAGAGAGCTTACAAGAATTTAATTCTGTGCAGAGCCCCAGTACAATCAGACAACACCTTGTCAATCTCCACAGCCTCTGCAGAAGCTTGGAAGGTCACTTTGCCTCCCAAAAACCCAGCAGAAAGCAAATGGCATCCAGTTGGAAAAAAATCCTTCCTAGCTCTGCAAGGCAAACTACAAGAGTCCTGAATCATTGGATCATCCAGTGATCCAGCCTGAATACAGTGCCAACAACAATTCAGGAACACTTCACTCCCCTGTACATACCTGTTTCCAGGTATATACCAATGTTCAGGCTCCAGAGATCCGTATCATTAGCAATTTCCTATCTTTAACAGCTCCCCTGTTTAATTGCATAATTCCTTCCATGAAATTATTAATCAACTTTCTTTAAAAATCCATGGTTTCAGCATTGAAGAGGTGGGAAAGGTGTAAATAAAACACTGCATTCACAGAACCTTCTAAAGCTGCATCTTCACAGCCTAAATTATTTTTCATTGGGGTTTTTTGAGATATAGATATTTATAGATATGTTGATATATTAAAATGTTTATTTTTATTAATGCATATATTAAGTATATATATGTCTTTGAGTGACCAAACTGATCTCACCCTGAAGCTAGTCCTGCTTTGAGAGTCCTTTGAACCAGATCATCTCCAGGAGTCCCTTCCAAATAAACTTATTTTGTCATCCTAACTAAGTAGATACTCATTTAGATAGATCTGTATTTAGACCATATGTTTCCTTGGAAAAGGTTCACTAAGGATATTAATATAAGAAGAGCATTACATAAGCTATCTGCTGGAATAGCTGCCTTGATAGCTCCAAGGCTAATTGCATTCACTTGGATGTGGTACTCAGGTACTGCCTTCTCAGGGACCTGGAGATCTGTCTCAGCAGAGAAGTTCCGAGGGTAATCTGCTGCCCAGCCACTGCTAGAATTCAGTAACAAAACCAAATCAGCAGCTACAATTTACCTACTACAGCAGCTCACAGGAATCCAAGTTCTCGAAAGGCTCAAAAGGATGCTCTGGGAGCCCTCCTAGGTAAGGACCTTTCCAGAGCTGAAATCAGGGATGCTCTGGCAGCTGAAGCAGTAAGAGGCTCCCACCGGAGCACTGTTTTCCAAAGCATATGATTAGTAGAGCAGGGGCTGGAGCACCCACCCCACCATTCACCCCGGGATGTGCTTTCCGAATGGAGATGCTGGAGGAGCCACCAGCATCTCCAGCGGCGCTCCGGGCTGTTGCCCTCTGCTGGCACACATCCCACTCCGTCCTCCTGCTTGCCCAGGCCAGCACAATCCGGCTTCAGAACATTGTCTTCCTTCAGTCTTTTGTATAAACCACAACTCCTATAAATAGCGGGTTTATCCCAACAATTTCATAATAACATTACCACCTTTAGGGCAACAACCCCTGACCATCTTCACCCCCAGCTGTGGTTTCTGGGGCATCAGCCATCCCCCCTGCTCACCCTACACAGCTGAAAATGTTCTTCCTGCTGCTTTCCTGGACATCAGCCACGGACGTCACCCCCAGTCACCTATGTCAGGGGCACACACATTCTGCCCTGCAGTCACATTACATATTTATCAGAAATTCGCAGGAAGATTTTTCAGATATACTTTACTGTTTAGAATGTAATGCTCAAAATGAAATAAAAAATCAGGAAGAAAGCTGTAAAAATAACTTTTGTGGGCACTGGAACAAAGGCAAAGGCCAGTATTCAGTTGCCTAAATGCTACCAGTCTCTCTGCCTCTTTAGAATCTGTACCTACTGAGCATACAGCTCTTGCTACAGGCTCAGAAAAAGACTGAACTTGAGGAAAAGTTTAGGCCATGGACCAAAGAGTGGGATTTTTTAACCAAAATTTTTCTATTAAGATATAATTTTAATGTGATTCTTCATTTTTAAAATACAGCATTAAATGCTTCCTTATTACCTTCTGTTATAAGGGGAAATTATCCATATGCTTCATAAAGATATATGGCTTAATTAATGTTTGTATACTGTAACTTAAGAGAGAACAGCATAAACAAAGATATTCTCATCCAGGAGCTCCACACCATAACCCAAGTCTCTTGTTACTGCTACTCCCTGTACACTCATTGTCTTGCTCTCTTCTTGGAATTTCTTTAAACATTTCATTTCTTGCTCTTTGCAAATGCCAAGAAATGCAGTCCACCACCCTCATGTTGTAACATAATGTGCTGCAATATCAATACAAATGAGTGAATCCCACAGATGCCATACACAAAAACTTTGACAGGATTGTTTCTGCAGGCACATTATTTTACAAAAACAGAAAATCTTGTCTCAGGCAGTGTATCTTCCTCACAGGTAACAGACTGACCTTCATTATCTTGCCTGGTATTTTCTGGGCAAACCTCTTTTCCTGTTCAATATTCCATAGCTTATTCAGAGTGGGAACTGTATGTCAGGGGCTTGGCTCAGGTTTCTGTTCACTTACTCAACTTTTGTGGTGTGCTTTTCAGGGCTCAGCTTTCGCCTCCTCTCATTCACACAGAAGTGCACCCTGTGAAAGAAAAAGCCACACTTTAAAAACTTGCAGCACTTTTGGCACAGAGCAGCTCCAGCAATTAAACAAGCCCAGCTTTTCCTTTCGAATGTGATGTTTCTCAACTCCCTCTCATCTTGACTCCCCAATACATTAAAAACAAGAGCTCCCTGTTGCCACCACCTACACACAAACCCATTGTAACATTTCCAAAACACACGTGATGCTGATTCATCGCCAAGCTCACACCCCAAAGATTTAAAAGTAAAACTGATATGACACAGAGGAAGTTGAGGTGGGGTTTTTTTGTTTGTTTCTTTTTTTTTTTTTTTCCCTGAGCACAGAACTGGTGCTGGGTGAGTAAAAGAAATTTCCCATAACATCTGAATGATGTCATTTGAGGAAAAAAACTTGCCTGCATTTAAGACGGCTGAAAGTAATGGACATATGGGCCTGGAGGGAAAAGGCACTGCAAGGGCTGGAGCTGCTTGTGCTCCTAGGATTTCTGTTTTTCGGGACACACCTCCGTGAAAGTAACAGTAGAAAGCTGGCCCTACTCTTGCAGAATGCAGCTGCTGACCACCCTATGCAAGAGGCATTAGCAATGACAATTCCAAACATCCTGCAGTCCAGTAGTGATCTCAGGGACAAGTCCTGAACTTGCAATCAGTACTCAAAGGAGCCCTTTCCAATAAAAGGAGCATCATTATTACAGCAGTGGTGGAAAGAAAACAAGTCCAAATGAAATCTCACAGTGAAGGACTTTGGCTGAATTGGTTACCAGTAAACTTAAAATATTACTAAAACCTGAAAAGGTACTAAATAGGCACAAGGAGAGAATTGGGAATTTAACATCAGGGATCTTTCACAATGCTATAATCCAGCCCAGGAAGAGGCGATGAGCCCAAAATCAGAAGACATCCCTTCTGAGGAGGGAGGGGATCTGGAGGATGAAATTGGAGTAAACAATTTCAAAACACAGCTGATAGTGTTGTGCTTGTATACAATAACAAGGTCAACACAGCATCCCCCAGGGCCATGCCCTGCCCATGCTGCAATTTATTCATTGGGGTGCATGGCTGGGAGAGGGAGGTTTCCCACTGGAGCTGGGTTATTGTACAGTAAAGAAAACAAGATTATTGATCCACAGAGAAAAAATAAAAATAACTTAAACTTCTAGTCCCAATCTACTTGTGCGTTTTTCCTAGCATTGATTTAATCCAAGTCTGTGCTGCAAACAGGTTCAGTATTCCTGAACTTTCTTCTTCCCAGTCAGTGCCTGCAGTGACTACACTCATGCTTCCTTCCCCACAGAGTTCTGTGGAAGTGAATTTTCTTACAAAAGAGAGAAAGTCCATTGTAAAGCCACAGAAAGTAACAAAAAATTACAGAAATTACAGAAGAGACTGAGGTGGTACTCATCTTTTATACTGACCAGATTACAGACTAACAGCATGTTTTTGGATGTGTGGCTTTGCACATTTTTAAATTCAAAGAGCATTCCCAGGGGAACAGGGCTTCTGTGAGACAAACCAATTGGCAATTCCATAGTACAAAGTAGCATTTGAACAAATTATTTAGTTTCAGATTAGTCAGCTCATTTTGCTTCTAAGGAATTTTTCTGCAATGTTAATCAGTGATTGGTACTTTGATGGTGGTGAGCAAATGTGCATCTTGACACATTCCAGCCAGAAATGTAATTCCCTTCTAAATTGACATCGATTCCTCACTGCATTACTCATGAGAAGAGGTATTTATAGTAGTTTGATTAATATAATATGCACCAAAATTGTATACAGCTCAACATAGCCCATTAAAAAAAAAAAAAAAAAGAAGAGCTATTCTTTCAAATCTGTGTATTTTCCATCTGCGAAAGCATTTGGGAATGAAACCATAAGCATCATGCTAAGAGGGTTAATATCCAGATGCCTCAGACAGATGGCATTATTAGTCTGCCTGGGCCTGACATCTAGTTTTCCAAGTTAAGGAGCTTTGGCTCCTTGGATGGCTGACAATCTGAGAATAGCCAGTGCTCTAAGCCCGACGTTTACTGTTACAGCAACAAGCAACATTGCAGCTTTGCCTATAAGACTTTTGGCAAAAAAAAAAAGTTACATAAAGATCAACCAATTTCAGAATGTACTTTGAAAAATACTGTTGCAGTTTTAGTTTAGGACTCCTACTGGCAAAGGCTGAACCACAGAGAACAGTACTTGAATTTTGGTTTTTAAGCTGGCTGTTTTTGTTCTTTTGCTACAGCCTAGACCTGAAATGTACCATCTTTTTAACTGTTCAGTCTATTCAGCAGGTAGAACTACAGGAAACAGAAAAATCTGAAGAATGGCTCTCTTCTACAGTGAACTACAGCTTTACAGCTGTTGTTCTTTCAGGGTTCCCACTACCCCATTTTCCCAGAGAGACGTTTCTAAGAGGAATATAGAGTTTATAGGATTAAAATACTGTGAGAGCCACATGAACAAGAGGTACCAGTTCAAAAGTGACTATTTCCACCCATTTATATATAATAGAAACTGGTGAGAGTTCTGGGAGCAGAGAAGGTAAAAAGACTAGGATTTGTCAAGTGAACACCAACAAGAAAAACACCCAACTTCATCAGCCCCTTTACAAGTCCTAGGATACAGGTAAATAATACAAAATTCCCAGGAAAATATACATAGCAGAAAGACTTTCATCTTGTAATGAGAAATACACATCTGATACTCATCAATAGTAATGCTTACATTACAGCACAAGTAAATACTCATGAAAGGTAAGTGGAAGTAGAGGTAATGTCTGTCTGTGCATATAAATGCACATACCAGAAATAACAGAGCAGTAATGCTTCAACAGGAGACCTAAGAAATGCCCATCCACAAAAGCAAATAGTGCTTGTTCAGGCTAGCTCAAAACTCCCTGTGGCGTGCTTGCATTGTGAAATACATTTTCAAGTGAAGCAAGGATACAACTGTTTTATTAAGAAATACAAAAATAACAGACAGAAAACTTATCTTTAAGGGACACATATACCAGATCACAGAACCAGTTATGAAAAACATGCTAAATAACCCATCATTTTGTAAACTATGCCTCTGGTTAGTGTAAAAGACTGAAAATTGGGTGTTACATTTTTAATCGCCTAATATTAATCCAAGGTATTCCCCATACAGAGTTTGAAAAAGCACTGAAAATGCCTTCTCCCAAACAGCTCAGAAAGTAAAAGGTCTGCAACAATGTAAATGACATAAATGTAGTATAAACTGTTGATTACATTATAAACACTAATCCATAGTATCTACAACAGGTCAAACAATCCTAATCTACAAGTTTGGATAAATTGCCTTCTATCAGAAACCAAACCCTCTCAGACTATAGAATAAAAATCCCATTCTCACAAAACACACTATGTTCTGTTCACTGTGTGCACATCAGAGGGGTGTCCTTCAGGCTATGTTTTAGGGATTAATTAACTTTTTCATTTTAGAATAAACATTTTGAGGTATGCAGAGAAAGGAAGATGCCCTCTTTTCATACTTGAATAGGAAGTTGAGGTCCTTAGCTTCACTCTGTCTCAGACCCTTTTTGGCAGCAGAGGCAATGCCATGTCTGGACAGCAGCATGACCCAATAAGGCAGGGTAATAAATCAGTTTTCTGACCTACACCATCCAATTAGGCCTTCCAATGCTAAATGAAAGCAAAATTTGCTTTACAGGTATCTCAGTTGCAGGTTGGGGGGAGGAAGACACCATAAAGCATTTGAGAACTTTACATTTTTAGCCATTTTAAGTATTTCTGGTTCACAGGTCATCAAGTCTGTATGTGCCAAGTATCTGGTAAAGTTCAGGCACACCTGTCAGCACCCAGCTGTGCACACCCCCACCTGCCCACAGGCCTGAGCCCCTGGGAGCAGGATGGGACTGCCAGAGCCAGTACTGGAGCGTGGACTGCAGCTGTTGCAACATTCAACACAAACCCAAAAGCTTGCCCAGCTCTGGAGGGCAAGGACTGTCCACCCAAGTTACACTACAGAAGCCTGCAGGACAAGACACAGCTTTTGCTTTCCAAGTGTCTCACACTATCAGTGACCCACAGAGATTTACTGCCATTGAAGCTGTCTGAGCTGTTCCAAAACACCTTTTCAGCACCTGATGTTAAAATAAATACATGGGAGGTACTTCCACAGACTTGTGCAGGTATCATGGCACTACATTTAGAGGTGTTTAGCATGTTTCTTTTTAATGCAGTAGTAGTCAGTATTATGAAAGTGTAAGTTAAGCTATTTTCATTAGCCAAATAAAATTTACAAGAACAAATTATACTTTAGAATAGGCACAAACACCCATTGCTATCAAAAACTGTATGTACATCACAACACACCAAGTTCAGTGACACTGTTGTCTGAAAAGTTTGGGTTTGGGAATTCCATTTTGGTCATGCAAATTACAAAAATAAAACAACTCTGTTTTAAGAGAACTACTACATTTTTAATATATTAAATGTTGAAAGCAAACTAATTGCTCTTAATTTCTTTTTCTCGCAGGTGACGTCAACACAATTGAGCATTTAGTCCCAAACAGAAGGCCATTAACTTACTGAGATAATTTCAGACATAGGAACTTCAGAACTCAACTACAAACCAATGCAGAGCAAAGTTACTTGATTTCTATCTTCATGACCTTCCTAAAGCAATTGTGAAGTCACAAACTTACATGCCAGCTATACACCTTATTTCAGCTCAGTTCTTCCTATGCACCTCTATGCAGACAAATCCACCCAGGGCTCAGAAAATCATTAAATGCTTTCAAACACATAAGCAAATCTTTATCAACAAAACTTGTATTACTTGGAACTGTACTAGAAACAGGTTTATATTCTAAGAGTGTTGGAGTCACTGTGTCTTTAATGCCACCAAATACAGACCTGCACTTTCCTATATTCCATGGTACACCCTGGCATTGCTACCCCTTCCCTGAGCTGTGCCTAAAGGACCGTCTCCAACGTCACCTGCTGGGTCACAAACTCTCGCTCCCAAGAGACCAGGGGTCAGACAAGAGCAGGTGCCACCTACTCAAGCCACCAGAGAACATGGCTAAACAGGTGACAATCTTTTGAAGGTGACACTAGACAGCCTACTCCCTAATCCAGGTGCGATTTTTGGGATCAGCTCTTCATTCTAGCAGACATTAGTCCTACAAGGACTGTTGCATACAGGTAACAGCACATTTCAGCCTAACAGCTCCCAAATTGTTAGGTATCACACACAAAGTCACTTTTTAAAAAAACTACTTGTTTCTAGTATCAACATATTCTGTCACAGTACATAACATGGAAACACTATAAAGCTATAGTTGCTGCACAAATCTTTAGCTTCCTAAATCAAATGACAAGACACATCACAGAAGTGAATTTAACCATTTCTCTGCAAGTTCCTTAATAAGGTTAAGGCAACTCACCACTGCAAGGGACTAAATCGTACCCCCAAACTATCACATGACCTAGAACTCTGTTGCTCATTTCAGCTAAAAACAGGAAAACTGTGCTTCAAATGAAGTTCAAGGATGACTGTCCAACATGGTTGTAAAGTGCAAAGGTATGCAAAAGGAAAAGACTTCAAGCCCAATGAGCTGAAATAAAACCACCTGAAGCTGTGCACACACAAGAGCTGGCATTTGCAGTGTTTTACATACTCAAGCTGTGAAACTTGGCTTACAACAATCTATAAGAGATGCTGGTGCAGAACAGTGACTAACAGGCTTTTGAGACAGAAAAATTACAATATAATTGCAAATGGCAAGTTATTTGGAACCAATTTATAAAAGCTCAGCTAAGTCAAAGAGAACCAGTCTGTCCATAAGAGCCATAAACCACCACAATCAGGAGGAAACTCAGCTCTTAGTTTAAATCCTGATGATACCCAAGAGGTTGTCCTGTTTAAGATCACAAAGGCAATTAAGGTGATGCAGTTTCACTTCTAAAAGCAACAAAGCTCATTTCAATTTAAATCAAGTTAGATTGATAACAAATAGTAAAATACCTTGAAACTTCATGCAAAGTCCTTCAGTCCAGAAGCAGCAAGCCTTACACATTTAACCTTTCACTGGAATCAGTGCAAATTATATGCCTAATATCTTGCATATCTGGAGGAAAGCAAAAGGCAGCTTTCATGATGCAGTCCCATGAAACATCAGCATTCTAAGAGCTTAGAAACCTGAAGTCAAAAATAACTTTGTACTTTTTAAAAGCATGCCCCGCATCATATATACTCTCACTCAAGCATGTAAGGAATTCAAATCTTTTATTTGATATCCATAAACCCATAAACGTTGCTATTCTATATTTCTATGCAGGAAGGCAGTTTTCCCCTAAAACATTATGCTTTTTTAATAAACAACAAACTTTAATTCTATTGCGTGAAAGGGCTACAAATATACATTTTTTAATCAAGCAGACTACACAGATATCTTTGCTTTACAACTGGCACCTATGTTACTGGCACACTTGCTGGCTCACTTCTCAGAGCTCTTTGCCCACAGTTTAGATCACATCTTTCTGAAGTATGGGCAACTGCAATTATTTTTTTTTTAATTACATGCTGAGGCAGGTAATGCAAATCCATTCCTTTCCCTCCCCACCCAATCAGTAGTCAGGGACCCCATCTTGATTCACATGCAGATGTCACTGCATTCTACACCAATCATCTAGTGGCATAAAATAACCTTCCAAAGTGTGGCACAATTGTTAGCAAGCCAGTTTTACTCCTGCTTTAAGGAAGCCCACAGCACGGGGCTGCCATCCTGACAGCAGATGGAGCTGTGAGAGCTCTCGGAGAACTTTACGAGTGTAATCTGTTAACCCAGGGCTACGAAAACAAGTATGCCTTTAATAGAAGGGATAAATGTCGACCCTTTCCTGGAAGGAATCACACACAGACAAACCAAGAACTTGAAAACTAAGCAATAAGAAATTCTGAACATTTTATATGAATGAAGCACATGCTGAACACAAACTATTTCTTCAAAACTACACAGTACATACTTTGATGGAAAAATCTTAATAGAAAAAATTGACCAACCATGTCAGCACGCCAAACTGCCTAGTACAAGATGGTGGATGCACACAAACTGCCAAAGTGAGAACGAGTATTTAAAAAACAGCCACATCCACGGATTAGTACTTCAAAAATCTCTTTGCCGAGTGTTTGAAAGCCACTAGCAAAAAAGTCAGTTAAGACCTTTACTGGCAACAAAATATTTACTACTCTAAGTACACAGAGATTTTAAAGCAGAGGAACACTTGCTTCAAAACTAGAAAAGCCTTAAAACCGCACGGAATTGATCCTAGGAAAAAAAATTAGACGTGTAAAGGTCAATGAACACAATGATTTATTTAAAAAATAAAAAACGTAAAAACCATTTTTTCCTCCTTTACAGAAATGTTAAAAGTCAGTCATGGGATCTGAGTAGCTTTTTGTAGAAAAAAAACGTAGTATCCAGGCATCGAGTCCTTACAACAAAGAACTTCCCCCCAACCTTCCCCAGTTTTAACTCCAGATCAGCAAGACACTTCCCACCCCGCACCCCCCAAAAAACAAATTAAAACAAGACATTTTTCGTTGCTAGTATAAAAACGACCAAGGTCCAAGTAATAATAAAAAAATAGAGTCCATCAATGACTGTAACACAAAATATGTGTATGTGGGGCCCAGTCCATCTTCAGAGAGAAAGAAGTGGCACAGGCAGCAGAGGCGACCCTCAGGGGGCATTTAGGAGCTGCTCCCACAGCAGGGAGGCATTTAAAAGGAGCTGCCCTTCGGCGAATGAGGGGAGAAACCATTTAGAAGCTGCCCCGTATCGAAGGGAGGGCTCTCCACGCCCCCCCTCAATGGGTATGGGCGCTCCAGCTCAGAAAGAGCCGCCCCCGTAGCCTCCCCCACCATAACCTCCTCTGTACGGTCCACTGTTACTGCGGCCCCCCCAGCTGCCGCCCCCTCCTCCACCTCCTCCGCCGCTCTTCATGGGGCCGTAGGAGGACTGGTGCTGGCTGTAGCTGCCGAACCCGCCGTACCCGTTGCCGTAGTCGCCGCCTCCGCCTCCGTAGGACCCGCTGCCATAGGAGCCGTACCCGCCGCCTCCTCCCCCGCCGTAGCCGCCGTAGCTGTTGTAGCCGCCGCCTCCTTTGGACAGCCCGTTGTGATCCCGGTTGCCGGAGCCGCCGCCCCGACCCCTTCCTCCTCCTCTGCCTCCTCGGGAGGGCCTGGAAGAGCCGCCGCCTCCCCCGCCCGCCTGGATGTCCTCCTTGGGCACGGCCTTCTTAACCTCCACTCGGTGGCCCTGGATCGGGTGGAACTTGACCACGGCCGCCTTATCGGCGGCGTCGTGGTTCTGGAAGTAGACGAAACCGAAGCCCCGCTTTTTCCCGCTCTGTTTGTCGGCGATGATCTCGGCCTTCTCCACAGGGCCGAACTGGCTGAAGTGCTGCACCAGGTCCCCTTCGCCCACGTCCCCTTTGAGGCCGCCCACGAAGAGCTTCTTCACCTTCGCGTGAGCGCCGGGCTTAGCCGAGTCCTCCCGGGACACGGCCCGCTTCAGCTCCACCGCGTTCCCGTCCACCGCGTGGGGGGACGCGGCCATGGCGGCGTCCGCCTCCTCCACCGCCGAGTAGGTGACGAAGCCGAAGCATCGGGAGCGCTTGGTCTGCGGGTTGAGCACGACCACGCAGTCGGTGAGGGTGCCGTAGGCCGCGAAGTGCTCCCGCAGCCCAGCCTCCGTGGTCTGCACGTTCAGCCCGCCGATGAACAGCTTACACAGCTGCGAGTTCTCCATGCTGCCGCCGGTGCCGCGCCTGGGCCTGGCGCCGAGACTCCTCCTCCTGTTCGGGGGCAGCTCCGGAGGTTTTTTCCCCCCCTGCTCCGTCTTGCCGCTTTTTCCCCGTACGAGCAACGCGACCTCACGGCTGCGGCGGCCGCCGGCAGTGGCTCCCTCGGCGCGACCCGGCGCCTCCGCTCCGCCTCACCTGACCGGCAGCACAGTCGGAGCGTCCCCGGTGCCGCCGCTCCCCCGGAAAGGCGGGCGGGGGTGGGGGCGACCACAGGCGCGCACAAAATGGCGGCAGCAGCTTCTCGGGAGCGCGGCCGGCGACTGGTGCCCACACAAAGGGGCCGCCGGGAGCCCCGCCCCCTGGGCCCACCCCCCGGGCATCCGCAGCCAACGAGAGCGGTGCGTCGGTGCCGCCCTCCACTCACCGTTAAGGGGCGCGGCTTCAGCCGCGATGGACGTGTGGAGCAATCAATTAAAGGGGGCGACCTCCGCAGAAGTCCCGGGGTTCGCCGACGACGGACGCGGCGGTCAGCCAATAGAGGCACGGGACGCGTTCCGCGCGCGCCGGGTGGAGGGGCGGGGCACGCTGCGCCAATGCGCCGGGCCCGCGGCCGGCAGCCAATGGAACGCCGCCTCCGGCGCGGCGCGCGCTCCCTCCTCGTTGACCCCGCCCGGCGGAGGGCGGGGCGCGCGGGAGCGTTTGAACCACGGGGACCGTTGGGCGCCCCCTGCGCGCGCCCCCGAGGGCGAAGCCGCGTTCCCGCATGAGGGGGCTCGGGGCCTCCCCTCGGAGCCCCAGAGCGCGTCAGGACCCCTAGCGAGCTTCTGGCCCAACCTCCCCGCTCCAGCACAGAGCACGTGGCGCAGGATCGCGTCCACATGGTTCTGGGCTATCCCCAGGGAGCGACATTCCACATCCAGTCTGTACTCGTCACCGTACTGTGAAGAAGTTCTTCCTCATGTCTAGGTGAAACTTTCTGTGCATTTGCCGTTGCCTCGTGTTCTCGTGGTTGGCGCCGTGAAGCAGAGCCCGGCCAGCCTCTTGGCACCGCCCCTTTGGTTACGGACGCCGCCGGAGCCCGGAGCGGCGGCACCCGCTGGGCACGGCCCCGGCCGGCTCCATCTCCGCTCGCTGCGTTCACGCCTCGCTCCTCGCCCACCCCAGCCCGCTCCTGACTCCCCTCCTCGGGGATTTAACCCTCCGGTCTGCCCTGTTTCTGTCTGCTCCCTGTCAGCGACGGCTCTTCACTCATTTGGGTCCGCCTTCCCTTGGTAATCCGCTCCCAGGTGCCCGATCTGAGCTCAGGGACACTGAGGAGCTGGAGCGGGTCCCGAGAAGGGCAGCGGAGCGGGGGCAGCGCCTGAAGCACAGGTGTGCTGAGGAGCATCTGGGGGGGCTCAAGGGGGACCATCTGGCTCTGCACAATTCCCTGACAGGAGGGGACAGCGGGGTGAGGGTCCGGCTCTGCTCCCAGGCACAAGGGACAGGATGACAGGAACAGCCCCACGTTGTGCCGGAGAAGGTTTAGATTGGATATCAGGAAAGAATTCTTCACGGAAGACAAAGCCTAGCCCTGTCACAAGCTGCCCAGGGAAGTGGTGGAGTCACATCTCTGGAGGGATTTAAAAGACAGTGCAGATTTAGCACTGGGGGTCACGGTTCAGTGGTGGATTTGGCAGTGCTGAAGGAAGGGTTCGATTCGATGATCTTGAAGGGCTTTTCTGTCTTAAACCATTCTGTGAATCTCTCTCACTCACTGTTCCTGCCACCGTTTTCTCCCCTGCTCCCTAGTCCTCTTTCCAAATTTATCACATCCTACTCACCCTTAAATCTCTCCTTAGCTCTGAAAAGGAGGTATTTTCTCAGAGAAATAATTAGAATTAGAGCTGTTCAAGAGTGTGCAAGACCTGTGGAATGACAAATAGTGGGATAATATTCCTTTGTTTCCTCTTACTTTTATAGTACAATGAATATTGCTGTCATGACTGTAGCATTACTTTCAACTTAAGAGAATTTTTCATGAGAAAGATTTTTTTCTTTGTTTTTTGGTGTTAGGCACTGTCAGGATGTAGTTCCACAGTTTCCTGAACTGATCCTGCGTTTTCCCCTGTGGCAGCATTGATGCTTCTGCATCAACACACAGCAATCCATGTAAGAGAACTGAGACAGCCATAAATAGTTTTATCATGATAAAGGACTTGGGTTTCAGCTGCCTCAGCTTTGTGAAACGTTTTTTGTGTGACCTGCTGGTGCTGGCAGGAGGGAGGAAGCAGAACTGCAACATCCCCCTGATACAGATCAATTGGAAATGCTCCCTTAGAGACACAGACACGAGAGGAACACTGACTCTGCTGGAAGGTTGGTTAACCACAGTCCCAGAGGAAATCCAGAGAGGCTGAAACCACCTCTTGTCTCTTTTGTCTCACAGGCTATGATTACCATTAACCAGTAGCATTGATATTTGCAATACAGTAATCTGATTTTATTCAGATTGGATTTTTTTTTTGTTATAGCCAAGTATATAGTAAGAGTAACCTATTAAATGCCTGTGTTTGACAATCACAAGGAAAGTTGTCACAGGTTTAGATCCATTTATCTCAGTGCATGAATTGACATTATCATTTTATCTATTTTAAGAAAAGGGAATATCCCATAATGCCGCTGAAATATTTGTGGTTTTAAAATAAATAAAAATATCCTATTGTATTGAATAAAAATCTTATTACAGCCTGTCTACAAGCTGCATATAAATTACAGGAAATACAAAACTATATTTTGCCTACTAGTTATTGTATGAGCTCTATGGCCCTTCACAAGATAAATTGTGTCACATAGAAAATAATCCATGAGAGTTTTGTGGATCTGTAGTAATTTAGAGCAAAAGGGGTGAAAAATTAAGAGGAATTAATTATGGCCTCAACAGACCACAAAGAAAACAAAGCTTGTTTACAGCACACTTTTTCTCCCTGAAAGCAAGACAGGCAAGCAGGCCAAGGAACAGATCAAAGAAAAACATCACAGCTTGCATCAGGAGGAAGAGATGAGGCTCTTTAAGATGTGAGTAAATCAGTAGGAAGAGTCAGCTGCGGACTCAGTTCAAGTGTAGCCCAAATTCTTCCTCTTCACTGACACTTTTGAGTGGTTGACTAATGAAAGGACATGGCCTTTAAGACACGCAAGCCTCACAGGTAGAAATGTCTCCTCTGAAAACGCACAAAGGCCAAACTGCATTTGGCCTGGTGTCCTTCTGTCCTTCTGTGCACCCGCCTTTCCCAGCTGCAGAAGTGCCCGCGTGTTGTTCGCACCTTCGCTCAAAACACTGCTCCCAGTTCAGTCCCACCCTGGCAGGGCTGAGAGCACTGCACACATCCATGTGGCCTGGCACATCCCTCCAGCCTCTGGGATGCAGGTTTCCCAGACGACCAAACATCAGCTTCTCCTGCAGATCCCACAGACCTTCATTCCTCCCAGGTCATCCGAGCTGCCTCGGAGACTCCAACGGGGCCTCTCCAACTCCTGTTAGATTCACGCCTGCTGAGGCACCCAGTCACCCGAGCTGTGCAGCAAATCGCCTGCTACACACATTCAGAGGAAGTAGGTGCCTTTCTGTGCTCCTGAAATGTGCTTTTTCCTCAAGCTACGCGAGCCAAGAAGAGACACGGGTGCTGCCACAGTGTGAGTGCAGAACCAAAGATGAGTCTCACTGTGAGATGTAAATCAAAAACACTTCAGCAGCCACAACAACTTCCCCACAGAATTTTTAAACTGCTTTTTGTTGTAAACTAGTAAGTGCATAATACCATCCTATGGATATAAAAATTCTAAGGAAAGCACCATGCAAAAGAAATACATGCTTTTCACTTTCTGACAAGGCACTGGTAGCATGATATTTTTTCAATTCTGATAGCAATCTATAGAATAAAAAAAAATCAGCAACTGAAGTTTCTGAAGTTAGGTGCTTTTTCAGATAAAAGCTCCACCTGTATTATTACCGAAAGGAAATGTATTTCACAAACCAGAAGCATTGGCCAAAAAATGCCAATAAAATTAAATGTTTTCATGGGACATTTTAATTAGTGTTTTAGGAGGAAGGAAAACCGAATTGTTTTCATGCATACACCTTTGTCATTATTCAGAAGAAATCATACTGCCTAGAGTCCACGGGAGGGCATTGCTGCTTAAGAGATTGAAAACCAGAACCATCTGAGCAGTCCCTTTCCAACACGGCTTCCTGTGTTACCATATATTCTTAGTAAAAGCTGATGCAAAGTAAATTGTTAAGGAATTCTTTCTATCACTTTTTGTCATTCAAGAAACATAACTTTATCATGCTACTTAATGGGTCCAAACTGCCAAGATGTAAAAGGAATAATGAAGTTTTGGAAAAGCATGAAGGCAATAGAGAAACACTATTAAGTCAGAAGTAGTTCATAGGTTATAAATATTTTATCTAAACCCTCATATAAACACAAAGTCATATATTTTTAACTAGTTTCAACTTCTTTAATCTAGTTATATCTGTGGCTTCCAAAGTTGACAGACATTGATTCTTTTTAAGCAAATTAAGTATATCGCTTGAATTTTTAATGAGTTTAAGTATTTTTTTATAGTGCAATGCTCTACACTTAGGCTTAGTTTGACCTTTCAGCAGACAGAAAGCATTCTGAAGCTACAGGATTCCTTCATGCAGACTGTTTGCTGAATTATTTCTGCATTCACATTGAAGACTATAATAATATCACCTTAGCTACCCACACATTTCACCAAGATTTTTCTAACTGTGCATGGGTGGGAGCAGTTGAGAATACAAGGGATTCAACCATAATTTCCCACATCACTCTGAGATACACACAGAGGCGAAGATTTTTTATTTTCATCATTTCAATGAGATATTACTAGAATTTTGGAAGACTCACTCCTACCCAAATCAACATCTCAGGCACAGCGTAATTGCATGGTTCATAGGGAGGCATTTTGTGTAAAAATACAGCAGCACCACAGGCATTCCCAGCCTGGCACCTTGCTTTAGTTATGGGTGCAAAAACTTCTGAAAGAGAGAAAAGAGAGAAAGAGAAAGCTCTTGCCTTTTTGGCAAAAGTTTCTCTTTCATTCTGTTCTGCTGTTTGCACTTTCATCTGCATAAACATCAAACCTGTGATCTTACTCTGGAGACTTTCATTAATTAGTACAAATCAGGGGAGGGTTTTTTGCTGAAAATATTTTAAAATACTGAAAGGCAACTAGATAGACTTTTACCTCCCTACAGTCTGAACATTACATTCCTCAGGATAAAAGTCTCTAGCTAAATTCAGAGGGGAATAAAAAACTACCCCTCTCTTGTATTTGCTTAATGCAAAATAAGATAACCTACAGATAAAAAGGTAACAGAATAACCCACAGATACTATTTCTTCCATAAGTAGTATCAAAGTTTATCTACTAAACAAAATCTTCCTAGAGCCCTTTTTAAGGGGAGTTTGCAGAAGAAAGAAACACACCTTTGTGAAGGGTGAAGTGGAAAGTCATCAGATAATTGAATTTGCACCCTTTTCTTTGGACTTAAGTTACCATTTTTCCTTAAAATATGTCCTCCCTCCTCTTCCCTCTGAAGTTCAATTTCTCTTTTCCTCTTTCATCTTTTCACTTTTTTCTTTAATAATTAATTATTTCATTTCTTCTCTTTCCTAAAATTTTATAGAAAAGGAGGCCATAATTTGAAGTGATGGAATGAAAGTAAGGCAGCAAAATACAGTCGCAAAAGTCAAAATTCTTGTGAAGGATCAAAGAATTTAGAGATGCTGTGACAAATGTGAGAGGGGAGAATTTTCACTGTATCTTACTCTGAGATAACCAGGATCCTGTTTTGCCAAAGGAAGACCTGGAGCCAGCAAGCGTCTCAGCCACACTCAGATCTTTTTCACCTGCAAATTTTTCATTATTATTTTCCAATTCAATTAAAATCTACTTGTGTTCCCCCCCCCGCCCAGCTATTCCTAGACTTCAACTCTTTCTCATTCCACAGAACACAGCAGGTAGAGCTGTGCTGTGAAGCTCAGTAAGTACCTGCCTGAAATGAGCTGAAAGACATCCACGCTATTCAAAAAAATTTAAAACGAGGTGAAGTGAGACTTTCTAGACAGAAAATAGCAATCTAGAATTCATGTTTTTAATCCAGAAAATCAAAATGCTTGTTACAGTTTGAAACATGCCAGAAAATTGCAACAGACTGAGATTAATAGGAAAAACCTTTTGAAAACGTTTTGATTATTTAAGTATTTCTTAATTAACGATTAGGACACTGAAAGATGTCATGCCATGAGAACAGCAGGGTTTGGTGCTCACAGTGTTATAAAAACACTATAGAATGGGAAAAAGCAAAC
The DNA here is from genome assembly GCF_963662255.1 of Cinclus cinclus. NCBI lineage: Eukaryota > Metazoa > Chordata > Aves > Passeriformes > Cinclidae > Cinclus > Cinclus cinclus. The sequence continues at coordinate 13,386,697 of NC_085059.1, forward strand.
CAGAAATACAAATTGTCATATTCCCCCCCAAATCTGTGAGCTATTGAAATAATTCACTTTTTGGCAGAGATGACTTTTGGTAAAAGTGAGTTGGAGAAGTTCTAGAAAGCTACAAAGAATCAGGGTTTGGAAAGTAGAATCTATTATAAAATATGAATTTATGCAGTCATACTCCTATTACAATTACTCACATATCTTATCTCTTTTTCAGTGAGAAAAGTAACTTGGCTGACCCAAAAAATTAAGATGCTAACCTTCCATCCAGGGAGTGTATTCATCTCTATCTCAGCTCTATGCCAACTGAATAAGATCCAAAAATTAGCCAACAGTTCATGGCATGACACAATTTTAAAAATTAGTATGTTATTATAAGTAACTCATTTATAGTTATATCAAATTTTTAAACAGATGACTTTTCATTCTAGGCATGAGCTAATTGAGAATCAAAATTGAGATGAGGCATCAAGGAGATTGCAAAGGTATCCTTTGGAGCTATGCAGTATAGTGGAGTGAAACCTAAACTCCCGGTAGTGAACATGAATTATTTTTGTGACAATTATTTCCAATTAGGAAAAAACCTCTGAGTCATGGAGCAGTGTTCAACTTACACATGTACATCCATGGAGAAAAAGTCCCAGTGCACACTTAGCTGTTGCTAGTTTGATCACATTAGGACCTATTTACTAAGAATCCTTTACTAGGGTGTTGATCTCTCCAAAGAACAGGAAAATGAGAGGGAAGTGTGTTTTTCCTCCATCACAGCATATTATATTACTTTTGTGACATTAACCAGCACATCCAACACTAACATATGAGATTTCCAATTATTCTTGTTTATTTTCCTGTGCCTCTTTGAAGTGCTATAAAGAGCAGTATTTATTAGGAAGCAGTAATCCAGGAGAGAGATTTGCGGGTGTTGGTTGACAAGAAATTCAACATGAGCTGGCAATGTGCGTTTGCAGCCCAGAAATCCCACCTTTTCCTGGGCTGCCTCAAGAGCAGCGTGACCAGCAGGATGGTGGGGGTGGCTCTCCCTCTGTACTCCACTCTTGTGAGACCCCACCTGCAGTGTGCCTCCAGTTCTGGAGCTCCCATGTGAGAGGGATGTGGATCTATTGGAGCAAGTCCAGATGAGGCCATCAGGGCTGCTGATGAGCAGGACTGGAGGGCTGGCAAAATCTGCTATGGAGCCAGGCTGAGGGAGCTGGGAGTGCTCAGCCTGACAAGGGAGGGCTCCAGGGAGACCTCAGAGTCCTTCCAGTGCCTCAAGGGGCTCCAAGAGAGCTGGACTTGGACAAGGACATGGAATGACAGGACAAGAGGGAATGTCTTTGTAGTGACAGGGTGCAACGTCAGGTGGAATTTGGGATGAAATTCTTGACCATGGGGGTGGTGAGTCATTGGAAGAAATCACCCAGAGAAGCTGTGGCTGCCCCATGAACTGTGCAAGGCCAGGTTGGAAGGATCTTGGAACAGCCTTATCTAGTGAGAGGTATCCCTGCACGTTGTAACTGGATGAACTTTAAGGTCCCTTCCAGTCTGTGATTCCGTTACCCTTCAGAGAAGTTACAGGTCTCTGAACAGCTCTTGGCCAATATGCTGTTAAAGAATTCCTTTATGTGGGAAGCTGAGAAATTGTACATGTACATCTCTACTAAATCTTGCTTTCTGAAGAAGGAGGTTGCAACAGGCAGAAACAAGGACTGCTGTACAGTTACATAAGAAAAACAACTAAGCAAAAGCAAAAATTTAGAGTGATCAACCATCAGCAAAGATTCCTGCTGGCCAAGGAATCATGTAAATGACAGAGCAAAAGGTGAACTCAAAGGAGTTAAATGTTATTTTTTTACCAACAGGTTGTTGCCAATGCCACACAAGTTATTACAAACTTTAACTTTTAAAACCCATGATGGCATTTCACCCATCACTTAATACTGAGCAATTTAGAAATAACAAGAGCATTGATAAAAAGTAAATACAATTCTGCTCTCCAAACCTTTTTTACAAACAGAGGCTCCAGCATTTGGCTGAAGAAACACACTGTGAACCCTCCTCCAGAGCCACGGGTCCCACTTAGCATACATACCTTTGACATCAGGATTAAACACACCAGGAACAGCTACACCCACAAGCCTTTGATGCTGGATGTGATCTAATTCACAACAGGTTACAACACAATTAAATCTACACGAGGCAGCAGGTTGATACAACTGTAAAACCAATGGATCACATGTTAAAGACTCCACTTTTTCACAAATTAAGGACTGCATACAGAATTATATTAGAAACAGAGGCATGTGTAAATAAGCAACATGGCCTATGAAATTTATAAATAGAATCAGAACATCTTTTAATTTTATTGACTTACTTGCTTCATAAATAGATAATGCATTTTTATGGCTTGTTCTGGTGCTTGTCTATCACATTGCATGTTCAGGTCCTGATTAACTTCCTGAGGTTACAGTACAATCAGAAGCAGAATTTCTAAAGTACTTTGGCAAAGTTTTGTTTTTATAATAATTTTGACATTATCAAACCCAGCAAGTTCTAGAAATGCTTTAGAAAAATATATTCACATTGCTTGATTGCAACATTTTTGGTTGAAATATCAGAATTCCCAGACCACACCTAGAATAAAAAGAGCTGGGTTAAACTAAAGAAAAAGAAGTTTTACAGGGAGGTGTTAAGGCAATCTTTCTAGCAGTCTATTAGGTACTTGAATGCCTAACCACAGATGGTTGAAAAACAGTCTGGACAAGTACATCATGAATAGACTGAAATATATGAAAAGCAGGATGTTTGTCTGGCTGATCACAAAGGCTCTCTCCACCTATTTTATTCAAATACTATAGCATGACAACCAACAATATTTTTAGATAATTAGTTCTGAATTGCACTTCAGAATCAATCTGTATTGCTCATCCCAAAAAATCCTACTGGTTTTTGAAAATCATTCTCTTAAAGAAAATCAGACTGGTTTTGGAATATATGATATTGGAATTTATGTGGACCCAGGTAAAAATGCAAGAGTTTATACAGTGACTTACCAGATGAAGGTCCTAAGAAAAGCAGTTCTTTTTCCAACTCCATAAATGTTCATTCTACATATTTAGTGACTAAGCTGAATTTTTTTTATAAACATGTGACTAGAAAACATATGGATTCTTACTGAAAAAAACAGTAATAAAAATTAAGCCCCTTTTCACTATGTGCTAGTACAGTGTGCTGTGCCTTTCTTTTCAGGAATATTGTTTTTAGCTGAAAAGTATAAGCTAAAATATCAATTTATAATGAAAATCCGATTATCTTAATTGCAATAAAGCAAATGATACACTTAATAGGATGTGCATGCTCTTTCCAAGCAGCTTATTGTATTGCTGTCTCAGTTAAAAAAGCAATATGCCATCTGCAGATGTGTATGTATGAAATCCTGCAGAGGGAAAACATTTGAACTACAGAACAGATTAAATAATTGAAAATGAAATTGCATGATAAGGTGTTTGAAGGGGTGGAGGGAAGCAGCAGAGTGGAGGAAAATCCATCCCCATGACTACTGGTCCTTCCTCCTCTCTGCTCGCTGCTGTTCGCCTCTGCTTGGATTCCAGAGCTTGTTTTATTCCTCAGCAGACTTCCTACAGCCTGGCAGATTGAGTACTGTTGGAAAGTGGGGATCTGTGGTTTGTTTCAGACAGAGAAGAAAGGAGAGTTTAAGTATTGCTTTAGGAGACATGGCTTTGCTCTGGATTCTTTTATACAGAAAGAAGATGTGTTTGCTGGCTCTGAGAGAAAAGAAAAATTGTTAAAGGCATTGTGGATATTACTTGAATTTTTCATCAGGTAAGAAGTTAGAAAATCCATAAAACTATGACAAAAGTTACTGAAATATCTTTTAAAGCACTATTTTATTCTCTACAGCCTATATTTAATATTGAATGTAAATTTTCCTCCACATTTTATCTGTGGAGTACTTAGGAACTTAATAAAGAATATTTGTAATAAATAAACAATGTTTGTAATTGAAACATTTACTGGTCACCTTGAAAGGATAGGACTGTTCATCTTTAGCATAGGTAAGAAAATACTTAGGAAATAAAGCCTTTCTTTCTAAAACTCATTTTATTTTAGACCTTTTTTTTTGCTTATGAATGTTTCAGTTATGTCTCTGCAGATAGAGGAATGAAACAAGACTAAGGGATTTATAATAACTTAGAGCATTAAACTCTTACTATGATAGAGAATCTTTTCCAAAATGCATGGATTAGGGGTTGAAGTAATTAGTTCTTTTTGTTAAACACTTCAATTCTGGTATCAGCTGTAATTGCAATCCAAGGATGCTGATTCCAATAGCAATTATTTATTAGATTAAAAAATGCCAGTATAGTTCAACATGCTGCAGTAAATACTAGAGTAACTTATTTTTTGAATGCTGTGAATACTCCAGATGTTTACCAAGACAGGTATAATTGTTTTATTGCCAAGGAAATATTTAAATTGCCTCGCAGAATGGTGTGTACTAAAGACTTCACTCTTTAACTCCCAGCACAAACCAAAGAGTAAAAAGAAATTACACATTTTCCTGAGAAAAGGATAGTGTAGATGGAGAGTGTGCCTAAAACTCATGCAGCAAGTGAACCAGTTAGGTCAGTATGGGGACTTTTCCAAACAGAAAATGCCGCAGTAGCCCCATCATCCTGAATTCTTGGGAGAGGATATTCAGACTTTTCTATCAAACTGTGTTGTGCATCCACAGAGAAATAAGCAAGCTTAGTAAATAGTGCATAAAATATCAGAAATTTGGCTCAGCCTCGTGGCCTTTTGAGTCCCCACAGCTTCTCCTGTTCACATCAAAAGCAGGGAAGAGCAGAGTTTGTCTTTGAAGGTATCAGATCTGTGCCAGCTGGGTGGACACCACAGGCACTTCAGATAAAAATCACCCTTGGGGCAAAGCAGCCAGACTTTAGATCTTCACATTTCTGAATTGGCAGTAAATCTCACTGGGGCAACAACTGCCACTGTTGGTGGTAAATCCACCATTTAGTGCCTCTGTCCTTCCAGCACACATACATCCTTGGGTGTGACAAATCCAGCCAGGCAATCAGTGCTGCTCCAGGCAAAGGTGGGTGACAGTGCATTCCAGGAAATAGGTGGCCTGAAGGAGTTGTTGCCCAGCCGCAGCATCGGGTTCTGTAGGACATGGCTGTCACTTACAGTCCCTGGCCTCTCTCCCGGACTCAGGAGCAGAAGAACTTGTGGAGGCTGCTGGGCTCACAGTGGAGTACCCAGCTCTTGCTCTTGCCCTACTGAAGTAAGTACACCTGCAAGGGACTGCAAAATCTATCACAGTCACCAGACTCCCATAGTTTTTTGCAGCAGGATTGTAGAGTTTTCCATGACATTCCCCAATATAGCTTTAACTAAGCCAGGTATCTTTAACCAGCCCCATTCTTTAGGAACACTACAGGGCTTAATGCTAGCCCTGACCACAGTTTAAGCCATTTTTTGGGAAACATGTGGGTCACATATATCTACAGCCACTTCCCACTCCAACATGAGTATGCTGATTGAAAAGGGTATAGACCCTTGAAAAGGTTTAGACCCTTTTCAGAATGACAGTGGTAGCAGAGGCTCCAAAGGCGAGCATGATGTTTTTTGGAGATTTTTTAGAATCCTAATTTGAAGCACCCAAATTTATGTCAAACAGAATTATCAGGATAAAGCAGTCCAGGATATAACTCTGGCTGGAAGATTCTTTGGGTGTCTGTGGGAAAACAACTACAGAATCATAATTCCAGTTTAACCCTGGATTTAGTGTTTAATTTTGTACAGGCAGGCAGCCAAACATTTTTTTAATCCTTAGTGATTAAATAATGGCAATCATTTCTGTGCAAGGGCTGACAAATCTTCTACACATAAGAAGATTATTTCTAGTAATAATAAAACATCCACCTAGCCCTTTTTCTTTTTGTGAATCCTCTAACTTCCCACTGCTTCTTCATTATCCTTTCTCCACAGGCTCTCAACAACATTACTAGGGGTGAAGAATGATGTCCTTCCAGCTAGTTTTCCAATAATTTCACAGGGGAATTAAGGTGAGTTAAAGTCGAGTTTTGAAAGGTATATGTGTAGAACATATATACATTATCCATTCTTAAATTTTAAAATAACTCTAAATACTTGGGTTTTCCTTTCCCAGATAGAAAACAACCTCTTTCTGACCAGAGAGCTGGTAAAACTTTAAATTAACTTTTGCACTCAGTGATAAATTTAAACCCATCAAGATATTCTGTTGAACCTCAATCTTCCCATTAATATTAGTTTTAAGACCACAGAACTGTGTTAATATCAGATTTTTTTGCTTGACTCCTGTTTAAGTTAAGGCTAAAAGAGGAATAACTCTGTATAACTACAATGTGAGCATTATTTCATTTACATTTTTCCCAGGTTAGATTTAGGAAAAAGGATATACAATCTTTACTGCATCAGTAGAACATGAAACTCACTTTATGATATCATTCATAGAGGTTTTGAATGCCATTTGAGCTCAAGCACACATAATTTTGATTAATTCAGGAGGATTGAGTGTATTAACTCACATTGCTTTGTAGTTCTAAAGGAAATCTAAGTGTGATGTCTAAGCTAGCAGAGTGATGGCAGGACACAATTCTTCTTTCCTGGTAATACAAAAGCAACAGATTATCCTCACTGGAATCCATTAAACCTTCTTAAATCTTCAGCAGAGACAGATCTTAGAATACTTTATTCTGAAAGGGAAACTTTGTCCACAACTGCTAAAGGAGGATTTATATGAAAGTGACTGTACAAGTTTAGTCAGAGCAGCTATCACAGCTTTTTCTTGTACATGAGTTATAGATCTGTAGCACTGTCAGTGCAAAACCTCAGAAAGGTGACATCAACCTCCTTCCACAGAGACACAAACCCACTAATAATCATGTGCTTGTCCAGTACTGTAATTAATCATGTTAGATTTGCTCAAAGCTTTAAGGACACTGACTACAATGATAGACCCACAGTACTCACTGCTCTGAAAATCTTTATGCAAAGTAAATAATACAAGGTTTTGTCCATAGGTTGGAAGATGCTTCAGGATGGATAAAGCTGTTCAGCATCCCAATGAGATTCTGAATCAAACTATCTCTAACGTTAGCCTGTCTCAGTTTTTGAACTTTGATACGTGCCAACTTTCCTCCCTTGCAGAATTCTTGCTTATTACAGCTTACACACTGGTTACACTAGTGGGGCTTGTTGGAAATCTTTGCTTAATTATTATAATAAAGAGACGGAAAGAATCTCAAAACGTCACCAACATTTTGATTGCCAACCTCTCTGTATCAGATGTCTTGATCTGTATCATGTGCATTCCTGTCACAGTTGCATATACGTTAATGGACCACTGGATATTTGGGGAAGCAATGTGTAAAATAGGCTCTTTCATACAAAGTCTGTCTGTCACAGTCTCCATTTTCTCACTTGTACTCATTGCTATTGAAAGATATCAGTTAATTGTGAACCCACGTGGCTGGAAGCCTAGTATTTCACATGCTTATTGGGGAATTCTTTTCATCTGGGGGCTTTCCCTCATCATATCCACTCCTTTTTTAGTATTCCACCAAATAACAGATGAACCCTTCAAACATCTGTCTTTCCTCAGTGATTTCTACAAGAACAAAGTAGCTTGCATCGAAGCGTGGCCATCTCTTACAGAGAGACTGATTTTCACCACTAGCCTGCTGGTTTTCCAGTACTGCTTCCCACTGGGGTTCATTTTTATCTGCTATCTCAGGATATTTGTATGTCTTCGAAGGAGACGAGGTAAAATAGACAGGATGAGAGAGAATGAGAACAGGCTGAGTGAAAACAAAAGGATCAATATGATGCTGGTATCAATTGTTGCGACCTTTGCAGCTTGCTGGCTGCCTCTCAATATATTCAATGTGGTTTTTGACTGGAACTATGAGGCACTAATGAGCTGTAATCATAACCTGGCATTTACAATCTGCCACCTCGTGGCCATGATCTCAACATGTATCAATCCCATCTTTTATGGGTTTCTGAACAGGAACTTTCAGAAGGATTTGGTAGTATTAGCTCACCACTGCAGATGCTCAGCATCACAAGAGGAATATGAAAACATTGCCCTTTCCAACTTGCAAACAGATGCATCTAAGGGGTCTCTGAAATTAAATAATCCCCATGTGGTTATATAAAATAATCTAACTGCAGTTTCCAAAATTCTATATTTTATTGCAGATGGCCTTTTTCTGCAGCTCTTGGTCATGATACCACCAAGTTTAGAGGAAGTCTTTGCCATCTAGTTCAGCAAAACCAGGATTATGCTCCCATAGGCATACTCTTAACAGGTACTTTATGATAGTATTAATGATAATAAACCGCTTCCAACAGTCCTAAAGATCAATAATAATAAATTATGAGCAGTATTAACATCTGACTTTTTTTATCCACAGTTTCCAAGTCACTGGCACGCTACCTTAAATGCAATAAAATGTTTCCATTTCAGCCACTGAGGGGTTGTCCTTCCTAAACACCTGGCTTCCCCCAGGTAAACACTGAACACTGTAGTATTCCTAACTTCAGAAGCCTTTCACACACTGTTTTCTGGAATTTTTATTTTCCAACCCTATGTCAATACCCTCCCTGGTTAATCTGCAGTTTACAGGCAGTTCACACTGTAAGGAAGACCCTTGAAGTTATCCTAAGACTCCACCACCTTTCTTTCAGCCCCCTCATGCAGTTTGCTTTGGCTTAGTACCAGTTCAGCCCTGAAATTTTATTTTAATGGGGGAAAAGGCTAGAACTGGACTTTTATTTCTCTTCATGAACACAATAACAGAACCCATTTGACGTACTGCAAGTTTCACTCAGAATAATGTTCAAGATGAAATATATATTTAGCATTTCTCCTAAAAGCATTGCATTCTCCAAACCACCAGTAAAGATCATTGCTTTCTCTCTTACCATCATCACTGCTCCTTACAACAGACCTTTCAGAATCTCAGTTATCAAAAAATCCCACTATGAATTCAGAGTAAATTTCATTTTAGGCTACTTACTCAGATTTCTCTTGGAGTAGAAAATTAGGTTTGCATTTTAATTTCAGCAATATTTTTCCCCACATTTCTGAGCTAACAAGAGGACACACTTGAGCAGATGTGGTAATTTCTGTTCACAGAAACACAGTTTCTGTGTTTGAAAATAGTTTCTTTTGTAACACAGTGCGAAGAAGCCTAAAGGGATAATACTGAACACAAGTTTTCTTAAACTAAAACATTTTAAAAACCACTTTCAGTGCGGCCATAAAAAATAGCCAAACTTCTTCTTCATCCATGATATAGTGACAACATAAATAATCAGTTAATATTGAGCTGTTTAAATTCTTTATTCCAAAAACTCACCATGCTTCCTCTTGTTCAAATTAAATATAATTAATTACTTGTACTGCTAAAGTTCCTTTTTTTTTTTCTTTTGAGTTTCAAAACCTCCTGTTCTAACACTTTTGCTTAAGGTTCCTTGTAAACTATTCTCTAACTTCAGCAATTTATTAATGCCCCACTGAGGCAAAAATAATTTACATTCAAATTACAATGAGCTCCTTGATGACACAGCTGTGGTGAAACTCACCTTAAGGCTATAAAGTTCTCTTGGAGAGGGAATATCACTTTCTGTAACCATCCAGTTCCTAAAGGGTTCAGGCACGGTTCTCTTGTTCCAGCATTAGTTTAGATTGCACCATTCTGCTCATCAGAGGAGCTCTGTCAGAAGAGCCTCACCAGCTCGTGCAGATACTCAGGTTGTGTAAGTGTCCCTGAATCACACTGAGATAAAAGACCCCAGTGAAATCTCTTAGTATGGGCCCATAGAGGTCAAAAGGGCAGCCCCATTACAGGAGCAAGAATGGCAGAATAAGTGACATGGTAATCAAGAGTCTGAGTGATGGGTATGGATTATCTTTGGCATAATTTAGGGATTTGTTCTAATTAAATCAAATATCATCCATTTAGAATCCATTACAACCTTTACTTAAACATTTGCCTTGTGTATCAAAGAAACCAGGATACAGATAAATACCTGATAAAGGCCAATGATCAGACTGTTGAGAGTATCTCAGTATTAACTATTTCCATGCACTTCAACCCAGGTCACTGGCCTGCCTTTATTGCTGATGCACGTCATCTGTTTATTTAGCACATCAGGCACTGAATGAAGTTAAAAGCAGTAACTTGCAGTGAATGACACTGGAGCCATGCATGTCAGAGGGGCTGGCTGTGCTTTGGTGAAGGAGAGGGGATGGAGCTGCTTCTCTCACCACTGAGACTCCTGGGTAGCTAAGTGACTCACTGTCTTCACTGCACCTGGCTTGACTGAGAGCAAATCTGATCCAGGAACTTCACTTTTCTTGGGGATCCCAGTACCTGCATTGAAAACCATCTACTCCTGTCAGAAGGTCATTCCCTGAACAGCATTTTTACAAATGCTGGTGGCACACCTGCTAGAGGCTGGGCCATCAACTGTATTTCCCTGGTTTAGGAACACAAATCTCTATCACCATCTTCCTTAAATTGAAGTACACTCTTTTCAGCCCAGGCTTAAAGCATTTTACAAGCACATGACATTCTAAATTTACTCTAATTTATTAATATTAGCACAACAATTCATATTATTCTCATTGACAAATGTCTCAGACAGTATTTATTGTTTGAATCAGGCCCAGCTGAGATTCCCATGTGTGAACTTGGCCTAAGTGGCTCCCATCCCATCCCATCCCATCCCATCCCATCCCATCCCATCCCATCCCATCCCATCCCATCCCATCCCATCCCATCCCATCCCATCCCATCCCATCCCATCCCATCCCATCCCATCCCCAAGCTTACTTTTACAGCAGAGGTGGTTTTAGTATCATATCCCAAGTGGTTTTAAAACAGCCATGAAATGAATTTTGGTTCAGATTATGTGATGCTGATGGATGATCTCTCTACTGTCTCTCCATAGACGTGCTTGGCCAGTATGCATTAGACAGGCAATAAAAAAGAAGATTGCCATCATTTTTTGTAATACCAATTGTCTACTCCTAACATCCTGATCAGAGTTAAGTGCTCAATCTTTCCTCCCAGTCTGAAAATCTTGGTATAAGAGGGTTCTTCATTAGCAGGTGGGAGCTCTCTGAGCAATGACACTGCTTCAGAATCAAAAGTGAACAATAATACTTGTGCCTTGATTTCTCCTTCTCGTTTCTTTCTCACACTTTCATTTGACTCAAGTGTTGATGGATGCTCCATTTCTGTTCTGGGCATTCAGTCATCAAGTGTCTCCTTTAATGCTGCACTTGTAACAATCATGGTTAAGGGAGCAGAGGACCATGGCTGTCCCGGAGACATCACCCTCAGTGCTGCACATTCTCTCACTACATCCACTGGCTTCCTGTGCATCCTGATACTGAACTTCCAAGCAAGTCAGCAGGAGCCAATTGACTGTGACAGGAATAGGAACAAAGAGCAATTACTTGTTTTTAAAGCATAAGTATTATGGACTCCAACATGGTGTGTGACAGTGGTAAATGTAACTGCAATACCTAATACTTAAAGATTGCTCAAATTAAACTGGCAAATGTTGCCCTGTCTTGGGTAATGCTGATGACTTTATTTTCCCTTGTTTTATTGGTATAGCTGAGTAGAAAAAATACTAACAGCCTTTCTCATCAGAAAATTGTTACTTGATGCAACCAGCTGGAGGACTGTGAGCTTCCTCGGGGGAGCAGCACCATGGAATTAACTACAGAAAGCTAGAGGGGGAGCCTGAACTCCCAGATGCTATTTCAGTGTAAAAAGTCTTAGTTTTTAACAATAAAAACTGTGTCAGAGCTTTGTTTGAGTGGTTTGGTTATTCATACCAGACCAATATATTTATAAACATCCTTGTAGATGAACTGTGTCCTTACATGTCTGTGTATTTTATAGTTGATTGGTTTCACTTTAAGCAACTGCAACTAGGGTTAGATATTTGGATACTTGGGAACTGGCATCTGCTGTGGACATGATTCCATTGAGCAAAGACCTCCGTTGATTATTGACTGTAATCTCTGTCTGTGGACAAAAGCAGTGCCAGTGCTGTGTGTTATTTAAAGACTTTGATTTCTCCCATTGACTGACAAATAAATATTACCCTGTGTAAAGCCATCACCCTGCCCAGCTGGTGAATTTTACTGTCTGTAACTGGGATAGGAACCTTCACATTTAAACGGGGCACCAGAACACCAATAATCACCAGAAGGTCCAAAGAAAGATGCAAAGGTCCAAGAGAGATCCAGAGCCTGCTGCAGGTCAAAGGGATGCCCATGGAGCAAACAGAACATGGCTCAAGGGCACAAAGGTACTCAGGAAGGGATCTGACCAGACTTCAGATGTGTGACAGAGCTGCTGACCCAGTGGAGACAATTGAAAAGGAGGAGAGGACACAAATACTGCTCTGAAGAGAAGGAATGACCTCCAGAGATGTCCTGACAAACCCAAAAGGTACAAAGTACACTCCAGAGATAGCAGTGTGCTAAGGTGGCCCTTTAAAGCATCAGGATGAGAGAAGACAAAAAAAAAAAAAAAAAGACACAAGAAAAATCAAAAAGCACCAGGGTATGTGACAAACAAGAAAAAAAAAACAAATTATAGGAATAGCCAGCTCAATAAAAGAAGACAAAAAGAAAAATTTTAAAAGCTAAGGGTACAAGGCAGAGGAAGAAAAAAATTAAAACAGGGACAGAAAAATAGATAAAAGTAGACATAGAAAAGCAATTTAAAAATGAGAGGAGAGTGAATCTGTAGCAAAGCTTTGAGAAACCTCACAAAGAAGGGTCAGACAGGCTGCAGAATTGAACAGAACCTCATAGACTCCATAAACAACATTGTCCTTTCAATTCTATGCTAATAAGACACTCAGAAATATTCCACAATGGCAACTGTAAAATTATCTTGTCTGCTATCACTCATTTTTAAACAAGGTTCTTTTGGCTTCCATGCAAATGCACTGACTGATGCCTTTTATTTAATTTCCATTTCATTTCATTTAACTTCATTTCAATTCTTTCATTTCATTTCATAGATTTCTCCATTAGTCACAGGCTATTTACATAATGTGATGGAATTGGCACGTGTGGAGCTATTCTCTGCAGAATTCACTTCACCCTCAAACCTGGTGAGGAAAACCTGTTAATTCATGTAGATGTCAGGGTTGTGACAGCTCCATGGATTAGTTCTTCCAGTCAGGAATGGCTACTAGAGTCACAAGAAGTTCTGAAAGTTTGGGTTCCCTCCAACAAGGATCTTACCCCCGTTGCCAGCTCCATTTTTGGTTGGAGACTCCTGCAGTGGTTAATTGCATGGAATCAGTGCCAGCGGGGACTGGGAGAGGCACAGATTTCCCAGGCACTGGGAGGGAGGCATTTCCCAGGCACTCACCTGCAGGGAGTGCTGCACAACCTCCCCCTCCACAGGCTCCCAGGGAACCCTTACACTGCCCAGCACATTCGAATCTCTCCTGTCCTCAGTAAGGCCAACAGATTTGTCTACTGACAAGTTTCAAAATGACACTTTTGGGACTACAATTATTTGGGTGGTGTAGTTGTGTCAGATGTGTCCATGCATTAATTTCTACCTTGAAGCCATCTCAGGGTTTGCCATCATTACAACTACTAAAAAACAAGCCATGACTGTAGTCTGATCATATTCCTACATTTCCTGAAGTAGCTGGCCAGTGGAAGCTGCTCGATCCCCATCAAGTTATTTGGTTTGTGGGTGGGAGTGGTGTTTGGGTTTTGTTTGCTTTTCAAATAAATGCAACCACTATTTTCTTACACATGAGAAGTAAACCTAGGCAAGAATGAAAGTCAAGAATCTTTGCATGAATAAAAAAAAATAAAATAAAATAAAAAGAAGATCCCAGAACACTTTATCCAGAGTCAATTTCCCATTCTTCTGAAATTTCCTCAACAAAACTATCTAGCTGCCTCCCTTTTTACATAACCTAGCAGCAACCTAGCCTCGCAGTCCTTACCCATTCCCAGTGCCTCTTGGGCAGATTCCACTGCTAAAGGAGCTCTCTCCAGCTGCAGGAATGAATGCCAAACAGTCTAAATTTTGAGGAAGGGGCTTAACTCTGAAGTGGCAGGGAAGGAGCTGAATTTGACAGATCAGAACAGAGCAGAGACGAGGTCTCAACAGAGCTCAGACTCTGGAGGATTCTACAAGAAAATTGAGATAGAGTTTACAAGTCTCAGAGTAGATTGAACAGCATGGAAAAACAACAAGAACAACAAATATATATATGTGTGTGTGTGTGTGTGTGTGTGTGTGTGTTTTACTCGAGCAGTCCTTGCAGGGGCACAAAGTCATCAGGTACCTGAGGTGTGAGTGAGGGACTCCCAGCCCCCTCCTGCGAGGCTGGGGAGCTCTTACAGCAGGCAGCTGGGATAGCCCATAGTGGGTTGCTCCAGCTGTGCTGCAGGATGGGCTCTTCACACCCTCACGAGGCAGCTCTAACATTATTGCTATTTGAGGAGCTGCAAAGTAAAGGTTAGAGGGACCTCACCACACCCCTAGGGCTAGGAGGCATATTAGTCAGCAAATAATCTACTTCAAGATACTCAGGGCACTATCTCACTGTTTGTAAAGAGTATCTTTGCCAGACAGCCTAGCTATGCTGTCAGTGTGGATGATACCCTATCCAGCACACATTTACATTTGAGCATTTCAGAGGGCATTAAGTGTCTTAATGCTTCCAGTTCTTTATTCCCAGACCTTTCTGACTGAGTGAGCAGGTCAAGTTCTCACACCAAATGCACCGTGCACTCCTGCCCTCCCAAGATCTCCTTAGGACTGGTGTTAGCCAACATCAAATATGTGTCCAAGGCAGCCTGATCTTTCTCCTGGAATTGGTTCTCAAGGCCAATGTGTGTCTCCAGCTCTTTGTGGTGGGTGGGAGCAGGGGGGAACCGTGGAAAATGTCACACTCCAGTGGTTTTTAATGCCACCATCCATGTTAGATCAAACCTGAACCCAAGACAGCACATTCTGCAGGGGCATCCACAACCTGTGAGCACTACAGACCCTCCTGCCACCCCGCAGGGTCAGGCCCCCAGGGCTTGTCAGACAGAACTCCCAAAACCTAATGAATATTGAGGGCATAACCATCTTTTTAAATGCTCTTTATTCACTAAAACCTGCTAAAACTTTGCCCACATTTAGGCATTCAAATAAAGCCATTGACATACTGCGCTGAGTCATCAGCTGAAGGAAGCCCCATGACTGACCAGGAACAAGATTCCTGGCTTCTAATTAAAGATGAACTTGAGACTCCTTTAAAAAATGGCCACGGAATTAGCATTGAATCCAAAAGCAAAATCTGAGTTGATGGAGAGGTCAACAAACACAGAGAGATAATTACTGCTTGATGTTCCAGGAAACCCAAACTCTGACACTAAAAAAAAAAAAGAGGCCTTTGATGAATGATAACAAAAACTTTCTTTCTTTCTTTCTTTCTTTCTTCCCATCCCCATCACACAAACAGACCAGACAGAGACATACTGAGAGCATTATGCAAGAAAAACCCAACAATCATGGAAGTTCAAGTATCCTGTTAAACCTCACATCTTCAAACCTCACTTCTTTATTCATTGACATACATAAAAATTAAAATATTTCAAAGGAAAAGGGTGTTTTTTTTGTTAGCATCATTTACTTTGCTGACTTATTCATTTACAGAGTAGATTAGCTTTTGTTTTCAGCTCTTGCCTATTTCTAAGGAAAAATACAGAGTTTATCAAGATTTTAGGAGTATTCAAGCTATGTTAAAAGGCTGAGGTGAGTGCTAAAATACTTTGTGTGCTTCTGCATGGAGGGGATCTGCAAGCAGCTGTACAAAAAGCATCTGAGAATAGCAACAGCAAGTTATGAGCAAAGAAAAACTATGAACAGTCAAATTAATTTAATCAAGGGTTACTGGACATCTGCCACTAAGAAATAATAGATGCTTCTTGTTTTCTGGGAAAAGCTAAAAAAAGTCAGCTGCTAGTTTAACAATTAAGTAGAATTTTAAAATGTGTAGAATGACTGAACTTTCGAGGATTTGAAGGAGCGTCTTGATATTTTCTAATCTAAGCCTCCATGCTCAGTAAGATAAAATGCTTTTTCTGAAGTACAATCATAAATTCACATAATTAAAGCTTCACCAGAAAGCTGCTCCTGGGTGGGTGTTGCTGAGCTGCCACTGACCTCACTGAGATGTTTGGTGCTGTTCTGGTTCAGGATCTCTCCACTCTGAAGGATTACTTTTTTTCTCTGTCCCAGCTCATATTGCTAACAAACTGGGAGGTGAAGGCTCTCAGAAAACCCAAAATCTCCCAGTGGAGACAACTTCAGCTGCCAGCATGAAGGCAGCAGTGAGCAGACGTGATGTGGAGCTGCTGATGGAGGAGGCATGAGCCTAATATGTCTGGGCAGATGTGCAAGCAAAACAATATATATTTTTCTCTTTTTTTCATTCAACAGACCAAAGCAGGGCTGAAGCGAATAGAAATTAGTTTCCTGCCCACTTCATCTGTGGGATCCTGATGAGTTTGGTAGTTAATATTTCAGTACATGGTACAGATAGAGAAACAGACATCAGCAGAGCCCCCTTAGATGACCAGAATCTAGATATCCTGCAATTATTGGCATCTGTATTTTATATTAAATATATCTAGAGGATGCTTGTCAAATTTGATCTTCATTAATATCTGTCAACCTTTTATACTGACTTCATTTGTTTTACCTTAAGAGCAAGCGAGCTGGTCCCCGAGGCAGGCATTACTCACATGCCACCTTTAACAATCAGATTAGTTCCGTGTTTGCTGTAAAAGCTGAAGCCTCGGTGCTCAGCATTGAAATGAGATCCCCTGAACAGAGCACACAGCCTGGCCCCAGCTCTAGCCCTGTCCTGGAGAGGTCCACGCCCACCATATGGTGTTCCTGCTACGTCTGTGCTATTCCTACCTTCCAAAATTCTTGGAATTGTGATGGAAAGATTTATAAATAAGTTTTTGGTGTCAAGATGTCTGCTTGGCTCACCATAAACTTTTCTTTGCAGGTAGCTGAACCAGCACTGTGCTGTGCAGCCATCATAGTACAGGTTCACACACCCTGCTTGTCCTTTACCCAATTCCTTAGACCAACTTTTACCCACTTTGCTTTCTCTCCTGCTCTTCTTGCAAACCTGTGTGTCTGGATTTAAACTTGTTTTGGCTCTGACATTATTTAACCAGATGGAAAGAAAGCTAATTTACACTCTAGGCAATGAAATTAGTCCTTCACTCCTTGAAAACCTCATTCTATCACTTAGCCAACACCTACCCTCAGCACAAAGTGCCAGTTCTGCAGCACAGGCAGACCTGGCCAGCCCTGTGCCCACCAGCCCATGCCCAGTCCTCTGGGCACAGCTTCCACACAAAGTCAGGTGGAAAAAGTGGTACTGATAACTCCTTCTTATCAAAAGTGCCCATCCCAGTGTCAGCTTTAGGCAAAATTAAATCTAAAATAACAGTTCACCTACAAGCATTAATTTCTAGATAAATTGTTCGAAAGAATTTTTGGTAGACCAAACACTCCTTTCAAATCAAAGGATTAGGGCTGCATAAAACCCATTCTTTCTATCTTACTGTTCAGCATTTAGGTTAATCTCCTGTCTAGTTTTAACATCACAGCAGTCATCCTCTTGCAAAAATGAACACTTTCAGTGTGTGCAGCCCTAATCAAAAAGCCTTGAAAGGCTCCAGAATTACCAGGGGGGTGACAGAGGTACAATGGATTTCTCCTTCACACAGCGACAAACCTTCTCAAACGTCCCTAGCTGCAGCCAAGGCAGAAATCTGGCTCACATAGCACTGACTTCAGTGCACTGAGTACATAATAAATGAGCCACTTTGGTGCCAGAGGTAGGAAAAGTTATTATCTGGGATGGTTACAGAGAGAGGAAGGTTTCTCCCAGGCTGGGTTTGCACAATATGTATTGGAAATTGATTACTCCTGTCTCAAAGCTCATCACCCATTCCAGAATCCTCCAGTGCTCAGCTTGCTCTACCTGGATTTTCAGTTTCCCTTTCCCTCCTTCTCTCTACCACTCCCTTACTTACTGGGAAAGAATACAGACAGCATTTCTCACAGAATTTGGCAACAACATCTTCAGGATGCAAGGACCCAGCACCAGAATATAAAAACCTGTAATTCAGGTTTACCAATCAGGACACTGAAAATTGAAGGTTTGATTTGCAGGGGGGAAAAACATCAAACAAAAACCCAATCAAAAAAGGTCACCCCCTCCCACCCACGCGCCCCCCCCCAAAAAAAAAATAAAACAAACAGCAAGACAACACCAAATGCCACCAAAAAATCCACAGAAAGACCCCAAAACCCCACAAAAACCTAACAACAACAAAGACCAAAACAAAACAAAAAAAACACAAAAAACAATTACGAAACCAATAACAACAAAAAAAAAAAAAACAACAAAAAACCCAAACCAAACCTACAAACAAACTAAACCAAAAAACCCAACAACAAAACCCCAACCAAACCCACCTAAAAAACCAAAACCACAACAAAAACCAAAAAACCACAAAACACAATAATAAATCCCACAGACAAAAACCACAGCAAAACACCAACATGCTCTGGAACTTCTACCAGCCACCATGTATAGATGAAAAAGTTGTTCCATTCATTTAGGTAATTTTTTAATTAAAAAATAACTACTGAAGCGTTAGGAATCAAAGGGCAGATTTTGGCACCATTAAGCAAGTAGTGGGATTTCAGTGGCAGAATCCCTGCCCACTAAACTACCAAATACCAAACTCATCCTTTTCCTTCCCAGAGATTTTGGCAGCACCGTGCTTTCCACAGCACACCCGAGGCACTCAAAAAACACTGGGCCTGCAGCAGAGCAGCTCTACTGGGAATCCCTCAAAAGGCATTTCTCACTTTGTTCACCTCTGCAGAGGTGAGGCACACGTCAGCCAAGGAAGCTTCCTTCCCACTAACACCTCACCACTTCCACCAACAGGTTTAGCAAACTCCACATCCAAGTTCTCAGCCTGGTTGCACCCCTGGCACTGGGGCTGGGTCAGCACAGCTGCATCAGCTGGAAGTTTGGATCAGCATCCTTGTGATCTCTAGCTCAACTTCAGCTTGAACCTTCCTAGAGAAAGCAGTATTCTGCCAACATAGTCAGACAACTTTTCCCATGCACAAATTTTGTTCTTTCAATACTTCCAAAATGTGAATGTTTTGGATATCCAAAGAATACACGTTTGCAGATCAGCTCCCTCATTTTAAGTGTAATTAAAGGTCAGGACAAGCTCAGCTCTAGATCCTTGCCCAGGTTTATTTATTTTGCTTTGACTCCCAGCAGTGCTGTGAGAGCCAGCAAACCCTTTTGGGATGTTCCTGGAGTACCTGCAACACTTCCTGCACCAGCCCCATGTCAGCTCTTCTTCCCAAGAAACCCAGACCTCTGTTTGCCAATTTGCCACACCTTACACCAACAGTCCTTTAGACAGTGCTCAGACACTGCATTATTAATGTATTTATGCAGCTGCATTTAGACAAAACACTAAGAGAATCCAGATCAGCTTTGTGCATGAGCTGCCTGAGCTCATTGCTGAGTTCCACATCCTGCTCACTGTTCTGTGAGTAAAGCTGAAATGTCCATGTATTTTTCTCCTAGTGGCCTCAATGTAAATATGAAGAGCCTGAATTTATGAAACAGTCAGATTTTTTCTTGGCTCAGTTTTGAAAAGAAGGAAGAAAAATAACCAAAAACTCTCTCCCTGTCTCACTCTTTTATTGTATTGACATTTTGTCTTGTTATCTCTGGAGCCTCAGTCACAAGGCTTGTGGAATTGCTTCAGTCCATAATAATTCCTTGTCCACATCATAAACCCATTATGGCACAATCTGTCATTATTGGGATATATTTTCATTATTGTCATTATCTGCCATCCTTGTTTGGCCAAGGCAGCAGCTGTGGTGGTCACACCCTTAGTACAGGCTGGGTTGGGCAGCTTAGACAACACAGCAAGAGCCTGCACAAGGCATATCTTTAGCTGGGACAACTGTTCACTTTTTTTGAAAAAGGAGCACATCAACAAAAATTAAGAGGAGTGGTTATTTTATCATCATATTTCCTGCTAGTCTTTTATGGTACAAACTATTATTGTCTTGCAGAAAAATCAAGGCAGAATTATGCTTAGATTGTATCTAATTAATTTTTCATAGTAAAAACCTTCTTGTTGCCGGATGACTGATACGTGGCCATTTAGAAACCAGAAGGTACCAGTCAGAAAAAAACCCTCAGCTTTGCTCACTGAGCCCCTTTTTTACCTACGGCCTGCCTAGACAAATTGTACTGTGTATCTTTGAACAGGGAAGTCATTTAAGAGAAGCACAAATCTTTACAATTTTAGTGAATCTCTCTAAACATCAGAATTATTCTTTCTCATTCAAAGCCATCACTCTCCAGGGTAAAATACAGGAAAGACTGAATATTAACCTTAGAGTTATCTTTTACGATGTCAAAAGATCTTTGTGTCATCTTCATCATCTAACCTGAGGCCCTTGAGAAAGAAGCACTTGGGAACCAAGAGTCTGGGTCTGCTGTCTGCTTGGAGGCTCCTTTTGTCACCTCTAAGGCTCAGTTTGCTGGCAAAGGAAGAGCATCCCCAGCAGGACAGCTGAGCAAGGGACAGACAGTGCTGCCAAATCCAGCACAACCACTGTTCAGTCCCAAATTTGTCAATGCCTGTGCAGAGAGGAGCAAAGCCCCATCTCCCTCACAGGTGAAGCCTGGGCTTGCAGCAACAGGGCAAAGGCATTTCTGTCCTGTGTGTGCCAGTTACCTGCTGGCTAACATTTGAAGGAATGTCACACAGAAAGGGGGAAAGTGCTCCTTAATTATAGTCCTTCTGTTGTTCTACTCAGGGGTTTTATTAAAAGGGAAAAAGCATAGAGAGCAGCTAATCAGCTGCTCTTAACAAATGACGGTCTGGAGATTGATTTTTCAAGTGATTAGTGGTGCAAACACGCATTTTCACAGCTCAGAATCTTTGCATTTTTATCCAGATGCTATTTTCATTAACCAAGGAAGGATCAGAGAGGGACAGTTAACAGCCAACACCATCCTCAGGTACTAATGGCTTTCTTACCACAGCACACAAATTTAAAAACCTGTATTGCAGCTCTGTTTCCATAACCCCAGGAGCTCCACAGGTGCAGCTTAATTAGAAGCAGAAGCAGTTGCTGTACCTTTGCACGTGATTCTTTCATGATGAGACATCACTTGCTGGCCTAAACTCCTCCCAGCTTGACCCAAGCCATTCCCTGTCTCCAGCAGCATTTAGCACCACTGCCCCTCTGCTCGAGTTAGAAGCTCTAAGGACAGCAGCTGCCAGCAGCCTGTGGGCTGAAATAGGAACGGTGACAGATGACACATCCTGAAGAGAGCCAGCAACGAGCACGGTGGCATCAGACACCTCAGACATCCTCTGAGCTTGCCGTGCTCCTTCCCATCTGTGCGGGTCCCTCGAGGTGTCCAGCACTCGCAGCTGAGTGCTGCTGGGAGCAAGACTGGGAGCAGTGAGTGCCCAGAACCCACCAAATACACCTCCTGGTAAACACAAGCCACAAAAACTACAGTCTGCTGGATAGATTCATAACTAGATTTAATTTAAACCTCCAAAAAGGACAAAATAATGACTTGTCTACCACTTGTTCCCTAATTTTCTAAAGGTGGAAATCAGGCAGGGTTCACCAGTTCCTCTTGAAGAGAAACCCACTGACCAATGTAGGGCTCTCACAAAATCCCACATGCCCCAACCTTTACTTCCCAGCCTATGACACGAGTAACAGCAGCAAGCCCTGGCAACAGCCACGGTACAGTCTTCTGGACCCCAAATTACACCAGACATTGGTGCAATGAATCCAGTCAGGGATGTCCCTCCTCTCCCTTATGTAGCTTTAAAACCATGAAGTATAAATGAATATTTACAGGACCTAAATGTTAATACCTCATGCTTGCGCAGGCCCAGAGACAATCTCTCTGCAGTTCTCAGTGGAGTTAATTCATGCACTGTGGGCCCACGATGTTATTAAGATATGAGAAGGAATGCATTACATAAATATATATCCATCACAGGGAAGAGAGCAGCCAAGACCAGTTTTCAGTTTTGCTTCTGCACTTAGACATGCTTTGTAGATATCTTCCTTCAGCAAATGACTCAATCCATCACAATTAAAGTAACACAATATAATCTTTCCTTTGATTTAATTGCTCCCCTTCTGCCAAATATTCAAGTTCAAAATACATTCAAAGCAATATTTAAAACAGGAAGATTATTTTCAAAATTATCACAAATCTCCTAATGGGTTCAGAATTACTTGCTGAGAGTCTTGCAACGCATTGGGTTTTGGTACTTAATTTTAAATGATTTCCAAGGTATACCAGCATGAATCTGAGTTATTTCCCAGGGAACTCTAATGGACTTGGGTATTCAAATCCCTCAGAAGATCAATCTCCTCTCCCATGTGCTGCTGCAAACACTCTCTTTCTCCCATATGCTGAGGGCAGAGCTGCTCCTCTTGGATCCAGGACAATGCCCACAGCTCATGGGAGGACCAGGTCCTGCATCCTCACAAGGCACCAGCCCACAGCATCTGCCTGTCAGATATTTACACAGCTCAGAAGCAAGGCCACGGGGAAGGTCACAGATGAGGTCAGAATAAGAGATGCACAGAAAGACACTAAGTAGAAACTCAAGACAGTGTCCGTGGCTTTGGAAAAACACTCGGGGAGAGAGCAAGGACCAGCTACCAAAACACATAGCCTCAACAACTCTGCCTGGGAAAATTTGACCTGACAACTTAAAAGCTTTCACTAATAGTCCCATAAGCTTGCCACAGGTAAAGCACATGTACAGATAAGTTTGTTAGACAACAAACCAGAGCTCTGCTCAGAGTTTTGCTGCTCTCCTGTAACAAATGGCAAGTGGAGAAGAATGATTCAACATCACCACAATTAATGAATACAATCTCTTCCTGACTTCCATCTTCTGACTTTGTTTTCCACTCCTTTCCTTGCTGTACCTGCTGAATGCTGAATGTCATGTCCAGGCTTTGCTATGGAGAACTGCCAGTGCTGAAGCTCCTTAGGCAGAGAGCTGAGGACTTGTCAGACTGCTGGGCCAGCTGCAGACAGGGGCTGCGGCTCCTGCTCAGTGATATCACACACCCAGACATGGCCCTGGCCAGGGGAGCTGGCACAACAGCTCATCCCAACCTGAAGCTGCCCCTGGCTGCCTTCTGTCCCACCCAGCAGAAATCAAACCTTTTGTTCCTTTGTTCGGCTGCAAACCACTCAAACCACGGCAGTGCAGCACCCGTGAGGGAAAGGGGAATTACAGGTAAAAACCACAGTCTCCAGATGTCTATGAAGTTGCTTAGATAAAAATAATAATAATTAAAAAAAACAACAACAAACAAAATCGAAAACCCCCCCAACCAACTAACCCAAAAATAAAACAACAAGAAAAAATAAAACTCACAAACAAAAACCCCCACCTCCACCATGAGCTGGATTTTAGAGCTAAAATTCCCGGTACTGTTTCAGCGGCTTGGTGACAGCTGAGGCTGTGCTGAGGTACCTGAGCTCTGTGAGCAGTGCAGGGTGCTGGTGCCATCTGCCGTTCTGGCAGCCACAGGCTCATCAGGAACAGCAGCACAAAAGACTGAAACTTGGCTAATTCGTGTCCGACATAAATGAAAATCCTTCAGATGCCTGAGGGTCTCCTGTGGCAGTTTAGGGATAAAAGAGGTTTTAGGCAAAATTTATTTACATGGGAAATATCACATGTAAATCCTTGCTGACACAGTCTTGGATGCTGCGTGGAATTAGACACAATGCCATTCTAGAAGCAAAGAATGGGATAGAAACAGAGGTAGACACTTTTTGGGTGAAATTATTTTTAAACTCCTCATCCAGGAGTTTAACTCCTACAGCTCAAAAATCCAGCAGTGCCAAGCAGAAGAGCATGAAGCCCTTTTCTTAAAAATTATTTAGGACAAACAAAAACATCTCCATATATAAAACTAGAGAGAACCCCAGCCTGCTCTGATCCAGCTTCTCCACTGAAGGCACTTGCAGAGGCTCACAATCCCCACCTGGAAAAATGCCTTTCCAAGATACCCAGTTTGCACCCAGGCCTGGCACAGACAGCGGGTCTCAAGACATTGGTGTGAGTTTCACAAGAGATATTAATTTGCAGATCCAAATTCAGCTGCTTTGTATGAGAACCATTTTCACTGAGAGAGCTATTTATACTGACAATTGGGCTCTGCCTTAAGCACTTAAGCCTGCTGTCTAGCCAGAAAACAGGCTTCCCGCCAGCTTCCATGCCTCTTCCTGCACCTGCCAGTCCCTAAATGCTGATAAAAGGTGCTGTGCCATACATGGCATTCAGGAGGAGTATTTCTGCCAGCGCACAGGCAATACAACTTTTAAATGTCCTTGTTTATGGTCGTGAAAACCTGCAAACTTGAGGGCCAGAGGTGCTGGTGTGTCCATCAAGAGAGCTGCAGCTGTTGGGATGGCATCCTGAGCACGCCGAGGGAGCTCCTGCCAGAGCTAAAAACAGCGAGCATGGCCGGCGTGAGCCAAGTGCCAGCAAAGAGCCACACTCTGCACGTGTCCTGAGCATCCCTGGCTGAGGCAGCGAGGGGAAAAGCCTCTGCTTGGAGCTGTTTTCTCTGCCTCAATAATTTAACTCCATCTCCTAAGCACCAAGGATAAAACCCAGCCGTAGGAACCACTGTCATGATGGGAAATGGAATGAAAGATCGTGGGGAGCGCAATCCTGCCTGCTTCAGCGAGTGGGCTGCTTAGGGAAAGGCTGGGATGAAAGGAATATCTCAGCTGGAAAACCTAGACCCACATCCACGGGGGAAGCTCACATAAAACTCTTGACATGTTCTGCAGAGCTGCAGCCTGCAGAGGGCCCAGCTAGGGGACATATCAGTACAGTCTCTATAGATATCAGGGCAAGTGTCCCACCCAGGGCTGGCAAGCATCCAGCAATGTTCACCACTCCTCAAACTGCCCATGGACAAGTCTGTACGGCCCAGACTGGCACAGGTTTAAATTACAGTGGAAAATACATTAGATACATCAAAATACCTGAAATTAAACCCCAGGGAATGCTGCCAGAAAGCAGCACTAAGAGAGCTGTAAGAGCGCCCAATAAAGCTGTGCCTTTAGGCAGCATCCAGTAATGTCTTTATTGCAACACTCTGAGAGAACTTTAATCTGAGCCTAGACAGCCTCCCTGCTAAAATATTGTCCCTGGGATTCAGTATGTGGAGAGCAAGCAGGCACCTCTGCTAAGCTGCTTTCAGAAGTTAATACTGACAGATGACTGAGGATATCTGCCAGCAATGCCACGTCTGTTATGTAGCAACAAAGTTCCAAATTGCTCATGCTCATCTGCAAGTCCTTTTCCACCACACTTGCTCAATCCCCTTGAAGTCTGCAAATATGCACCAGAATAATTTAGAAGAGTATTTGGGTAATGTGGTCAGAGATAATCTGAATTTACAAGATGCCCATGATAAGCACCTAGGCTAAAACTACTGATCTGTTTGGCTCACTGAGAACATCAGATCATAAATGGAACAACAATGTCAGGAGAAAGGTCAAATGTGTCCCTGTCGTCCAAACACAGCCTTCACATAAACCTGCACTGGTCCTCTGAAGCCAGAGGAACTGTACCAGCCCAAATTCGGGGTAGGAGCAGTGCACTGTTAAAGATGAAGGCAGCCCAACCAGCGGTAGTCTCAGACTAGGTTCAGTTTGATCAGACTTGGCTGAGCCTACTGGTGAGTCCAGTTTCAGACAAGTTTGACTAAGTGTAACCAGCCAAACCTGGCAGAGTCTACCAGAGTTAACCACCCACGTGGAGTCCCCAGTGTGGGAAGACAGGAGGGGAGGCTTGGGAAGACTCCCAGGACCCACTCACAGCCCTTCCACTGCCTTGGGACATCAGCCAAGCTGCAACATCCTTTGGCAATGACACCTCCATGTGAGTGAAAACTCCCAGAGTCTGTCTTCAGCTCACAAATGGTGATGATCAACTTGCAATCATGTTCTCTGCCGTGTCTGAGGCTCTCCTGGAGGAAGAGCCCTGGCTGTCCCCAGCAATGGGCACCCCAGCCTCACACAGCCTGCAGGGAAGCTGTCCTGGCACACCCCTGCTCAGCATCCTCCCCTCCAGTACCCAGCCCCAGCCAGCCTGTACCTGCCACAGGCAACCCTGGGAACTCTTTGAAAAACACCTGCTGGGACCTGCCAGCCTACCTGGAGCTTCTCTCTCCCGAAATTCATGGCACTGCCAAGCTCCCTCCTATCTCAAGGTCCCTTGTGACACAAACACCAGCTTATGCTCAGTTTCTTCGCTCAAGAGTGGAAAGATGTGCTGGGTTTCCTCAGAAAGTGAAAAGTTTCTGCCTGAACTCTGAATACAACAGCCAGAATTTATGCAAATTAATTTTACTGTCAAATTAATTTTACTGTCAAAACTACCCCAGACACCAACTTGCCACTGAAGATACCTGGCTTCTCCACAGGGCACATTCCTTCATCTCCACAAGAAGATTTTTTGTTACCTGCACTCCTCATTCAGAAATCTCTCTGGAAAGAAAAAAAACCAATTTGAAAAATAGTCCCTATTCATCTGCCTCAGAATTTGTTGTATAAATTGAAATGTCACTTCAGAGGCCCTTGACAAAGCAATTCAGGAAGAAGGGCCCCAGCATTTGTGGCCTTTGCACCTGCTGCTTTTCCATTTTGGGAAGGGTGTAAGATGGCTAAAATAGTCAGTCTCTTCCCACCACCCCTGCATTCAAAAAGCTTCAGAAGTTCATCTGGAAATTACGTCCCCAGGAGGTGAATAATAGTTTAAATTCTTCAAGATGGGTTGTCTAGTGAGGGGATCCTGGTAAATCCCATCGGTTTGCAGCAGAATTTCTTGTCCAGAAGAACAGGAGAGCACCCCTACACCACAGCCCGTGCTGGGCTCAAATGCTCTTGATATGATTTGCAGTAACTCAAAAAATGTAACAACAGACATTAATAACAGCACCAGGAGAGATGCTTTAGCCAGAAGTAATTCACACCTTTTCACGAAGCTTCTGGGACTCGGTATGAATAAAGCAGGAAGGCAACTGGAAAAGTCTGAGAGCTTGTGCTTGCAGGAAAGCAAACTACAAGTCATGTTTTCAAACTGGGAATCAGGGAAATCCCACTAAAGGTAACTAATTATTCTGTACCTCACACTGCTGGGCAGGGTTCTGCAAAACTGGGTTATTTCCATGGGCACAGAACTGTTGAAGGCTGACCAAGCCAAGCCTGAACAGGATAACCCCAGTCCAGCTCTCAGCCATGGAAGAGTGCTGCTGTGGAGGCAGACAAGAACCAATTTGTTTATAGACACTTGCAGAGCAATGGGCAGCTTTGTTTGGGGATCCTACCCTTTGTGCATCCACACAAAGCAATTCCTCCGAGGGTTTGGGAGCACAGGAGCCCCCACTATACTGCTGCAGTGACACTGGCATAGACACAACAGAATGTCCACTCCAAAAATGCCCTTGCTGCTGCTCCCTCCCCACTGAAACCTCACTGAATAGTGCACCTTGTGTGATATTTAAGGGTATAATGGCCCTGCACCTCTGCCATCAGCACAACATCCCTTCAGCTCTCACAAGCTTTACACTACTAAGTCTGAAGGGTGGCTGCATGAGGCTGATCAAGCAAGCTAGGCATATGCTGGCTCCATCGAGGTATCTCCCTGCATTCCTAAGCATCTGGGAAGAAGCTCAGGTTTTCTTTATGTCCCAAGTGAATAGGAAATTCTTTACATTCCAGATCTGTATAGGAGAATCCTGCTTCTAATTAAGTTTTTCTACACTTCTCTTTCAATGTAGAGAGCCACAATCGACCTGAGCTGGCATCTTTCCAGCACTCAAGGCTATTAGCATTTCAAATTATAAGCAATTACAGATCTGGCCACCGTTGTATCTCACAACATTGGACCTGTTTTGTTACAGCTAATGGTGCCACTCTGTTGACTTCCAAACAGGCTGGAGGGAATAAATTGCTGCAGTTTATTCCCATACAGCTGACATTCCCGCCATGCCATCACTCACAAGCAGGGATCTGAACATTAGAAATGTAACCCACCACCCCAGACAGCCTCCAGACCTCAGACAGGAGCTACTGGAGAGTTTCTACTTCAAGACTCAGCTGCTTCAAAACTGCTGGCAGCAAGATCCCCGAAACCAAACTGATGGCTTATAGAGGTAAGCAACACTTTAATTTTGTAGCATATTAACCATGTTCTCAGAGTGTTTGAGGCTTTTCAGAGGTGAGGAACAGAGGCAGGGATACAATTTTCCTTTTCAGAGAGCAGAATTTCCCTTGCTGGCATACCAAGCTCTGCTCTAACCTTTAGGCTCATCAAGGATAGTCATTTGAGTATCCTGGCAAACCAGGAGCTCCAAACCCACAGCATCCTTGGCTCAGTCCTGCTGCCTGCACCAGCATCTCTTACACCTGCACCCAGGAATCCCAGGCAGATTGTACTTTCCAGAGCAAGAGAGGACTCCACTGCCAACCAGGGCATCCCAGCTCCATAGCACGGGTACAGGGGTTGAAGCCATGACCAGCTCTGCTCCCCTGAATATCTCACTTCATTCATGAGGTACTCTGCAAGCAGCCAATCCATCAGTGCTTCATTTAGTGTCCTGAGCAGAGAGAAGATGAAATGGTGCCCAAGACCCTCAGCTGTGGTGTGGGTTGGGTTGTGCAGCAGAGTACCCACAAGGCTCCAAAGCCTGCTCCTAAACATGGCTTGTGGGCAGGGGAATTTGGGATTTGGATTTAGTCTTTCACCCCGTGCTCCAGCGTGCAGCAGCTCAGGCTGCTCGGATTCTCTAACAGCACATCATTCACAGCCACAGAAGTTCACTGTCCAGCGCTGTGCTACCAGAACAAGCCACTGGCTATTCCTGTGCCCAGCCAAGGAGGAATGACAGCCTGTCTGTGCCTCTGCAGCAGGGCAGCAGCAGAGGGTGACCTCAGGCAATGGGCAGTGCCCTCCTCTCCCGGGCCAGCAGGGCAGGAGCCACAGCCCAGGCCATAAGGCACAATTAACACCTGGCCCATCATCTGTAGCCTTAATCCAGAGGGTTGTGAGAATGGCCAAGTGTGGATGGGAGTGTGGAGTCTACCAGCTCCGAAGGACAAAACAGGGGAGGATCAAGTATTTCCTCAGCAGATCAGGGGGTGAGGCAGACTTGAGGGCAGGACCTTCGTCTTGGAAGGAACTTTATTCCCTTTGTTGCCTGAGTATCTTCTTTATCATGTTTTTCTTTTTAGTTGCATTAATTAGTAGGTTTGGGGTATCCAAGAACTTTGTCCATAACGATGTTATCTCCTAAAGAAATTCCTCACAGTTACTGCAGAAGGTAGCAAGAAAATTGAGTGGTGTGTCTTCACTGCCTGAGAGAGGAACTTTGTCCAGTTCCCACAAATACTATTAATAAGAACTGTATCTCCCCTCTACCTCTGGTGCTAATTTAACCTATAGCATTTTTAAACTCATTTACTAACCAGCTCTCCTAGCAGAAGCAAACTTTTTTTTTTTTTTTTTTGCTGGGAGGGCGGGCAGACAAAGCCCTGACTTCCCTGTGCCTCGCAGTGCACACCTGCCTTTCTATTGCCATTCTTAATTTCCAAAGGTTTCAGAGGGCAGGCAAAGCCCCTTGCTAGGTTGCAGCAAGGCCTGCAACACAAGCTGGAATTCAAAGCCACTCTGGCATGGTTTTGTGACAGGTTTCCAATGCAGCTGGGTACACATTAAATTAGGCATTTCTGCTTTCAAGAGACTTTCCAATAATTAAGTTATATCAATTGCTTGTGGGACACTTGCTTGTGGGAGCTGAAGTTTGACACGTGTGCTACCTCTGCCACTCTCCAGAAGACCGAAAATTAAAGCCCTTCAGTATTTTTAGAGGTTTTCCACCCAGAAAGTTTGTCTTAGCTGCCAAAAAGTAGGTAATCCAAGCACACACTGAGATGACTGCCTAGACGTGCTCTTGGCAATTAGCATGATGTCTAGCAAATCAACTTTTCACTGTAGAACTCCTTTTCACAAGAGAGGAACACAGGGAGTATGACCAGAAACCTTTTTCACTAGCTGCAAATAGAGAAATAGATAAGTCATGTCTCACTTTTCTAAAGAACTGGCATTAAAATCTAAGAGTTTAGGCATTGCATGTCTATGGTTACAAATTTACAGCTCTGATTTATAACGAGTCAAGTGCAAGCTAAAATCAGGCCTGGCTTCCCAATGGCCTTTGTGTGGAAATGAACATATTTGCTTTAGCCATGCACTCGGGTTGCTCGACAGACCCAGAGTTTTGTATGACACCAGCTGCTTCCATATGAAATGCTGTCCATGGAGTTAAAATTAGCCTGATCCTATTTCTGGGGGGCTGGCTGTGCAGCCACTCCCCGTGTGCGCATGGCTGTGAGCAGTCACTGCCTGGCACCAGCAGGGCACACGGAGTCTGTGGGACCCAAATGCCAAATTCACTGAAACCAGCCTTTCCTCCTCCTTGGGCACGGGGTTCTGTACATGGCACTGTCACAGGAGGTGCTTGGGAGAGCTTGGATGGCACAGCCTTGGTGCTCGCTGGGTACAAATAATAACCATTAGAACTCATTTTTTATTCAAGAAACATCTGTGCAAGTTATTTAATTTTGTGCAACACTTTCTGCCAGCTCAATTTTTTTGTGAAATTGTTTGAGGTTTGTAAAGTTATTTCCCTATGAAAAGCTGCCTTTGACTTTGACAGGTTAATTTAGACAATTTGAACAGTGATGGTTTGGGGAATTGGCACCTTTAACTGATTCATAGTCTACACCTTAGTTCTATACACAGGCTTCCAAACTACAGAGTTTAGCAATATCCTGATTAGTTACTCTTTTAAAATGCATAATTTATTCTCTGTGAAAAAGCTTCCAGACAGGAACAGTTTTCTTTACCACATTTTACAGTGCAAGAGGTAGGTCCCTGCTTTGAGTTTTGTGGTGATGCTACAGCACATGCAACAGGCTGTTCTCCCTGACTTGGTTTTATGTTGGATTCTGACTCCCAGCAGTTTTGGATCATTACCATGAGCCCCGCTGCTGAATCAGAGCTCTTAGTATAGACTCAAATTCTCTTTTAGATGTTGAAGCTGCCCCAGTTTCTCTGGTGAAGAAATCAAGGATAGAACCTGAACTAGGTAGGACTGAGAACAAGTATTTAAGAGACACCAGTCCTGCCCCACTGCACAGTAGCCCTCCAGCCTCTGCAAGGCCTATGCAAAGGAAAAATTATGGAAAATGCCATCTTCATGTTGGCATCACTGCACCAGCTGCACCTCCTGCTCCCTCTCCGCCCCCCTCACACCATAGCCCTAACAGCCTGCTCTAACATCATTTGAAAGGTGCTGGAGATTACACTGCTGCTCAGGTGGCAGCAGAGGGAAGAGCTTTGCCCCAATTTGGGCAGGCTGGCCAGAGACCCCATCCTTCAGATGCTGTCCACCCCACTCCCAGGCTGCCCAGCCCACAGCACTGCCACATGTGACATGGGGGAGCCACATTTATACATCTCTGATGCCCAGCAATTGCTCCTGTGGTTCACAAGCTCACCACAAGCCCCCCCCCCACCCCCCCAGCTCCTGGGGGAGCCCCAGTACTTGTGTGTGCCTCTGGGAAGGCACCTCTGGCCAGAACCTTGCACCACCACCATGGGAACACAGGCACCAACTCTCAGCAGTCCAGACAGACAATTCTCTGGCCAGTGAGCTAAAAACATCTTCTGGCATGTCAGGGAAGCCAGAGATGAGAGAGCTTTAAATAGCACTTCTCACAGTTAACAGACTCCAGGGGGATCCTGGGCTCCCATTTAATTGTGCTCGCTCAGATCTCACCCACTGGCTTCACTCTGCTTGTGGAAGTGTTGGCACTGCCTGTCCCAGGTGGTGAGCAGTGCTGATGGAACTGGACTAGGACTAGATCTTTGGCCAGAATTCACTGAGGGCACAGATGTGAGGTGATGGGTAACCAAAGGAGTATGTGCACACTTCCCTGCCTGGGCATTGTCTGGGAGGAGCTCCCATGGAGCAGACTGTCACTCCCCTGCCCTTCACTGCAGCCTCCTGCATCGTGCAGCACCAGCATGAGCAGCTCAGGAGCCTGACAAGCCCCGGGACAAGAAAGCTGACATTCCAACAGGCTCAGGAGCTTTGGTTCATCTCTGGATCTGCCAGCCTTGATGATTTCACGTTTAGATGGCAGAAGCATCAGACCACCAGTCAGTAACCACTTGAGGCACACCTGTGTGACAGGAGATGACAAAAGCTACAGCAGGCACGTGCTGCTTTGCATAGCACTTTGGAGAAAAATGTTATGCAGGCTCTGCAAAAACTACCTCACATTCCTATTTGCATCTGAGTGCAACATAGCTACTGCTGTCACTCTAGAGACATCCCATTTGATGTGTTCCCATCTGAGGATGTACTTTACTTTTATTCCCATGCAAATTAAATCAGCTAAGTAAAATCATCATGTTTGGGGGACAGAAAAGGCTCTTTCTCCATTTTGGTAATTACTACTATAGCAAAGACATCCTGCGCTACAGGAAGCTGTAGCAGTTGCAATTCCTGCAGTGCTGCTCACAAAAATTCCTTCTTCCTGAAGGAGGGACACATGCAGCAGGTGCGGTCTGTGGCCAGTGGAGATCCAAACTTGGAAAATGCAAACGTAAGGGTAGAGCCACGGCAGCAGAATCATCTTTGGGGCTCCAGATAGCAAAGCCATGAGTCACTGTTGCATGCACTGATCACACAGTTCCCATCTCCTAAGCCTGCTGGAATGAGAGCCACCTCCTTGGAAGGTGTGCCCCACATGGAGCATGGGGCTGGACAGGCTTCTCGCCCTCCTCTATAGCCCTGTTAACTTAATCCTCCCAATGACGTGCAGCAGAGTCATCACTGGGCCACGGTGGGGAGGTCAATTTGCTCACTGGCTGAACTGTGGACAGCAAATTTTCTACCTTAAAAGAAATCAAGACCGTGAGTTTTTGTATTATGGCTGAGGCTCTGCTTCATCATTACCTGCAGGCACCCCTGTGGGGATGGGAAAAACACTCCCCAGCAGTCTGCAGTGAAAGGGAGAGCTGGGATGGGATTCATCCCCTCTTCAGGCACAGGTGGGGCTGTGCAGCAGGAGGAGCCGATGCTCCCAGCACGGTGCAGCTGCGAGGAGGGAACGGGGGCTTGATGGCTCAGAGCTGTACCCGAACAGTGCAGCCCAGCCCCACCCCAGTGCTCCAGCTCAGCATTAACAGAGCTCTTAGGAAGCAGCAATCCTGGAGACTATGAGAGTTCCCTCACGGCATTCGGGAAATAATTTCATCTAGCTTTGTTAAAGTATCCTAACTGCAAAGACAGCATTTACATGTTGTTGAAACAACTTTCTTTCCATGGCACCGAATGATCCATAGGATTCACATAGGGGACCCTCAAAGTTCACCATACACAGCCTCTGGGTTGTGCCTATGCCATGTGAATGCCAAAGACACTGCACAGGACAGCAGGCAGATGCTACAGGATGCCCAGGAACTCAGGTTGCCCAGGCAAGCAAATGCTGCTACCCGTATTCACACCTGAACATCCTCTGCAGGTCACAGCCATGGGCACCAGTGCCTTCATCCCAGGGCCTGCAGGCTTCACATGTCAGGCAGTCTGGGCTCAAAATCCTTCTAACATCGCTGTAATGCTCTGGCATGAGAAGTGGGACAGGGTTGGGGTTTTTTAATACGGAAGAAAGGAAGGAAATTAGCAGGATTTCTCTTTGACATGAATACACTTTAACAAATATGGAGCTTCATGACTTCAAGTGGAAGCTTAACATCTCTTAAAATAAGCTCTAGGCATCTTTTCATGTCGGTGTTTAAAAGGGGATTTAGTCACTTGGTTCTAGGAACTCCAGTTTGACTCAAGTGTCCAGTATCTGTCAGCAGTTCAGCTGTTATCCAAATAAGGGGAAGGAAAGCCAGGATTTTCCAGCCCTGAGAAACAGCTGTGCTCAGAAGAGGTATGTAATAGGAGGGATAAAATTAATTTCCCCTCAGTCCTGGTGTGTGAGCAGCTCCCAGCCACTGGATGAAGGACACATCCCTCCCAGCGTGTCCCATGGGGAGCCTCTCACTAGGCGGCCCCCAAGCCCTGCCAGGGACTCTGCTCTGCCCCAGGGACCCTCCAGGCAACCAAAAGGAGATTTGAAAGGACAGATATTGAGGCCACATCTCTTCATACTGCACTCGGAGTGGGACGTGCCTGTGAGCACAAGAGCCCTGAGTATGTGCACACCTGCACCAACAGCCCACGGGCTTCACAGCCACATGAGCCACACACTGGGTGTGTGTGTCCATCATCTCATCAGGGATGTGCCTTAATCAGTTCCAAAATTAAGCTTTCTATGTGCTCTTTCCTATAATGGGACTACTGTTACTGAAATGCCATTACATTCTGAGTGCTAGTGCTCTTTTCTTTGTGTCACTTGCCCTGTAAAATGGGGCAAAACCCAGCTTAAACTTAGCAAAGACTTTGGAGCATGAAACACAGTACACTCATTCCAGCAGCCATGCTGGTCTCCATGCTTGACAGTCTGCTAATTCCAGAGGGAGCCTGTCCTTGAAAGCCAGCACACCTCTCTGCCCTTCCCAAACATGTATGGAAATACCCACAGGAATACCAGACACAGCTTTTGAGATGTAAATCTCCAACCTGCTTCATGGGAGGCATTAAAAGCTGAATTCACTGAAAACAAGCCTCTGAAACTGTGCTCTCTGGTGCTACCTGTTTACCTGTTCTGAAAATATGCCGAAAAGAAGAGAGGTTTTTGAAATATGCTCAGTTGCATTTCTACAATTTAGAAAAACTCTCAGCAAGCTTCACATCCAACCACAATTCTGCAGTTTCTGTGAATACCTTATAGATGGCTACAATAACCTTTTGCAGCTATTTGATTATTTTCAGAATATCTCAGCTGATGCAAACTTGCCCCACTCCCCACCTGAAGAGCAGTGATTTTAATAAATCATTCCACAAATCACAAGTGTCTCTGCAACCCAACTGATCTTCTCAGGATTCTTGAAGTGTAGGAAGAGAAACAAATAAAATCACTCTTTTCTCACTTCCTGTAAAAGTCTCATTATTCACACTCTAGGAGCAACAGAGAAGCCACTTTCTAATCACACATTCACACCACTAAGGAACTCACAACTAGAGCTCACTACTGAAGTGGTGACAATTTCCCTGTTTAGCCATATGGCGCAGCAGAAATACAGCTCCAGACAGAGCTTGCTGCAGCCCACTGCCATTGGGAGAGCCTCGTTCTTTGCAGACCTACTCATATCTCTGTTAAGCCCTACAGAGTACGGCCACAAGATACCCAAGTGTCTCGCACACACTCCCAAAGCTTGAACACCTCTATGAAAATGAGTAGCACCATCAGGTACATGCAGATGGCTTGCTAAATGCATCGTTTTCAGAGCGATCAAAAGTTGGCTGTTATTCTGTGTGTCTATTCAAGCTTGTTTTTTAAATAAAAGACAACCTGGTACATTAATGTGATGTTGCAGTCTAGCTCTGCCTCACTTCTGAGTGTGAGTTTTTAAATGTACTCCTCCCCTCTACACACACTCTTTGCAATGCAATGTATTTCAGATCCAGCAGATGCTCGTCTTGTTCCTAAAACAGGTTTAATGTGTTTTCCATGATCTAAACACCTGGCAAAAGGGCTCAGTGCAGATTTAATACTTTCCTAGCCCCGTGTTAAATTTGTCCTAGTGTTGCACATAGCATAATTCTGCAGCCATGTCAACTATTCAGGCAATTCCAGAATGTCATCATTACGGTTTGTGTCAACAGTGTGATCTGTATGTACCTTGTAATCATTCTGGTGTTGGGTTGCAAAGGTCCTTGGACTCTTCATTTGGCTGAGTCTAATTCTGTCCACTTCACAAAGATCTAGAGTTACACTAAGTAAAGGCTGACATTTACATGAGACACTAGGACTACTAGAATGACTCACCAAGGTAAAACCTTGGCTAGATATTCTTTCAAGGGCGTAAATTGTAGGGTGATGACTTTTCACAGACTCATAAAATTACAGAATAGTTTGAGTTGGAAAGGATTGTAAAGACCATCTTGTCCTAACTCCCTGGCAGGGACACCTGCCACTAAGCCAGGTTGCCCCAAGCCTCATCCAGACTGGCCTTGAACACTTCCAGGGATGGGGCAGCCACAGCTTCTCTGGGCAGCCTGTACTGGGGCCTCACCACCCTCACAGGAACAAGATCTCCTAATCTTCAATAGAAAACCTCTCTGCTTAGCAAGGCAAACACAGACACAAGGGCAAGTCACACACAGAGCTCCTCAGGATATGGGATCAGCATCTCTGGAGTCTGAGAACTGACAGTTACAGAAGACTGGAGCATCATTCATGAGGAAAACAAGATGTGTCAGAGAGAAAACAGATACCTCAGAGTGACCTTCCAGTGCTTTCTTGAAAGCTGAATGACCTCCTCTCCTTTTTACTGCTGAGTTGGAGAGCCACACACCCAGGACAGTTTTGACCTCCTACAGAAGCCCACTGTTTTAACCACGTGAAACCAGTTAGTACTAACAGGGCTAGTCAGCATTGCAGCCAGTGTCCAAATGCTCTCAGGACATTTACTCTCCCAAATACACTCCACTCTTTAAAGCAGCACTAACCATCATGTTCAGTAGGCTTGAAAGTCTCCTGGTTTATAAAATATCCTAGCCCTAAGGTCATTAGGTCTCAATCAAAACCAGGGAATTCAAACTAAAGCAGTGACTGTCCAGCACTGAAGCTCATAAGACTTTTATCTTTTCCCATGAACTCTCCTTTACCTAAATCCAGCATTAACAGTGAGAGCATCCAACACACTGTGAAATAGAAGGACCACACAAGAGGAGGTGAGAACAGAGCACCTAACGTGAACCATGTGTGTGAAGGATGAGTTTGTCTACAGAGGTGCTGACAGCAACGTGGATTTCAAGGATGGCTTCTGGTCTTTAGTAGACACCTACAGCAGCTAAGAACAAACAGAATTCCCAGTGATGGGGTCTTCACTCAGCTGAACCGACAGGATCTGCTCTGATGAGAGGTTAACCCAGCCTTTCTCAAGCTGCAGCTGCAGCAGCCCACGTAGAGCTGCCTGTATTTACTGTGGGAACACTGACTGCCTGTGTGCCACAGGGCATCAGGCCAGGCACACTTCCAACCCTGACAGCCACCATCCTTGGCCATGGTCTCTGCCATGCCAGGAGGTCTTAGCAGGAATCATCGCATCGAGGAACTAATGCCATGCAACTGAGTAACTGTCTTGAGCACAGATTCATAAGCTGGTGCTATTCCTGCTTGGTGCTAAAGTTCAGTGCCCGTTTCATCATACTGGAAACTTGTCAGGAGCTGTTCTTATTCAGTTCAGTAGGGCAACTTCTCTCCAAGACCTTGCTCCTCATTCCAGATACAATGTGCCCAATGCCTCCCACAGCACCTCACTGTGCTGTGGTCCTAAACCACGGATGGTCACTGTCCCCTCTGATCACTGCACAGGGAAGCCTCTGTGCATGTCCTGTGTGAGTCCAGACTGACCATGGACTTGGAAACAGAGTGGAGCCTGGAGAGTGATGGCAGTTCTAAGGATAATGAAGTCCTTTGTTGTGTAGAAAAGGAAGGGGCAGTGATCCTCCAATGTAGTTCTGTTAATGGTGTCTCAGAGGCATGGGACACTCTTTAAATAGCTATATCAGTCCAGGAACTCCTTTCATAATCTGAACATGCCTGATTTTTCATCACCCTTTTTTTTTTGGAAGCAAATAGAAAACATACAAATCATCCAATATTCCAGGTCCTGAAAACTGCCTATACCAAGTGTTACTTGATAGGCTGGAAGGCAGCACTGCAATCACCACCACAGGAATCTGTGGTGGACTCCAGCCATTATTGGTTTGCAGTGGGAACCCAGGGCAACTCAAAAACATTGGTTTCCCAGGCACTGCTCCCACATCCAAGGATCTGGGAATATCCAGAAGCCCTTGCATCTCAGCATAGCCCTGTTGAAGGCCTCATGATATAACCTTGGAGAGGAGCCATCCTTGAACTGCTTGAGAGACATTTATAAATCAACAGCAACAGCTAGAAATATGAAGGCCATGGGTGGTCCAAGTCAATGGGTAACTGTGCCTGGGGCCCT
Organism: Cinclus cinclus; assembly: GCF_963662255.1. Taxonomy (NCBI): domain Eukaryota; kingdom Metazoa; phylum Chordata; class Aves; order Passeriformes; family Cinclidae; genus Cinclus; species Cinclus cinclus. The sequence continues at coordinate 13,425,194 of NC_085059.1, forward strand.
CAGGGCTCAGTAGGGCACAGCATGTGTGAATGAGACACACAGCAATATGTTCTTATTTTAACAAGGTAAATCCAACTGGACTGCAAAAGATCCGTCACAGTAATTGGGTATCACTGTTTTGGAGAGTGCCGGAAAGCAGAAGAGAAAGAGAACAGATCTCAAATAAATTTTTTGCACCAAAGAGCTCTGCAAAACCTCTGAGGAATTCAGACACGTACATTGATTTTGTTTTATAAACGGGTTATTTGTAGCCTACTGACCTCTTCAAGGTAACTAAATCCCACTCTGCTGAGGTATCTCTGTCTCTCTACATCAGATACCCAAACCCTGAAGAAACACCCACACTGCTCTGACTTAGAGCACTGTCAGGGTGCCAGAAAACAGCAGCAACATTAAAGAGAGTTAAGGTGTCAAACCATGACCTCTCACATCTGCTTCTTCACAGAGGGCGAACACAGAGCCAAACTGCCACACAGGCAGTGGCTCAGGCAAGGAGCTCACAGGGGAACACTAGAACCTTAGCAACCAAGCATTCAACAGCAAACAAGAGCTCTGCAAATATCTGCCAATACCTTCAGGTGCTGTCTGCACGGCCACAGCACAGACACAGCAGCAGCTACCAGACAACATTGAATTTGATGCTACAAGCACCAAGAGCAGGAGAGGGTGGAAGGTGCCCTAAAGGATGGGGAATGCAAATCCCAGGGCCCACTTCTGCTCACAAGGATTGCATCACAGCACGGGACCTCCATGGCTCCTGCAGCCAGCAGTATGCCAGTTCAGGCATTTCCATGTCTTCTCCTGGCTGGCAAACCAGGCTCCATTTCCTCCCCACAGCTGTAGGCACACAGGCACAGGAGCATTGTGTCACACATGCTGCTGTCCCTCACCAGGGTCCCAGTTCCAAAGCTCACTCCAGAAGCAGAGTGTGTGACAACAGCAGTGCTGCTGTTCCTGCAGGGTATTTGTCAAGACTGGCCTTTGTCCTGGTACAGGTGGCCCCAGGAGAAGTAGGGTTGGTATCCTGTGGTACACCAGCAAGAGCAATCCTTTTGCAGTAGCAAAAGGGAAGAAAAGATGAAACCTGTAAACCTTTAATTACCATGGTGAGCTATTAAGATCTCAGTAACTACTTTTTCTGTGTCAATACAGTATGTTACAGTCTTCATGCAGAGGAACCTAACAGTTGGTTGATGAGATTCCATTATTACTTTCACTGAAGTAACAGGGGGTGTTTTTTAGACTTTCCCATCCAAATACAAGAAAACCCTAGTTGCAGCATGAAGCCAGGTTTCACATGTAACTTAGGTCTTTTATAGAAGTCTACATCAATGATCTTGTTAAAGCGTTGCTCTAGAGGTGACCTGAGCCTACTCTCAAATACTCAGGATGCTTCTGTTTCCTCTGGCATCTCTGTGTGACCCCAAGCAGCCTATGCTCAGTTCACAAAGCAGCCATTGCTGTGTTGTAAGGAAAAGGAGATAGTTCTAAACACACACTGCTTTATGTTTGTCTCTCCAGGTTCTTAGGGTAAATCCAAAGGCTAAGCCTCCTTGCAAGTCTCAGCATCCTGTTGGGGTCAGAGGAATGTCACAGTAAGTATAAATATTATTGGATTGAGTATATCCAGACTCCTAAAGCCTCTGTCTCCATGCTGCCCTGTTTATTTTTCCCCACACACTAGGGAAAAGTAGAGAGCCACCAGTGTTTTTCTGTCCATTGGTTCCTCAGCCAGTGCAGTCTCTCACAACCATTCAGTTCACCAGAGTTACACCACTTTAATTCAGCCTTCTCTATTGACACTCAAAGAGCAGGTACACATGTTTTAAATTATCATTTACAGAATTCTAGAAATATTTTGCAATGGTCAGCTCAGGCTCATCTTCAGCAAGTGTCTAAGAGGCAAAGGTCAGCATTAATATCAAGGTCTGGACCCTAAGCTCTTGAAAAGGGCTTTCTGGCTTGGAACATTTCCTAGCCAGAACTGGCAAGAATTGAGGGAGCAGGTTACAGGGCTGGAAATGCCCAAGGGGCTGTCACAGATGTATTTCAAAGGCTCATTTCAAAACAGAGAGCTTATGTTTAGAGCACCTATGTGGCCAAGAGCTGGAGAAGTCAGAACACCTAGAGACAGATTCACACCTTAACCCAGGCTGGGAGGGAAAGAGATGAAAGCATGGGTTATTTCAAAGATAACGTTGTAAAAAAAGGCCAGTGTCAGAGAAAAAAAAAAAAAAACAACCCCAGGCACTTCAGTTGTACATTTATGTGCAAGACACATGGTTCCAAAGCTAAATGAGACAGAGATGAGTGCACATCAACACTCCACCATGGAGCAAGGACATATCTTGCATTGAAAATATTTGATCATCTTAAAACTGCCTTTCTTCCTTAATCAAGAAAGCCTTACAGAAACTTCTGTGACAGCTGAGCTCTAACAGATGATGTCAGGACAGAATAGAAAAATCCAGCTCATTTCTCTACGCTCAGTCTCACTGTAGCAACCACAGACACGACACAAGCCAGGGAGTGCCGGACCTGGGATCAGCTAAACTGGGTCAGGTCAGAAGGGGAGGGACAGCAGCACTGATCTTACACAGAGACTATAAGATATGAGCAAGTAATTGGCTGAAAGTTCTGAGCAACATTTTCTGGTTATCAGCTCTTCTTCCCATTAACTTGGTGTCTGCAGGCCAGGGAGTTGTTTCCTCTTGAAACACCTGAGTGGAGAAGACTCTCCATGGGGTATTTACTAGCCCAGAACATGAACAACACATAAAACACTCTGAATCTTTTTATCCTTCAAAGTAAAGTGCCAGCAACACAGCTAGGTTTCTGCATGTGAAGAATTCAGTCTAGGAAAATCTCTTTTATTTGCCATCTAGATGCAGAGTCCCTCGCTGAGCCTGGCTGGGTCTGCCTATGGAACCACACCTGTGTTTACAAAGGTAAAGAGCACAAGCTGTCTGAACAACACAGTCTACCCTGCAACTACCAGCATTAGATTTTGCATTTTTTTTTTTTTTTGTTCCATCAGAATGTATTTCTAGGCTGGAACATTGGTTCATTTGCAATTCAAAAAAGCTAGCATACTTCACTGGTGATGCTATCAAACTAACATCTTAATTGGTAAATGATCCAGACAGACAGAACCACATAGGAATTAATCGCATTTATTTCCTGCAAAGGAGGCTGAAGTGGAAACTTCGCACTGTAACCACCCTTATTATGTTGCATCCAGTGGAATAGATGTTTTTTCCTGCATTTGTAACTTTATTTAAATGCACAAGCAAGGCTTTAATGGGTGCTGGTCTTCCAGTGAAAAAACTTCCACTCACAACCCACTGCAAGCACATTTAAAATTCAGACTACTATTGTAAGTGAAATGAAAATACAAGCAAGTCCATCTTCCTCGCTGAAGCGTGTATCATTTCCTAATAAATGCTTCAATGGGGAAATACTCAGATCAGGCATTTAACACAAATATTTTCTTCTCCAGGGTCTGCAAAACATAAGAGCTACCAAGGGTCAGTTGGTGGTATTTGAGTGTCGCATTCACTCCACACCCACCCTGCAGGTTCACTGGTACAGGGAATATGACCAGATCATGGATTCTGCCGATTTCCGAATCCTGCGGAAAAGTAGGTGTTGCTGCACCTGTTGGATGTACAGATATTTTACTGGGGAAGGGATAAGACAAGAGTGAGAATGGCTATAAAAATCAGGAGATGGTTCATAGAAGCAGAGTTAAGTTTAAAGTATCAGATGACCTGAAGTCGCAGGCTGCTGCACAGTCTGCATTTCCTCTGGCAGTGCATGAGTGGCTCAGGCATAAGGGGGCAGATTCCAAGCTGGTAGTTACTAATGACAGCCCTACTGAGCCATGGAAATAGCATCACTGTATACTAGAACTACTGATGAACCCAGGGGAAAAAAAACACAACCTCATTACAAATAACTTCTTACACTCCCAGGCATGAGGTCAGAGCTCCAGAGGGCCAAACCCATTACAGCCAACTCCAGAGTCAGTAGAGCTCTTTGAGCATCACCTGAGTGGAGCCCTTTGTGTATGACCTCAGCAGGGTGGTGTTTGCACCACCAGGTTCCCCAGCCACACCTGAACTTTCCCTATTCAGATGTTATTACTTGTGATGGACAGAAAGGGAGATGGTTCCCTTGTAACCAGGGTGACAGCTGAGGTGGGAGAGGGAGTGAGGGCTGAAGGGCTTGGGGGTTTTCCCGTTTTGACATTATGCTAATTTAAATTCTTTCTCTCTTATCTTGAGCAGAGGCTTGTTCATCAGCAGTTCCTGGTAAGTACACTGGCATTTTTTGATAGACTCCTCACCACACTCAGTATTTCCCACGTCATCCAAAATAAAGCAATAATGTCCAAAGGCTGCCAGAAGACAATAGTCAGTCAGGCCAAGAGCTTTCAAATTCTTAATTTTGCTGCATGCACTCAAAAGGCCCTGATTTTTTTCCACAACACTTGGAAAAAGGTATCAATCCTTTCACATTCCGCCAATGAGGAGTAAGAGTTTGGGTAAAAGTTTTCCCTGTGCTAAGAGAAATCATATCAAATATTCTGACCTATAATCTTTAAACTTTTACAAGAAAAGACTAAATTTAGAAAAAAAAAAAAAAAACAAACAAACAAAAAAACACCCACCACAAAATGTGCTTTGTTTCATTAATGTTACAGGAAGAGTCTTTAATCTTGCTCCTTCTAAACCCCTTGACTTCCTATGCCCTCTACATCACTTTTTTTTTGCACTTTATTAGTGTCAATCCCCATCACTAAGGGTCCTGTAAAGAGCAGTTTGTACAAATTAATATTTGCCTCTTGTGGTACATCATGCCTGAACCTCTTATTTCAGAGGAAGTCTGCACCCTGGTTATTACAGAAGCTTTTCCAGAAGACTCTGGAATATTTAAATGTGTTGCTGAAAATGAATTTGGGTCTGCAGCATCCAGTGCACATCTCTCTGTTTCCCCAGGTAAGCACACAGATTTCTGTGTTGAGCAACTAAGCACAAAAGGATTTGCTGGTGCTCAACATCAGGCAGAATTAGAGATATTTCCCAAGCAGAAGGCATGCCCAAACAATTTTGTAGGCTCAAGAGAAGAGAAATACCAAAAAAATGTAGTCTGCTTGGGTACATCTCAAAGCTGGATGCAAGTTGTTTTGTGTTTGTGCTCTTGGTCCTTCTTCCTGGGTCAAGAATGACAAGGTGGAGATGCTGTTCCTTCTCTCAGAGGAGTCTCCTCCCTGAGCTGCATCCCTCCAGGGATTCCACCTTGGCCCAACGCATTGGCTGTGTCTATACCTTGTTATTGTACCACCTGACCTGTTTGGCTCATGCTGGAAGCTGCCTGCAACCAGAACAGCACCTGGCATGTACACAGAGCTCACCAGCCCCGGCCAGAAGTCAGTTTTTGGCTCTTGCAGCTGTGCAGGTTTCAGTCTGTGCAGGGCACAATGAGCCCCATCCATCTGCTCAGGCATTCTAGTTTCCCATCCCCTGTTAATGCAGTGCTGTAGTGGTGAGCCACCACTGCTTCCTACCTGATGTGGGGGACAATTCTACTTCCAGGAGCTAAAGAGGTGGAAATCTTTGGAGGTGCTGCCCCCAGCCCAGCTGTGCAGGTCACCATGAAGAAACCCTCCTTCCCCAGGAATAGCCAAGCAGGAGCCAAGGACCGTGGGGCAGCTGCTCTGCCATCCTACAGCCCAGAGAGCCCCGGGCTGGGCACTCGAGCAGCAGCCACAAGCTTTGGGCAGAACTCCAAGAGCCAAGCTGAGGATTTCCATGGAGCTTATGAAAATTCACCTCGGGCTTCTCCTCTGCGGTAAGACAGAGAGAAAATCTTGTCCCTGGGTCAGATTTTTACAACACTATATGCATGAACTGTCCAGTGATCCCAGCTGCACACTCCAGTGCCCATTACCCTGGCAGGGATCAGGCACATGCAGTAAGTAGCCTGAGCTGTTTGCCTAGGTGACAATGACAATGTCAGCACCAGCCTGGCAGGTGACAGCACAGGCTCCATTTGACCAAGTGTGTAACCACCTAAAGCATCAGGGAAATGCCTAATGTCATTTGCAGGAGTACCTATCTGTGGGTAACTTAAAAGCATCACCCCAAATAATTGTCCTCTAGGAGACCTTAGCAGAGCATGAGGCAAAGATCACACAGTACCTGGGAAATCTCAAGGTACAATTCTGTTGCCACCACTTTCCTTGGTGGCTTTTGTCAAGTAGCACCACCTCATGTTTCTGTTTCCTATTCTGAAACACAACAATAAAACTCAAGATCCTGTAAGCGTGGCACAGACAGGACCTGCAAAGCTCCCTGTTGGGAAAAAGCACGGAACCAGTGACCCAGTGGATAGAAGGAAGACTGTCCCATGCCGTGGTAGGGGACACTCCCCGCTCAGGAGACATAGATTCTCCCTCAGTAATAAAGTATTCCATTTTGTAACAAGACTTGATCCAATTTCCATCCCAAATGCAGCTCTCAAGTCACTGCACACTCATTGCATTATCAGTTATCCTGTTTGATCACTCCAGAGAAACAGAACAGGTTAGAATACATAGATCCCTGTTTCTGGAGGATTTCTCAGGGGTTTATAGACATAATAATGACCTCAAATGGACAATTCAATCCAGCAGAGGATTCCCTCAGTCCTGTTAGTGACAGGGAGAGCTACGAGGAGGCAGAGTGTGCCTGCTCTCCCACTGAATGCCAGCCTGTGGCTGCAGTGATCCTGTTACAGACTGTGGAAACCCCTGTCCCTGACAAAAAGTACTCCCTGGCTTAGACACCATTTTTAGATGTACTCAGCCATTTTAACTAAACCAGTTATTTTAATGATTCTCAACACCCTCCTTCAAATTTTACCACAGAAGAGATCATGTTTCAGTACAGATGTCTCCACGCAGGAGAGTTACTTTTTTGCTAAATCACTGAGTAAAAATGGTTTTGCTTCAAGAACCAGCATGCAGATCATTAAGAGGAAGCTCTCAGTTTGGCTTCAAGCCTTTCTATGAAATCCAGGCTCACTCCAGGAAAAGTAGCTCAGATCCTAAGCAGACCCTAATGCAGAAAGGGATTTACCATGCCATCAAAATCAACTATGTAATAGCTTTTTAAAATGTAGGTGTTATATATATATATATATATATATATGCATGCATGTATGTATATAAATGTAAACAAAAACATTAGCTAGTCCAGACTTCGGACACATCTCAAAATACAGAGAGAAACCATCAAAATTTCTAGGTATACCCATATATGAGAATTAAAATGCCTTTAAATCCTACATACATACTGCCAGGTGCTTTGAAACATCATTATGAATGTGACTCAGCATTGTGAATGCTGCTGTTACCTCAAACTCAGCAATCATGGCTAATAATTGGCTGTAAAATAACTGTCTTGTTAGTCAGATTTAGTATATAATTCCCTCATGTGGTTGCAACTGTATTACCAAATGCAAATACCAACGAAGGCAGTGATGACAGACCAAAACCGTTACTGGGAATAGCTATAAAATGAATGAAATCCTTGTACCCATATTTTCCCAATTATTGCCTAGCAACAGGCACTCCACAAAAGCTAGAAAATGCCATTCAACAAGACTGTCACTACCAGCTACTCCTTTCTGAGCTCTTTACACCTGCAGCTTACAGTGTCCTCAAGAGCCTTAAAGAAGCAGAATAAAACATTTTTTTATTATTAATTTCATTAAAGAAACTCAATCCAAGCAAAAGAAGAGGCTTCAGGCACTAATATACTGCCAGGTATTTTAGGTAGCTTTTAAATACCTTAATTAATAAGCAACAGATCCTTAACTCCTTTTCTAGACATTTTTTGCTATGACTCAAGCAATGAGGAGAAAGAACCCAATCAGAAACAGCAGGACACCATTCTTAGAGAGTAAACTGAAGCAGGACAGAAAAGCTGATTTCTGACACCTCGCAGAGCTGGTCACAGCACTATTAAGTTACCTGGCACAGGAGATGAGATTTATTCCTCTGCCTTCATCAGTTCAGCTTCCAATTCTTTCACCTTTTTTCCAACCTTCTGGATATCACGTTTTTCTGTTCCTTCTCTTGTCCCGGTTGTGTCCGGTCTTTCAAGTGTATAAAACTCTCCTTAAATCGATGCCTTGCAGCCAACTTTAGTGCTAAGTTGATGTTGGTGGGAAGCCAGGGAGCCTGTCTGAGCACGGAGCCTGACCTTTATCGTGCTCACAACTTCCTGCAGGGCAACGATCATGATCCAGGTTCCCTTTTTTGAATTTTTTTACCACTTTTTTTTTTTTCCCCTCCCCTTAACGTAAAAAGGCAAATAATCTCTCTAACAACTAGGGAAGAATTCTCTTCCTTAATCACTTTCACACGAGGAATTTACATAAATTAGCGCTCAATTAACACCTGTTCTGTAGTTTCAGTTCACAAACGATGAGGCGATGTTTAAATACAAACACTAGAGGTGACTGACCTCTGGAAGGTCCCTGACCTGACAGACTCACGGGCACAGAGAAGGGAGATGCGAGGCAGCTGGGAGCCCACACGCAGCCCAGCTGCGGTACTTTCGGGTTTGGGGTGTTTTTAAACAATAGGCGACAGCTTCCGAAGTATAATTAAGGTATTTAAAACACTATAGTGTTAATTTAAGTGTAATTAGGCGTTGGAGCTGGTGATTAAAGGGATACGAATCGCCTAACCCGCCAGCAGGATCTGCTGCTGTTCTGGTGAAAACCCCACAGCTGCATTTTTTTCGTCCATGTAAACAGTTGTAATAACAAACACGAACAGCAAAATATTATTTTTTACCATAATTTTATCATATTCCTTCCCCAAGGCTAGCTTTGTCACTCAGTTTATGACTGTTCAGACACATCCGTGAGCAGTGCCCCAGCTCCGTGCAGGAGCGGAGTGTGCATCGCCCTGGGCTCGCTCGGGTCTGCGCCTGGGGGGATTTAAATCACGTTTAAACCTGGCCCTCGAGTATCTGTTGCCTGCAAGTACACAGCCTTAAAATCAGTACCGGCGTTTTTTCACTACGGAGGCAATTAGCTACAAACAGCTAGTAAATGAATTAAATAAGGAATTTAGAACCACAGAATGGTTTGGGATGGAAAGGACCTTAAAGATGACCTTTTTTTTTGCCATGGGCAGGAACACCTTTCACTAGACCAGGTGGCTCAGGGCTCCATCCAACGTGGCCTTGAGCACCAGGGATGGGTCAGTCAGCTTCTCTGGGCAAGAATTTCCTTGGGAGAACAAAGTGGGGTTCCAGCATGTTGCAGCGGTCCTTGCTCGCTGCTCCCTTACGGTGCTATGGGCACAACTCCTTCTTTTCCGTCCAAAAGCTGGCGACTTCTTCAGCCTTGCCCCTTGTGCTGGGCCAGGGACACCGCCGGGAGCGGCAGCGCTGAGACGGAGCAGCTGCCCCTCGGGACGGGATGGGGATGGGGATGTGCCCACCGCCACCCCAGCGCTCCGGGGCCGGGACAGAGCCGGGACACAGCCAGGACAGAGCACGGGTAGAGGTGGGACGGGGCCGGGACGGGGCCGGGACGGGGCCGGGACAGAGCCCGGCTGGCCGGTCCAAAGCAGCAGCGCCCGCGGCTCCGAGCTTCGGGCGGTCCCAGCGCTGCCACGGGCGCCTGCCCAAGCCCCGGCAGTGTCCGGGCTGCGGAGACTCTTATTGTGACAGCGGCGGGGCCGGGGACCGGCAGGGCCCGCGGTGTCACCGCTGGCAGCACATTAAAGCTCCGGGCTCGTTCCGCCGCGCAGAGGGCGGCTATGACAGCCCGGGCCAGTGAATGAGCGTCCCTCCCCAAAATACCGGCCACGGCCCGGGTGACGGCTCCTAGGCTGTAGGTAAGGTGCTGGTTCGGGTTTTTGCACGTCACCTTTCCCTCGGGAGCTGGTTAGGGACGTGGCGTGGGGGACTGCAGCGCGCTGGGAGCGCGGAGGTGAAGCTGTGCCTTTGGGGTGCGGCGGCGTCAAAGGGAGCGTGGGCGGCAGCAGAGCCAAAATCGTGGGTTTGTTTCTGAACAGGCAAATCGTCCCTCTTATTACCCGCTGTTTTCATCTTGTAAGGCCAAATGTCTCCTCGGACTTATTTTTTTTCCCTCCCAAATCAAGGTGGAGTGACTTGAGGAAAACATGGCTTATCCCTTGTGAGAAAGGACGCTGTGCGTCAGAGCTTGGTTAAATGCGGTGTTCTAGAAAACCAAGTAAACGCTGGCTGCCGTCCACAGCCTGTGGTGCAGTGAATGTGCAAATCCGTGCACAGGTAGTGATATCAAAATGGGACAAAGACAAGACTTAACGAGTCTTCTGCACCAGTGAATGAGGACACAGTGCGGACATGCTCCAAAAATTCGAGCCAGCTTCAAATTTCAAGAGTATGAGAAGGGAAAAGTTGGGCAATTTTTACTATAAGGCCTCTGTTTACTTACGGCTAATTCACAACTAATATTGACGATTACCTTTAGGATATGAAAACCTTGACTCTTCAATATCAGAGAAACATCTCCAGTTATCTCCCCCCAAGGGAATTTATGACCTCGTGGAGCCCTTCTCCAGGCTCTCCAAAGAGAGGAATACAATATACTGGGTGTATATATAGCAGCAAAACAGCTGATCTTAGTGGGACAAGATTACAATTTTTTCCAGCATATGTAACCATAGGGATTTATATTCTCTCATTCTCTCTTCTTTTTTTTTCTTTTTATTTTTTTTAATTAGTAGGTTTATGTTTATTTTTGGGAGATTATTTATTTATCCTGGAGCTGAAGTCGTTTGTCCATTTAAAAAATTCTCAATGAAACTTTCCCAGGTTTTGAGTGGATGGAAAGCCCAGGTTTAAATATCAAACACCTGCAAAATAAATGCAGGACTCTGAGCAGCTCAGCTTGCCCTACCCTATCTTGCAGCTCATGTCATTCTGGCAATTAGCAGCCTGAACAGAAAATCTCAGGAAATCACCTTAAACAGAGACACACAGTCCTTGGCATTCTAATTCCAAATCTCAGATGGATATTAGAAGCTCTGAATTTAAAATCCATTAGAGAAGAAATCGGGAGATTTGGTTTCCAATGTTTAATTTTAAAGTGAAACTTTTGTGCTTCCCTATAGTACAAGGAAATTCCTGGCACAGATGGCTGGTTCTGGGAAATAGTATATTTAGTATTTTGACAGGGCACAAAACAGCAGGATCCAGAGATCTTTAGTTAAAATGATACATGGGAAATTACCTGGCTTAGCAGTAGTGTCTGTGTTTATCTGTAGACTTAGGCAGGTGTTCATCCAATTGCTGTTTCCTTTAGCATTTACTGGGTTCTGGCATATAAGACAAGCACGGTGATCATTGCACCTGAGCCAGACTGCATGGCTTGTTATGGTAACCCAAAATATTCATACAGTTGTGGGACAGTCCTAACAAATCCTAAATAACCTTATTTTAAGTTCAAGGTACACAGTGTTTTTTGTGATTCAGCTTGTGACATACAATTTATTTTGTCTGTATTGTCTTCCTTAAGGGAAAACCCACTCCAAGAAAGCCTCTATTCTGCAAGGCAAGGGCTCCATTCTATCCAGGAGCCCAGCCAAGAAAACTTTTGTGGCCTACCACCTAGCTTTTACCAGCCACCTATCCAAAGCCAATTGTCACCAACAAAAACCCAAGACAGCCGTGAAACCTCTCCTATGAGTGTCCCTAATCTCCCATCCGTTTCCTCTATGTGCCAACCAACCATGTTTAACTACGAACGTCCAAAACACTTTATCCAGTCTAAGAATGTGTGTCAAGGGCAACAGCAGCTTCCAGGACCAGCAGCCTCTACAGAGTCAAGCAGAGAAATCAAACAGTCCTCCATCCTCATACAGCCTCGTAACCCCAGCGGGCAGAAATTCTCCTCCTCGTCATCGCTGAGCTCCTCAATCACACTCTCCTCGCCGTCCTGTAGTGCCCCTAAGGAATCCACATATCCCATCACACCTGCCTCTGCACAGTCTCCTGCTAGCTCATCATCTGGGCAGAGGCTTCTGCCCATGCCTAACCAATCCCCCGCAGCCTTCCTGTGCTCCGTGCTCCCCTCGCAGCCTGACTATAACAGCCCAGCTCCTTCTCCCATGGAACCTCAGTAAGTATACACAGGCTTCTAACCTGCCCTGCTTCCCTCTGGCTGTCCCAGCACTCACCATCCCAACCCAGTACCCTGGTGAAGCCCCAGGCTGGCTGAAGCCAGTGGCACAGCTCCCACTGACTGCAGGTGCTCAAGGCAGAGCTCTGCATGAGTCCAGTTAGGAGGCTGAGTGCTTGCCCTTGTGTGGAAATTAAACTGCCCAGTGGGAATGTCACAGGCTGCTGTGTGAGTTTTCTGGAGCTGCTTTGAACTGTTTAGTTTGATTTGACAGAAATTTCTTAAGGTTATTTAGAGCAGAAGACAGGCACCCATCTCAAATTACTTTCCAAAAACGTGGCTTATGAACAGGGAGACAGGGGGAAGGAAGTAGCATTCCCCACACATAAACAACTTAGAAAGTCCTAGTAAATCTCAGTAATATTTTCAGGTTCCACATCATGATGTGGATCTAAACTCACCTACAATACCCCTCTTATTAATCATATATGTAAAGGAAAGGCAGCCTCATGAAATTTTTACCCTTTTAGACCAAAGATTAAATTCTTTCCTGAATATGTATTATATCATTTTGCCTTTGGGCTGCAATCCAAATATCTTCCAAGGTCAGTGAGGTCTCAAAGGGAGCTGGGCCTTGCCTTCTCACCAACTTGTATTCCTGCCAATATCAGCTGGAGGTCCTGGGGAAAGTCAGGGCGGAATATGCACAAAGTGAGATATTGGAAAGTTGATAGGGGCAGGATATAAAATCCAGATCTAAGTGTCCGTTTGCATTCAGGAAATCAGAATATTTCTGTTTTCTGAATCACAGCACTGAGGGAAGGGGAAAGGTAAGATGGGGTGGGTTAACTGGGGAGTGTTTCCTGAAGTCTTACAGGAGTGTGGGGGGTTTGGGACACAGGCAGAGTGACTGCTGGGGTTTGTTTTTGTAGTGTGGGATTGTTTGTTTCCATAGCAAAGGGCTTGGGTGCCACACTGTGCTTCTCATATAAGCTGTTCTTAAATGCAACACACAGTGAGTTGAGGAATTATTTTCCCAATCACGCTACTAATGGGCAAACAGGGACATGAGATGTGTTCATCTGTTGGACAAATCACTGACATTTTAAAGTTATAACTTGCATTAAGTTATTAAGTCCAAGCAGTGCTGGGCGTATTCCGGAATTATTACCTTTCTACTCTGGTCTAGTCAGCAGAAAAAATTCCCAAGCAAGAGGAGGAAGAGGATTTGGAATAGAAATAATTTTTGAACACAGATGTGTTCAGGCATAGGAGGCCCTACTGCAGGTCACAAACCAGGTTAGAGCCTGTCAGCACTAAGTGCTGTGACCTCCAGCAAACCATTGCAACCTGTGCTGATGGATGCTCCACTTTCCCTAGCATCCTTCAGAATCAAATGTAGCACCCAGCTGCAGGAGCTGATTGTGACTATGGATTGCAGGGTCAGGCTGTGAGGGGGCACTGCAGGATGTAGGGATGCTGAATGAGTATTGTGGGAGGACACTCAGTGACTTGGCTGCACTGTGATGCTTCTTCCCCTTAGGGTTTTGATACTCAGTTACCCAACTTGGCCTGTTCACCTCTCAAATGCTTTATGGGTTCATTTGAACCACAGTTTTTAGGAGGCAGGCTCACATTTCTGCGTGCATTCTGTGAAGCTGTAGCAAATAATCCAGCAGGCCTATGGGAATAACTTTGTTTTCTCTTCCTGCTTGAGTAGTTACTCACAGCCAATGTATAACAAACAAGCCAGCATCAACTCTATGCAGAAGACATCAGACCAAGAAATTCGAGGGACAAAAGAGGCCCTCATTCAGGACTTGGAAAAGAAACTCCGATGCAAAGACAGCCTTCTCCAGAACGGCAACCAGGTAAGGGATAAAAGTACTCCCAGTAGTGCAAGCAGGGGTGCAGAGACTGCTTCTACTACCCCAGAGGCTGGAGCCTCTGAACTGAGCTAAAAGCAGAAAGAAATGCAGGAGCAGCAGTGCCCAAAGACCTTTACTTAGAACCTCAACAGATCCCATGGGAGCAAAAGCCATTTATGACCAGAATATTCTTTTGTTGTGAAACAAAAAGGACCATGTTTAGAGCTGTGGCACAAATTTGAACTCTCTCCTGAGGATCCTGTTGAATATCACATCCACCGAAAATTAAAAATCCAAGGAGAATGCCTCAGATCTCTAGACATGACTACAACATGGTTTTCAACACTGGGGTTAGTAAGGATCTCAAAATAATTAGAAACTTATGAAAAATTGGAATATTTGAAGGTTCATTCTAGGGACCACCACCAAATGGGGTAATTTTTTTTCTTTTATATGAACAACAATAAATGAAAAAAATTTTATGTTTTTATCGTAAAGCCTATCTCCTATAAGAAGGCCTCTTAGTCTCAGTAATTATTTATTTATTCTGCACAGGGTCACAATGGAATCCCCTTTAGCAAGAAATCAAAATCTGGGAGAAAAATTTGCTATCAGTAGGGAAGCCCTACTGCAGCAAGCTAGAGCAGTCAGGTTTCTACTTTGGGAACCTTTCTGCTGGCTGGAGGCAGACTGGTAAAAGCCCAGTGTTTTAAAGTTTCCATCTTCTTTCCCCTGAAGTAGAAAGGAGCATTTTCATGATCATCAGTGAGAATAGGTTTGTGTCATATATGCAATTTTGAATATTGAATGGGCAAACAAATAGGTCAAATCTGACTGAATATGCCCCTAAACAGGAATGTCCTATGTGCTGTAAGAAAGCTTGTCATAGAAAGTCAGCTTTTCTTCCTATAGGAAGGCAGGCTAAAAATAAGGCTTATGCAATCACCAGTGTGTCCTCCTCCTCTTGTCCTCCAGCAGCCTCTGAGCCAACTGGCCAATCTCAGCCACACTTGATACACATGTAAGGACCTCAGGGATATTCAGCTCTCACAGGTGTTGCTAAAGGTCTTGTGCTCTCTTCTAAAGAAAAGTCCCACAAGGCTCCCAAACCTTTCCTCACCCCGCAGCAGATGTGTATCTCTGCAGAGCAGAAATTCAGTCAGATCTTGTCCTTATGCCACAAAATCCAAACCCCAGTTAAACTTTGTGGGCAGCAAAGTGTCAGGTGCTCTGGTGGTCAGGGCAGTAACATTCTTTTCTAAAGTAACCATACTAACAGAGTTTGAAATTAAATCTGCTCATTTTTATCCCTGTGTGCCACATCCAGATTGTAGGAACTTAGTGTGTCATGCCTGAAACATGTCCTTGCCTCCTCCCTAGACAGCTCACAGAATTTCACTCTGAAGATGTGCTAGCATAAACCTCCCCAGTGCTTTCAGGGGCAGTGGTGCTCCCCTCTGACTGTGCCTGCTTCTGGTGTGGCTCTTGCCTTTTTGGGGGCATCCATCATGCCTCCAGCTCCACAGCTGAATGACTTGGGAAGTTTTCCCAGCCCTAACAAAAAGGTACCCTGGGACTTACTCTGGCTTCTGAGGATGATGCCATCAGCTACCCATAAATAATCCCAGCAGAGAAAGAGGAGGGGTGGAAGGCCACAGATGGCATTAGGGAGGCTTTGATGAACAGGCAGTTTAATCTTTTATGCATTTCAGTGCTGTATATATTGAGGCTGACTTCAGTCTGCATCACAGACTGCAAACCCTCTGGGCCAGACGTGAGGCTTCTGGTCAGCTCCTGCTTCCACTGCCAGCATCCTGAATTTGTGGCATATTAATGTGCTCTTAACAAGCTGATCTGAAATAGTAAATGGACGTCTGACTAGAATTCCTGTCCACCCTGCTTTCAGCGATTGACTTATGAAGAAAGAATGGCTCGCAGGCTGCTCGGACCAGCAAATGCTGCCTCTGTGCTGGACACTCAGGGTGAAGAGAACATGCAGAATGCACAGGTAACTGGGGACCTGTCCCTTGAGCAAGGATTTCCTGTGATTGTGCTGTGGCCTGCTTGTTCCTGGATTGGGGCAGAGAGGGGGTTTGTTTGGTACCAGTGCAGGTGAGGGAATGGCTCTCAAAGGCAGAGCTCTCCGTGGCAGGGGTTTGGTGTTTTTACAGGGTGATGGCAGAGGGGGAAAATTTAAGCACCATTCTCTTGGTGTGCCTGATCTGTAGGAATGACCTCTCCAGGGAGGAATTCCAACAGCTGCTGCACAGCAAGTACCCAGTGCCTGTGACAGGCAGGGAGCAGCACCATGAGGGAGCCAGGTACCCATTCCCAACTGCCTGAGTGCAGGCTTGGCCAGAACAACAAGATTTACACCTGTCACTGTTCAGAAAAAGTGACATTGGCTTCAAGAGGTCATGGACTTGGGCTGGGATTGGCTGGGTTCTAGCCTTTCCATGGGGCTGCAACCATTAAGAGGATGCAAAGCAGTTATTTCAGCAGCCCACATGCTGATAGACAAGAAGCTATCACTACTGGCATTTTGCACAGTGTTTTAGTTGGAGACTTGCACCATTTGTTGGTTTTTCGGGCCAGTTAGAAGCTTTCTTTGGCACTTCTGTGCTCAAAGTTAGTGGAAATGTCCGTGGTATGGCATGGGGTGCCTGTGCAGGGAAGAGAACATCCCTCCTGCTGCAAGCAGCGGAGAGCCAGGAGCAGGCCCACACCTGCCAAAGTGCCCTCAGCAAAACTTCTGCATGGAACAGACACTTAAGATCACAGCAAAGGAGGGATACACCGTATGAGCTGTTTCTCCCCAACAATCACCTGGCAAGAGCAGGAAAGAAGGGAAAATTATGAATGTCAGAGAGCAAGGGAAGCCTCATCTTTTGCAGAGAACAAGGAAATATTCAGTCAAAACAAGATGACAACTTTTCAGCATGTCTGAAATGCTGAAAAAAAGAACATTGGAAGCAGGGATTGGCTTATATTTGGAACATCTTACATTGTTCAGTCTTATTTTTAAATATTGTAGTCACTGATTAATTCAGCCTCCTGATTCCTCAGGAACTTAACTCAGTCAGTCCATGTAACAGGTCCAGGTCATTAGAATCATCAGCAACTTCATCACTACAGCATTATTTCACAGGACAAGTAATAACTGTACAGAACTTGTGTAAATGAGCAGATACAGGCAATTGCCTTTGGACTCCACAGTGAATCAGCCCAGCAAAACTCTCATTCATGTAATATTTCCCTGAACTTAAAACTGCCTTCCTGCTTGAAGTTTAAACCCAGTTCTACAGGACTGGGCTGAAGAGCACAGAACCAAACACTGGAATGGCTCAGTGCAAACACTCCAGAAATTTCCATGCAGTGTTTGCTCTCTCTGACTCCATTGCTAAAATGAGTTGCTGGCACCAAACTCTGTCGCATTTTCCAAGCATCCAAGTTCCTAACAGGAATCAATCCTGGGTACTTTAGTAGATTTAGTCATGTGATTGCAGAGTTGTCAACGACCTTAGCTGGTGCTGTGATCTAGAAAGAAAAGTATTTTCCAGCTCAGCATGTGTCCATCGCTGTTGGTACCATATTTAAGTGGGCACAATACAGGGCTCTTGCCAGCGATTCCACTTCTATTCCTGCTGTGGGGAAGGACACCCTGTACTCAGCTCTCAGTTTAGATTTTGCCAGGAGTCCTGCTCCTCTCTAACAAAGGTTATGGGCTGGCAGAAAACTCTGTGTTCCAGACAAAGCTGCTGCACCCATCACCTGGGCAGCAATGAGAATTTCTGCTATGGCAAAGCCTATGGTGAACGCAGAGTGTGTCAAGTCCCTCATGAGAGTTCCTCTATCTCCTGTCCCAATGACTTCTGAAGTAGATTAATTTTGTTTTTAAGTAGCAGTCAGGATATGAACTTAAAATGGCTTCTCATTCAGTCTACAGATAAATCTTTCTAAGTGAACTCACATCTCCTCTTTCTCTTCCCAAGCACCAGAATGCAGAAAACATAAGGCTGCAGGTTCCTACAACACATGTAAGGTAAAGCAAAAACTTGTGCTGTGCTATTCTTCAGGATTTAATTTCAAACATTTCTAGACAATGTTGGTTTAATCTCACTACTTATCACTTTTGCTAAAGTAGTAATTACTAAATTAATTCCCTTTCAACTAAAATGCCATTTGTGGATGGGTGATGATGCCTATCATCTTAATCCAGCGAATTCTAAGCATAGCATTAGAGGTTTAAAAATTCCATGCACCTTGGGAAAATATTCTTTGTATTCTAGAAGATTAACTTCTAGTCAAGAAAATATAAATATTTAAATGAATATAAATTATGAAAATGAAACACAGCCAAATTTCTCTTGTCAATTCTTTTAGATATTAGACCATAACGAAGGTTATGCTTCTGTGTTGGATTGAACAACTACAGCAAGAGAAGTGACTGATCAAAAGTTATGACTTACAGCTGAAAAAACAACCAGAACTGTAGTGTTGAGTTCCTAAATGTGTTAGGGACTCTAGCTGCAATCAGAGCTTTGATGTCACTTGTGCTAAGTGGGTTTTATGCAATTAACTGTTCCTGTCCCATTTTCAGGAGCAGACCATCCTCAAGAGGTGATGATCGTAGACATGACTCAATCCAGGAAAAGTTTTTTCAGCCACGTTTTACACAAGTGCCTGAAGACATAGTGATTGAGGAGGGGCGGTTCTGCAGGCTCGACTTCAAAGTAATGCCAACCTCTCCCTTCCCATTCCACTGCCAACCTCTCCCTTCCCATTCCACTGCCAACCTCTCCCTTCCCATTCCATTCCCTCTTGGGGTGTGGGATGTGGAGGTCTCTGCAGTGCCTTTATGCTTTAATAAGCCAGAGCACTAAAGGCAGATGGTTCAGGGTCTCCTCAGGCTATGGAAACCAAGAAAAAGGAGATGGCTAAATATTTCAGTATTTTCCCTTGGAAAATGTAAGTGGAGTCAGCTGCATAAGATTATGATTAAACCTCAACAGTGGTAAATATAGACCTCTATGGGATGTCTCTAGACCTCCTTGGGAAGAATGAATATTAATACCCTGCTGAAAAAAGGCTTTTTGGCAGGGAACCTTGTGCTTTGAACAGGGACTCCACTGCTTCAGTGGACAAACATCCAGCGAGGTCTGTGTAAGACTCACCTCCTTGCAAAGAGTCTTCCCTGAGGTAACTGTACCCTTGCTGGAGCAGACAAGCAAGGAAATGCCCTAAATGGAAACAAAATTCAAGAATTACCTAAAACTTCACGGCAGCTGTACCAACCCTGGTGTAAGAATGGACCCTGCTCTCCCTTACAGGCTTGGCTAAGTTTTCCTAACGACTGCCAATCTCTTTGCTTCAGTAAACTCTGGCCAGATTTACACAGGGTCTTGAGCCATCTTTCTCCAAGTTGCCTAAACTGCGTGCCATGGAGAAGCTGGAGCATGCCTGCAGGACAGCATACTTAGAGCCATTACCAGCTGTGGGTGTCAGCACTGCTGCAGTGATAGCTGTGGGAACGAAAGGCTGAGCCCACAATGAGCATCTTGGGCCTGATCAAACCCACCTACAAGAAAACAACAGGGGGTTGCAGGAACAGCATCTCCTGTCTTGTAGCAAAAGCTCATCTTTCCACAGCACTCTATGAGCCTTTCTGTACAGCATCACATTAATATTCAAAACTAGGCAACACTGTATAGTTTTGCAGTAGAAACATGGTTTGATCACCTATCAGCATCAAACTCCCTGTAGTATTGGAGGGATTTTATTATCTTAAAGGTGTTTAACCCTTCACTGCTCTCCTCTCCCTCACAGGTTAGTGGGCTCCCAACTCCGGATGTGATGTGGTACCAGAATGGAAGGATGGTTCATCAGGATCAGTTCCATAAAATGATAGTGTCAGAAAAGGGGTTCCACTCGTTTATTTTTGAAGCAGTGAAATCAGCTGATGCAGGGACATACGAATGTGTGGCTGTCAACCGTGCAGGAGAAGCATCTTTTACTGTAAAAGTGGAAGTAATTGGTAAGACTGAGAGCACTGATAATTCCCTGGCCACACAGGGAATGTCTCAGCAATCTAATGCTTTCCTCCCTATGTTTGGGATGTTAAACTAATAAGAAGCAGAGGTAGCACTCCACATATTCAGGCTCAAACAATAAAATAAATTTACCTGTTCCAAGACTATTTTAATAACTACATCTAGGGTGCTGTATTCCTTTAAGCCACTTCTATTAGGATATTTAGATATAGTGAGATGGTCAGAATTTAATTTAATAAATGTTACTAATTTTCCAGGATTGATAACATACATTAATTTACTCTCCTTCTAAAGTGGACTGTGTTTACTACATCCTTATGCTCATGGGAGCTGCCTGTAGGCTAAGGAGATGCAGTGAGGAACATGTGTCCTCCTGAATTTAGCATCCTGAAGTCTTAAAAAACAAGCACGGCAAGAGCATTCCACACTTGCTGTAACTCCTCCTAATCTCTCCTCTTTCATTTAGCAAAAGAACATCACATGCCTCCAACTTTCATTTTCAAGCCACAAAGCAAAAAAGTTTTTGAAGGAGACACAGCCAGACTCGAATGCCAGATCTCTGCCATCCCAACACCTCGGATTTACTGGAAAAGAAACAACGAAATGGTACAATATAATACAGACCGAATAAGGTATCCTACTGATGACTGGCCATTGGCGTGTTAGAAAACAACAACCAGTATTTGCTAAATCAAATGCGAATGGGCTGGTCTCTAAAAGCAGCAGGCTGGAGAGCTGGATCTGCCCCTCATGTGTGACACAGGGGGCACAGACCCATGTGCTGAGGGCCTTGTTTTGAGGGCACAGAGGGAGAGAGCTGTGCCCGGGTGCTCCTCTGAGTGCCAGTGGAGGGCCCATGGAGAAGCACAGCTTTAGGGCTGAAATGCGCAGTGCTGGGCTCCACATTGCTGCCACCTGCATGAGGCCAAGGTGTGAATCGCTGGTGGCCCTAACACAAATGCGGGGTTCGTGTGTGAACAGTGTGCAGTGCCCTGCAAGAATTGTCCTGGGGCTTTCTCAGCTCCTCAGCATGTAAACTGACTGCTTTCTCTCCTTCCCTCTCAATGCACTTGGGCATTAACACTTCGATTTTTCAGCTTGCTCCATGACAATACTGGAAGGATTTGCCTCCTGATCCATAATGCAAGCAAGAAGGATGCTGGCTGGTACACTGTGTCTGCTGTCAACGGGGCAGGGGTGGCCACGTGCCATGCCAGGCTAGAGGTTGCAAGTAAGTTCCAGGTCCCAGTGCCACAGGAAGTGTATCTTACACTCAGAGCAGCCCCTCAGAATTAATCTCATGAAGCTCAGACTGCTGGGAGGATTTATTTCCAAGACAAAAAGTAACTATCCTGAGAAAAGCTCTTTTGTTTACTACACATCACTGTGGAGTGTCCTTTTGCACTTTTAAAGGCTACAATTTGCCTGACACCAAGCAAGAGGTTGAATATAAATCTCTGGTGTCTGAGATATGGGTCTTTCTGCTAAATTCTTTCCAAGGGCTTGCTGGTTTTATATTCCAAATAAAAAGCAATGGGGTTGCTCTAGCATGGGTCTCTCTACACCCTGGGAAAGCACTGAAAGTGCACTTTTCTCTCTCTTCCAGCACATGCAAATAAGCCACTTCCAGCCCCAAAGCAGTTACGGGTTCGACCAACTTTTAGCAAGTATTTAGCACTTAATGGAAGAGGACTGGATGTGAAACAAGCTTTCTCACCAGAAGGGGAATTTCAGCGTTTGGCTGAGCAGTCTGGACTGTATGAAAGTGATGAACTTTAACTGGAAATGAAGAGGAAAACCTCACACCTATAAGAGACAGTTACAACATAGACGCAGTTATCTGGTGATTGCTGTAATTAGAAGAATACCTACTTACATATTTTTACTCTGACTCTTGCACATTCAGCCGTTCCCATTTTATCATGTTAGATTTTATTTATATGGTTTGGTGACTATAACCGTTAACTGAGTATTGCATTTTAACTAGAAAGTCTAAGAAAGCGGGTTAATTAGTTTTTACAAGTGTGGGTGGGCTTCCACCTGTACTTGGTTACATACTGAGGTAGTTTGGTTTGTACTGCTTCTCTAGTATCACTCATGATAATTTCAGAAGTCTGTACTGTCTGAATTTAAAACCAAATAGATTAGAGTGTTTTTATGAGAATAAATTAGAGGCAAATAAAATTTTAAATAGCCAACACCAGCTGTGACTCTTCCTTGCTTGATCTGTTAAAAGCAGCTTTTGAATGTCTGGCATCAGATGCAGCCTGGGAAAGATGGATTCTTACCCTCCTAAGCTTTTCACTTGTTCCCTCCTGTCTGTTCCTGTCATTTTTCATCTGACATATATAAAATATTTAGCATGAACTAAATGCTGACACCCTATTAACTACACCACGCCAGTGAGGCACCATCAATATTTCTTCTCCTTGCACACTTCACCAAAAAGATGCCCTCTATAATATGAATCATTAGGGCTATCATGTTTTCCCTCCTTTAATCAAGGAGTGGTTGCAAATTCTCTTGCTGTTGACTCTCAACAAGCTGTTGATTTGAGTCACCCCAGTGCTTTGTTTGCTGCTGTTCATAGACATCTTGCCCAAAACAGCATTAAATACCATGGAATATGATTTTGCTGAACACCAGCAAACCAAAACTGGAGAGCTTTCAACTGTACTTACTACAAGAAAATTGGTAGGGGTTGATCTAGCCTGAACTCCTCATCAAGGTGCACAGTCAGCAAACCTCTCAAGCATCATCCAGAACAGGAAAAAATGGGGCCTCAGTTTCACCCTGCACTGCTGGTACCATTAAATAACCCCCAAATCTGAACTGCGTAACACTGACTATTAAATTCCCCAAAAAATCCTGCAGTTCTACCACCACACCTCTCCTGTGGGTGCTCAAGTGATGAAATACACTGAGATAACTCCCCTGTTGCACATTTGGAGATGGAGCTGATCAGATGCAAACCAGTACCCAGTTTGCCCACAGGCTCCACTGGAAGGCTGGAAAGTTTGCATCGTTTCTCTGAAGATGTCTTTACACACAAGTCATGGAATAACTGAGGTGGCTCCCACTCTTTACCAGCAGTCACCGTGTCAGCTGTACCTCATTCAGTACTCACCCCTTTCTCCACACATCATCCACTCAAAAATGTCCCTGCAATGGAAATGGCTCTCAGTTCCCAGCAGCGTGACTTAATAACGACTGGAAACGGCAGAGCAAGGTCAGGAGCTCTTGTCAGCCCCGAAATGCAGCCTGTGATCATCCCCTTCTCTCTGTGACATCGGTGTGCTGGGCACAGGTGTGCTCCCTGAGCAAAGCCATGCCTTCACTCCACCCCTGCCTGGAGCCCTCCTCTTCTGAGCATGACAGGAGCAGTTCTGGGAGCTGATTTCTGGAGGGCAAGGCTTTCCTTGTAAATATGTTTGTGAAGAAGCTCCCAGGGTCAGTTCAGTTAGTTGGTTCCCCTGAAAACCATGTGCTAATGTTGTGCTCTCAGCTGAAGGAAGGCAATCAACCACTTCAAATGCATTTGGAGAAATTCTGAGTGCAAACAATACTGATTCTTCTGAATAATCAGCCTTGGAAAACAATAGGCCAACTAATTGCTGCATGATACACTCAATACAAAGCTTGGTATGGAAAAAATCTTAAATAAAAAATATTTACATAGTTTGCAAAAGGATCCCTGTTGGATGGACTCTGCTGTGTCTAATATTATCACAACACAACATTAACCATCCCAAACAACAACAGCCATATTTACCACAAGAGTTCGCTGTTGGGAGTAGTCCAGGTCCACCAGCTGAAAGGAGGCAACAACATTGGATCCATCTACCTGTAATTTCACACTTTTTTAGCATATTCACAGCAAATGTTGTTATTGAGCTGAAGACTGGTCTGACTTCAGTCTAAGCAATCAATCTGAGCAAGTAATCCTGCCTGAGCACAGAAATGTTTCTGAAAGTGCCACAATTCTGCAGTTAGTAACAGCCATGAGTGCAATTAGCTGAGCTTTTCTCTTGTTTACATTGAGATAAACCATGGATTTATTTTTGTGCCAGCATTAAAGAGGAGTATTTGGCATGGGAAATCCATAGCAGAAAGACAGGAAGAACTGGAAAGAGCGAGCCCAGTTGAGCAGAAGCACATGTTAGTGTTCCTATCTCCTCTATCATCTCTGGAGAAATCAATTATAGGAGGCCTGAATTTAAATCACATATTTATAAATTGGAATCAGGCAAAAATACTGTGGAAATGCTCTGCTTCACACACTTCATTTAGCACTGATCTAACACAGTGAGAGACCAAATGAACATGCCTAAGAAACAATGAACTATGTCAACCAGAGTTATTTCATTTATGGTAATGAAATAAGGTTTTAAAGTAATAAACTGCCTGGCCCATGTTGGGTGAAATCCAGACTAATAAGTAATTCATGTTTTGTGAAGGTACTGAGAAACTAAATAAAGGGGCTGGGAATATGTTAAGGCTGTAATATTTTGTGAGTACTTCATGTAAAAAAAAAAAAAGTGTGATTTCAAGGTCTGTTTTAAGTGATCACTTTTGCATCCAGAAGAACACGAGAACTAACAAGGATCACAAAATAAAAGTTCAGGCTTATGTCAGTTTGGGTTCCATAAGCTGAGCTACTCTGTTTTCCCATTTCTGAGAGATGGAAATACACCTCAGCCCCCTCATGATCCCCATGGAACTGGGATCTGTAGGCTGGTACAGCAGTGGAGGATATATCTTCACCTAAATCAAAGGAGAGTGTGGAGAAGTTGATGTTTCTCAGGCAGAACAGCTGGCTCTGTAGAAGAACCAGAGTTGCATTAATCATACTTGTGTTTGTATTTCATAAACATAAATATATATGTATTTCTCAAGATGTAATACTAATGTGAACCTCTTCTGGATAATCAGATGAGCTCTTACCTTTACTATGTGTGAAATCCAAATTACTGAGGCACGACTGAGGCTTCCATAAAGACACAAGGAAAGGCTGGGCATCTCAGGCATAGGCTGCCACTTTTCCTCAGGTAGCAGCTGACAAGACAGTAATTCATCAAAAAATGCAGAAATCCGGTTAGATCAGGGAGCAGACCCAGATCCATCCTTCCCATTTTTTGGCAATAGTTGTTGTCTAGTCTGTACACAGTTTGCTGCTGGCTGTTGGAAAATATTTCTTAGCCTTTTTCAAGGCCAAAGACTGTATTACTAGTCCTTGTTATTAGCAATATTAGACAATTAAGGCCTGAGATGATTCAAAGGGATGGTGTTTATCACCAGCCCCCAGTTTTTTCCCTGACACAGAGGCTGCTCTCAGGTCCCCTCACTGCTGCCACGTGAAGTCCATCAGACCAGTCACGTGTTGTGATTAATTCCTGTGTCCTTGCCAAGTCTCCTGTTGCCTCTTTGTCATTTCACCCATAATCTATAGAGCTACAAAGACAGTAAAACTGAGAAAGAAATGCTTCAGAAGTGCCTAGAACAGGCTGCATTTGCTGCTGTGGGGGTGAGTTACCCCTTGACTTTCACCTCTGTGTTTGCCAGCCTAGGCCAGCACTGGCTAAAGAGGCAGCGAGGCAGGAGAGCCCCAGTCTGTGCCTGGTTAGACTCAGTCTAACCTGTCCTACCCTGAAGAGGCTGCACAGACCAGGGTGCAGCACACAAATCCCTTTCTGGTCTTGCTGTGTCTCTGTGTCCTCCCTGCTCGTTATTCACTGTTTGTTTTAGCATGGAAGTGCTGGAGCACAGCAGAGCTGGCACAGGAAATCTGGGATGTGCGTGGTGTGTGACACACCACAGGCCCAGGGCTGCCACAGCACAAATACAAAAGGTTTGGCCAGTGATGTTCATATACACAGCTTACAAAAAAAATCCAAAAAAGCTCAGGTTCCTCACATCTAACCAAGGGCCTTTTGAAACCAATCCAGTCTTCCCCGTGCAAAATGACAGCCTGAAGAGGGAGCAGGGAGCTGGACTGCAGTGTCCCTGGCTTCTGCTTTCATTCAGGATCCATCCTTGCCCTTGCCTCCAACACCTACTGCACTGCAAAAGGCTCCCTGCTAAAGGAAGAGCAGCTGGCTGATGCTCATCCCTATCGAGGTTGCTATTTCCTTGCATCCTGATAAGTTCTGTACAAAAACATGTTGCAAACATGCTGTCAACATCTTCCTTCCCTGGATAAAAATATTGGCTTGTATTCCCTTTCTCCGTACTCAGGAATCACAATGCTCCTAAGCATAACATAAATGTTCACTTTTACCTTTTCATGGGTGAGTTGCAAAGGTGGAGCTCAAAGGGAGAATTCTGCTTATAAGATTCCAGAGGAGTTTAAAATTACCTCCCCCTCATGAACATGCAAATTCCAGGCTCATCTAAAAAAAAAAATTTTGCTCCTGGGCAGCTGTGCCCATTGAAGGAGCTGGCAAAGAGCATCCCTAAACTCAGCCTTTTCCTAGACCTAGTGTTAGCCAGATATGACCTGTATAGACAGCCTGGCTGTAAGAGAGGAAGGCAGTCATAGCTTTGTAGCCAAAAGTATGAAAAAAGTAGCTACTTCTTAACTGCAGGAGAAGGCAAAATGTTCTGGTCTTGATTCAGCACTGTCTTTGTGATGGGACACCTAATTTAATTGTGTTGCAAATACATCTGCTGACCTCTGGACAGAGAGTCCAAGCTTCTCCAAAATCAGGAGCTACTTTTGTTCCCAACCAGTTGCTTTGGGGCCAAACCAATGGAGACAGTGCTAACAAAAAGGTAGGCTTTTTTCTTTCCTATAATCTTAAAATCTGCTGGTTGCGTTTTGGAAATTGAAGGATACAAAAGGAGTCACAGTTGCCTCCACTGTAACTTACACAAGCTATTTCTCCACAGGATACTATTTTTAACATCATAGGAATAGCAAAAGCTAAAACCATAAATAAAGAAAAATCACCAATTATGCCCATAAAGTCAAACGAAAGCTTGTTCAGGCCAGGTCATACACTGCAACAGCAGAATTGGCAGAAGGACTAGATCAGCAAGTTTTAGCAATTGTATAAAGTTGTGAGCTGGACATTTGCCCAAATGTGTACCAGAAAGAGATGTAAGGAAAACAAACAAGTTTCACAGCCATCTATTGGGTCACAGGCTACACCTACAGCAAGAAGAAATATTACTGCAACTTCCCTTCGCTTTGCTAAAAGGTTTCCACCAGTCTTAGTTCCACAGCTGGGGTAAGTCTTTGTCAGGACAACATATTTTTGTTTTAAAATCACTTCTACAGAAAGAAAGGCTGTAAACAGCCAGGTTGTAAACAGGCTAGCTGTAAACATTACTGCACAAAAATCCCTGCCATCTCTCCATACTTTTAAAAGAAATGTGTATTTTTGTATCCTGTTTTTTTGGGAGGCCCAGAAGGAAAGTCTACTTTCAGACGGATGTGGAACATTTCCCCCCACAATGCAGCGTGTATCTCTTCCTGCAGCAGTGATTGTGGTACTGGTGTCCCAGTCAGCCATGCTGGCTTTGAGATTTTTTTTTTTTTAAATCCCTCTGGTGTTGAATTTAGAGTTATCAAAGCTACAGGAATAGAAGGAACTTTGTCAAGGGTATCCAACTCCGAGGACAGAGACTCAGTCACAGCTCAGAGTGACATCTCCAGTGCAGCATTCCAGCAGGGTGTGGGAGTCTGTTCCTGCAGATGTTGTTCCCTGCCCCAGGCAGCTGTTGTCCTTGCTGAAGCCTCTCTGAGCGACAACCCAAGAGGCAGAAAAACTGCACAAAGTCGGTGATTTTAAGAAATTTTAAGTGCTTTTATGCTGGCTGACAACAGCTGTCCTCAGGCGGGAAGGTTATAGTAAAGCTTCAGGAAAGAGGGTACAGCAAAATGTCTGAGCTCAGCTGGTAAAAGACTGTTCACGCAGTTTAATTAATTTCTTCTGTGTACGGACAAGAGGGGCAGGACTGTCAATAAATGTATAAACAACCACCGCTTCTGGGTCTTTTCTCTGAACCTTTCAGGTGCTGTCCTGAGAACTGCCCAGCCCTGCTGGAGCTCTGGGCAGGCACCTCTACGAATGTCTGGATGACAGCAACTCCTCTGCCTCGCTCGGGCTGCTCTGACGCTCAGCTCTGTGACCAAGGGAGCAGATGCCGAGCGCCGGCAGCAGCCCGGAGCTGCTCCCTCCCTCCGCCCTCCCTTCCCCGACCCTTGCTCCGTTCATGCATGAGCTGCCGAGGTCAATGCTTATCTCTTAACAAGTCCGACGGCAGGTATCTGTTACCTTCAGAGAAAAAAGAACAAATTTCAGCTTTCAGGAAGAAGCCCCGAACTCTTTTCCTTGGCTCAGGAGCTCATGCCTGTCGGCACCAGAGGGCGCTTCGCTTCATCCTTGCACCAGCCGGAGCTCCGGGAACATCGTTTTTATTCCTCGATCCCTCTATTCCCGTAGCCCTAGAGACAAATTATGTGCAGACCAGAAGCTGTGCACTTCCAGGCAATCACTGCTGTCTGTTCATCGCTAGGACTCAGCTGCAGGAGAAGGAAAACTCGTGTCCAGGAGCCATCCGGACAATGCCCCAGGAAAACCCGGAGCAGCGCTGGGATTCAGCACCAGCTGCACTCCCCAGCCCCAGTCCCAGGCAAATTCTGCTGCGGCACATCTCGGCTCCTGCATGGCACACGGTCCCAGCCCCCAAAGCCCCTGGATCTTAGACAAATCTGAGGAGGAGCTGTATGTTACAGCCCACGTGCCGCATTGTCATGCTGCCACACGGGCTCCGTTCACCTTGTGTCTAATCCCAGTATGGAAGAGCAGGGTCACGGAGAAGGCAACAGAGCCATTCACAGGGTCCCAGAAGGAGAATTCCAGCCCAGCAGCACAGTCAGGGAACACAGGGCACACAGCACCCTTCCACAGGTCACTGATTCTGTACTTCGGTCTCCTGGCTAAGCCCAAGCCCTTTGCTCTCTTCTAAAGGGACCAGTTTTAAAAACTAAACCTCTCTTCCCTTCCCCTCCAAAGGGATTGTGTTGCCAGGCAGTAGCCCAGGACACTTGTCCCAGAACACGCAGGTCACTGAGGATGTGTTTATCCTGATTACTCAATAGCCTGAGAGCAGGAAAGCAGGTGTGTGACACCTTTGCCAACTACAACCTTTCCTCCTCTTGGCACCCCTCTCATACAGAGCCTCAAAACCTTTGGACACAATTCCTCTCCCAGAATTTCCCAAAAGAGCTTTCAAGCACTCACCCCACTCCCCTAGGACACAGGACACCCTCTCCACACCCTACCTGGCTTCTCCCTGCGTGCTCTGTGCCCTGCAGTGACACAAAGGCTCAGGCAAATCCGTTTGAAGAGGGAAAGCTTGGAAAACTCAAGACTTGCGTTGTCTCAGAACTGGTTCTCCAGTAACAGAAGATCTTCCTAATATAACTGAACTTTTTGCACCCTCAAAAGCATGCTTCTCCTCCATTTTGACTAATAGTGCTCAACACTTATTTTCCTCATTAAAATCTTAGCTCAGTGCACATCGATTTGAAGCAGTTCCCACTAAATCAGACTTTGAGGGAATTTTGTTTTCTTATTAGCATCCTGATTACAGCAAGCTTCATTGAATAAATAATGTAAAAAGGAAAAATGGGGGACTGTAGAACAGATCTGTAGGAACCTTGTTCAATCTTCAGGCCAATGTCCTAACTCTTTCCCATATTTTCAGAGAAAGGCCATGTTATCAGAGGTAAAGTTATTCTGTCCCAACCCAAAAAACAAGCCCAAAGCTGCCTTCCATCTCCTCTCCCTCAACTTTCTGGTTTCTTGTTCCCATTTACCTGCAATGCCACACTGTCCACAAGCACAATCTTCACCTTCAGGATTCCTTCAGCCCCTGCCATGCCTCAGGCTGAAGAGAGGTGGATTTTCACAGAACACAAGAGTCAGCTTTAGAAACCGTTCTCACTTTCTGTGAACTCACAACAACATACGATGAAATAAAGGCTGTTTGGTTCAGAGAAAAAGCATCCTCTGGTATGTACATACAGCAGTGTGCAAGAGCAGTGTTTCCTGGCCACAAACAGCAGTAACTGCTGCAGTACTGATTCCAGGGATGAGAGACCCTCATGGGTACAGAGACACAACCGACGTGCTCTGCAGCTGTGCTCGCACGTTCCCTGAGCCCAGCCAGGACCATGCTCCAAGCTCAGTCCAGGAGCCGCTGGGGCCCCTCTCCCGCACAGCCTGCACGGGTAGAACGCGGCTCCAGGCAATGCAGCTTCACCGGAGCCACCATCAGAGCAGATCGAGGAATTGGACCCACCCCACAACGCCCTGCAGCTACAAACAGCAGCAGCACTCAGCACTCCTTTTTAAGAGATGGCAGTGCAGGAGAAAGCATAATGAGAAACAAAGATAGAAAACAATAAAGGTTAAGGTACTTTTATTATAAAAGTCTATACAATGAGCACCAGACATAGCAATGCAATTATATCTGGTTTAGTTATATATATTCCATATCTATATATCCATATAGATATATAGGTTTTGCTTTTACCAAAGTAAAACTTATATCACAAAATGCCTAAGTTCTACCATTTATTTATTGCTCAACAAGGATGGCACAAAACACACTCAGCATAACTGTTGCCATGCTTATCTACTATACTGAATAAACAGCCAAACACTGCATAACAAACACAAAGCAGCTGTTAATTCTGAATTGGAACCAGTCTGATCACTCACTCACTTATAAAAATATTGGAATCATATAGATTTAAGCATTATAAAGGAGGAATATATTATTTAAAACATTTAAATAGTGCATATTGACATTTTGCATGTGGTATATAAAACACAAACATTCATGTACAACACTATACAGTACACATTAATTTCAATGTTTGGATACACCCGTGTCTGCAGACTGATAGAAAAGGAACTGAAGTGTACATTGCACAATGGAACTGAATAAAATTGGTAAATGGTCTCAAGACTAGTTTAACCTCATAATTTTCTAAGGTCCCAGATCACTTTGCAGTTAAAAAAAAAAGAAGAAAAAAAGGCATACCACCAGTGCTCAATAGTTTTAGTGCTTTTTTTTTTTTCTGAATTCCAAAATTACATGCCTACAAGCAGAGTGAAACAAACCAAGAAGTTTTCTACAGTACACAAATGAAATCTGAGCACTAAAAATCCTACTTGCAACCTATTTTATATGCTTCATGACAGAACAGCAAGTCTCTGAGGTTACGTGCGAGCCATTTCTTACATCATGAGAAAGTTCATTTTTGGTCTTTCATAAAGCAGAGTGAATCATTGCTATGTTGACATTAGCCAGTCATAAAAACATGCAGTGAGAGTAGGTGCATGCAGAACATGGCCACAATCAAACTGATACACTAAAATAAAAAAAAACCAAATAACTGAGAAAGCACCAGCCGAAATTAACATTTTGATTTTGCCAGATCAGAAACAGCTGCAGATGGCTGCTGCAGAGCAAAGCTAGTCCCTAAATCATCGTTCAGCACAGCAGATGTGATACTCAAAACATTATTTAGATTCAACTCTGAAGCTAAATCATGCAAGGCCCATAAACTGTTTTGCTTATATCATAAGGATTAGATAATGTATTTTTATTCTCCAACGGTAAAACAAAACCGTGATAAACAGCAGTAATCTTTCCACTCCAAACAAACGGTTCTCCCTGTGGTGCATGTTAACTACACTGATTTTAGCCCTTGACACCACACTCATTTCAGGTACAGTGGGATTTTAACTGTCCTAAGCCAGCTCCTTTCTGTGGAGCCACACAAGTCTGAGCACCACCAGATCTCCCAAACACCCAAGTGTTCATTGTGCTCCTCAAATCTTCTGAAAGCGGAGATGCCGTATCCAATTCAGCCCAAACACTACATCACCACTGGCTGACAACAACCGAAAAAGGGATCCAATGAACAACAATGACATGAGTCCTGTAGGCAGCATGTGATTGAACTTTTCAGTTTTCCAAGGTTTAAAAGCCACTAAGAAAAGGTCACTTTCTGGTCTTTCTGGTTTGTCCACTGTCATCTTTATCAAGGAGGAAACGTGACCACTAATGAGCAAAATCCATAGACGTTAATTATTACTGTGTATAGGTGCAATTTAGAATACAAAAAAAAAAAAAAAAAAAAAAAAACAAAGTTGTTCCACAGCAGTCCTTTGAAAGGAATTACAGTCTGTTTAAGTGTTCCAGGATTAAGAGCTGTACCCTTAATTTGCTGATTTTTTTAGGAAAGAGGAGTAGTTCAGTGTAGCATTACAATACTAATAATTTCTTCAACAATGCAAAAGGTTGGTAATAACAAAAGTCTCAAAGTTCTTGAATGCTAAAGAAAAAAAAAAGCTATGGCTGTTTTGGAACAGGATGGATCCATCTGGAATACAAAACTTTGATGGAAACTGTGTTTGCTAAAGTTGGATAGAGCAGTCTCAAACTCAGAAACCTTATTTGCTCTCTAGATAGGACCTACTTACCCTTCAAACATGTCCTAGTGGCACCATAGTAAAGTGCACAAACTGGTTTCTTTCAACAGTGCATGACACATGAACACAAGCACCCAATAAGTACAGGGGTAGTACATGGAAACAGCATGTTACTCAACAGGTTGGAGGAATATAATTTAAATTGATTTTGAAGAATCTTGCTTGCTGATAAGTACTTCTAACAGCCTCAGTTTGGCTTTGATTTTCTTGTACTCCCTGTACTCATCCAGCATTGGGACCCGATCTTCTTTCTGCACATTTCTGTAAAAAGAAAAACAAAATTTCAACTAAATCCTCCATCCTACAGCAAGCCAAACACAGAAGGAGCTACAGGAAGCTATTTTAGGGCAGATGAAAACATTATTGGCATCTTGTTCACCAACAGCAGGCAGGCATGACATTGTATTTTAGTTTATTGTCGTTCAAACTGCCATCACCTAAAATCTGAACTGAAAACCCAGCAGCATTTATTCAGCACAACTGCTGCAGCATAGGGTAATAATCTTGCCCCAAGCTCTCCTGGGAATTTTACTAACAGGATATGAGTATAATTTCAGATCCTGTGTACACACTACAGAAAAAGACAAATTTAAATCAATCTACATTTTTTACTGTAAGCAGATTGATGCAAAAATTGGCAGCAGAGCACTAATCTTACTGGACTAAAATAAATAATCTATTAATATAATTAACCTCATTATTTGCCATTGAAGTCAAAAGGAGTTTTGTCCCACATTCAGTAAGTGCACAGTGAAGTCATGTTACTAGAATCTGTGTGACCAGTGGTGCAGGAGTTTGTTCAGAAGAAATACAGGAGAAGTCACAGTCAAGTGCAAGTCAAGAGAGCATTTGCCAGTCAAGAAAGTGACCTCTTAGGAGGGTTGTCAGTTTTGTTCAAGACACGAGATGTCTCAAAAATACAATGGGCAGCAATGCAATCCAATTAATGACAAAACAAATTCAAATAAAAGCCTAAAAGAAATAAACAATATGGAGAAGAATAAAAATTATTAAAAATCCTTACTGGTAAAGCAAATATTCACTACCAGAACTGACCTACTGGAACAAGAGGCAAATGGGCAAACTTCCCTGCCCTACATTACAGAACAGGGATAATATGGTTATTAAAAAAAACAAACAAAAAAAAGTTTTAGTAGGTATTTTTAAATGCTAGTTTTTTAAATTGAGCTGTTAAAAATACACGAAGTTATCTCCCTCAGGAGATTATTCACAGCACATGAAACAGATCAGATTCCAGCTGACAACATTCAAAGTTATAAAATATACTTGGCTATAAGGCTGCAGCCCAGCATAAAGTTTTGTGCTAAACAAACCTTCCATTCTGCTGATAAAACTCCTCTTCAAATTCTCGTAATGTCTTACGTAGCTTCTTTTTCTCAGCTCTGGCTTTCCACAGTTGCTCCAATAATTCAGGCCTAAAAATTTCAAGTGAAAGAAGAATCTGTTGGCTGTACAATAGAATTTAAATTACTCAGAAACAACTGAGCTAGCTGCACTAATAATTTATTTGTCTGGCTCATAAGGAATATGCTGTCAGTTTGAAAGTGAAATACTGAGAAGAAACTAGCAGTTAATAAAGGGGTATAAATTTTCTGCTGTCTACACAGCTCAAGCAAGGCTGAAGAAGGTTTAGAAGGTAGTAAATAATTCACTGAGTACAAAAAGATCTTAGTCAGACATGTCAGAGCAAAGAACACTCATTCAATCCAAACATTTCCTGAGAAGTGCTGAACATGTCACTCCCTTCCACCCAACAGCATAGATTTAGTATCATGACTCTAATTACAATAATTACAACTACTATAATTGAAGTATCCACTTAATTGTCCATACATAGAAGCAGCTCGGGTGCTGGAAAGCCTCAGGTCCCGGGTGAGTTTCTCTTGACCATCTTCAACATCAGACTCAGAGTTTTCAACTGGGCTTAGAATGGGCTGTGTTTGGGCAGCAGTTTTTAAGATATCGCTAAGGTCTGTAGAAAAACCATCACTTTCCTCCTCTTCTTCCTGAAAGTGAAAACAGAAATTCAAAACAAATATGATGCACTTCAGTTCCCTATTACAAGTGCTGAGAAGTATTTTTTTAAATGCACTGTGCCTACCTTAATTTCTTCAAAGAAATGGGCAGTTTCACCTTCAATAATGGGCTGCAACATCTGCCCCCGCCTCTTGGTTGATGGTGATCCCTGAAAAAATTGAAATTTGTTTCAAAATGTACAGTAAGACAGTAAGTGCTGTCTGAAGTCAGAATTACATTGAAGTCACCCAGTGTTTCCTCTTTGAGATGAATAAAAGACTGCAAACATACTTAAAGAGCACAAATAAAATAACCATACAACCCAAAAAGCTTGGATACCCAAGGTATCTTTGACACAGAAATAAATGTCGCAGATTATAATTTATTTTAAAATACTCATTTTCAGACTTAAAATTAAAAGCATTTGCTCTCTCCATGTTTTGTTGAAGATTCATAAATGCAGTGATAGCTCTGAATTTTGCATTTAGTCTTGTTCCTCCCAAACCAAAGCACAGTTACAGAGGCCAGAGCTGGTTATCCAGCCAGGCATCCACTGGGAATACTCCTGTCAAGTTCTTTTTCCAGACCCCTCTGAAGCCATGCAGTTGGAAGTGTGAAATCAGAGCTATCTGTTGCCACCTCAGAATGAAAATCCTCTGAACTCCAGCCTAAAGCAGGTGTCCCTGTGCTTTCCAGGTGCTTGTTGCACACCTGCCATAATATCCTGCTCATCCCTTATCCCCAGACAGCAGAAGCAATACCAACAGATGGTCTCTGGACAGGAAAAAGGTGAAACACAAAAGCCACACAGACAATGACCTGTCAAAAACTTTAGTTCATGAAAGGTAAATAGTCTCCTGCTTCTCTGGACACTTCCATACATGCTTCAGTGCATGTCATTAGTGTACCAGGATACAGTAAGAGGTATCTCATAGAATCAATTGTTATATAAACCTAAAAATCCATTCTCAAAATATCTGGCACTGTATACAGACTACTTAGAAGCTACCACTGAACAATCACTGGCAGTAAGAGAGATCTCCTCATATCTCTTACAGGTTTCAAAAGCAAAAACCTGTGAAAAAGATTTTACAGATGATTCCTAATCTGTGCTATAGGCAACATGTTACTGACATCTCTCCTGGATTTAAAATTCTTCTGGTGGGCTATCACCCATCCCTTTATTTCACAGCCAAAAAGCCAGAATGACTGGTTCAGGCTACCCAGAATTTAAAACCCATCTCAGCTGAAGTGTCAGATTTCCGAGGGGAGAGAAGGGATAGAGCTCAACCAGTCAAGGGCACTACCAAAAAGCTGTGACTCACCAGTCACAGAGAAACACATCGGTGCCTAAGAGCAACCTATGTTTATGGAGTTCAGAAAGGGATTCTGATAAAAAAAGCCTTTAAATTTGAGTATCATGCAAATCATGCTTCTCATTAAAAAGAACTACCAAAAAAAATGCACATGCAAAAAAGGCAGAATTTGACCTGGTCCCTTTATCTCAATGTACTCCAGCTTAGAGGGGAGAGCTAAGGACTGTCAGTGACAATGTAACAGCAGATTAAGTTCCTGCTGAGTAAGCCCAGCTACCTATGTCTGGGAAGAACTGTCTGTTCAAAGAGATTATCTCACTTCAGCTATGCAGTCCCTTCCTTCCAAAAGGGTTAGCAGCCAACATCCAAACAGGTATTTTGCAAGTCTGGGTCAGTATGCAACGCTTGGATTATGGCTCATGCAGAACAAACCAGCTGGCTGTCATTCCTCAACTGTTTTACAGCTACTATAAACAAGGTTACATCAGTTTCTTTGCACAGTACGAAAACTCCTTCTTCATCTCTTAGAAGACCACAGAGAGGGGATAGAAAATTCAGAAGGAAATGAAGTGAAAACACAATGAAAAACCACAGATGTTGTACAGATGCTGCAGGTGTTGGCAACATGTCTCTTTCTGGGGAAGCATGAAGGAATGAAATGGTTCTGATGGCAATCCTGTCACTCAAGCCTCTGCTGACAGCAACCTGCACTGCAACTGGTGTTACTATTCTGGGGAGGACTAAAAGTACAGTATGTCCTGTGGATCCATACCTAGCATAGGCACTTGGGAACATCTCAGCCACAGCAAGTTAGCACAGCTCACTTACTTGCACAGAGAACCATTTAATTTCCAAGAGCCATCAAGGTCACAGCTTGGAACTGCTCTGTTCTCAGCAGTAAATCGATCAAATGCCTCAAGTACAATAACAACAACATCTTACATCTTCCACAAGAAAGATGTTTCACAGAACAGTGTTACTAGCTCTTCTAAAGGCAGCCTCCCAGTTCCAAAGTGGGAAAATAAATAGAAATAGCATTTGTTTTACTCACAAGAATAGGAGTAATGCTTGCTCTAGTTAACATTTGTTTTACAAGTCTGTATCTGTCATAAAGTGGCTTCACAATATGTCTTTCTTCTCTAGTAACCTAGAGGCAGAGAAACCACAGAATTAATTATACTGGTCACTCAATCACAGACAAGCAAACACAAGGACGTGTGCTTCTCCTGCCAGGCCATCAACACTCCAACTAGGAATATAAAACTACCTTAAATTGTGTGTATGAAAGGGGGTTTAATGGAGATAAGAAGGAGTAAATGGGTACTTTTTCATTCTCTCTCACTTGAACACCCTGTATTTTTCAGGCAAAAGATTTAAACACTTCCTAAAAATTATGGGAGCTTCAGCACAGGCATACCCTCTGTCTTTAAAGATCCATGGAAAAGAGGCAAAAAAGGGACCAAGAACTGGGGGAAAAGACGTGTGCCTGGCTATGATGATGGCCCTACAGAAATGAAAGGGAAAAAAAGAAAAAGATGAAACTGTAGAGAAGGGGGTGGGAACTGTCTTTTCATTTCTGTTTCTGTGAAATCCAGAATAACATTTCCAGTCTTTTCTCAGGAAATTCAATAATCTTGTTTACTCTTAAGACATCTCTTAGCCCCACAAGACATATAAAGCACCAAATGACACCCATCACTTAGCACACTCCAATAACCTGCTGATTTCTGAAAAGGGGGCCTATTAATACATACTTTTTTTTTTTTTTAAGAAGTCAATGCAGGAAGTTCCTCAGATGGCAACATGGAGGCCAATAGATACCTTTGTGTTTTGGAAAAGGAAAAATAAGAACCTCCCACACCAGCATTAAATTCTGGTCTCACTATTGCTTGAGAATTACTGCTGTCTATGCACACAATGACACAGTTTGAAATAAAGCCAAGCATTACCGGCCGTCCATGTTGGCTTTCATAATACAGGAGGCTCTTCTGCAGAGATGTTTTCTCTTCTACCAAATGGTCCTTTGTCATTTTCTATCAAGAATAATTAGTATTTAATCAAACACAAGTAATTTTTACTTGCTATATAGATGCCTAAGCCAAACTTAGCTTAGTTAATATAATACAACCCACCTTCTTCCATTTAAAGCTGTTCAATACTGTCAGCAGATACTTGTAAATATTTTAATATGGAGCAAGGAAAATGTGGTTCATGTTGAAGATTTCTCCACTGAATCTGAAATATGATAGCCTTGCAAAGGGCTGCTAGCCAGAGGAATCATCACGTTGATAAAGTGGTATCTCAAGTATCTGACAGTGCTCTGTTTCCCACTCATTCTCTTAGAAAGAGCCTATCCATAACCTTATGCTTACCTTTATATCTTCTGGTAAACATCTCTCAACTCGTTTTTCCTTTAATCTTTTCAAAATGAGTTCAAGTGTCGCCTCCTTGGTTGGCTTCTTCTCTTTCTGCACAACCTGCATCTCATCTTCATTTTCTTCATCCTCTTGGTCAAGAGAGGAACCAAAGCTTTTTGGAAGAGTGTTACTTCGTGGACGAGTTTGAGGTATGAATTCTCCCTCTGAGCTCCTCTGCTTTGCATCTGAAATGGGAAATATGGCTCAATCCAAAGGTTTAAAAGAAATAACACCCTCAGTTTGTTTAACTGCAAATACAGGAACATAGCAATTTGAATAGGGAAAATTTCTCTCCTAAAGAACTAAAGAATAAGAATAATTTGATTTTTGGATAGTCCAGAATGCAGAAATTAAACATTTTTAAGTGCTGTGGAATTTTAGTGCATGACTTAGCCATTTCAGTCATGGAGATAATTTGTGTTGGTAGAGAGTGAGAAACTGTAGCAATCTCTTACCT
This sequence comes from Cinclus cinclus, assembly GCF_963662255.1. Lineage (NCBI taxonomy): Eukaryota > Metazoa > Chordata > Aves > Passeriformes > Cinclidae > Cinclus > Cinclus cinclus. The sequence goes on from NC_085059.1 coordinate 13,464,025, forward strand.
TTTATTTGCTTTCTCAATTTCGTAAGTTCAGTCATCCATTTTAAAACTTTTGGATTGGCTGCAATATCACTATAGGAGGGCTGAAAAAATACAAATAAGCCACATATTAAAACAAACACACTAAATCTTGTTTATAAATACTTCTTTCAAGATTTGGTAATATTTGTGATGGGGAATGTGAACGGTTACATGCATGCCACTCAGTATCAGATCAGATCTCAGTGCCAATGTAAGGACAACACTTGAGAAAATGAAACTGAAACAACTTCAGCAGCTGAACCATAGAGTGGTAAGACATTTCTGCTTTTCCACACATCTCATCTGAAATACCCTCAGTCTCACAGCAGAACTGTCACTCTGTCCTCCTTTGGCTCTGGCATTCTGGCACATTTTCTAATATTGCTGTTTCTCAGCTCCCTTTTGCAGACAGCAGTGTGTAACAAAATTCTCATTTGTGATCACAGTTATTCAGTGATCAACTAAAAGAGTCACTCAGCCCTCCCATGCAATTCTTTATCCTGAGTAAAAACAGAAGTGCTAACCTACCTTACTGTTTTTCTCTTTTTCAAACTGTTCCTCAAATTGCTTTATTTTTTTCTGTAATTTCTTGACAAGTTGATAAGGTGTCTTGTCTTCCCTTTTGTCATCTTTTGAGCTAAAGGATGCTCTTCGTGTTCTGTTTAAAAACATTTTAAATGTCATTTAGATAACTAAGTGCAAACAACAAGTCTTTTAAGTAAGATATGAATAATTTCATTTTTCCTCCAGTTCATAATCCATTAATTTCAAGTTTTCAGAGTTATTTACTCAAACTGCTTTCAGCTGCTATCTTCAAGATGGGACATGACTTTTGTCTCCCTAATATCAGTAATAGCCACAACAGAAAAACCAATTTGAAATCCTACTGTCATGTACCATTAATTGCAAACTTTCTGGTGCCCGGGTTATTTACCAAAGTTACTATATACTCAGGTGTTCTCCAAGAACTGGGCACAGAATAAAGCCCAGGCTAGAAAATACCACTGAACAATCCTTGGTATTTCAACAGCTTCATTCAACTGTTTCAGGCAAGTTAAGAGATACTTAAGACAAAAAGTATCCATAGACCTTGCTAGCCTTCCTAAAAAATTTCTTAAATTTTACTTACAGAGTTCTAAAGCATGTTGTTTTGGTTTTATATAATCTTTCACATAGCTCCTTGACATGTGCTGCTCTTGCAAAGCATTTTTGTTTCAAGACTGACATGAGAATTTTCCAGAACACTTATACAAGGTGTCTGAAACCTCCCTCAATACAGCCAGTGACATCTATGTAGTTCAAGATATTAGCAATACTAATCTAATAATCTACTGGAGCAGATCCTTATTAGTTTTAAATGAGGAGAACAGCTGTTATCATCAGCACTTTCCTGCAGGTCAGTGTTCTATACCATTTTAACAGTACTTGTTAAGTAGCCTCTGTGGCTACTTGGAGAAAACTTGCACAAGGTTCTTTTTTCATCAATAAATCTGTCAGACTAACAACTAGAAACTCTAAACTTGTTCCAATCTCCTCTTTCAGGTTTTCTCATTTTTATGAGATTATCTCTTCCCTAACGAGCATGAAAATCCTTCTCAACTTCCCTTTCCCAGTAACAGTAGCAGACAGTATAGGTCACCAGTTATTTACAGATTAGGAGAATCACACTGCCCTGTTCATACAAATAATCTGCATCTTGTTTAGTGACAACGCTACCTTAACAAACAAGGTTAAAAAAAAAAAAAGCCAGATCTTACATAAAATCACAGACCAGAGTCTAGCAAAGCCAGGTAAACAAAGGATATAAATACTTCCAGCCCAGGAAGCACCATTTGTCCGAAGCCCTGACCAAAATGCCAGGGAAAACTCTGCAATCTTGTCCTATTTTTATCCTCTTTTCCTTCATATCTGTCAGTGGCCACTTGGAGAGACACAATCCCACCCCAGCTGAATCTCTGCTCTGACTCACTCCAGCAGTTCCTGGGCAGGCAGAGCAGCCAAACAGCCACACAGTGTTACACATGACCTTGGTCTTCAGTTCACTCAGATCATGACAACCCCGCAGCAATCTCCAGAAGCTGTATTTTCATCCTGGCAGTAACACTTCCTGCCCACCAGACTGCATTAAAATACACACCTAACAAAAGAAAGTGCTTTGGATGAAGAGTCTAACGCTTCTGGATCATGTAAGAAACGCTGGCTTTGCCCAAAATCCAAACTCCGATGTGACAATATGGGGTGACAGTCCTCTTCCAATGGATGATTAGTCATCCTCCCTGCCTGTGGGGAAAGCTGAGCTTCTCCAGATTCACTGTCCTCTTGCCAAGACTTGAAAGCAGGAAATGGATCTAGAAGATAAAAAAAAAAAAAGACACAAAATGGCACTTTTCTGTTAAGAGAACTATAAACAAGAGTCGAAACAAAAATGTGAACCCAATGCTTAGTCTTGTATGCTCTAGAGGATGTGGTGTCATACACAAAGTGAATAAAAACAGTGAAATACATCAGAAAGCTACAAATTCTGTCATATAACTGAAAGAAAAAGGTACGGAAATGAAGTATGCACACTAGGATCCCTTTTTCAAAGTGTATCTTAGGAGTATGCATTTCTGAGCAGTTCAACAATATAAAAGAGTGTTATTTATGTATCAGAAATATAAAGTAAGAAGAATATGCTTATTGTCCATTGCAGTATTTTGCTGTGGAAATTAATTGTCATACTGTACACATGTACTTTGAAAGGTTGTACTCTTGGTTTTGAAGAAGGTAAGTCTGACAGTACCTCTTTTGGTACAATGCCCATTTGCTTAAGTCTTTTTCAAGGAGTGTTTTTGGATTTTATGATAAATTTTATCTTGACACCACTGAGAAAAAGAGATTTCTTAATTTGTGGAAGGTGATTTTTTAGGAGGGAGATTCCAAAACAATCAATTCATTCAAATCCCTATGAAAAGCACCCTGCTAATATCCCTTATAATTCTTTGATATGGTTTCCGTACTGCCTAAAAAAAAGCCTGATATAGCCTTTCAATTATTTTAATTTAAAATCCCACCCCCATTTTCTTCCAGAGTTGCATGTTTTTCTTCTAGTTCAAATCAGAAATTTGAAAACTGGGTTCAAAGTGTGCAGAACAACAATAAAACCCACAAAGTAATCTTAAAAAAAAATAACCCTTGTACCTGCTTTCCATCGTACATTTACTAAGCATGATTGGGAATTTTTTTTGTTGTTTTTCAGTGTGATCTTGCCTGTTTGCACAGTACAAGACCCAAGAAAGGGACCTTTTTGAATTAAGAAAAAAACTGCAGATCAGAATATTCCCAAGATATAAGGGACAGCAGGTGAAGGGTTAGTTAGAAAGCAAACCATCAACTATCAAAAGGCAGATAACTGAACGTATGGCGAACCATACTTACCCTCCCCTTCTCTCTGCAGATGCATTGTTTTGAAATCAATGAGGGGGAAAGTGATAGGGCATGGCGCTAATAAAATGAAAAAGAATGGCAAAAATACTAAAGTGAACACACAGCACAGTCAGAACAAACTATACATAACATGTAAAGCAGGAAGATACAGTACCAGGGAAAAACATCCCATCTTTTTGGACCAGGCCCTGAGCACTCTCAGCTTCCAAGCAACTCCCATGGCAGGTAAGGATGCTCAGTCCTCAGCCAATTGGAACTTTTTACTGGAAAGGTTTACAAAGAACTGGCAGAGGAATAGTAAAGACTTACTGCAGTTTAACAAGAGACTCATGCATCCTCACATGAACAAAAGGCAAGATCTAATGATTTTGCCCAGAGCTTGTAAATAACAGAGATGCCAGTGATTTCCAAAAAGCAGGGCAAATGCAGAAAAACACTCAGAAATATAAATCAACCATTCTGCATTTTCACCTTGGGCCAGGAAGCATTTGATGTTGATTTTCAAGAACTCTGTTGCATACAGGCCTTTGAGTTTTCTATTAGATTGGCTTTAATAACCCAAATCCTGTAACTGAATTTGGACTAGTACAGATTTCTTATCAAAGCCACTCCACTTCAGTGGAATGCCACAAGGACTTGCAGTGCCTTGGAAGGCTGAGTTCCTAACAACCATTCTAAACAGGACTGAAGAATAGTCAATGTTCAAGTACTTCACAGTGAAATAAGACCTCCTGCAAAGAACATGATTTAATACCAAGAAGATATAATATAAATTTATAAAGAGATATGCTGCTTTATTTCCAAAACAAAGGTCATAAAGCTATTTGTGGAAGTAAAACCAAAAGCAATTTCATGAGTAGATTTAAGGAAATAATGAAAATGGATGCCACAAACCTTCTGAGAATACATATTAGGTCATCTTAACACAAATAGAGGATGCAACAAAACATAATGTGCAAGTAAGCAATTAAACTAAATAAAACACTGAAAACAAACAGGATTTTTATGCTTGTTTTAGCTTTAGACTGCTCTTAACTTGGGCAACAAGACTGAAAATCTGGATTCAGTGTCTTTGGGTGCCTGCAATTTGACTTCTTTGTGCCATGACATATTCTGAAAGTCAATTTGCTAAGGCTCAAGCACCAACCTGCAAATATTGTACAAAGCAAATGAAACCAACTGCAACTTGAAAACCTCATTATTTGCCAAAGGGTTAAAAGGGAAATGTGGACTCACGAAGGCAATTAATTTGCAAGACGTCAACAGCAGTGACAAACTAACAATCAATTATCAGCACTTGACACTTGAGCTTCGGGACAAAGCTCTATGTGCTGACATGTGACAGCTCTAAGCTGCACTGTTACAGAACACACATTCCAGCTTTACCTCCCTCATTTTAATATTTCCAACACTAACCACAAGTCAAGTGCACTGATTCCTTGTTACCAGTGTCTTGCTAAGGTTTCACTGTGAAAGTATTAAAGGCATCTCAAGGAAAAGCTGTCACTGGAAGAAGCTGCTGAAAAATTAAAACTCTGTCCCTGCACAGTTTACCTGCACTACATCTATCAAGTTGTATTGCAAGTTTTCCAAATCAGATATAAGTGGCCTGTGGCCACTGCACTGTCAGTGACAGTTCACAGTGGTTTAGTAGCTTACATCACTTGCATTTTTTAAGGTGTGATGACTCCAGGTATCAACACCAGGCAGAGGAAACATGATATAAGGAAGACAAAAAAGAGAAGTATTTTGAAAAGAAGGTATTGACAAGTGTTTTGCTCTGGTCACAAAGGGCTTATGGTTGTTTTAAGTAAAACAGAAGTCTTAACAGCCATTACCAGACATTTGAGCAATAAAATTCAGTCAAGCCACAATCTCAAGAGATTCCTAAGCCTGGCAGGCAGTGAAGAATAAGGTCACAAACACAGGGAATCTTGTCTGAGAGAAAACTGTTACAATTATTTTATTTTCCTAAAATGCAAACCATGGAAGGAGAATGGGCACAGAAGAATATCCACCTGCAACTTTAGCCTTTATTTGAAAATTTAGAACTGCTTCAAGTTGTCCAATGACATGGAAACCAAAACAACTGACAGATTTTTCAGAAAAATTGAAATATGAACTGCTGTGTTTGGCAGGTTAGTGATTTTAAGTCAAATTCAGCTAATTCAATAGTCTACATTTAATAAAACAAAGACAAACAAGACACAATGAGAATTTTAACTGAATGATATAATTAGACAAACTGTTTTTAAGACTTGGATGAGAGACTCAGGGTCATGGAACTTTAAAAACAATAAAAACCAAAGCCAAACAAAACATGCCTCCTAGAATGAAACTCGGACTTTTTAGTTTCTCCTTATATATTTTTAAGGTCCTTAATTAAGTTGCAGATGGTGCTGAAACAAGATGAGACCTATGTCACGACTTGGTTGATCTTACCACGTTTGCAGGAACATGTTGTTGTCTGCTGCTTCAACTTTGTAAATTGTTTTATTTATCACTCCTCCCTAAATATACTGTGAGCTAAAGAGTGAAAATTACCTTCCCACTTGTCACCATCAGATACATTCTTCAGATCCAGATGTGGTACTTGGACACCTGGAGCCTCCTCGGGAACATTAGTGCTGCCATCCCCCAACACCTCTGAGTCAGTGTTTGCATTAAGATCACAAGTCTTGCTACTTGAATCCTGTATTTAAGGAACAGAATAATTTTATTATTACTTAGCAGCTGGAAATCAGGTACTTAAGCAGTTCCAGCACTTCCAGAAATTTTAAGGGAAAAAAAAAAAAAATCTTTCCAAACTTGAGGAATTACATAGGGACACACACCCCAACAGCAATCAATTCTTTACATTAGAAAACATTTCTTACATGAGATGCATAAGCATAAACTTGCTCTGCTGCCCTAAGTTTCTGTGAACTGACATGATGAGTTCTCTAACAGAGGTCTTGCAAACCTTGCAGCACCAACCACCATAAGATGTTAAAAGCAAAATTTATTGTGTTACAAGAAATACAAATGTAGAGTAAGATGCAGTGCATCTGTATATAAATTAAATCTTTCTTACCAGAAATGCCTCTGAAGATATTCTACCATTGCCATCAAGCAATATACTATTTTCCCTGAAAAGAAGACATGGACCTCATTATCATTTTAAATGGACAGTAAACACTATACACTCCCTGTATATATTTTTTTTTATGAAACCCATGCAGTTTTAGCAGATAGGCAATGTATTTACTTAAGGCAATAATTAAAGCTCTGAGAGATAAAAGTTAGATTACTTTTTTCCACTCTCTGATATTCACATTGAATTTCAAGTTGTAGCATGCAAACAACAACTAGACTTGAACAAAGCTGGAAATAAAAACAGCCCAGACCTTTATTCTCAAATTGAGAGTAAGTACTTTAAAACTCAACAGAACTAAAACTGAAACTTCATCAGTGCTGAACTAAAGCTGCAAATTAACAAAGCTTTCTGGATAGTTGCTGTTTCTAACATTTATTCTTCAATCATTAAGAGCAATAAAATGTGCCAAAACTTTTAAAAGAAAATTTTTATTCCTCTGTTTATCTTGCCCAGAACATAGAGTTGCTCACAAAAAAAGCTTTAGGTTAATCATCTAGGTTTGTATGACTATAGAAAAACACAAACCTTTCACTATTATTTTCTCCATCTTCATCTTCATCGCATGATTTCACTAATATGTCTGCAGCCTGTTGGGGAAAAGCATTGTTTAGAAAGATCTAGAAATGGCTCTCTCAACAGAAGACATTTCCAAAATCATGTCTGACCATGGAACATCCTCAAGAAATAAAACCTTCTTGTGTATGAGGATTGAAATCCCACTTTTAACCATGTGACATTTTTACATTTTCAAGTAGGGCCAGTTATCAGGTGTTTTAATCACCAGAAGTCAGATGACTTTCCATCTTCAGATTAACCATTTTTTTATTATTTCTTCAATAAAAGTTATACCTAAAATTATCACTCATGACAGGAAGTTTGGGATTATTAAAATCATGGCAGTTTGTATATCCTAGTCTCAAAAACATTGTGCCCAGCATATATGAAATGAAACAAGTCTGACAAACTTTTTAAGGAGCTACTAATCCCTGTTACTAAATAAAGCAACAACAGAATTGGAAGGGGATGAAGAAATGCTGTCAGTTCTCTGACACCACCTCACAAAACAAGTTCAGATGAATCCATGTCACCACTTTGTTCACTACAAGTATTTTGCCAAAGCCCAGTACTTGACTTCTTCAGAAAAGTGTCTCATTTGTGGGAATACAAGAAATTTGAAATATAAAATGTGTCATTTGGTTTTAGACTTTGAGAATTCTTGCAAAATTATCTTTACAGTGTCTGAATATAACAAGTTACCAGGAGAGTTCAAACATACTAACAGTTGCTAGTTTTATGCTGACAGCAACTGACACCCATATCAGAAAAAAGACTGTTCTTCTGTTGATATTATTTCAGTCCTCAAGTCAAATTCCAATTTAGGGAAACAATTTTTAATTACAGTGCATTTGTCATACTCAGATAATTTCCACCCTGGAGATGAGCTGTTTAAGTCTTGCATAGCCACACTTACTGGAGTTGTGGAAACAGCTGTTTCTATTTCCATTTTGAGCCCAAAGGAGAACTCATATGCAGAACTTTCTTTTCCTACAACACTACACATTCCTCTCAAAATCCTACCACACAGGAAAATCACATTTCCCCTTAACTTCTTCTTAAAAGGTACAACTCTCCAATAACATTTGAAATGGAGTATTAAAAAGATGGCAAAAAACTAACATTGAAGAAAACAAAACTTGACACTGAAATGTCACCTTACCACTCACAGCAATGGACAATAGAAACAATAGAAATCTACCAAAAGAGCCAAAAAAAGGCCAAGAGTGATAGCAGGTATGACAACAAAACTATTTCTATTGTGCACTCCCAAGCATCATGTTCCCCTTTATATCCAACACCATGCTTTATGTATTTTATGCTATAGGGTAACAATCTAATTATTGTTTCAAAACAAGTTTTGGCACTAAAGCATGAGGAAAGAACCAGGACCACAAATATATTTTGTGAAATTTAATTTACAGAATGGGATTCCAAAACAATATGCTAGTTTCTGGGAACAACTGGAAAATTTGTCTTGCTAGGTGATTCAAGAGAGTCATTTGGGATCCCCAAAAGCAAACAGAAGCCCAACAACAGAATACATCACAACAGTGAAAAGCACTAAGGAAACATTTTGTTTTAGTAAGAATAGAAAGTCCAGAAGACTCAGTTTCACTATGCTAAGGCATCCATTTCCATCCTTTCAAGTTCAAAGACCAATTAATTCTTCTAGTTAATTTAAGTCTACTAACAATAGGTTTGCTTATCTGGTCATCTCTGAGGAAACCCTCAGGAAGATTTATGGACTCACAGGCAAGAAGCTGAAAACCATTGCAGGAACTTCTCTACACATGTGTAACAAACATCTCCACCCACAGAATTCACCACTTAGATTTGTAACAACAAAAGTGTTAGCAAATAAATAAGGAACTATAGATTTGATATTTTTCATTAGAAGGGCTTATCTGACAGCTGCATATGTGCTGCTTGATACAGCATGGAAGAATACACTCTTCTCTTGATAACTTTACTGTTGTCCTTGATTTAGTTTTTGTCAGCACATATTTTACAGAATTCCTTGATTGCATCAACTAGGGAAGAGATAAAGATGTGCTGAAAAGAACAGGACATCACTGCCTACCATAGAAGAAACTGGAGATAGAGAGGAAAGGCTGTAACTAGCTAACAACAAACCACACCTTCCTAGCACAAGCACAGCCAAGAGGCTGCTAAGTCTCAAGGTGACTGCTGCCCTTTCCTGATCCATGCAAGGTGACTGTGGGCTATGCTGCAGCCTCAGCTCTACAGCTTCTGCTCCTCAGGAAGCCTTTACTAACACAGATGCTGCTCCAACCAGTGCTGTGCTGCCTCATACAGTGACTTACCTCAGCAGAAGGAAGGGCTGGTATCTGTGAAAGAAGAACGGAAAAATCAGTCAGAGTCCAACCAAGTCACACCAAAGTAGACAAAAATTTCTCGGTGCACATGGCACAGAAAAGAAGACAACTGACTGCACAGAGCAAGAGCACCATGTAATGCTATGTCAGAGTTCTTGTGAAAACTTGGATCTCTAGAGCACTAAAGTTGCAACTTTAGTTTGTGATTTCACATACAGGAGATTCTTCCTCTCACCTGAATGCTTTGTTCTTCCTCAGTTACAGTATCATGTTTTATAGCTTCAATGTCTAAATCAGTGCAAACCAATACTTCAGAGCAGTCTCCTGTGTTTTCACTGCTACCAGTGTCATTATCTTCAATAACATCACTCCTAAAGATACAAACAGAAAGACTTCAGAAACCTTTTGTTACACCTTTAAAAAATAAAATAAAAAAGAAACACTTTTATTTCACCTTTAAACATTATCAAAAATCAGAATGTTTTTTGTTTGGGTTTTTTATTTAACAGAATTATTCTGACCTGCAGGGAAAATTAATTATGTGATGTCTTGTACATCCTTACATGAGAGACATATTAAAATGTATTTATTTGGTTCTTGTCTGAAGGGTCAGTCATACACCCTGCACTTACCATACCAACCTAAGGAATTAAAACACAACAGCCAGAAGCAATAACATCCTGAAATTACAGTGACTCGGTGACATTGCTGAGGCTCCTCTCAGCACTGAAATACTCAAACATTCCTCTTAGTACTGAAAGCCACTTAGTTTACAGCTACTATTACTGTGCTCTCCTCCAGTGAGAAATCCCATTATTTCTAACATTTGGTATGCTGAGACTTCAACTTAAGGCATATAACATTACAGCCAGATTAAAACTAATTGACACCATATTTGAATTCACATGTAATCTTTGTGTGTCACTATCCCTTACCATGTAACTCTGTCATTCATCACAAGCTTTGACTTGCTTGCATTCCTTTTCCTCATTCAAAAAGATTTCCAAACCACCTTAAGAAAGCTCCTTCTCTATCTATCAGTGTGCTGGTTGTACCTTGAAGGCACCTAGGGGAAGGGCATACTAGGAAGCTTTTCTCCATGAGAACTTCCTCTGTGAATTGATAGGGCCAATTGAAGACTGGTTTAGTTGTTGACAGCCTGAGAAACCAATTGGAAAAGTCACTTTGCTCGTGAATCACATTTGAAGCAAGTAAACCCCGGGAAAGCTCTCTTGCATTTCTGGCCTTTCACGAGGTAACACTGACCTGGCCCGGGCCAGGCAGGGTTGGGTTCCGGAGGCTGCCGGGCCCCGTTTTTAACCAGGGGCCCCAGTGGCCAAGGGGAGCAGAGCCCATTGCTGGGATTCTCGCCTTTTCCCGGTGTGTCCCTGCCCTGCCCCGGCTCGGAGCAGCCCTGGGGTGGCCGAGCCCGCCCGGCCGCCCTCACGGGCTGGGGGGAGGCAGCCGGGCCCGGTTCGGGAGAGCCCCCAGGGCTTTGTGTGCTGGGCAGGGCAGAGGGAGAACCCCCGGGCTGCGGCTGGAGCTGGGGGCGGGCAGCGCCGGGGGAACCGTGGAGACACAGCCTTGGCACCCATTTCTCCTCTGGCTGCGCTTTGCAGTTTTCATCCTGACCCTCCAGTGTGGCCTGGGCGGCCTGAGATCCTGACACAGCTCCAGCACGGCCTGGCAAAAACCCTGCGACTTCTGGGTGAGATTTTAACTTTTCCCATGATCAGGTAAGACTTACAGACCCTTAATCCTTCCTTGGGTGAGAGGAAGAAGAACACAAGGGATACACCGAAGTCAATGAAGTAAAAGCTAAGTTTCTAGATGGAAGGAGAATGAGGAGACGCCATGAAGATTGCCTGAAATATCTGTTTGTAAAGTTATAGGGATGAACTGTACTACGCTAAAAAAATTCCTTTAAATTAGAGAAAGACATGGTGGGGGAGGGTGGGGTGAGGTGTAAAGTGTTTGAAGAATCCTTTGCCCCAAGGGAAAAAGGGGGATCTCTGTTCCTGGGAATGATGTATGAACAGAGAGAAGTGAGCTGAAGAGAACTTTTGCCTTTGAGCAGCTCATCCTTAAAAGTAATACCCTGTGACTTTGACATGGCCCACAAGCACAGCTCTGGGAAGGCTGTGAAGTGGGAGGAGTTTCATGATCGCAGATCCCGGGTGGCTGCTTTTCATGAATAAAGTGGAGTCAGGAGAGAACTGGTTTTTTTCCTCTCGTAAAAAGATCCCTATAGCTGAAAAGAAGAAACTCCTCTCCCTAAAGTGAACTGAAAAAGATTATTTAAGTACGGAATTAACTGAAGTGCCTCTGTATGTTGTTAAAGTATGAAAAGGGGAAGGAGAGCGTACTCTGAAGATCTGTTCTGAATTTATTATTATTTTTGTGTTATTAATAAAGTTTTTCTTTATCCCCTGTTAAGTTTTAAGCCTACTTTGCTTTTACTACGAATTCTATTTCACAACAGAAGGTAAATATATTAAAATTGACAAACCCAAAATGTAACAATCAGATACAGAGATAATCAACAGGACAGGTTGAAAACTGACATTTTAACTCTTTTTTTCTTCAATCCAGCCATTAAGTTAGTACTAAGAAACTGGCACTGGATCACTGCTTTTTTCAGTTCTTAATTTAACTGTGTATTTGCCTTGTGCACAGTCAGCTGCTTTAAAGAACCCAGACACCCCCTTGAAGAACGATATCATGTATCCTCTCTTACAGTTAATCCACAGTGGAATGATGATCAGAAGCATTTGGAGTGCCTGTGCCAGAGGAGGATACTGGTTTCCAACCGGCAGTGATGGCACTTGGAGACTCCCTCTCTGAGATCAGCCAACCTTTACAGCACTTAAACTGGGACTGAAGGAATTCAGCTGCTACAGGGCTGTGAGGCAATTACCGACTTGCAAATTACTTTAAAGACATTGAATCTTTAGCACTAAAACTCAGATTTAATTGATCACTACCAGCAATGATTATTACTTTTATAATCCACTGCAAACTTTATGCCTGTCTTCTAAAACCACTAAAGATTGAACAATTTAGAAAAGAGCATTTGAGTCGCTGAACACTTCACGTATTTCAGACTCTGTTCACATATTCCAGCTCTGAGCAACAAAGAAATTTAGGTACTGAAATCTTAACAACACATTTTTGAAGTCTGGGTATTAATCACAACTATTTGTTTTTAATGAAGCACCAAAACATACCAGTAGCTTCTAAATGCTACCATGGCAAAGCACTACACTCAGAATCTGGCCTGATTTACAAGAAAAATAAAATCTGATCAAATAAGGTTGGAACTCTAAGCAAATAGACCCACAGTGCTCATTCTTGGCTGTTTCACTGACACTGGCAGCCAGAGCAGTAAAGTAGTTACGTTGATATGGAAAGACAGGGTTATGAAACTGAATCTACAATAGCTTTAATATGTTAAGGTTAAATTTTTGTCACAAGTCACATTCAAGAATGAAAGCACTTGAGTAAATTTAAGTTCCTGGGCTACTTGCATGGAATTCAGCAGTACAGCAGATAGACTTCATGGCATTTTTAGCTACAAGATCAGTTTAAAATATTTGCTTCAAGAGCTATTGATTACTGGCACCTGATAGAAGTTTATTTGTTTTAAGAGAGATAAAACAGAAGTCAACAGCAAAAATTGTAACTTTTTTGGGGATTTGGGTAGATTTTTTTGGAAGAGTTAAGATATACAATGTTACAGAATTCACTACAGACACAACAAAATCTTACTGGTTGTTAGATCCTTCCTCATCCCCACTGGGATTTTTTGTTTCATTGTTACAGCCCAGTCCTTGTTGCTGTATATGTTTCAGATCGTTATCTAAGCTGCTCTGCAGGTCGAAAAGATGCTGTTCCACAGCTGCTCTGATCGTTCTTTCTAAAATGCTAAAAAAGAAAAGAAGACAAAAAAGTTCTATTAAGAGCTCTACTTTTGCACTGATCAACTACACAGAAAGGCAGAGATAAACTTTACATGACAGAATATCTGAAGGCAGTACTTCAAGAGGCAAAAAAGACAAACTTTTCCCAAAAGGCATAGAAATTACTACACTTACTGTTTTTGAATCTGTAAGATTTACATACAGTATTATGAAGTTTATCAACTGCATTTTAAGAGTAATCAACACATTACAATAACTAACCTGTTTTTTTAACAATTACACACAAAAACTTATAAAGCTCTTATATGTTAAAGTGACAGTAAAATCTGTCTGGTCAGAATCAACTCTAGAACAGGTTCCAATTCAACACATGTGGCTGCACCCTCTCTTGAACAGGGCTGTCATCTTAAAAGACAAACGCCAACAAATGGCAGACAGTCAGCAAGTACCTGATAAAGGACACCCAAAATTTCATCAGGAAAAAACCAGCATTCTTTAAGAACAGATTACTTTGCTAACTGCCTCTCAGCCAGTTCAACCCCAACACACAAGAGGTCTCTAAAAATCCACCTGTAAAAATCTCAAACTATTTAATCCCATTTAAACTCTGAAATTGTGCTTTTATTTTTCCTCCCCATTTGTACATAGAATTCCACTGAACTGTACTCAGTACCAATGGTGCTAAAGTTACAATGTGAGTGCTATCATAATATTATGTAAAAAACGTATGATGTATCCAAGTGTAAAACCAAAGCTACAGACTAAGGATGCAAGCACACTGTGCTCTTGTGCTCCTGCAGTCAACAACACTGACAGGCATTTGGTTTTCCCAGCATTGGTGTTAAATGCCATCAGTGAAATTCTTCACACTAGAATATGTTCATTCACAATTGTAGTCATGAAACCTAGTGCATTTTTCTGAAAGGATACATAAGTTCTATGTATGTTCTAGTAGGAACGCAGTTCAAACATTTTATATTTTCATTATACTTACTCTGCAGAGGCTGGCAAGATACTTATGGGAGAGATATGAGCACTGCAATAAAGAAAAAAAAGTCAATATAATGCAAAAAGTTATCACACTAAATAGAAGTCTTGAAGTCAAGAGAAAACAACTTTAAAAGTACTTAACTATTACATGTGATGGAGCTAATAAAAAGCAGAATAAACATGCAAAGAACACCCTGATTTGCAGTTCCTTTGTTACTTAAATGACAATATTTTAAGGAGCACTATCTCAAGGCAGAAAGTTGTAGAAGCAGCAATACAGATTTCTATCTCTCAAGAGCCAATATTTGTTGTGTCGTGAAGCTCCAAGCTCTCACATGTATGGTCTTTCCCATGGGAAATACTAATCATTTTGTAGTCAAACATTTCCTGACACCTTGCTTAAGAATGCAGATTTTAACCTTGCTGCCTAAAGCAAATTCCAAATTACTCTGCTTTCCTCCACAGGTTCTTCCCACTGTTGCACAATTTTCTTCTGCAACACTCAACAGATCCACAGCACTCCGACCACAGCTACAACATTTCAAGTAGAAGGCAGAATTTGGGACAGGAGTCTGACTTTTGTAAAACATCTGGAAATCTCCAGGCAAAGCCACTTCAGCCTAGAATGCTAAACTCAAGGGAGGAGGGGGAAGGTGGAAATCAACATAACTAACATAAGTCAATTAATTAATGTGTGTGGTCCCCCTACAATTTTTCATTAATAAGATTAAAATTTTATTATAAAAAGAATGCTTAAAACTTTAGATAAAGTGACAGTAAAGAATAAAAGATGAGAAATCTACTATAAACAGCCGAGTTGCAGCTGTTCACACACTTCACTCAGAAAAAAAGTAAATACTAATTTCAGCTTAACTTGGAGGGAGGGAAGCTCAAAAAGGCTTTTTCTTTCTATAACCAAGCTACAAAAACTGAAAAATATTTTACTCCACTCTTTACCATGCAACAACACTAACGCTGAAGTTGATTTAAAACATTATTTTCATGAATGCATAAGGAAAACCCTGAAATACAAGGGAGCTTGCCAACCCCCTGGAGAACTGAGGAAGTTATTACCTCTGTGAGGTGTCCTATCAGTTTTGATTGCTGTGAGCCTTGCTTGTACTAAAAAAAAACACAGTAAGTCTCTCTGTTTACCCAAGAATAGTTTCAACACAGCAAAGAATACCTTGGTTAGAACTTATGAAGTTTATCAGTAGTTCCACCACCAGAGAGCAATCACCTCAAGCAGACTTTCTATTTTTCCTTCCTCCAAGTAGATTAAACACAAGCAATAAAGGGCTTTCAATTAAATATAAGTTGATAAAGAAAGTGGTTCAAGTATTTATTTAAAAATATAAAAACTATACTAGCTTGCCTTAGACACCTTGTACTGGGCCAAGAGCAGAGTGCATAGCATTTAAACCCCATACAGCACAAGTGAACAAGCAGGTGCTCACAGATGCTTTTAATCTATTTTCTTCCCTTTTTTAAAATGGAAACTGGCTAACAAATCAAGTTCATCTTATGATTTGTGTGTTTGCCTGGTGAAAAGCCAAAGCCGATCTATTCCAAATGCATTGACAGAACAGGCAACTACTATTTCAAAACAGATATAGCTTTGGGAAATTAAAACACCTGACATAGAAGCCAGATCCTGTAGCCACCGATTTCAAAGCTGCAGATCAAATAACTGAGGGGGAGCATGCTGACATTTTGTATTTTTCTTACAAACAAAAAAATGGCAGGAGATAGTTTACAACTTAGGATATTTACATTTCATTTGTATTTCCATGCACAGAAGTTCAGCACAGCCCTACAATCTGTATGAATTTGATTTTCTGATAAACATACTTTATATTAATACTTGAAATAAAAAATATGAAGCTACAAGTTTAGCTTCATGAACAAAGTAAGAGAAAAGAAGCATGATCTTGGGAAAAGATCCTAGTATTACTTTAAAATATGAAAAATGTAGTTTTAAGTATCCATCTCAGTAAGTTCTACAAAAGTTGCAGTATAAAAGGTATGCTTGTATTCTAAAGTTACAAATATATAACTGAGTAGATTGAAATTGATTTACTATTAAAATAGTTACTCCTTGGACAAATTGGGATAAAAAATGAGGCAATTAGAACACAGAACAGTGCAACACCCTAATTGTGAAAGAGAGCAAGAAAAACTCAGTCAAGGGCACAAGTACAAACACTATTTATAGGAAACTGATGACTTGAAATCCCTTTATTCTACCACTTGAGACAATGAGGAAATGTGTCAAGAATAGGGAGAATCAAACTCATCTCCAAGGAATCCAAATGATTCCAGACATGGTTCAGAACAAAATTTTCCATCCCAGTGTGTTAACCTTCAGTGCCCAACACAGGATGGTTCTCCAGGGCTTTTACTCAAGACCTTGGGGAGCATTAGAGGTACTCAGCAAAAGCTGTGCATAAATCAGCAGTATTACAATCTTAAAGAATCTTCTTACTACATGATGAATATCTTTTTGCAATTAATCACTTTCTGAAACAAATGTGGCAATCTTAGGTGAAAAGCCATTACAACTTCTGAGCCCACCTCCCACAATTCAAGGATACTTTTTTAAAGCTGGAATTTATGCCAGACAGAGCCTTAACGCAGCATGACACAGCAAGACACAGGAAGGTAAACATTTTTGTTTCATAATGCTAACTCCCTCCCTAGAATCCCTTCAGGACTAGCTCCCTATCCAGGAAAGGTCCCAGTAAAAATCTAACTTGAGTAGAAAAATACATTAACTGGAGATAAAACATGTCCAAGCTTTCCTTGGTACTTTCCTGACTGCATACAGATTCTTATTTCTCATTAAAATAATCAGTTGAGGTATTATTTCATTTTTTATCTCCAAACCACATTTAATCTCACATAATTTTAAAGTTCAAGCCTAACTTGCGATCACATCAAAATGACATTTTCTTTTCATATATTTACCTGTGCAGCAGAACCTTGCAGGCCATTCTGATTATTTTTGCTATCCCAAAAGAGCACTTCATGTAAAAATGCTTCATGTGGAAGGCAGCAAAGCGAGCTGTGGGCTGCTGGCTGTGCATGCTGCTGGCTGTGCTCCGGGGGCTGCCTGCGAGCGGCACCTCTGGAGTGCTGCACTAAACCCTGCAGTCTAAATAGAAACCGACTGCAACATGAGGTCACTCCTGACAATGAGCTGCCCAATCAACACTTGAAAGCTCTCCTAAGGCGTTGTTTACAGATTTTCCAGGATGGAAGGAGGAAGAAGTATTTGGATGCTAAAAACAGCATTACATAAAAATAATAATGTATTTTCTAGCAATTTAGGCAGCTCTTCTCTTCAGTCAGCTATACCATGCATCTTGTCTCCCTTGGCAGGTATTAATATTACCACTTCTCTCTCATCAGAGCTAATTAAATCACAAAAGGGTTAACAAAAATATCACAGCAGCAGTGAGGATGTTGCCCTTGTCACTGCATTTGGTAAAACAAAGCAAATCGTTTATACAACTTAATGCCTGTAATATCTCATACTTTTACACATATAATTTTGAAAACTCCAAAACCAAAGAGTTTTTATACAAGGCTTCTGACTGACAATATTTGAGATGAAGTGCCCAATTAAAGCAAACACTGCTTGGCAAGGCTCTGGGATGAAAAATGTGAAATAATGACAGAGAAGGATTTGAAAGTACTTATTTCAACAGCACGTCTTAAAATTCAGCTGCAATGCTGAGTGAGCAATTATTTCCTCCAAAAGTCAGGACAGCAGAAAGGAAAGAGCCATGGAGAAAAGGCTTCTGGCAAAGGAGAACAAGTTTCCTTTACGTGCTCAACACCAACCTGTGAGCAACAAATGCTACCTACTGCGTAATGGGCTCAAAGACCACTCCACAGGTTTATTAAAAGTACCATTTTCAAGCAGTCACTAAACCAAAGTGCATTAATGATTATCCACATTCTCACAAGATCTCTAACTCGAAGTCAAATTAACACCAGGTACAGCAAGAAAGTCACAGGTTTCAGCAAGAACAAACAGAATAAGCAGAGAAAAAAGACAGTAAGCAAAATTACAAGCAAGTTATAGTCCAAATAACATGGAGGAAGGTCAGATGCCCCATTGTACAAATCAAGATAAACAATCTCTTTTAGTACTCTTCATAGAAGAGACCAAAATACACAGATATTTGGTTCCCAAAATCTGACAACAGCAAAAAGGCAACAAAACCCCATCTTAAAGAACTGCAAGAATTATGTTCAAGATCTACTTCTCCTCCTTTTTCCTGTATAAGCTGCCACAGGCTTAAAATAAATAATCCAAATAAACCTGCATTAACATTCGCTTTCTTCATTATTTTTTTTACACCAAGAAACTAACACCAAAAAAAAAAGCCACTAAATGCCTACATAAAAGCCATTAGGTTTGGGAAAATATTTACAGTATTTATAGTGGTTAAAAGTTGAATAAAGAGCACTTTCTCATTCACTTTATTTCCTTTAAAATGTTTCCTGCAGTTGTTCTCGTTTTACAGTCAAAATTATCCTTCTTCTAAAGGATTCCTCCTTATCCTTCCCCACAAATTATGTAAAATGCCAACCATAATTAATGTCTATTCATTTTTAATTAACCTTAAACATCAAGTAAAAATGTTTCTCTCTTCAGGCTATCCAATTTAAACTCTCAAACATGTTGTATTTGTCACTACTGCTCTGTTTACACATTCCAGAAACAACCTATTACCTGTGAATAGTTAAACTGCAGCTTTTAAAAAAAATTAATTCAAACTAAAAATAAGAAGCTTTATTACTGATAAAGATAATTAACTATTAAAATATAATTACAAAACAGAATCATGATTCTGTCATTATTTGGTATTTTACAGCCTCTTGCCATGAAGCAGAATTAAATATGCAGCCAGCAGCTGAACCAATTCCAACCAAAAGCCCATATTCTTGAACCTACCCATTCTTAGACAGTAAGTTACTCATGGTTTTTCCTGCATTTCTTCTGCTTTTAGTCACATTTTCATTACAGATTCCTCCTCACTCCTCCCCTACAAGTTCTTACATGCAATTCCCATACCAAACACATGCTGTAGAGGGGAAGAGGTAAAATTCACCATCTGTAGAATGTAAACTCTAAGTACAAGTAAAGCAGACTTAAAAATAAAACCCTGCATACTACAAACAAGTAAAATATAAATCTGTGCATTACAAGCAAGGGCCAGAAGTATGATTTTGTTTACACACTTTTATGAGAATTGCTCTTAAAAGCTGGGTCACCCTCCGACATTCCTGCCTATAATCACATTTTGCAACTTCCAAACCTGCCCACAGCTCTCCAGCACCACGTGACAAGAAACAGTCCCAGGATTTCCCACTGGACGGATGGTACAGAACACGTTTGGATCTACCAGTATGCAGATTCTTCTTACTTCTGCAGTAAAATTTCCTGTTTAAATACCACATTACAGTTTCACTAAAATATGCCCTTTTTACCTTTCCCTGCATAAATCCCCATACTTACTCTGATCTGATTCTACAGGCATTCCTCTGCTGAATTTGGGAACAGTTATTTTAACCCATATTTTACTATTATAAGAACTGCACCTACTTCTAAAGCTCCAGTTTGTAGACAGTAACACTTCTCTCAAAAGCCTGGCAGTTTCTCTCTCCGACAGAATAAATTACAATCCAAACTTTAAATCCAAACTCCACAGCAGAACCAAGTTACCTTGTTGATGCTGCAACATTCCTGGAATCTGAGAGACTCCCTGTCATCTCTAGATGCACCACAGCTGGCCTTTCAACAAGTTTCTCTGTGCTGTCTTCTGGAAGTTCTTCCGACTGCTCAAGCTTTACATCTTCCTCTTCTTCCAAGAGATCGTTGATCTAAAAAACATTTAATCAAAGTTAATGGATTGGAAAGTTCCTTTCAAGAGGTCCAAGGAATTAAAAAAGCATGAAAGGTATCAAAGTAATGTGAAGAAGGAGAACACTTTTCAATTTTAAGAAAAACTAGGCCTGCTTTTATGGAAAACTGTAAATTCTACACCATTAAAAAGCTGCTCTTGAACACTGGACCAAAAGTGAAAAGCAAGAAGTACCTCTGATGCTATAAATGAACACAAGCAGAATGAAGAAACTATAAAATCCCAACCACACTGGAATAATGAACTACAGAACCTTTCTTCTTCCATGTCTAAAATAGATAATTCTCCTCTATTCCATAGGTAAACTTATTAATGTATCAGAAGCATTTTCAAAACCTCCTAGGAAAGGCTATACAGAAGTCTATGAACCCAAACCTCAAAACTGGGAATGAACACTTACAAAGTTTCTGTGCTCTTGTCTATTTGTGTTTGTTTCCAAACACAGACGTTTTTACTGAAGCAGCTAAATACAGTCAATTTAAAAAGCAAAACAATATAGCCAAGTGGCAACTCAACCCAGCAAACTTAAATTTTTAAAAAGCAGCTATGTCTAAAACATAAAAAGATATAAGAAAAAAGTGATTCTGATTGACTCCCAAGCTGCTTTTGGGATTGATTACTGATATACTAATCTTATAAACCTAAAAATTAAAGCAGCAGCCTCAAGAAAATATGCTTTATAGCATCTGTCACCAGTGTAAAACAAAAACACTAAATTAAGAAAAACTGAAACATCAGAAGTTTAAAGGAGATATTTGTTAGTTTTTAAAAGGGGTGTAACATGTTGCATAGTACTACATTCCAGGCAAGAAATGTATTTATCCCTGATTTTCCTCTGTAATTGCAAGAGGATGTGCCAGCGAAGCAAAGGCAAGCCCACCCACACACTGGGGCAGCTGCCAGCAGGGCTGTGCCCGCTGGGGACAGCGGCCCTTCCGTCCCCACCGCACCGGCCCGACAGAAGAGCACTGTTGACATCTGGTGGAGACACCACGAAATGAAAAGGACACCCCACCAGCCCTCCAACTAAGGGAAAAAACCAAACAAAACCACACACCAAACAGACTTTGCGCTTGGGAAACCCTTCTGCTGAAACATGTAACGAGGCACAGCCAAGCCCGTAATTTCAAAGCAGGAGAGCACAGAGCAGCTCTGGTTTTCAGAGCAGTTATCCCAGCTTGAGCGACAGCCCCCAGCCGCAGGAGTCTCGGCCCAGCTTTGTTCAGCAGCTCCCCGCATTCAGCAGGGCTGTGGCAGCTCTCGGTGCCAGACGTATTCCTGCACGGAGCTTTGCAGAGCAGCAGCATTTGCTCAAGGAGCTCACACAGCAGACACTACTCGCTCCAAAACCTGCTGCCCACGCCTGGCACACCAGACCAACGTCTACTGCAGGGAAGAGGAAGCAGCCAACTGCCCCAGTACTTGCCTTACCTGTCTTGCTAGAGGAGGAATTGTGAGATAGGCTTCAAAATTCAGTACTCTTTGTTACCTACCAATTGCTTATTTTTTATCCTTTTTTCTCCTTACAGAAAATACATAATTTTCTGTATTATTATTATTATTATTATTTCTGTATATAAAAGTCTTAGAATTGGAAACACCATTTAAAAACTTTGGCACAGGAAAGCACCACTGATAACATCATCAAGTGGAGTGCGAGACCCTGCACGTTTCTGTAAGACACACCTAAAAATACTCTTGACCAAGACCAACAACAGACTTGCTCTTCATTTGATCAAAAAGCAGTTCTTCATTTCTAAATTGATAATTAGAAAGCTGTTTGTAACAGTGTCTGTGTTGGGCAGGATATCACTGGTTTAGTTCCTATCTATTTTTCAATATAGCACAGCTATAATTGCAACAAAAGCAAGAATTTCACAGGCATTAAGGAAATTAGCAAAATGTCAGGTTTTGTCAGTTTGCAAGAAACTTGTAAGTTATACTAAAGTAACTATAGTTCAATAAATCTCTCATAAACATAAATGTGTATAACCACACTTAAGTGGCAACATTTAGCCATTCAAAATATTCTTACCTGCTCAGTTATTGAGCTTAAATCATTAGTAGATGAAAAATCTTCCTCTTCATTTTCAAAAAACTCATAGTAGTTCTCCAGAAGTCCCGCCATTATTCTGCTAACTATTTCTTGCTCCTTCAGATCCTCCACATCTGTGTAAATACTAAACATTTCAACACTGTTTTAGTTTTAAAATCTAAATGCAACGTTTTCCCAAAGAACATCTCTGAATGTCTTCTATGACTAGGAGCTACACTTCATACCATTATCCCCTACCCATTCTTTAAGCATGCCTTCACACTACTGCCTTATAAAACTTTATACTATTTCCTATTTTTAAATGATGAATTAACAACTATTTAGTCAATGAACCTTCCATGAGGTATATTTAAAAGTCAAATATATTCCTGTGGAGAGGAAACAACAGTACAAGCTGGTAGTTTACCAGCCTTCCCCTGGAACTGTTTTCTTGCTACAAATAGTAGCCTTACATACTATCACTAAAATACCTGAATCTCAGAATACATACAGTAATGCAACAATCAAAACAGTGGTTTCTGATGTCACAGCTCAGAAACAAGCAGCTGTTTAAATCTTAGCAAAAATCGTAAAGCCAAACTGCCATGAGAGAGTGGGTGGGAACAGAAAGACTGGAATATATTGTGCACTTTGTTACTGTTGCTCACCGACCAGGAATGACTTTAAACTGCACAGAGACACTCAAATTCCCATAGAAACAGTGAATGAACTTTTATAATTAACTTACTGAAAAACATCCGGGCCAAAGACTGCAGCTAAAGAACTTGCTGACCAAATTTCTTCATGATGCGATGCTACGTTAGCTAAAAATTTACACAGAAACTTCAACAAACTGTAATTAACAGGTGGAAGCTGCTGCAAGAGGAACCTCAACTTTCTTCCAAATTCATCTTCATTATTATAATCTGAAAAAGTGATAAAAATATTTTAGCCACAAAGAAGATTATTTTCATATTTGACAGTATCAGCTTTTTGCCTCCGATAATTACTTACTTCCGAAAATACAAGTAATTTGGTCAAACTGCAACCTAAAATGTGAAAACTGACTTGCATTTGTTCAGTATAATACACCAAATTCTCTTCTGCACGTTTTCCCCAATTAATGCCCACTCAAATTCCTGATTTCAGAGGGCAAACTCTGTAAGTTTTTGTTTTACCACTGTTACATAACAATTGCTTCACAGAAGAGCTCTAGAGACAACAGCACTAGATATTGAGTTAACTTCCATCCCTTAAATTCTTCTGGCATACGAGCTACTTTGACACCTTTTCCTTTATAAAGCATCCCATTCTCACCACTCTACCAGCTTTTATAATACTTAACTCATAAATCCAAGCTACATCAATGTAATCATCTTCACACATGCTTAGCTTGAAGCTTGCTGATTCAATTTCAGATCTGAGAAAGGGTCACCATAAAATTTCATTCTCACCCCATTTAACTATACTCTTCATCAAAATCTGTCCCCATAAATCTTATTTGTTACTTCATTAGCCTTACAGGCAGCAAGGTTCAAAGAGTTAACAGTTGTTTGTACCTGAGGAATTCCATATTTAGGAAAAGAAATGTCAGGAAAGCAAAATGGGAGAAAAACTGATACAAAGAAGCCTCCCCTTCTTTCTCAGACACTTGAAAACTCTTCTAAGACCAGTTAGAGAGGGAAAAGCACATTTAAAGATAAGCCATCTCTGCCTCTCTAGATGAGAAAGCAGAGACATCCTAGCCCTTAATATCAAAGCAAAGCATGAGTAAATTCCCTGTTGAGCATGTAGAGGAACACCAAGCAGGAACCGCAGGATTTCATTTGCTCAGACAGTCAACATCTGCAGCAGCTGAATACAGGCAACCAGGCACCGAGAATGGTTGTCTCAACATGTAACACGTTAAAATGAGCATTTAATTGGTAGTTCCTACTCTAGAAATGCACTTTGGAAACACAATAGGAGAAAAAAAAACTACTTTAAAAAGTACTTTAACAATGTAGACTTTTAAAAAAAGAAAGGGAGCACAGCCAGGTGACAATCAGACCACTCTGAACATATACAACCTCTGTGTTCTGTCTAACTAATCCATCCTGAAATTTAAGTTCTAAACAACCAGAGACCCAAAGGCAGAACGTTCTTACCTCTAACTGAAGTCCTCTGGCACTAAAGCAGGGACACATACTTGTGGGACACAGGGCCACGGGCACTGGGATCGACACATTCACACCTCAATTACCCAAATCACCTGTCTTTGAGGAACCACCTGCCTGCAATGAGCTCCTAACAATGCATACAGGCCACACCTCGCTGTAAAATGAAGTTATCCTGAGGACTAAGCCTAATTATATAGAAGTACTGCTGAAGAGGGATGTCTCTGAGGCAGCAATTCCCCTGCCTCAAATGCAGCTGATGATGTAATTCTGAAAACTGACTGAGATGTGTCTATCAGACAGGTAAAACCCAATTATCGGAAATCAAAAGTCTCATTTTAGCATCTGAAAACACTGTTTAAGGATTTATGTGGTTTGATTTCCTTGTTACAGAGAACTTGAGTTTTTTCTGAAGTGACTTTTACACTTTAAAAAAGACAGTAAAGACAATAAGCTGCAAGTTTAAGTGAAGTTTCTCTATGTATTTAACAAAAGGGAACTAAATGGGGACTTGCATGCTAAAAACAATCCATGTAAACCCACCCACAGTGCTCTATTCAAATATGGGAGGAAAAACCCAATTTTCACACTAGATTTTACAGTCATAGAAGGGAATTCTGCTGTCACACCAAGTGAATATACCTCAATCCCATTTCCAGTCCTGTCAGATAACACTGTAACCAAAGTGCACCACAGTATTATCATTATTATTATACAGCATCAAAGACACCTTAGTACCACTACAAATCTCAATTCAATACTGGGTTTTACTTTTAAAATCAAAGTAAAAACACTGAATCAAAAATAGTTATTACCTTGAGAAAGTTGCATCAAATGTATGTGCAAACTGCCTGGAATAACTGGCTCTGGAAGTTCTTGTAGAAAAAATCTAAGAAGGCTAATAGCTGAGGGTACATCTGCTTCTTTAACCAGGTCCACATCTTCTCCATTATCATATCGTTGCCGGAGCCACTCCAC
Source organism: Cinclus cinclus (assembly GCF_963662255.1). NCBI lineage: Eukaryota > Metazoa > Chordata > Aves > Passeriformes > Cinclidae > Cinclus > Cinclus cinclus. The sequence goes on from NC_085059.1 coordinate 13,489,514, forward strand.
TGTCTCAGCATTCCCATTGACTTGGAAAAGTCCTTCTTGCTCCAGACCCCCTGAGTTAGGCAAAAAAAAAAAAAAAAAAAAAAAAAAAAAACACAGAAATAAACTTTTAGCTCTGGTATGGACAAATATATAAGAAAAAATACTGCTAATCAGATATACACAGTTCTCATACTGACTGAAACATTTTCTGGACAACAGTTTTGCACAACTTCCAGAAGTTCTCTTCCCAACACATTCTTGTGCCCAGAAACAACAAAATAACAAGGGAAACATTAGCAGTACCTAAACTACAGCATCTCTTATGAAGTGCCCTGCAGAGCTGACTACATTACTGTTGACTAGAAAACAGTGATACACATAATAGGAGCAAAGAAAGGAAGTACCCAAACCAACTAAATCCCATCCAGTTGAATAATTAATGTCAGAAAACAAGTACCCTTCAAAACACATAATCTATTCTGTAAGAGTAACAGTGGAATCTATTATTTTAAATACAGCAAGGTGATACGTACCATGTTCCTCAATATAGTCCACGACATGGCGGACTATGAATGGAACCTCATTGTCTGGTTGCCCTTCTTGCTGCAGCTCATCAAGTGGAATTCCAAATATTTTGTTAGCGAGAACGGAGTTGCAGTTACTCAAGGAAGGGGAGGAGCTCTTCCTCATATCTTTTTGCAGCCAAAAATCAAAGCTGTCTTTTCTGTCAATAGGAAAAATTAAAAGCAAAAAGCCCACTTCAATATGTTTTTGAAAGCATTGATCCCTAATACAAAGTGTTTTAATTAGCAAATGCAAATATTCTCTAGTCTGTCTATTCACTGGTTTAATGGACAATTCTGTAATGACTCTAAACACAGCTAACTCAATAAATGACTGTCATTGAGGTGTTCTGTCCAATTCTCAACAGAGGACTGAGAAGAACATACACAGCAGCCAGGAAAATGCAGAAAATTCTAGTTACCATATTTCTAATTAAGTTCTAAGGTATTTTGTGGATTCCTCAGTACTTTTTCTGACAGTATTTAGTAGTCAGGCTTTCAGAACTCAATACAAAAGCCTCTCAACAGGAAATTAAACCAGTGGATCACACCAAACCAAAACCCTAAGTTTCAGTTATATGAAATGATTAAGTATTTTGTGATATGTAACTATGCTGCAATAATTCTAAAATATATTTGGCATGTTCTGGTCTACATAATGAAGATTTCAACACCTGCATCAAATTAAAACTTTTATTGAACAGAAAACCCCCAAAGCTAGTTTCTAGATGATAGCATTCTATCATGCAGAAGCTCGAGCTTCACTGGCATGTCTTTGCTTGATAAAGGATCTAGATAGATAACAAAGGGCAGTGTAAGTCAGTCAAGCTGTTATCCTGTCAAAACCAAAATATTTCTTCTAGCAAAGAAATAAGCTGTCCTTTCAAAGTAAATAATAAAAAGAAAAGAAAACATCCTTGCTTATATGCAAGCAGTCACCTTCACAGACTCTGGCACACAGAACATCAAGTCTATGCTGTTATCAAAGCACTCCAACCAAACTAAAATTCTCTGCTTACTAAGAGGTAAATTTTAATAGATTAGACATTCTGAAATCCACACTTGCTTTTCTTTTTTATCCCAGCAAAACAAGTTAAGAAACCCACCTCGAGTACTTAAACAGCCGAGTTTGAAAAACGCTTTTTGCGCCAGCTGCCCTCACTGACCAAGCATTCCTTTGTCATTTATGGCTGTTTAAGATTATGGCAAAAGATCAGCCTGTAGTTCCTCATTGAAGAATAGCAGAACTCGATCAGTACTTCAGCAGTTAATCTGAAAAGAAGGAAAATATTATTAGATCGTAGTTTTCAACAGTTTTAAACTCAGTTAGGAATCCAAACATCACATTAGAGGAATTCTTGTCAAATAATCAGTTTCTTGATCTGAACAAGAAAGCATAAAGACAACAGTAGCACAGCTTATGAGAGAGCCCCCAAAACAGCAAATCCCTCTTTTCACCTACTAGTCAGTCAAATCTGAAGTGAAAGTTAGCATGAGACACCTAAGTCTTAAAAATTCTGAAATAATTTGCAGACTTATTCAATCCTCTTCCAAAGAATCAAGGAGGGCTAAGTAGGTTGCACAGAGTGTTTTAAAGTACCTACCATACTAAAATATTTAATGGCTATGAAATTTTTAGAAGGATCTCAGGCACTGGTCTAATACAACACCTTTAAACAGCAAGACCAAAATCCTAGCTAAGGAACATTTAGAGTCAAGCAGTTTTTGGTGGTACTGATCATCTTTTCTAGGAAGCTGACTACATGTCCTAACTGCCAGTTCAAAGTCCAAGTGATCATCAGGTCTGGATACAGGAAGCAACTTCCCCCAACTAAGTCAGATTCCATAGAACCACCCACATTTTTGTCACCTTTTATTTAGAATCCAGACTATCTGATCATTTCTCATGTTTTCAGCTCTCAAAATAGCTACAAACCACAGTAAATTGCCTTTATGATTTTCTGTGATATTAAAAATTTAGATTGCATCTTCATGGCACAGTCAAGCCAATGTAATGCCCAGAATCAGTCAAATGGTCACCTCAGCCCCTTGATCTCCCCCATTACCTGCTCTAAATAAACTCAAGAAACTGTGACTGGGTAAAAAAAGCTTGTGACATACACATAACCACAACACTCATCACCAAAACTAGACAATAAAGAGGCTTTCCCCAGCTTCAAAGTACATTCACTGAAACCTTTTGTTTCATTTCATAACTGGATATTGATATGACAGACTGGAGACAAGTACCTTCCCTCCCCTCTGTTCTCCCACACCAGCTCCTACTTCTGTTCCACATCAGGACAAATCAACTTTATCTTCACTTGCAAATTCCTAACAACCAAGCCCTCTGGTTTCAGTACCAAAATGCCAGACCATTCATTAGCCTATCACAAGAGGAGCCCAGAGTACTCTTGGTAGTTTGAATAAAGCAGTTTTCCTGCTCCAACTCTCCCCAAACTGCATCCATGTGCTAAGGGAGTTGGTCATAAGTTCTATATAAGACTGCTTCCACCTCTTCAGCATTTTCTTGAATTGAGGCCTAGGGGAAAAAAATATTTCAGGCTTAAAAGTGTTTAAATTGTCTCTGTCTATTGCCTTGCATTACACATAGGTTGTAAATCTGTTACACCTCACATAAGTGAATCCTGGTCTGAGATCAGGACTCCAGGTGAGCTGACAACAGAAAATGAAGGGTTATATTTGAGTAAGTGGGTTTTTGTCGGTTTGGGGGTTTTTTTTACCCCATTATATTCAAATCTGTTATTGCAAATTCTTGGTTACTTAAAGATCCTACCAGATTCCAAGAGTGAAGCAGTTGCAATTCACGACCTCCCTGTATTTTATGGGGGCCTTGTACAACCATTTCTCTTATTGTTTTGGTATTTTTAAGCTAAAGTCAACATAATCTTTGCATGTAAGTAGATTTCAATCAATTCCAATATACAGAGCAAATTTTAAAATATGAAGGTGCACACAGTCTATTTTCCTAAGCTCTACCAAAGTCAGCTTGTCCACAATGAACTGGAAAACCTCACACTGGCCAGCTGTGGGGTTAAGGGCAGCTGGGAGAAGACCTTTGACAGACCTGCCACAATGCTTCAGGCTGACTTGCTGAAACCAAGAAACAAATCTTCAAAACAAACATCACCTAATAAAAAGACCAAATTAGAAGTAACCACCTGTTTATAATTCTGCACCAAATGAACAATCTTGCAGCCCAGCTTTCTCAGCAGAGGCAACTTTGTGCTCAGTTTACTGACATGAAAGCTCAGCCACTTATGCCAGGTGCAGCAGATGAACAGGATGCCCCAATATTAATTTCATTCAGGAGGCATGAAAAAAAAAGAAAATAAATACTGACTCCTACTTGAACTGGCTTGGCAACATAACAACAAAGTTGAAACAGTCTGGTTGTCTCATTGTTAGAGCAAAACCAGATTTACAACCCAGGTTTATACTTGGGAGAAAGCTTTATATGGCTTATTATCACCTAGAAAAATTAGTGAAAAGCCTCATTTTCACCCTCTCAGACAGTCACACCTTTACATATCATTATAGGCAACAATCTATTTTCAGAGCATTTCAGTCTTTTCCCTTTTTAGTTCAGGCTTTGGTATCTTCAAAGGCTGTGATACAATTAATGGAAAATTAAATTGGAAATTTACCAAATCTAGAAAGAGCTAGAAACTCCGAAAGTTATTCAACTTCCAGCAAGTTCTATTTCCAATATTGTAAAAAACTGTTAATAATTAAACATTTTTATCTCCACTTTTTATATGGATCAGAAGCTTTCCCACTTGCCCTCCCTTGACTCAGAAGTACAGCACTTCACTGCAGACACATATGAAAACTAGGACAGGACATGTAACCTTCATGATTATTTCCCAAGTATTTTACAAATACTAAGCAATGCTGTGGAGATTTTTAATACTTTTTTTGCCTCAATCAAACAACTTAGGAAACAGGAGCTAACCCACTCAGTCAACTCCCTCTACTTTTGCCCATATTATCCTGATCCTTTTGAGTACATGCTTCCCCCTTACAATTTCACAACTTAAATGCTTCACAAGTTCTATCAAAAAAGTAAAAAAAAAAAAAAAACAAAAAAAACCCCAGGCAACTTAAAAAAACCCACACAAAAGAAAACTACCTAGCTTGAGTTTAATTCTAAACATTCTGGTTGCATTTTTTTCAATCTACTTCCCCTCCTTTTTTAAAACAACCTTAAGCTACAATCATGTTCTCCAAAACATAAGTGCAGGAAAGTAGAAACACACCTTATCAGAACCACGTATTACACCACAAATTTAAAGAGACTGAAAAAAACTTACTATGTCCCTTGCAATATGTTGAGCTCAAGCATCTTAAAAGGGTTAACAGAGAGCTTTGCACTGTATCGTGGATTTCGGTGCTCTCACACATTATTTAAAAATTTTTGGTTTGCTTTTTTTATTAAGGCAAGTTCCTCATAGAGTCTGCTGGGAAAACAACATCATGAGCTTCATTTCTGCCATCATAATAGCATTCACTTATCTTGGCAACTCAAGAAGTATTTACACCCACACATGAAATGCCACTAAAAACCCCACAGAATACATGGCTAACTGTTAATATTTGAGGAATACACATGAAAATTTAAACTTACATTTAGTTCAGCTTTTACATTAATGACTGAAGTACAAATAATATACAGACATAATTTTAAATTATAGTCCTCAGGGTTCCACCACCTTTCCTTAAAACAAAGGAATGAAGCAACAAGTAAAAATAAACAAAGAAAGGCTGTAAACTGAAACCCTGCCATAGGAATGAAAACATTAATTCTGCTTGTAGAATGTCTGCCACAAGTCTCAACTATTTAAGCAGTTATTTCATTTGCTTGTTTGATGTAGCAAGAAATTTGAATTGTCTCTGAAGCCAAACCCAAAGCTAACATTGACTGCTGTTTTCTTAATATATATTTTTAATATATTATTTTGTGGCATTAGCAAACATCACCAGTGAATATTTTTTAACACATAAAAGGAAAAACTGACTAAGATTTTTAGAAAGGAAAAGAAGCAACAAAATGGCCTGTCCCTGCTTCTCTGGAAATACACCTCAAGTTTTCTGTTTTTTTCAGCCTGCAGTGCTGTGACCCTGTGAACCACCACATGCCTGCAAACTGGGTCCTAACAGATCACATACACATCCTCCAGTACAAAGAGGATCAATACTCCTTGTCTGGAACAATTATTTACAAATAGATTTCCACAAAACACATTAGTGTCTCAAAGTTTTTGATTTCTTCCTCTATATTTGATCAAGAAAAATAGTGTATTATGTTACTTATATGGCTTACAGCTAGATAAAACCTGTGATGTCGCCCTGAATGCCCACAGCAAACATACTGTTAAATCCAAATAAATAATTGATTTTTTGGCTAAGTTTGAAATTATGGAAGTTTAAACATATTTTCTAAGAAGAGTTTCTAAATTATGGCCAAAACTTAAGACACAGATTCCAAGCTGGACTCACAGGAACTCTCCTCATGTACTCATCTCCTCATGACATCACCCAGAGCCAGCTGCCAGGCTGAGCAGGAGCAAGAAGGCTTCCCTGGGAGACTTTTGTGTCCCAGCTCACCACGGAACACACAGAGCTATTCGGCAACTGCTGAACTACATTGATTTATGTTTCCAAAAAACAGCAACCAGCACTCTCGTTCTCACTCTTAAAAGTTTTGTTGAGTTAAAAGGAAACTGGTTTTTTTTGTAATGTTATGTTCGAACTGTAACAATTAACACTGACTGATTTTTATGCCATTTGTACACGCAAATTACTGTGAGCATTCCCAATGGATGAACTGCTTTTGGGTGAAAGAGCTTTTGCTCGTCTGATTTTCAGCTTTTGTTCAGCTAACAAGTAAAAAGAGAGTATTTTGCTTGTTTGAAATAATCCAGTCAAAATTGAAAAGACAGCCAGGTTGGGGAGGGGACATGGTTTGGAATAAATTTATACAAAAGACAGACTGAAATAAACTCCACAAACAGAACTCTACCACAAACCCAGGACACAGAAAAGGACAAATCTGTCTCAAGAGTACAGTAAAAGACATGCAGAGATGTGCCAGTGCTTGACCAGACACAGAACATCCTCCATGTAAGAAGAATAATCACATTTAAGTACTCATTAATACATCTGAGTAGTCAAAACAGTAATTATTTTAAATAAAAGCTTTTAAACCAGCAAGATTAGCTCAAAATAGACTCTTAAAGCAAGATTTCCTCTTTTTGACTCAGTGAAATCAGCTATCAAGAGGTATTTTAATCACAAGTCTAGACCGGCAAATCAAACAACTGGGCTCAGTTATTATTTTAAATTTAATAAGCTGATCTTCTTAAGAACACAATCCCAACTCCCATTAAGGCATACTGTTTGAAATTAGGTATAACTACAAAATTTAACTTGCAGTGTTGAAGGAATCCATGTTAGAATAAATACCTTCTCAAGCAGATGTGACTTTCCTGCTCCCTCCATTTCTCATTATGGTTCCTACCTCTTTACTGCTCTTTTTGCTTTCTGGTTAAGTAGGAATGAGAAGGAAACCATCTGACTGCAGTTTTGAACACAATCACAAAAGGAATCAGCAGAAGCATCAACACCAGCTCTTTAATTAATGAACTGTTTGCCTGTGTATGCCTTCACATGTATACTCACACACACATTAAACCTCAACTCTGTTAAGCAGAAATTTTTTTTTTTTCAGCACTTCTTGGGATAGCCTCAAAAAAAACCCCCCACTCAACTGACAAAATACTGGTTATACTGACAAAGCAACTAGAAGCACAAAAAACACAACATAAGATTTAGTGGAATGTAATTCTAATGCAATTTTTGTTTCCTGGGAATGTGGCAACAAGCCTTCTAATCTACAAATTAGAACAATTTAAATTAAGCCTTTATGTCCTTTCCATGCAAGAAAGAAACAAAACACCTCATGAAAGCTCCTCTGGAAGAGATATAACTAAAACTAATACAATTTTGGATGTTCTGGGTTTTTTTAATTTACAAGTCAAGAAACCATAATGCTGATTAGTATTTCTTTTCCTGCCATTAAAGTTTAGTCTACGATTTCAGTTGACAGAACCTGATCACACTGTCTCTGCAAAAGCCCATCGTTCATGATCCTTCATGAGAGACAGATCCTACCTATCAGAAAAACCCCAAATACAGTGACTGATTCAAGCAACGTTCAAAAAAGATTTTCTGTACTTTCAAAGAACAAGCTGAGAGACAACCAAAATGTTAGCTAGTTTTGATATGCAAAAAGAATGTTTTGTATTCACTTACTAGATAAAATCCAAAGGCTTTTTAACAGCATTACAGTAACTTCTAATCCTCCAACTACATTGTAGCAAGAAAATAAAACCATCAGCGATACCAGAAAAAGTAGATGTTTGCTCAGTGCCTCACACCCACCACCACATACTGCCAGATTTTTTCTCATCTGCTGCTGCCAATGCACATGTGCAGAATTCTAAAGAAACTTCCTGCTCACACAGATCCCATCACACTCTTAACAACAGTAGTTAATAAATAAAAAGGCTTTTGTATCTTGTGTAACAGCTAATTATATTCATCCTACTCGCCACCCCCCACTGCAAAGCTCTACTCCACCAACCACACACATCTCGTTGTCCCTGCACCAGATAATGCAGAACTTCGGTGCCATGGCATTATAAAAGTACAGTAAAGTAACAGACAGGAAGAAATTATCAGCAAAACTATGCAACTTGCAAGCTTCATGTTATAAAACCAAAGCAGTTTAACAATTGCCACTGCTGTTAAAACAGACTCTGGAATAGAAGTCAAGCTATCTTGGCGACACCAAAAAAGCAAACTATAAATATATAATGCATTTAATTCATTATACATAAGTTATCCTATTACATACATTTATCATCAGTTTGTTCCTCCCCTCCCAAGCAGGTAAGCAGAAATACACACTGGAACTCAGCAGATTACAAAATGGTTACACAGCCCCTTCACTATCAAAACACTGCCTCTGTCAGAACCTTGAGCACGTGCTACCAAAATAAAGGACAGGCTCAGCAACCCCACTGCTGGAGAAAAGCATTTCAATGAAGAGTTCAAAGCTGCAGCAATGAGTCTCTGAATTTCAAGAGATGGGGAAAGAAAAAGAAGCCCCCCCCCCCAAAAAAAAATTCTGGTACTGAGGTCTCCCATCAAAACTTCATTATGACTAAATTTGAAGATGCCACCAGAAATCATAAGGTTAAGAATTACATTACAGACTAAAATTAACTAACCTGATTACATTTCTAGAGTGCCAAGAAACAAAAGATTTCATTAAATGTAAAGTTCAGCAGAAAGGGGAGGAAACCTTTCAAACACACACACTTTAAAAAAGGGTATAAAGGAAGAAAGAATCACATTCGTAACATTCCAACTCTCACCTTTTCTGTTTTGTCCATGTATTATTATCCTACACAGCTGAGCACAAATTTTAATCTTAACACACTGCAGGGAGCACTGAACAGAAGAGACACATGAGGAGAGCTGCCAGCGAGACTGGAACCTGGACAATCAGTGCAGGGTTCCCACCAGATACAGGGCTCAGTTCCAGCAGATGCCCCACCCAAATGTCCTTAGAAATGTCCAAACACTGAAGAAAATAAAAACCATTTAAACCTCTCTATAGGAAAAAGCCTCTGCAACTGCAGTCTTTGTTACAAGCTTTGAACACAAACATAAAGCCCTATCTCTATTTTAAGCTTGTTTGGCATATTTTTCTTTCTTTTTTTTTTTTTAAAGACAAATATACAGGATTTCACACATTTACAGGGGAAAGACCACAAGAGTAGAACTGCTTGTTATTACCACAATAGAATTATTTTCACTAATCAGAATATGGGCCTGCAAAATATTACCCACTTCTTGCAGTGAATGACTCCACCCATATGTTGCAAACAGGTTTTGACCTTCTAAACTATGTTTTTAAGACTTCAAAACAAATCAACTCTACAGAAAAAAAAAAAAGCCTGTTAGAAGATGCAGTAACAAATACATTATGTTTCAGGGTGCAATAATTCACAGAATTCGCTCGAACTCACTGAACTTCCACAAATCTCAACAGCTGGCTATCAAGCCAGTAGAAACTGTGAACATAAATCTGAATTTACCAAAGCCTTAAGACAGCTAGTCATTCTCAAACAAAATTTTTCCAGGTAAAATCTCTCACCTTACAGAAAAAAAAACAGTCATCAGTATGGAATGGCTCAATTATACTAACTTTCCAGGGAGCAATATAAAATTCTTGTATTCTCTGCTTGAACCCAATTTTGACAAGAGACAGGGAGCCCCTCTGCTGAAAAACTGATAGAGCCATCACTTTACAAACTGCATGACAAGTAACAATCTCTTCTGTAGCCCTACACAGAAGATTTAATATTCCTTCACTTCTCTACCTCCTCCTCCTATGTTCTGGATAAAGTGTTACTTTTCAGTTCTTAAATAACATTCCTCACATCTGAAATTATCAATAAATATACAACTAGGCCTGCAATGCAAGGAAAAAAGTTTAAAAAGTTTGCCATCCTTCATACTTACAGATGCAAATGATCAATTGCTCTGCATGTAGTTAATTCACTCCTACCTAAATGGCCACTAGATTTTTGTGTGCTATTATGGCAGTAAAATTAACCAAGTGCTACACAATGAATTAGAGGACAACTTGAAGCATTCTCTGACCGACATCACTTCCTCTTCCATGTAGCTGCAGCTTCTTTTGTGGGGGATGGGGAAAAAAAAGAATCACCACACACACACAGAGAAAACCAACCAAACTGACAAACAAAAAATCCTCAGACTTGTCAGGTTTTACTCACTTTCCAATGAGCCCTGGAAAGGGACATCACTGCTCAGCTGTAACATTTGACCAGAAATCAAAAGGCTGAGTATTAGAAAAGGAGAAAACCCTATCCCATAAAGCCTTCCCACACAGCAAGCAGGGACCCCCAGAACTTTCTGATGTCTGTTTCAAACACACAGAGTATTTCTTCAGCCTCACCTGCTTTTGCAAACATGCCATTATGTACACTAGAAAGCAATGCTTTAGTGCTTGCACAGTCTCAGGGTACGAGCCACACATGACAAATGTTAAATTAAGTCTTTTAATGAGCTGGGAGAAGATCCTCCAGTGTTCCAAGCTTCCAAGCAACACAAAAATTAAGTGCCCAAACTAACACAGAGCAGATAAAAAGTATTATTTGCCAAATTCAGATGTTTTGATGTGTTGCCCATGTCAAAATCTTCAAGCATTAAAAGTTACCAGGAGCATCTCTGAGTCATCTTCCTTAAAAGTAACCATGGGACTCTACTTGATTGATTTTTCTAAAACAATATTGTACATTTCCAGTTTCATGCTTTAAAAACATTGAGGTATTTCACTCCTTATTGTTACATAGTCAGACAAGGAAAGAATCCCTATGGAGCCAAACAATGTATAAAATACAGACAAAGATTAAAAGATATTCTAAACATCTTCAAGTCTATGCAACAAAGAACACATGAAGCAATTTACTAGCAATGAGCAGCAAAAATGAAAAAAAAAAGGAAAGAAAAACCAAAATAGCTAAACTGCTTATAATACAGGCCAACAAATCAGCTTTCTATTTTTTTATACTGCAGATTAAACTGCATGGAAGACAGAAAAACTTCCAACCTAAATGCTAATCCAGTTTAACAATTTGTTCTAAATTCACAAGCTAACAATTCCATCCCTGAGGACATGCAGAAATATATGCAAAAAAAGCACAAAAAAAACCCCTGTGTACATTTTTATAGATTCACTTTTTTTTTTTAAGGCAACAGTTTTACGTGGTATTTACTTTCTTTATCTGTTACCTCTTTTCCCCATCTAGAGACTGGCAGCAGTAAGAAATTTTGTAAAAATTTCTTAAAATAAAGCCAGACCAAGGAACTTGAGAATAAGATAGCTGTGCATTAAAAGCTGGCGTTGTAGTATATGACGGCAGGTTTTCTGTTGTTGGGTTTTGTTGTTTTTTTTCTAAACTTTGAAAGAGCAGCCTAACACTGGGACATCTCATATTAAAGCAACTTTTTGATAGCACTAAACATTTCCACTCAAATATCCAAATCCGTAAGGAGCGTCCACGGGAACAATGGGAACCCACACCAGCAAACCCCTCGGAAGATACATTCGGTCACAGGCTGGCGCGTTAAGTCCATGACCCAGCGTTCTTAATGCCAGGGCTACCTTCGTGATCCCAGGCGATTTAGTGACTGCCCTTCTTTCCACTTCTGGGACCAACCTCGCTGTCAGGGAGCTGCGAGGCTGATGCTGTCAGCGCGCCAAGCCCCGTGGCAAGGGGCAGCAGGCTCTGTGGGAGTAGGGAACAGCCTGGCCACAACTCCCGGAGGAGCCGAGCTGTCAACGCCGCACGCGAGGTCCCACCGGCACCAGCCCGGGAGACGCTCCCGCCTCCTGACAGCTCCCTGCGAGCGGCTCCGGCGACTCGGCAGGAGGAAGTTCCCGCGCCGCGCTCGGCGCCGGTGCCAGAAGGTTCCTGAAGCCTGACGTGACACCGAGCGGCCCGAGCGGGGACCCCACGCGCATGCGCCCCGCGCCCCTCACCGTTGCCGGGTGACTCGCCCTCCCCGCCGTCCTCAGCACCACCAGCAGGTTCCTCCGCCTCTTCCTACCCCGGGGGCCGGCGCGGGCCTCTCCTCGCCGCTCCGCTCTCCTTGAAGCCCTCCTCCGCCGGCCGCTGCCCGCGCCGTGTGCCGCGGCCGCCGCGCTGCCGGACCCGGCGCCGTCCGTGCCCTCACAGCCGCTCCGAGCCGCGAGCGGGGGTCCCCGACGGCAGCGGCGGCGACGGGCGGAAGTGACGCGCTGACTGACAGGTGCAGAGCGCGCGCCCCCCGCCCGCCTCCCCTCGGGGGTCACGTGCCGCGGGGCGGGGCGGGCGCTGAGGGAGGGTGGGGCTCGCGCCCTGAGGCGATGGAGGCCGGGGGCGCCCCGGAATGAGCGGTTTCCTAATGTTCTCACCCGCGTGGTAACTCAGCCACCCGCCCGCCTTGGCCTGTGCGGGCTCGGAGTCACAGAGTCAAATAGCTTGGGGACGACCTCTGAGCTCGTCGGGTCCAACCTTGCACCGAACATCACCGTGTCCACGACAACGGAACACCGAGTGCTGCGGCCGGTGTTTCCTTAAACACTTCCCTGGGCAGCCCGTTCCAATGTCTGATCACCCTTTCTGTGAAGAAATTTCTCTTCATGTCCAACCTAAGCCTCCTCTGATGCAGTGTGACACTCTCCTCTTTTCCTGGGGTGCCCAGAGAGTGACCACGGCCAGTAGTGGCACCGTACAGGTTTGTACCCTGCTGGCTTTGGTTGGACGTGAGGAGAAACTTCTTCACAGAAAAGGTGATCAGACACTGGAACGAGCTGCCCGAGAAGGTGGAGGTGTTACCATCCCCGGAGCTGTTTCAGAGAAACCTGGATGAGGCACTCAATGCCACGGCCTGGTTGACATGGGTTGGACTCAGCGATCTCAGAGGTCTTTTATGGTGTAACTGATTCTGAGAGTCCAGTTTTGCTTTTCTCGTAACCATATTAAAATATTTCCTGTGAATTTTCTGAACTGAAGCATCAAGAGCAATCACTGCCAAACATTTCCCAAATGTAAGCGCACCAGAAGTAATGAAGTGCCCTTTGACAAAGAGCTAATGCATTTTGAAACACAAAATTTAGCACCCTTAAAGTAAGTTAGCATAAGTTAGAGAGGAGATGCAAGCTTACACCCGAAGTGTTAAAACCAGTGCCTGGCAGTCTGTTGGTTCCCACATGCCATGCTGAAACTACAACAGCTTTTTCTGTCATGCAGTGCCAGCAGCCATAGGTGGTGGGTTTAATAAGGCATTTAAGGGAACTTGGATTTAGTTAGTAAAAATCCTCTCAGGAAAAGCTGGTTTTTTCCCCCATGAAAAATTAACAATATATGAAAGAAGGGAAAAAATTACACAAGCAGGATGGGATTAATTGAAACCTCTGTATTTTCAATAGCTGGGAGGATTTTGTTTCAGGTTTTCCAGCGCAGATTCTAAATTTTATCTAGAGATACATTTTTAAGACTCATTAAAAGGTTTTGCATTTAGAATCCAAAGAAGGGAGAGTCACAATCCCACAGTAAATTAACTTGGGTTTAATCAGATCTAAAACTCTGTTTTCCTGCTGGAAGATTTGGTGTCATTAGGAGGTATCGCCCAAACCCAATAAAATGCGTAGGGTTGGGGAAAATGGCCTCTCAGGAGGTCTCTGTGTGCTGTCCATCTGTTTCCACAGCAGACTTCTCCACTTGAACCACTAATAAAATTTCCTCGCATCAGGATGAGGTTTCTGAATTCGTATTTTGTATACATAGCCATGTTCTTTCTGATTCATTTAGCCTCATCAACAACAATAAAGATACTGAATCAGAACAAGCTGGCAATTTTGTTGATGAAACATGGGAAAGAGTGGGCTCCAGCTGGCTCTTCAGCAGATACATTGGCCAATTGACAGGAATGAAACTGCAAGAAACCTGACACAGAAAGCACACAAGGTGAGGAGACAGACAGAAGAGGCAGGCAGGCAGGCAGGTAGGCAGGCACGGCACGGCACGGCACGGCACAGCACAGCACCTGTTTGCTGGTTTTGAGTCCAAGACAGTGGCTTCTCTCCTCTGAACTGGCTCTGAATATGGCATTTCATGCCAGCTTATCCTACCTCCTTTCAAAGGCTTCCAAGGCTCCTTGCAGGGGGCAGACATATGCAGTCCCAGGCTGCCATTTTAGGTGTTTCTGCTCACTTTGTGATTGTTGCTGTCTACTTGAAAGGTTGAGGACAGCCCAGGAGTCACAGAGTTGGAAGTGACCCATAAGCATAAAGTCCAACTATCTGCTCCTCACAGGACTGTCTAAAGCTAAACCATGTGACTAAGAGCATTGTCCAGATGCTCCCTGAACTCTGTCAGGCTTGGCGCTGTGACCAATTCCCTGAGGAGTCTTTTCCAGGGGCAAACCACCCTCTTAGTGAAGAATCTTTTCCTAATGTCCAGCCCGAACTTCCCCTGACACAACTTCACTCCATTTTCTCAGGTTCTATGACTGGTCATCAAAGAGAAGATCAGCATCTCCCCTTGCCTTTACAGAAGCTGCAGGGTGTGACATGAGCCACCCTCTGTCTCCTCATCTCTCCCCTCTCCTCATTCAGCATTTGCTGAAAAATTGCAGTGAGCTAATCTGCTCTTTGTAAGACTTTCCCTTGAAGCTTTTCACCATCTTAGGTTCTGTCTGGCTGTTGTCTAGAGGCAACAGCCTAAGGAGTGGCTGCATGATTACAGCCCCAAAATTCAGCCGCTGAAAGCATCTGCCTCTCAGATCTCACTTCTAAACATCACAATAGAGCAATGTCCATTAGCTGTTCCCACTGCATTTTCCACTGTCTCAGGCACACCTGAATTGTGAAGGCAGCATTTCACATTCTTCCCCCTTGAGTGCTGTGCAGGCTGTGGAGCTCCCTCAGCCTTGTTTCCCTGCTCCAAACCCACAAGCACATTCAGAGCAGGGGTTGTGCAGGGCAGGCTGCAGTCCTACCATGTGAAACAGCACTGTCACCCCATGTCAGGAAGTATGACACTGCACTGCCCCATACAGCAGCACGGCCCCAGTGTGAGGCTGCTGAGGAGCACAAGGACCCATTCCCCACCTGCTGCACAGCTCCAGGAGCTTGGTAGATGCAACTGGTCAGCATCTGACTCCTAGGACTGAAGAGCCAGAGAGCCACGGCATCCCTGTGTCATCAGTAAATCCATTTCCAGAGCCATACCTACAGCTCAGTGTGTTTTCTTACAAGTCCTTACAGCTAAAAATTGCTCAGCTTAAAAGTTTTGCAGAGATTGACTGCTCAGTGCTTACAAAGTAACTCAGTAGATCTGAAATAATTACTGGTGTAATTCCCTTGTTTTCAGGAAAAGCTATTCATAAGCACAAATCACTATCACCTGTATATGTCACAGAAGAACTGGAGCCATGTTTCCTTCATGTACCCCAGTTTCCATCCTGACCTAGTATGGCTTTGGAATAAACATTCTCTGAAGAATTTAGCTTCCAATTAAGTCTACTTCCAGCAAGAGCCCTGCATTGCACCTCAACAGAAATTGAAGAAACTTAAAGAAAAATATCTTTATCCCAACTGTGCTCACCATTGTACAAGTTTGTACTAAACTGAGTTAAAATATTCCAAGACTTAAATCAGCTTTGCAAAGCCATAGAATCCTTGGAAGGTTGAAAGCCTGCTATGCAACTCCTTACTTTCATACCAGGTTATTATCTTACTAGTAGGAAATGGGAATCTGACACACAGCAAAACAAGACACTGTCTCTTGTTATACCTGTGTATTGTATGCCAGAGAGTTTTTTCCTGGAAATTATCTGTATGTCAGCAAAGTGTTTGCTTTTGGGTTTAATTGTTCACCTACAAATTATTTGATACATTCTTCCGAACTTGGAAGTGCTCCATTTTTTGCCTTAAGCAGATCCTATTGATATCTATCAAAAAATATTGACAAACACGTGTCCTTTCAACACCAAGGAAGACTTAGCAAACACTTTCCAGCTGGTTGCTCTGCAAAGAGCTTTCTTTTCCTGCATACTTCATCTGGAAACAGAGACACGTCTCCAAGCCGAGTCTTTACTTTGTTCTCTTCCAGCATTATAGCATTTTCTAACATTTTGTTTCAGGATGCCCAGCACATGACTTGGCCATGCTGAACATCCATGACTATCCATGGAAACTCTGGTATCAGCAAGTATCCAGTTGTTCTAACTCATGGTGTTCAAAACGGCACCCAGGAATCAAAGTTCATTTTTAAAGCTTTGCCCTGTATTAACAAATGAAGCTTCACAATTTTCAAGCAAACAGGTGAAAGGATCTATTTTATACAAACACAAACTCCGGCCCAGAAAAAATCATTCATCATTTCAAAGACTGTCAGCCATTAGTAGACACATATGTAAGGATTTTTTTAAAACGGAATTCAATACCCAAGGCGCATGTTCTGCGTAAATGTCAGACGTTTTTACTCATTTTTCTACTAGAGTTCTGTGATTAAAATAAATATTTACAGCATGAGATTTTTTTTTTCCTTGCCTCTGAACACTTTTAGGATCTGAATCTTGGTTTTAGAAGATCTGTCTTTAAAGTAGAAATCTAGGAATATGGGTCAAATGTGGCTTTTAAGGCTTGTTCATATTTTAATTGCATGGTTTCAGACTTAAGAAGAGATAATTCTTCCCTCCTTGAAATTCAAGACATTGAAAGGTTAATTCAGTCTTCTCAGTTCCATTTCCTTCCGTCTGTTCCCCTTCCCACACTCCTCCCCACCCCCATCTGTAGACAGCTGAGTTATTTGAATTTTATGCAAGCTAGTATTCATCCAAAGGGTGAATACTATGCACCAGGCAAGCGAAAATTGCAGTACTGCATACTTGTGTTTTTTATTTCCTGTCTGGTTTTCTCTGCATACACCAGCTTGGGCTGTGGATGTACACACTCATGGCCCAAATATAAATAAAACCTTGTGTGTCCCCATCACTGTTGAATTTCCTTTCTTTGCACTCATGTGGAATCTATGCTCAAGCTGTTGTGGTGCTTTTACCTTGGGTTGAGGAAAGTTCACGTTACCACAATTTGTCAGCTGCCAACACAATCACTCTCTGCTGCTCCCATGTTATTTCATGGTGTGGTCACTCATACTCAAGGTACACTAACTCCAGAGGAGTCACTTTGACACAGCTCAGGTTAACTCTAGGATGAAGACAGAGTTTAATCCAACTGATTTTGGTACTTTATATAAATTTGCAAGAAAAAAAATATCCATGAAACTATTAATTAAAAATGTTCTCATTCACTCAGGTTCTGAAGAAAGAGATGTTCACTTCAGATGCCAGGAGAGGTAAATAGTATCATCTTTCTTTTTTTTTCTATGTTTCTAGAAAGAAGAACAGTGTTTAATGTAGAATACTTGCAGCTTTCATTGAAAAGGCAGAAGTTAACAGATGTGGAACTTACTGATTACCATTTTCTTACATAATTATTGACCTTGTACACAGCATGCAGTACCTATGTGTTTGGCTTACACTGTCTGACAAGCTTACAGAATTGGAAAATGATTTTTGGAAAAGACAATGGAGAAATACAAGTTTTTATTCTGTAAATTGGTCAGAGTAATCAGCTAGAAAAGATAACTAGGCTACCTTTTCTGTTCCTCTGCTTCAGCAGTCTTGTTTCCTTAAGCAACTAAAAAACGTCAGAGTGTATCTCCCCCCCAAACATAAAACCACTCAAGCTACCAGGAGTCCCAGGCTATTGAGAGTGCAATGATTTGGCAACACAAAGAGAAGTGCTGGTGAGGCCCTCCTCAAAACCACATCCACAGCCCTGTGTCCCAGGAATGAAAAATACCTCACTTCCATAGCTACCCCAGCACGGCACAGATTGTAACAACAGACCCACCTATTGTCCTTTTTCCTCTGGACTGAAGGAAAATCTGAAGTTAACATAAAGTTCGTTGATCTCTGGATTTTATTATATTTGAACTAAATTCTCCTGGATTATGTTGGTTATCTATTTGCTGCACAGTGGGTGCCACAATAACGGTGATGTTTCTCCTGCCTGAAGCAAAGAGAGGGAGAGTCCCAAGAGAGGATTGCTTAATTCTAGAGCAGCCAGCTACACTTGAAAGAAACATGTTGGAGCACACTCCAAATGCTCATCCAAGATTTCCCTGTCTTACTCCTTCCCTAAACTGCTGCTCGCAGGAGATGCTTCTATTCAGAAACAGAAAGGAAGAAAAAAAAATTAAAAATACTATTAAATACTCGAAGTAATGCTAAACTTGTGTCTCCAGACCAGTGTTCATCACAAACTGTCATGTGCTCTGTAGCACTAACTAATGTGACTAGCAGATCACATGCTTTGTTCCCCACCCTGGCTTTGGGGGAAGAAGCCTGTGCATGGACATTCTGTATTAATTCTACTTTTTTCCTTTAATTATTCATGCATGGGTCAACACATTTAGCTAGAAGGGGCCAGGCCAGAGCCAAGTACTTTGGCACTTTTGGTCAGTTCTTGGGAAAGCTCTGTTGCAAGAATCTCCATCCAGTTAAACTTTTAAAAATTCACCCTCGTACCAAGTTTTATAATATTAAAAAAAAAAACAAAAAAACAAAAAACACACAAAAAGGTGAGAGGAAATTTCTACTCCCACTAGCTTATGTTTTCTCCTTTTGCTCTTTGGTGCAACAGGGCTTCTGGTATAGACTTGTCTGAACTCTTGAGCTGTTTGGAAAACATGGGGTTAGAAAAAATTGCCCAAGGAGAAGGACTACCTACAGAGAGAAGGATTGCCTCTCCTCCCCCCTCATCTTCTGCATGTACCTACCCTCAAGGTTCAATGGTCTTGATAAGGAAAATGAAACACCTTAAGTAACGATAAAACATCCAATGTAAGACAAGTGTCAAGTATTTACTCACTGGCAGTGCACCATTACAGCAGAGAGCCTGCCAAAGAGGGATCAGTGCCTTCCTTACACCCCCAGGATTCATTGTCTCTTAGCCTGGGAACCTGTCTCCATTCTCAAACAGGGATAATTTTTTTTGGCACAAAGATGGAACAAAAGGCACAAAGAGAACTAAGAAAACCCTTTCAGTGAAGCCGCAGTCTTTTCTTTTTCCTGTTCCCCTGAGGATGGGAAACCTTCTAAGGACAGCTCATAATATACCCAATCCTGCTACCTGTCTGGAAAGTGCTCAGTGTTCACAGGGAGCTACAGGAATTAGGGTCTGTGCAGATTCTAGCCCAGCTTTCAGCCTTGACAAATTGATCCCCTACCTTTAGCACTAAAAATACCACAGCATTTTGAAAATGAAATCACTGTTATATTTGAGTGGGTGTGTTATTTCGAGACAACACTAATGTGATTGTAAAATCAGTTGTGTCAGCTTATTGGCTCAGCTACAGACACTGATCTGCTCAAGCGTCTGTTCCTCTACCCGGCTGCTTGTGTTAGGGTACTTTGTCCCCCCTCAGCTCCCCATGGAAATAGGCACCATTTGATTCCCACTGCTGCACCAAAGAGAAAGAAACCTCTTCTTCTGGCAGTTGCCCACCTCGTCTCTGTGAAACTTGGCCTTTCCAGAGTACCTCTTGTGCCAAATATGAGCACAGCATCCCCCAGCCCGTTAAAGGCTGCAACCCATACATAATACATAGATATACATATGTATATATATATATATATATGTATACATGGGCTGGGCATACTGCTTCCAATTGACAGCAGCCAAGGGAAAAGGTCAAGTGGCAGCAGGGTCCAAAGCTCCCTGCCTCACTTTTCAGACTTTTCACTTGAATTCCCTCTAAACATTTCCTTTCACCTATTACTGAACACTGGGGGTAAGTGTTTGTTTTCCCCTGCTGCTCTGTGGGTGTCTGACAGACTCGGTGCCTGGTGCTGTGAGGCATGGTTTAGTGCTGTCAATGGCAGGTGACTCACTGGTATCAGAAGTGTC
Organism: Cinclus cinclus; assembly: GCF_963662255.1. Lineage (NCBI taxonomy): Eukaryota > Metazoa > Chordata > Aves > Passeriformes > Cinclidae > Cinclus > Cinclus cinclus. Next base: position 13,509,698 of record NC_085059.1, read on the forward strand.
AGTCCTGGCAGGTTTGACTCAACCCTTCATCTTTTGGCAACCAACTGAAATAAAATACAATTTCCATTGTATGAGGCAGCTTTTCAGGCACAGCCATATCAGGGTAGCTTTATATGCTTTATGTGTAGAGCATCTGTAAAGATTCTGTAGTCTGCATTCTCCACTGGCTTCCTGGTTTTTCACATTTCTATACACTGGACCATTCTGCTGCCTCTGTGCAACATGAAGAATGTTGAGGTTCATTGCAACCACAGTCACACAGTCATCCCAAGGCCAGGTAAATGCCATGATCCCCTTACTGAAGATGGTGACTCTGAAATCCTGCAATTAAAAATCTGACAAAGAACAGCTTTGCTGCTCATATAGCAAAAATATTTCCATTACTAGTGAAAAGAAAAAGCATCTGAGTAAGATATTACCTACCCATCTTTACCTCAAAGTATGCAATGCCCTCAGGTCAAATTCCAAACTTTCCATATGTAAACTGCATCCAGCTGTGTGTGCTGCAACGAGTATATAAACATGAGGTTTGAATCCCACACGATCTGTATTTGACCACAGCGCTGACTTTACAAGCTACAGGAACTCGACAGGCACTTTATGCAAAGGTCAAGATGTTTGTTATGGAGATGAGTATCTCCTGATTTCAGCAGAGTGAGAACGTGTAATTTCTCATCGTTATGTTATTTGGCTTAACTGTTGCACCTTCTCCACAACCCAAAATCAATTAAAAACTTAGTTATCTTCAGCCTAAAAACCCAAACAATGTATCACAAACGTTTTTAGTATTAGGTTTGCCAGTAAATTTGGCAATTAAAGTGGTAGTGGTGGTGAAAACAAGCGTGCTCATCCTGTCTTAGCATGTTTAGAAGAGCCTGAGCTCTGCTGTGGATACTGGGGGCAAAGCCTGTGACTGGACACAGAAAACCAAAAGTGAGGTTCTTCTGCTTTGCTGTTCTGAACACTTTGTTTGCTCTCTGCTACTAAGACAACTTGTGCTACTATTGAAGTTTAAGAGGTTTTGTCCTTTTAGTCTCTCTTCATAATCAGAATTACTTTTAAAAATGGGAAAATACTTTAAAAATGTAAACTCACGAACTGCCTGGATTCATGAAGCACTCAGATTATGTTTTAAAGTATTTTCTGATGTTTTAAATCTTGTGTCCAGCCAAACAAGAGGCTAATGTTCTCTCTAACCGACATAAGGACTCCAGTGCCAAATCTCTGCTATGGCTTACACTAAATATTCACCCAGTAGCTGCCTTCCTGCTTTATCCCATGGGGTTTCAGTCAGGAGCACAACTCTCTATTTGTGACAACTGGTCGGATATGTGGGATGGAAGCAAAGAAACTGAGTCCTGATATTGAATATGGTTCATACACACAGTGATTTGGTGTGGTCAGTGCAGATGCAGAGATAACCAAGACAGCCTGCACAAATCCCTTAGGCAGGGAAAAACCTTTACGATCAAGTCCAACCACAAATCTGTTCATTGTTTTAGTTTAAACAAACATGTAAGAAGAGGTCCTTAAGACACATTTAAGCACATTAAAACAATTTTCTCCATGCACACATATCAGATTCAAACCCATTCAATCTAAGCCTGTGGTGCCAACAGAAAGATCCACAGACATTCTGGGGGCTCTCAATCACCTGAGAGAGACATCTTTGTCCCTCTGAGCTCATTGTTCAAGCTGCCTTACATTCAGTAGAGAAAACCAGCTACTCCTAGGGCACAATTAATTTTATCCCAATTCCATTGCCTCCCTTCTGACTGTCATGGTGTGTAGACAGGAATCTCAGATGGAGACACTGAAAGGCACATGAAAGAAAACCCACACCAGTATCCAGGAGGATGCACACAGCCCTTCCCTCTCTGCTTCCAGAGCTATGGGCTGAGAGGGGCACCAGCAAATGAATTAACAGCTATCAAAACAGGGACAGGCAGAAATTCACTGTACATCCCTTTAGGACACATTCCTGGATGCCACTGGTGGTGCCTGGGCCATGCTAATCTCAGACTTGGCCCTTGGTCATGGCAATCACACTGTGGCTGTGCTGAGAGCCCTCCAGAGCCCCAAGCTTGTGCTTCTGCCAGCCTGGGCAGGCAGGGATGATCCACAGGCATGTTGCTGAATGCACCTACAATCCCCCCCCTCCGCCCCTAAAAACTAATCTGGCAGCAGCAAGCCCCAAACCTCACCTTTACTCCAAGCCTCAGCACCAGAAAATGGTGGGAAGGGAAACTTCAGTATGATTGTCATAGTAAATGAAGAGAACAGAAAAAAAAGAAATATCAAGATGTAATTTGGCAGTTTTCCATGTCAGTTTTCCCATTCCCTCCCTCACTTTCTACAGGAGCAATCTGTCCTTTCCCTAAACGCTGAGCAATCCCAGCACTAAACTAATCAATATTAATAGCGATGGGTTTGGGAGGGGGGGAGGAGGGGAGAGGAGAGGAGGGATTACCCTGACCTTTCTCAACTCACACTGCCTCAGACGGCCACCAAGCAGCTGAAGAGAGAGCAGCCAGACGGTAATGCCATGTGGTTTTAGTAGCTTTTCATTTTTAATTTTTTTTTCCTTGTGAATATTTACTGTTGTCTCAGTGCAGATAGCAATGAAATCTGATTTTCTGCAGGAAGGAAAAAATATAATTACATCAGCCATCTCCAGGCCAAGCCTTGCCTTGATGGGAACCTCCACTGAAATAAAGGGAATAACATCCAGGCTGGATTTTAACTTGAATTTCTTAATAGAAAGATGAATTGCATTAGGAAAGTTTTGACAGGTGAAATGCTGGTATGCTTTGTGGATTTCTCTTTATTAAAATAGAGTATAATCAAAGCCATTGAGCTGTGACTGGGATATGGAGCAAGAGCAAACAAAGGGCTGGGGGAACCAGTCCTCTATTGTTACGCTCAAGTGTCCGCAGCAGCTCAGGGGATGGAAATACTCGGTACAAGGGGCTCAGAATGAAATACAAATCCTATTAATTCAAAGAAAATAATAATTGAAGCTCTTTGTTCCTATTGGATTGGGAGTTTATTGTAGATTTTCCAGTCAGCAGCATTTCTTAAAATACAGGTTAATGTCAGGGGGCACTGTGAATTACTGGCAATTAATCATTGTCTCTTTATTACTGTTTATTCTTGTTGCCATGTACAAAATAAGATTTTTATAAATTTCATCTAAGAAATCTAGAGAAAAATCTATTTATGTGTTTCTCCTTTTGCTCTGAAAGAGCCAAGCCTCAGGGAAAGGTCCCAGACTGAATGTTAGGTTTGTGGGGGGTTTTGAATAAACATTTTTATGGTATTTTCATATTTTTTCTCTTGAGGAGAAAATGCTTTGCAGATGGCTGATATCACAGCACTAGCTAATGAAACCATGGGTGTGTTTTCCCTTTCTTTGTCAGGACCCATCATGTCCGACAAACCAGATTTTGCAGAAATTGAAACATTTGACAAGACCAAGCTGAAGAAGACAGAAACCAGAGAGAAAAATCCACTGCCCACTAAAGAAAGTAAGTGTTTATGAGGCTATTTGAAGTATGAGTAGCAAGGACATAATCCATATTGCAGTTCATATGCAAAATGAATACTAATCACAGGATTACAGGCTCAAACTCATCCCTGACTTTAAGTGGGGATAATACTAAGACTCTATGCCGGGCTTTCAAGGATATCAGTAATTATAACCAACAGTGCATTTTGTCTGAAAAACCCTTTCTGATGGGATGGCTCTGCTTCCACTGAAAGCAAGACCAGTGCTCCCACTGGGTGATGGTAAAGGATCAATCTGTTTGTAATTACTTTGTTACCAGCCCCTCTGGAGGCACAGGGGAACCTTTGCCCATCCCTGGCAGGCCAGGCAGCATCCCCCGAGGGTGCCCAGGCTCTGGATTTAATGTTATCAGGCGGATGAGCTGCTGCCTCCCACTGGTACCTGCTGTCAGCCCTGGGCGGGAGACCTCCAGGCACCTTCTCTGGGAATAAGGCTGCAAACAAACCCATCATCATCCTCATCTAACAGGCAATCTCCCTCAGAAAAGCCCCCCTGAGCTTTTCTCATGCAGGATCTTCTCCCATATGCACTGTGCACAGGGAGACAGATAAGGCTGGGATTCATGTTCAGCTTCAGATATGAAAGGAGCATTTGGAGCAGATTTTGTGAGCCGTTTCTTTCAGAAGAGTATTGCTAATCACTGTAGATGTGTGTGCTGATAGCCATGCACACACACAGTCCCTCAACATTAGATACCTGTTTTTTTCCCCTGTTTTATTATCCTTGCTAATGTTAAATCTGTAAATACAAGAGGAGCTTTGCACACCATGAACTGCTCCCTTCTAGCTATGCAGATGTGGGAATGAGTTGTCATTTTCAGGATGATCAAAACAACTAATTATGGATGTAACCCTTCTCTGGCTTTAAGCATGACCACAGAAATCAGTATCCTGCAGAACCATTATCATTGAATCACAGAATGGTTTGGGTTAGAAAGGATTTTAAAGATCATCTTGTTTCAACTCCATGCTATGTGCAATGACACCTCCCACTAGACCAGGTTTCTCCAAGCCCCATCCAACCTGCTCTAGAACACTCCCAGGGACAGGGCAGTCACAGCTTCTCTGGGAAACCTGTGCCAGGGCCTCACTCACAGGGAAGAATCTCTTTCTCACATCTAACCTAACCCTGCCCTCTGTCAACATCAAGCCATTCCCCATTTTTCTGTCACTTCAGGCCCTTGTCCAAAGTCCCCCTCCAGGTCTTTTGTAGCTCCTTTAAGTGCTAGAAGGGGTTCTAAAGTCTCACCAGAGCCTTCTCCTCTTCAGGCTGTACACCCCCAAAATTCCCTCAGTCTGTCTCCATAGGAAGGCAAAGTTTATTGTTCATTAACAATAATGTTTACTGATGGTGTTTTTGTTTCCTGTTTTTCTGCCAGCTATTGAACAGGAAAAGCAAAGTGAAAGTACAGCCTGAGTATAAAATGGAAGATGTGACTGCTGCTTCTTCAGTGGGGTTTTGGCTTCTGAGTTGGGTTGTTGTTTTATTTTGTCCCTCCCACCCCATATTTGTTGCCCATTTATTTTAGGAAACATTTGTTAATTTAATGGTCCCTGGAAACATTTGTTTTGTGTTTGTTGAAGAATATACTATGTATTTCTACTAAAATTATAATTCCAAATTGTGTATTAACCCCATTACTTGGCAAAAAAAAAAAAAAAAAAAAAGCAATTTGCATAGAATTGTTTTCCTAAACCTCACAATAAACAGGTTTCTTCTGACCAACTGTCTTTGAGCCTTGCAGTAATCAGGTTTATACTGCAACTCTTACTAACATCCTTCCCCCTTCGTTTGCATTTCCACAGCAGCTCAGGAGTTTGTGCAGGTTGGGAAGGGTTACCCCAGGCACCCACAGGTCCCTTGGCTGAAACACAGCCCCTCTCCATCATCTGTATCCTGCAGAATCCCAGAGCCCCAGATGGCACTAATCCACAAGAACCCCCTGAATGGTTTCAGAGCAGCCTGGAGACTTCACTCCCATCCCTTGTGTCACTCAATAATGCTTCATGGGAACCCCCAGGGACAAACCATGTGTACCAGGAGCTCCTGCACTTCGAAAGCCCCAGCCTGGCAGCAGGCATGAGTAAGAGGGGAAGCCACTGACCTGCTTCAGTCTTGTCCAGCAGTAGGTTAGAGGTTCCAGAGACAAGTACCCACTTACAAATTCCATGCCAAATTGATAGTTGGGCTGGTGACATGCTCAAATTAACATTCCAGATAAACAGAAGGCAGCACACTCTCTCCACAGCTTTTTCCTCTCTCTAACTTGCAAAGATCCAGTCAACCTTGGGATAACTGCAGCACAAACACAGGCTTTGGCCTTTCTCATATCAAGCAATACAAGAATGAGGGAAGGTGGAAGGAAGGAAGGAGGAAAATTAAGTATAGAATTGATTTTTAGGGATGAGAGAAAGACCTTTAGCAGCACAGGGGTATAAAACACAAACCTGCAAAGCAAGAAAGGTCTCCCTACATCTTCATTACTGGTGGAGCAATATCATCCTCACTGGTCTGCAGAGGACTTGGCAAAAATGGACTCTGGTACCAGCTCAGGGGACTCTCAATTATATGGTATCACATTATCTCTGGAATTAATTTGCAATTATATTAGAAAAACAAGTGCTTACTCCGGGCAGATAAACTGCTGTCCCTGAAGCTTCAGTTTGATCCTACTTGTTTTGTGAAGTCATAATAGTTCTGTGTACTTCAGTAGGGTTAGTCTGGGCTTTCACCTGAATAAGGTGAGGCAGAACACAGCCTACAGGCTTCAGAAAACAGAAGGGAATGGGAAAGCTCTTGTTTACTTAAGGGCTGTTTGACACTTGACATTGAATGTGAATAATTAGAACTGCAATTAAAAGTAGCAGTGGATCCACAAGACTATGACCTTTGCTGGCAATAGAAAGTAACCAGAGGTGAGCGGGAGACCAAAGGAAAACACAGGGCAAGAGGACCAATGATTTCTGTCAGAGCTTTGTTAACGTGGTGGTGTCCAAAGAGCTGAGATTGCTGTTTCAATCCACATTCAGCAGTTCAACACTGCTGATGTTTTCTTTTCATGACCAAGGGTTTTTTCCACTTTCTCATTTGAGGACCCCTTGGCACCTGACTCAAAGGGGTGTTTAACATCATCTGGATTTATTAATACCTATTTTTATATAAAAGGTAAGAAATGCAAGAGGCTGAGCAACAAAGAAAACAGTGCTCTTTTCTTTGTGACTCATGCCCTCCCCTCACCCCTGCACACTTCAGGGTCAAGAAGCTGCTGACATTACTTAAATATTTACTTTGATGATGGCTCCTTCATGATGGAAGCGTTTGGAGATAACACTTAGAGCAACACCACCTATGGAAATCTGTAACGTTCCTACTGTTCAACCAAATTGATTCACCCCATTACTTTCCCCAGGATGGTTTTTAAGCTCTGTCCTGCAGTCAGCAGTAGGGCCACAGATGAGACTTTCCCCTTGTTTTTTTCACACATGCTGATCTCCTTCCCTCTCTGCTAGTTCAGAGCATCTGCCAACTCACTCAGCAGATAGACTGTAAATCACCAAAAAGTTATTTGGCATCACTGAAATGGGCTGGTCTCTCTGCCCACAAGTTCTCCCAAAAATCAAAGGTCTGGTCTGTGTCCCCAGCCTGGACTTTTTTGGGCAGAACAGAAGGGAGGTCTGGCAAAGGCAAGATAACAACAGAGATATTCTTCTCTTGTATTTGCAAGATACAAAGGATTGGTAGGACAGCTCAGGTTTCCCCAAGCACTTGGCTCAAGACTGCTCCTGGTTCTGCTGCAGGGCTCAGTCTCCCCCAGTGAAGCCTGCTCCTAATTTAGTTGTTTGAATTCAAAGCCTGAAACGGTAAACCCAGCATCTCAGTGCTTTTATCCACACATCTCCCCCTGCTAAATAGGCTGAGAAGAACTTTAGTCACATTCCCCACCCCTGGATCTGACTACAAAGGCTACAAACACCTGCACACCTGGAAAAACTCCCCAAGGTTAAAGGCCAGATCTTCCCAGCTTTCCCCCACCTGCCGCAGGTGAAGTATGGCTTTATGGCAGGGCTTGGGGAGTTCTTTCACAATCACCAGTTCAGAGAGGCTCAAAGTTAAAAACACATAGCTGCACTACTCTGATTTGAGGAACATCCCTCTTTGCTGCTGAGGGAGACCATTTCAACCTAAGAACTGCATCAGGAGATAAAAGTTTGTCAAATGCAGGGACAGGTTTGGCTCCCTGTTATCTTAAGGAAAGAGCATTACAGCCCTTATCTGTGGGGCAAGCTGGGGACACCAACCAGGAAACTGCTCATTGCTTCAGGCCGAGACAGGGAATTTTCATCCTTCCAGGCATTACACAAGGAAATATTTGTTGCTGCCATTGAGAGGGAGCTATGAGCAAAGCCAAGCCAAGCTAAACCAAAGCAAACACCTTACCCACACCCAGGAAACACCTTCTGGGTGTTAACCTGACCTTCACTCCCTGAAAGAGCATCCTCCAGCTCCAAGGATCACCAACAGCCACCCACTCCAGGAGCTGAAGGCCTTTCCCAGCCTCCATGGTGATGTGCAGCTGAGCTGGAGACAAGCTCATCAGTAAACAGAACCAGCTCCAGGTGGGAAATGTAAATATTTCTGCCAATTAGCAGCAGACCCTTGCTGTTATGTAAGGGTACATAAATGAGGTGTTAGCTTGTAACTCCTCCAAAAGAAAAATGCCTTCCATGCTAATGCAGTTCAGGGGGAAAAAAATCATTATATGCAGATAAACACCCACTTTCTTGGCATCACCATGAAGCCAGTTTTGCCCCCTGGATCCCATGGATAGGGCCAGCCCTCTCAGGATCTTGGCCAAGTCCACCTGCCCCTGTGAGTCACCTTGAATTGCTGTGCACAGTCTCAGCAAGCCCTAGCTGGGCAGAGGAGAGCTGCATTCCTGCCATGGTTATATGAAAGTGAGTTGATTTAATAAATCTCATTAGGCAGGCATTTGATAGCAGCAAAAGCCAGGGAGAAGAAGCCCTGAGCCTAGTTCTCCTAGGCAAATGGTGTGTGTGCTCCATCTCAGCTGGGGACCAGCTGAAAGGTCCTGGAGGTCCTGCCAGCCCCAGCTCAACTACCATGGTTGAGTCTCAAAGTATGTGTGGCAATTTTTTCAAATATATTTGGGTGCTCTCTTTTATTTGGGTTATTAGCCCTGTGACTGCTGAAACATGCCACAGCTCTACAATGATGAAGGCAATGTGTTTTGGCCAGTGGCTTGGCCATCACAACAAAAGCTGGGATGCTTTTGTATGGCCAAGGCTGGAGAAGTCTTTCAAAAACACCTTTGTGTGTTTGTTCTGTCCTAAGCTCTGGTCCTGATGCAGCAGAGACCTCTCCTGCTAAGAGAGTACCAGGGAAAGAAACAGGAGAGGTGTGGGCAAATGAAGACCTGCAAAAGCTCTGCAGGATCAGGGGTCTGAACTGCACTGCGTAGGAAAGAGTTCAGGGGCTGGGAGTGCAGCCAGGGAGGTGCCCACGGCAGCAGAAACTCAAGGGAGAAGAAGACAGGGTGGTTCTCATGCCTCCGCCTGGCTCACCCCTTGTTTTTCCAAAAGCACAGGAAGAAAACAATAGTCTTTTGAATAGCACTAACCTTCTGGTGCCAAGCTGGGGGAGCCTCCCACACTGTACGGGCAAACAAAGCCACTGTGTCCTCCTGGAGGCCTGGCATGGGCAGCCAGCCCTGACCTCTCCACCTGTTCCCACCCAGCACGTCCATGAGTCCCCGGGGAGCTCTGGCTGTCCCAGCCCAATCCCGGGCACCGAGGTGTGTCCCAGCAGCACAACCTGCTCAGGCTGGAACGTGAAAGGCTCACGGGGCGGGCTGGGGCTGAGCCAGACTGTGTGGGAGCAGGTGTGTGGTGTGTGGGGGTGTTTCTCCAGCTCCAGCCCAACACCGCTCAAACTGACAGCAGGGTAAGCTCTGCTTCCATCTCCTGCGCCGGGAGAGGCGGCTCCGTGTGCTCGCTGTCTTGTCAGGAGAACTGCCTTGGGAAGGAACAGTTGCTGGTGATGGTTTGTGCATATCTTGTAAGCTGTGCTGACAACAGCTCTTGACAACTCCTACCATCAACTGCAAATCTCCCAATGGTTCGTGTTTGCTTCAAGGCCCGGGTCCAGAATTCCTTCAATCCATGAGGAATCAGGAAGAAAGGAAGAGGAGGGGGAAGCAAAAGGGGGTTTCTAGCTGCTCTGGTCAAAGGGACATGTGAAAATGAGGTCTCTTAAGGCTCCAGTAATAGGCATTGAACAAAAAGAATGAGAATTTTCAAAATAAAAAAGAACTATTTCAGGAATTTTAAGCTGGTCTCATTAATTCAGAAACCAATCGGTATCAAAATTTTTGATTTGGTGAAGTTGCAACAACAAGGGAGAAAAAAATTGTGTATGACTCCAAGTGGGTGTTTTCGAACAGCATCTTGTTCAGGGAAAATAATCCCTCTTGGTCTGCTTTGTTTTCTCGTGATGCTGGAAATAATTCTCCTCAGAGAGAAGAATTGGGGTTTTGTTTTTCTATCTAGTCACAGCAGCTACTTCAGGTCACACCTGACCACAGCTGGTCTCCCCATCCTTGCTAGCACTGGGAGGAGTTGCCACCGCAAAGGGTTAAAGAAACACGTGTGCAGGTCCAAAATCACACATTTCATTTTGCAATGAAGAAATCAGGCATGAGGAGCCTTGGCTGAAGGCGTGTGCTTTTGGGGCTGAGCCCAAGGGCAGAGATAGAACAGCAGGGATGCTCTGGGGCAGCAGCACCACTCCCACTGCCAGGACCCTTCTCTCCGGGAAGCAGGAGTAGCAATAGCTTACAGTATTGCAATAGCTCCATAATGGTTTTATAATAGCTCCAGGCTCTTCAGTGCTCCCCAGATTCACCGTTTTATTTCTGTCCTGTCCTGGCTCTTATTTCAGTGGGATCTGGGTGACCCAAGCCCACAGTGCTGCTCCTGGCTATGCGCATCGACTGCAGCACAGACCTCACCTGGTGCCAGCACGGGCACTGGGAGGGAATAGGTGCCACACACCTTGTGTCAGCTGCAGTGCGCTCACTGTCCTCACCAGTGACGCAGATGACTTCATGATTGGTGGCATCAATCAAGAGCGAGATGGGGCAGCTACAATGACGTGACCCTGGGGGCAGGAAGGCTGTGGGTGCTGCTGGAGGATTGCTCTTGCCCACCCAGCTCCATCATGGCCACAGATGGAACACAACAGAGTGAACCACAGACCTACAACAGAGGGCTTTTTGTTTGTTTGTTTATTGGTGGTTTTTTGTTTTGTTTTCTATTTTTTTTTCCCTTTTTCTCAATACATCTTGAAAATCCCAGGGCTTGGCCAGCCAGCCCGAACAACGAGCACGGAAAATTCCCGAGGTTGTTCCGGCAGCGGGACTGTTGCGCGGTTCCCATCCCAGCTGCCGCTCTCGGCTCTCCGCAGCCTGCGCCGCCGCCGGGCCCGGGGGTGCGGCACTGCCGGGGTGTGCGGTGCGGGGACGTCCCGCAGGGGGAGCCTTGTCACCAGCCTGCGGGACACCGCCGGGACACGGCCGGGACACCACCGGGACACGGCCGGGACACCGCCGGGACACCGCCGGGACACGGCCGGGACACCGCCGGGACACCGCCGGGACACCGCCGGGACACGGACACGGCCGGCACACGGCCGGGACACCGCCGGCACACGGACACGGCCGGGACACCACCGGGACACCGCCGGGACACCGCCGGGACACCGCCGGGACACGGCCGGGACACCGCCGGGACACCGCCGGGACACCGCCGGGACACGGCCGGGACACGGCCGGGACACCGCCGGGACACCGCCGGGACACGGCCGGGACACCGCCGGGACACCGCCGGGACACGGCCGGGACACCGCCGGGACACGGCCGGGACACCGCCGGGACACCGCCGGCACACCGCCGGGATCCCCAGCGCGGCATCCCCAGCGCCGGCCACCCTCCGCTCCCGGCGCTGGGACTGCGGGCTTGATCCCGCCGCTGGGGCTTGGCCCCGTTTCCACCCCTTAGAGTGAACGAATGCAAAGCGGACTGCGCGCATCCTCACGGGGCTGGGCAGAGATCCCTCCAGAGCCACCACAGCTCAGGTGTTCAGAGCCGATCTGGGATTTACCAAGCAAATGTGATTGAGGAACTCCGTTTCTAAAGGGTGTCACTGGGAAAAAATTCCCCCATGGAGTGTCCTAACAGTTCTCTGTACCTGGGGATGCTGATGAGCCAAACTCCTGAGCCAGATCCCCACCTTACCCATTCCCACTGGATCAACTTCAAACTGAACAGTAAAGGCCTAAAACTGGTTTAGGAAAACCAGAGAACTTACGAAGAGCTGTCATCCCACTCTGACCTCAGGAAACACCGGTATCTTCTTCCACCTCGTAGGTGAATAAATGCATGGCACTATCAGGCTGATGGAAGAGAGGTATGAACATGACGTCAATGTCCAGCTGCACTGCGAAATAGAAATACAGAGCTCAACGCTGTGAGAAGACAGGCAAAGCAAGAGGGGTTTCCTTAGGGGTACCCACAGCAAAGTGCCAGAGCCCACGTGGGCACCGTGGGGGGAACAAACCCTGCAGCAGCACAGGCTCCCCACAGCAAAGCCAGTGCCAGGAGCAACTTTTCTCCTCACTTTGTTTTTCCCAGCAAAACTCAAAGAGTTTTTGAAGTTGCTCTCAGTCCAGATTCCTCCAGAGGAAGCCACAGCTTTTTGCACTTGGAATCACCTCGGTCCAAAGAAACAAAGTCAAATTTAAAGAAAATATTCAGGGCTCAAATCACCATTATCTTCTGTGAGTTTCAAAATCTCCCACACTGAGTGTGCCAGACAGAGCCAGCAGCAACACTCGTATCATCCAACTCAGAATTTAAGATCTTTGGGCTTGATCTGTAACATTAAATGGATGGGGGACAGGAAAGATGACAGATCCTCAGTCACAAAGCGGTAATACGAGGACCCATGCTGGGGAAGGATGGGGAGCTCCACATGAGCCAGGTTGCAATCAGTTAATTTAACTTGAGTTTGGCTGGGAGTAATTAAGAAGGAGGTGATAATTTTCCTCTGTATCAAGTGCCGAATCTCTTCCTCGACAGGTTTTCACCTGGGAGGTGACACCTTGCCAGGACAGAGGTCTGGTCTCTGCATGCAGATGCCCAGGCAATAACCCATCAGGTGCACTGACACTGTTTGCATGACACTTCCTTTAAAGAGGGAGAGAAAAACAAAACACTTGTCCCTACTTTATATGGCTGCTGTGTAAACAGCCCTGTAGGTTTTGGGGGACACACCTAAAGGAGGCAGGTGAGGTGAGGCTGATCAGGTTATGGAGCTGCCTCTCCAGGGCTGACTGGGCAGCCAAGTCCTCTCTAGACCTTTCCCCAGAGATGGGCACTGCTGCTGACAGGGTGAAATCCCTCTCAAGCCACAGTCCCCAGTCAGTTGGGCTGGAGGGGTCCTGTCCCATCTCCCAGCCCATCCTCCCCACCACGGTGGGGCCATGCTCATCTACCTCACTCCTGACACATGGTGAGAACACAGCAAGTTAAATCTACATCTTCAGCCCCTTGCTCTGCCTCTTGTCAATGGAATAAAAGGTTCCCCACCCCTATTTTGTCATTTCTAGCCTAAGTGCATGGTCCCGTGAACACAGATCCAAGAGCTCTGCAGTGCTCTGAGGCCTTTTCTACCATCCCCCAATCAGGCCATTCCCAAATCACCTTGACAGTCCTTGCTGGGAAACATCTATGTCCCTGGCCAGCTTATGTCTAGAGAGATCAGAATTTGGTTCCAAACCTCAATTTCTTTTCCTTTCTGCAACCAAAAGGTAAAACCTGGAGCTTCCTGTGGTGCTGGCTTCTATCCCAGGATGTGTTTCCTTCAGTAGGAGAGGCACTTACCTTGGACTTGATTTTTTGTGGCCTCACTGCTGCACACCCCATCATGCTGCATGAGGCTGTGCTGGGAATGAGGGTTAAAATTAAGATGGAAAAACTGGGTGCATTGGTACAGCTGAAGGCACAAAGTGCTGCTGAGAGACAGGAACTCTTTGGGATAATTTTTTTCATTGGGAAAGCACATCCTAAGCTGGCCCTGTTGGGTGGTTTAATATTGTTTTTAGTGAATATCAGGCTACTTCTGTGTGCCAAAACAGGCATGAAGAGGCCCAAGCCTGTGGGTAGGTGTGGCACCTGATTTCAGTTACATGTCCATCCCCAACTACTATTCATTAATCAAAACATATTCATTATACATGCGAAACTCCACCCAGCATTGCCAGGTCCAGGGCTTGGGTCCTGCCTCTGTTTGCTCTTGCTGGGAACTGCAGCAGCCCACGGGGACTGTGCAGCAGGCAGAAAAATGGAGACATATTTTCCCCAATACGGGAAAGCTGAGAAGACTGAAAATAACAATTCCTAGAAGATCTGGGTGTGCAAGAGGATTGCCCCACACCTGCAGTGCTCTGGGATGGAGTATTGTGCAGCACGGGGAAACATCCCCTTTGCCCTGCAGACCAAAGGCTGGAGGGGCTTCCTGGGGCGAGTAGTGTGGGAGAGCACCATAAAACATCCTCCACCTCACCAGTGAGGCGGTAGCTTTCTAATTACCCAGGTGGGTTTCTATTGTAAGGAGGGCAGCAATGCAGGATTTGACGCCAGGGCTCTGAATGTGTCACCTGCCCAGGGCAATTTAGCAAGTTGCCTGTGCTTTATTTTCTTGTCCGCAGCCACGGGGCAGCACAAGCCAAGGCCCCACCCCTGTGGGACCTGCCACCCTGATAAACTGATTTGCCTCATGTGTGCCTTCCCTTAAAACCCACGTTGTGGTGTGAAAAGGGTTTTGTGGGTGCATGGGGCTGTATTGCTTTTGTTGTCTCTTTAATTCAACAGAATTTGCCTTCTGGACTTTTTTTTCCCCATCCAGAACCAAATCAAAAGCAGGTCTCTAGGCAATGGGAAAATCAAAGGGAAACCACCTTCAGCACTGTTTCTCAGATGACCCATGGGGTGACCAGTGGTGCTGTTCCCATGGGCACTTGGGGGAGCACCCAGCCCCGCAGCCTCCAGAGTCCAGCTCTGCCCAGTGAGTTACAGAGAAAAGCACCAAAATCACTTTCTAAATAGCTCCACCCAGTTCAGCTCTGCCACTGATCCACCCTGAGATCTCCAGACCACCCTTTTCTGTGCCAAGTTTACCCAGCTGCAAACAGATGTGTACATTTAATCTCTTCTACTGCAAGAATATTGCACGAAGTGTTCTATAAGTACAAATTTATTAACACTGCAAGACCCAAGTCTGCTTTCGCCTAAGGTGGAAAAGTCAAGCTGCGATAGAATTGGGATCACTACACTTCTTGCTGGGTGACCTGCAGAAGTGCTGGCTCCTTCTTGCTAGGCCTGAGCAGTTAATGTGGAAACAACCTGGGGCAGTGTGGGAAGACTTGTCCCAGCATGCTGCTTTGTTTGCTGACAACTAGTGCAAGTGACAACGTTATGAGTGACTTTTAAAACTGCTGTGACTTTAATTAGAAAGGACATTTTTAATAGCCTGAGCAAAGAGCTGTGTGGTCCTGCCAGCAGCTGCTTGCGGCACAGCTCATGCCCAGGGATGCTGTTATTCCTCTGGCATGTGATAGCAATATCATGTGTGAACTGACAGAGCAGACATGCCAACATTTTCTTAGCTGCACAAGCTGTCTCAGACAAGAAAAAAACCCCATCTATACGGCCTCAGGGCAGCCAGACACAACCCCCCAAAATTACCTGTGTGCACATAGAAAAAGCACGCAGATTTCCAAGATGTATATATGCATGGGCAAAATTTAATCAAGGAGCTTCCCTGACATATGGGAAACACTTCATTCCCAGTAATTGTCCTTTGACAGCTCTAACAAGTAGGATCTGTTCAGGATGGTAATGATTAAAATGCTGACTCAGAGAGGGTTTTCCATGCTGGTGGAACTGCACCAACTTTGTGCTCACTTGGAAGGTATTTTGCATCTCTTCTTCTCAACCGATCTGCAATTTTAATCCTCTGGTTACAAACGGGTTGTTTGTGGCTTTGCCCAGCTGACTCCAGGTTTCCCTTCTGCAGAGTCTAGAGGGAGGGGGCTCTCCCCTCACTCACTTTGGGGCAGCAGGACAGGGAGAATCCCTGTGCTTTCTGCAGCCAGGAGCAGTGACAAACTGTTCTGTCTGCTCCGGGCAGGAGAGAGAGGAGTGACAGGTCTCCAGCAGTGGGAGCTGAGCCCACAGGCCTGCACTTCAGACACCAGCTGTTAGCTGTCGAACCCCAGGGCAGGCTGCTGGCTCTGCAATATTCTTGAGCATTTCATGGCAGGACACAAAACTACTTCTCCAAGGTATTGAGGTGCATCCCCCTGCCTGGCCATTGTGCTGCTGGCTGTGGCCATTTGCCTCAGTGTGAAGATGGGGTTTGTCCCTGTGTATCCCCTTCTGCTTGTGGGGCAGCTCCCCAAGTGCCATGTCCAGTGCAATTCCACTTCCTTGAACCTGACTTTACTGCTTTTTCATCAGTCCCCTTGCAGCAGCAGTTATTTGCTCAGGGAGATAGGTGTACCCCCAGGTTAGTCAGAGAGCTGAGAGAAAGAGGAAAAAGGCAGCACCTATGCCTGCCACAGAGCCAAAGAGTCATCATGGGCAGAGGCTCTGCCTGTGTGCCATGGGACAGTAACAGGCAGAGCCAGGGGGCTGTTCGTCCCTGCTGGCACAGCACAGCACTGCTTTGGGGCCAAGTACCCACACTGCCCTATGGAGCAACCAGGATCCCTGCCCAGGGTGAACCAGCCCCCAGTGGGACCATTCACCCACAGGAAAACTGACCAAGAAGTTTCCATGAACACCATCTCCCCATTCCTCCATCAGCTACATCACAGCTCCTCAGAACCCTTCATGATACTGGCTGTAACCACCAATAGTATTTTTGGGTTTCCTCAGATAAGGATTTTCCTTTCCCAAGCACAGATGATGGCTCAGCTGCAGCAGAGGCCCCTCATTCCACTCAGGCTATGGGCAGTTCCTGCCTGGAGCAGCAGCAGCCATGCCTTTGCTGCAGCAGCCTTCACTGTAAGGAAATTGCCAACCCCAGAAAACTGTTCCCCTAATTACAGCATTGGAGAAAACCACATAAACGATTCACAGAGTGTTCCCAAGCTGCAGCAGCGTAAATTAGAGAGATTTCCAAATGCTACAGAGCCACGCTCACTGTTATCAGGATGGAAATGCAGAAACTTTCATCATAAAGAGGCGAGAAGGAAAAAACCTGCCATTAAACGCATCTCTGCAAGGAGACCTGGGAGGTCTATCCCCTATAGATCTTTACAGAAGGGTTGTTAAAACTCCTCGGGGAATTCTTATAGGAGGGAGCAGGCAGATAGCAGGGGAACTATAGAAATGCATCTGCTTGTTATTTCAGAGGGACATGGGGATGGAGCCTCTGCTGGCAAGCAGAGGATGAAAAGGAGAAGGCAAGAGGACTTGGGGCCAGCAGAAAGGGATGGCTGGTGGCAGGGAAGAAAATTAAAAGTGTCCCATTGTTAGGGAAGTTTGCTCTCCTTCAGACCATCCCTGCTGGCAGGGACACCCACCGCCTTTTGAAGTGCAACCTTAGGCGGTTCCTTGTCACCCATTGGAGCAGGAGCTTTTTTACCACATTAAGTCATTGGGTAGCAAATGAATGGGGGGTTTTGACTATTCACAACTTCACCTTATAAATATCAGGGTTGGAGGTTCGTGCCACTTTGTTCCATCCCCATAGCTCACCTTGGGAAGGAGTGGAGGGAGGCGGCCCTGCTTGTGCGGAGACCTGCAGTGAGGAGAGCTACGGAGCAGCTAAAGGCATCCAACCCCACTCCTTGTGACAGCCATGAAGAGAAGCACCCTCCTCATCCTCTCAATCACAGGGTTCTACAGTGCCATTCTCCACACAGCAGCATGGTAGGGTTCAACTCAGTGGAAAGGGAATTTTTTAGAGATGCTCTTCAGCCTGTGGTAAGGTGATTAATTTTATTTTTTTGTTTCAGGTCTGTGAATAACTTTCTGATGACAGGACCTAAGGTAATTAGCATATTGACTGTCAGGATTTTAAATGGAGTGATTTTATTTTGCAAATGGGAAATAGTACTTTCCACGGAATCAGACTTCCCAGAGCATATCGGCTCCAAGCCCTGCCAAGTACAAAGGGAAGGGACTCACAACCTGCTTACGTCTGTTTTCGCTGATAAACGCTAAACCAGAGTGGATTTTAACCCCGCTGTTTCCCATGCCAGGCTTACCTGACGTACTCCAGCAGCGTGGCGGCCGGGGCACACAGTGGGATGGAGGAGTGCAAGTTCCAGTTCGGGTGGGAGCGCTGGAACTGCCCCGAGAGCGCCCTGCAGCTCTCCACCCACAACCGGCTACGCAGCGGTGAGTGCACCTTCACCTGCGGCAGCGCTCTCTGCCCCGGGATGCTCTGGGTGCCAGCTGGGATGTGCTCTGGAGAGAGCTGGTGCTGCTGATTTAGCGGACTGACGGAAAAGGGCCCTCCTGTCCCAAAAATCATAGTTGTTTTTCCTTTATCTGTATTAATTGGTGTCATAAATAGCACTAACATTTTCCTAGAGATCCCAGGCTCAGTCTTTCCCACAGTGCAGCTCCATGGATCTGCTCCTACCCCTTTGTGTGCAGCAACCCGGGGAGTGCAGTGGTAAGATAATCGAGCTTCCAGTGGGGAGAAGTGCAGGAGAGACAAAGGGAGAAACCAGAGATGTGTACTAAGAAACTGCCTTCATAAGAAAGCCGTGGATGTATTTCAATATTATCCATTTCAATGGGCAGAAGTCTCCTTTTACCCAGAGCAACATCTCTATTTGAATCTCTTCAGAAAAGCCAAAAAGGACTACACTGGGAGTGTGGAGGCAGACGGCTGTTAGCACAGGTTCAAAGGATCAATGACCATTTTCTCCAGCAGGCAAGATCAAAGCACAACATACCCCCAGGCAGGGAAGGACAGAGATGAAATGAGTGCCAGGTGAAAGAGAAATAACTCACCTTGGCCAGAGCATTTCCTTAAAACCCTACCCCTGGCAAGAAGTTCCATCCCCTGTATGGACATCTGCACAATATGATACCAAATTGCTCTACCCTGTAATGCTGAAGCCTGAAAAGATCCAGTCATGAGCATTTAATTTCTGTAGCACCTTACCTTTTGCACAGAGCATGTAGGTATTTTCTCCTTGCACCTTCCCAGCACAGGAGATCTTCATTCCTGATAATCTAGGACTGATGTTTATATTTGCATGTGACAGCTTTTTTCCTCCCCTCTTCCCCAGCTACCCGGGAAACCTCCTTTGTGCATGCCATCAGCTCAGCCGGGGTCATGTACACCCTCACCAGGAACTGCAGCCTGGGAGACTTTGAGAGCTGTGGCTGTGACGACTCCAGGAATGGCCGCGTTGGTGAGTGACCATCCAAGGACAGACTGACCCCGTCCCTCTGTCCCATACACAGACCCACAGACTTCAGGGCAGTATTTAGGGCAGATCTGTGCTTAAGCGTGTGTCTGTCTTGCAGGTGGCCGAGGCTGGGTCTGGGGAGGATGCAGTGACAATGTGGAGTTTGGGGAGAAGGTTTCCAAGCTCTTTGTGGATGCCTTGGAAACAGGACACGATACCCGTGCGCTGATTAACCTGCACAACAATGAAGTCGGGAGACTTGTAAGTAATAATAATAGCAATAATAATAATAATGTCTATATTGAAAACAAAATCTAGGCTGTTCAGGTTCCCATTTTCAGGTCCCTGTGACAATCTGGGCCTGGTAGTGGTTGCATGGGGGAAGAAACACAGCCAGAATCTGGCCTTGAACCTTAACACAGGGAATCAAAGTAAGTTGTTCCCACTTCCATCTTCTGCAGCTGTGTAATGCAGTTAACTGCTGGCACACATCACTTAATCAGAAATGCATGGGGCTTGTACTCATCTCCAGGCTTGTCTGGTCTGTAAAACAAAGCCAGAACCACATTACTTACTTTCTTGCAATATGCATTTCCAAGCTCTTTGGCCAGGAAGCCAGGTGTGAGCTGGCCCTGCTCACAAGCCAACCAGACTCACCCCCCACTCCTGCCTGGGCCAAGGAAGCTCTCAGCATCTTGCCAAACCTCCTTGTCTGTAAAAACAAGGATGACAACACTTAACATACCTATCTCATAGGGTGTGTCAAGGCTTAATCTCACATAGATACCAGTGATTGGGACCTTATAAATACCAGAGGGAGATAGGCAGATAATATCTGTGAACAGCTTGGCCTGGAGGAGATGCAGAGAGCTTGGGTATGATTATTCCAAAGCAGTTTCACACATTTTGAATGAAATCTCTGAAGGAGACCTGGGTTGATGATGGTAAGTGGTGTGAGAAGGGCATGACCTGACAAAGGCTCTTTTCTCCTGGCCTGGATTCTCCTGGAAGGGCTGGGGACAACAGTTTGTGCCCACTTACCTCTGGGATAGGTGTTTTTCAGGAATAAGAGTATCAGCTCTTGGAAGGACCTGAAGTCATGCCAAGCACAAGCCACTTCAGATGCAGTGTCCCCAAAGTACAAATGCTGTAGAGCCTGATTTTGCGATTTCCTAATTTCCTCATTTCTTCACCTCATTCCACCAAGGCAGTGAAAGACACAATGAAGAGAGCCTGCAAGTGCCACGGAGTGTCGGGCAGCTGCAGCATCCAGACCTGTTGGCTGCAGCTCGCCGAGTTCCGTGAGATTGGCAACTACCTGAAGATCAAATACGACCAAGCCCAGAAGCTGGAGATGGACAAGAGGCGCATGAGAGCTGGCAACAGCGCTGACAGCCGCGGGGCCACGGCAGAAACCTTCCACCACATCCATGCCACAGAGCTCGTCTTCCTGGAGGACTCCCCTGACTACTGCACCAGGAATGCCAGCCTGGGCCATCACGGCACCGAGGGCCGCGAGTGCCTGCAGACCGGCAAGAACCTCTCGCAGTGGGAGAAGAGGAGCTGCCGGCGGCTCTGCACCGAGTGTGGCCTGCGGGTGGAGGAGCGGAGGACAGAGGTGGTGGCCAGCTGCAACTGCAAGTTCCACTGGTGCTGCACCGTGCGCTGCGAGCAGTGCCGGACGCTGGTGGCCAAGCACTTCTGCACCCGCCGCGACTCCGCCACCCCCAACCACATCAGGCAAAGGAACAGGGGCCACAGGAGATAGGGGACGCTTTGGCATCCTCACGCTGAGGAAGGAGCGTCCCGGGGTCCAGAGGGTTGAGTGTGCACCGTGTGAGGTGATGGGGTCTTCTGTGGATTGATGTGGTTGGGATTAGGAAGCGCAAGACGCAGGCGCTGAGGGACCATGGTCCATCTTGCTTCCATGTTTTTCCTCAACATTTACCAGTAGCTTCTTTTCTCTTGGGAGTCGCTTTAACTGTGTATTGGACAGAGAGAGGAATTTCATGGTTTAGGTGGGCTCAACCCCTCATGCCCTTGCCAGTGGGTCTGTCAATGCCAGCAGTGGGGGTCCAGCCCTGCAGCCAGAGACGTGGGAACAGGTGCTGTGACCAAAAGCGGGTCCAGCCGGGTGTTCCCATCCCTGCAGCCTCAGGTCCCAGCCGTTTGTGCACAGCAGCTGCTTGGCAGCATTTCTGGAGGAAAACTTCTGCACTTTGTGATGTGAGAGGAGGTTTAACACTGTCGTCATGTGACTTACTACAGCTGCAGTCTTTTGAGGCTTTGAAAAGTTTACAGCCAGTGTTTACATATTTCCCTCCCCCCTTTCTTTTTCTCTTCCTTTTTGAATTTTGTATTTTGGCACAATAAGCATTGCCGCAAATAGACAATAGCTTCAGGTATTTGTGCTGGATAAAACTAAGCAGTTTGCAGTTCCTATACTTTTTTTTTGTTTTAAATTAGCAGATAAGAATTCAGAATTCTTTATGCCTAATGTTGTTTATTAATAAGTTGTATTATTGCTTAGCACAATCTGTTTTCACTATATATTTTGAAGGTATCCCTTAAGAGTTAGATTTTGGACTGTATTTTGCAATAAACCACAATGAAAATAATTGCTTTTTTTCCTTTCTGGCTTCCTAGCAGTATGATTTTAGGTGCACAATTGTCCCTTTCTGTGTAAAACCCAGCATTTCCACGAATTTCCTTGTCATTAATCCGAAAGCCACCAAGAGCAATGAGTTTGTTCTCCTGGATCTCAGTAAACTGGCTGCAGCCTCCAGTCCCCGGAGGGTTGGCTTTAGTACCTCTCAGCATAATCACGCCCTTTCCAAATGCTGAGTATGCAGACACAGCCTGGCTAAAGCCGATTTTGAAGCTCCCAAAGTCTCTTTAATTTGCCTCGACCCGACATCCCCCAGACAATGCGAGGCTGCCCCGCTTTGATGTGGAAAGCGTCACCATCGGCACTCACTGCAAATTTCTTGGAGGCACGAGAGGAACCCTTTGAACTGGAGCAGGAGAGAAAACTTGGGGACAGTTGTGAATGTGTCTGCTGGTTCCCTGCTGCTCCGGGTGCCAACTGCCTCCTCTAGGTCGGGGAGGGCAGGAGGGGACAGCGCTGGCTGCTGCTGTCCCAGGGCAGGTGCTGCTCCTTGGAGTCAGAGCTGCTCCGGAGGGAGCCAGGGCTGTGCCATCACCCACACCTACGATGCAGGGCAAGGATGCTCGACCAAGTTTGCTCTCCAGCCAGGGGAGGAAAGGAGAGACAAGTGTAAAAATCACCCTACAGCTGTGCCAGCACATTGCACCCACACTGCAAATGCTTCAATGCTATTTTATCCATGTCTCCCTATGTAAACACAGCCTCAACGCACACGAGAGCCAGATCGGGGAGCTCAGCTTGCAAAATACACATTTGGGAAGCATAGCGGACTTCCATGCATTTATTTTATGCAAGGTGGCTTTTGTTAAAGCTGGAAGGGTGACCATCAGTTAGGGGGGCTTTGCTACCTTCAGGGTAGCTACTTCTAGTAAGTTACCCTACCAAAACAAAATAGCCCAAGATTTTTGCACGCTGTTGCCACAACAGCAGTTGCAACCCCCAAAAATTTAGGCTGAACTGGGAATGATAAAAATAGATAAGCAAAGCCTCTTTCCTGCATCTGGAGCACTGGTTGACTCATCTGCACAAATATTATTCCCAGGGTTTCTTTTTGTATTTGTCTGGACTGTGCTCCAGATCCCCAGAAGCTGCAGGCACAGGGTACCCCCAAAATCCCACAAGATGAGGTTACACAGAGCACAGGAGAGTCCCTGTTGATGTGCTCTAGGAGGGAAACTATTTCACCAGGATTACTCCCAAGCACACACAAAAACCTTCCTGCTGTATACCAGCAGCAAGTAAACCCACACAGGTAAATCCTGGGAGAGAAGGGATTTACCTGTGTGGTTTGTTACTGAGGGCTCCCAGTGAACAGGAATGGGTGGGACATGCTGTGTGTCATCTTACCCATTTCTCTGCAGCATCTTTTCAAACTAACATTAATGCAGAAAATAAGAAGCAACAGGTTTGCAGGCGGTAACAGCACCAAACCAGACCAGACCTCTGTCCCATAAAAGCTCCATCTCAGGGAAAGAGGGCTGGAGAGGGAAGTAGAGATTACCACTGCTGAGTCCAATCCTTTTCCCACTGAGGCCTCCCACTCCCACCGACTCAGCATTCATATACACCCCACTGTATTTAAATGCTGAAGATTAACTGTTCTTCCTTAAATTTCTCATCAAAGCTATTTACATTTCTGGTAGCCAGACTCTCTAAGGAAACGAGCAAATTGCACCCAAAAGCCAGAGACCAAATGCAAATCGAAGCAAACTCAAGAGAAAGTTACACACCATGCTATGATTTCCAGTATCTTTTTATACCTTGCAGAGACAATACCAAGACTGAACAAATACAAAGATCAACTCTATGGCTTAGAGTGGCACCTTGCCAGAAATATTACAGTCCTGGAGAAGCTGAAGCTTCCTCATCCTCCCCCTTGTTGCTTGGATACAACAGTCATCAATTCTCACTACATTCACCACAAAACAATAGAAATTCAGGATCATCTTAATCCATCACAGCACTGTCAAGGAACCCTGACACCCTTGCCTGCTACTGTGGTTTCTGTAATAACCCTCACAAATGCCATGGGGCACAGGGTAACAAACTCTGAGGATGCCACAGGACTGAGCTCATCATTTCAGATGTGATTTTACCTGGGCAGCTTTTTTACTCCTGCAGAGCAGCTTTCAAAGTAAACATGAGCACACACAGCAGAGCACAGTCTTGTCAGTGGCTGATTTGTAGAGGCTCTTTCTCCCACTGCAGCCAGAGCTTTTGCAGGGACTGGTGATGCCTTCAAATCTGCATGGCTGCTTATGATCACCCAAAGTCAGCTCCAGTCTGGGGAACTGATCCAAACCATCTGTAATTCACTGCACACCTGGAGGAAGGGATGGGCTGTCTCTCTAAAGCCTTGAGGAGAAACCTCACCACTGTCCCACAGTAATAATATTGTAGTAGTGTTGTTTCTAATTACAATGAAAAGCCAAAAATCTTAACCTGGGCCAGGTGCTGCATGAACTCAACCCAAAATCCTGCTGCCTGTCCCCCAAGAGCTGTCAGCACTGTTTCTTTCTTGGAGCAGGGGCAGTTCAGGCAGGGCTGTGGAGCCACTTGGACCATTCTGAAACACCATGTTTATGTTTGACCAGCCACTTACATGGATAGAGCATCCTCTGTAGTAAGAAATCTGTGGAACAGCAGTGGAATCAGCTCTGGATCACCACTGCCTTTCTGGAGGTTTAACACCAGTGTCCCAGCAGTGCATTTGTGCCTTTATTGTGGGAGAGGGATGGTTTACAGTCCATTTTTAGTGAGAAAGGGAAACACACTCCAAATGATGAAGTAATATAGGCCAGCTATAGCATTACCACAGACCAGGGCAGGTTTATGTCAGAGTTGCCTGCTCAACTAACAGAGGGTCAGAAGATCAGTGTTGGGGAGCTCATACTATGGTAACAGCCCAGGCTAAGCCTACAAGCTTTCCCAGCCCTTCCCATCTAACCCAGGACTATCCCTGTCACTGTTTCACCAGCTGCCTGTCGGCCATGCTGTGCTGCTGTCTTGGCGTCCATCCCAGCACCCTCACCACGGACAGCAACCCCCACTTTTCTTCTTGTTTTGCCTTCCCAGCAGGTGGAAATGCCCCCACAGGGGGCAAATTCCCCTTCAGGCATGGGCATGGGTATAACTCACGTGGCCTTGGCTGGGGTCACTTCCATCAGTGTGTGGAGGAAGGTGAAGTTTGGGGTGCAGATGCCAGCCTGTATCAATGGAGATGGACAGCACATCCTCGGGGCTGCCCAGCACATGGAGCCAGGTTGGGCTTGCGTTTGTGTGGGGGCTGCGGATGTCAACTGGCACAGGAACTAGATCTGTGGTGCTTCTTTTGCTTCCTCTCACAGAAGAGAGTACAAGGATGGCTCCGGCAGGGAATTCACACTGAGCAGGCTGGCAGGGACACTTCTGCTCAGAGATAGAGGTACCTGCTTCAGGCTCTCTCCTCAACAGGTCACACTGTTGCACAGTGAACATCAGCAAGCAGAGAACCAAATTTATTTAATACACAAAGTGCAGATTCTGCAAATGATTTTGCAAGGCAGTTTGGAGTCAGATTGATTTTGGGCTGGCACTGCTCCCTCCTGCCCTGGTTCAATCCCAGCTGGGGGCGGTTCCCTCCCCCAAAGCCGCGCCACAGCTCCCACTGCATCCCAGCAGCATCCCTCCTTTGCCCCAGCCTGCTTCCCCTTAAGCTGTTAAACTACTCGCCTGCTGGATTACCTTTAATTTATGCCCTCAGTGCCCTTTCATGGAATATAATTCTGTATGAGATGTTTGTGCTGTAACCTCCCCCAGTATTAAAGTGTCAGGAGTATATCCCCAGGCCATCCATCTTCAACACTTCCGCAAGGGCTTGGCAATCCTCTGACATGAATATTATGGCTCTCCATGCAGAGCCTCCATCACTCAAGCTGACAAGTGTTAGATTCTCCTCTCTTGAACAGGGTAAGTGACCTTTTCATATGCAGCGTAGATTCCCGGTCACGCTGCATCTGGTGCAGGGAAACCACAGAGTGCCAGCAATTCCCTAAAGTCTTAAAAAACAAGTCACAGGTTCTTTTCCACTTGTAAAACCAACCCTTAGCAGGAAAAAGTCAAAGGGCCTGAATCAGCCCCTGGTTACCTGCTGCTAGTGCAGTCCCAGAGACGAGGATGAAAAAGCATCCATTCCATGCCTTCTGTGGGATTTATCAACAGGAATTTTCAGGGAAAGATGGGAGGATACAAGTGTCTGAGTTGCTGAAGTATACAAGATTTTTGTGACCAGTTAGTGACTTTAGTGACTTGGAAACCTCAGCTCCAGCTTTAAACAATATATTTTTAAGTGAAATGTCTAAAGTTAAAAACCCCACCAGCCTGATTTTCAAAGCTGCTAAACTCCTGGGCTTCCCACAGTTGTGTGCAGAAGCTTCCCTCTACCTGGGCCTAGGGAGAAGCTGAGGGAGAAAACAACCTTTAAAGCTCTTTTCCAGCTCTGACTTCCCAGCTGTGTTGTCCTGGGGACACTCCAGTCCGTGTTTCTCGATAGAAAGTGAATCCCCTGGAGCTGAACTGTGTGGTGATTCGAGTTAAATCCCTCCTACATTCTTCACACGTTACCTCAAGTCTTTGGCTAAAGGGGTGCCTAATTTTTTTCTTCTGTAGAGGGCAAAGGGATTTTTCAGAGCAGCTCTGCCACCTTCCCCGTACAGAGGGACTGGTGCTGGCTCACTGCCAGCATAGAGCAACAAAAACTTGTTAACACCTTTTCGGTTCTCTCTTTATAAAGTCAGGGTAATTAACAGCGTCATTATTTACAAAACAAATCCTCTTTGCAACACCTGAGAAAAAGAGTTACAAGTGTTTCCCAAACATTTCTCAGTTGGGGAGGACACCTACAATAACTGTCTGCTGGGATGTGCTGCATCTGCTTTCCCTGGCTGAAGAATCCATGCTTCCCATGGAATGCTGTATATTCAGTACGAATTCATACTGCACTTCCAGCCAGGAGTCCTGACCAAGCACACATCTACTGGGAAAGGTTCCAAAGGTTTCTCCAAGGAGAAAAAGGTGTACAGGGAGCCAGGGTTTCAATTTATTGCCCATTTACTGGTCCATATTTCTATTATGGCCACATGGTACAAGAGGTGGACATAGAGCAGGTTGGTCCCCTCCAAAAATACTCCTGGGGTGGCTGGGAGGGAGTTGTAAACTGTATTTACACCTCTGTAGAAGGATTCGCAAGATCCCCCACCTCTTTTTCTGGTTCCCTGCTCTCTCCTAGGATACAATCCATGCCTCCCACTTTGCAAATCACTGTCATGGCTTACAATCCAGCAAATCCCCCCTTTTCAAACAAGCCCCAAGGAACTGAGCCACACAACAGAAGATTGATGGATTAGAGAAAACCAGATAAATGTAACTTGCAATGTTCCTCCCTTCCTCCCTTCCTTCCTCCCTTCCTTCCTCCCTTCCTTCCTTCCTTCCTTCCTTCCTTCCTTCCTTCCTTCCTTCCTTCCTTCCTTCCTTCCTTCCTTCCTTCCTTCCTTCCTTCCTTCCTTCCTTCCTTCCTTCCTTCCTTCCTTCCTTCCTTCCTTCCTTCCTTCCTTCCTTCCTTCCTTCCTTCCTTCCCTTTTGCTCTCCTATCCAGTCACCCCCCCCTTTACCAAACACAGAGAGTGGCTCATATTTTATGAACAAGAAGGATGAGGTGCTCCCCAATCAAACTATTATTTATCTGTAGGGATAGGTGCTAGGACAGTTTCACACAAGAGCTCTCCTAGACAAAGTGGACTTGGTCCAAACATTTCTGGAGATTAGAAAAGTTCCTTATAAAGTGTGCACCAGGTCTTAGATCCATACTCCTCCCTCCCAGAGGGTCCGAAACACAGAAATGAAAGGAGAGGCAGCTGGTGGTAACTTTAAGTTAAGCAAGGAGCAGAGATTGATGGCCACAGCTAAGAAATGTTCACCAAATGCAGTCAAGATGCAAAGATGAGTTGCAATCATGTGGGACAGAATGAGTCAGAGCCAGAAAATGAAAGAGACTAAGTCTAAATCTGTCATAGAATGGGATAGTGGAACTGTAAAAGTGGTAGGACATGATGGGAAATAGATGGTGAGATCTCTGATAGTATTTTAGCTACTCTTTTTCTTTCTCTCTCTGTTCTTTCTTCAGTGTCCGCTGCAACATTAATTGAAGCCCCTTGTGGGCATGGCCAGAAGAGAATAGCTCATCAGGGGACATGTGAGTACAGAGCCTGCACAGTAAACGGCCCTTCATTTCCTCCTCTGATGCTTTCAACAGCACATGGGATGCCATAAAAGATGATAATGATGAGGTCAGTAGAAAGACTGTAAAACAGTGGGGAGAGGCACAAGGGTTACCTCACTTGGGCTCAAACTCAGGCCATGTATGGGCTGAGTTTGCTGATTGTAAGCTCTGCTTGGGATCATGGCTGCACTCCCTGTCCCATCTGGCCTGGCTGCCAGCACTCAAACTTGGCTGTGATGAGGTACCTGGTCTGAAATGTTGGGTTGTGATGTCAGTGAGACTCTTGACTCAGATCAAGCCTGGACACAGGCAAAGGTGGGAAGTATTTCTCACATTTCTTCTCAATTCCACAGGCTTTTCTAACTCACAGACTTGTGGCTCCTGGCCTGGCACATCTAGCAGAGTCAGCAGTCTTAATGGCAGTAATTTCTATTTCTCTCCCTTTTGCCCAGTGCCTTGAAGCTAAACCTGGCTCAGTCCTTCATTCCCACTCCTGCCAGGCAGACTTCTGCTGGCCAGCTGCCATCAGTTGTGATAGGGACAAGGCACCTCCTCCCTATCTAAGTGGATTTTGAAGCAGGAGAATAATTAAATTAACTCAGTCCCAAATACCTCCCGAGGTGCCAAGCATTCCCAGCATTACAGCTGCACCACAGGTGTCTGGAGA
This sequence comes from Cinclus cinclus, assembly GCF_963662255.1. NCBI lineage: Eukaryota > Metazoa > Chordata > Aves > Passeriformes > Cinclidae > Cinclus > Cinclus cinclus. The sequence goes on from NC_085059.1 coordinate 13,538,370, forward strand.
GCAGGTAATTCCAGTCAGGGGCAGGCTGCAAATGTGGCTCCCGGGGACATCTCTGCAGGCACAGGAGCACCAGCAGCAGCCAGTCCTGGACAGGAGCACTGGGAAGAGATTCTCAGGATGGCTTTGCTTGAGCTAGCTTGAGTCCAGGAGTAAGACAGTACATTTATGCTTAAATGTGCTTAAGTTAATAAGATTTATCCCAGGGCAAACACAGTTGTGCTTCCCAACTTGGACTACTTCATTCTCCTGTTTCTTGTTTATCCCATGGGCTTTCCCCTAGAGGGTGTGAGCACTGTCATCTCAGGTCTCAGCGTCTGTTTAACCAAACAACCTGCTATTTAAATTCCCTGAGAAACATCTATAAGCTTTTGACTGCAGCACATTGATTTCTTTCTCTCATCTACTACAGGCCATGAGACTTGAATCTGGATTTGAGACAGCGCGTGATTCAGGAATGATCAGGTCACAGCCTGCACTCAGCTCCAGCTCCAAGGTGTGCATTGGAGCCTGGCCAGCTCTGGCCAGGGTGGAGGCAGGGCAGAGGACATCCCCACTGCAGAGCTTTATCTCACCCATCGCCAGAGAGTTCACAAATTACTATCCAGTCTCTTTCAAGCTGTTGGGAGCACTAAATTGTACCTCTGTATCCAGACACCATCCAATCTGCCAGGCCAGGTACATTGATAAGGAGATAGTGTAAATGGTCAAACAGGATGGAGCCCAAATTCACAATTTCCTGTGCTTTAACTTAGCAAATGCCATATCAACAGGGGAGTCTTTTTTGGATTATCTCTCATTCCAAAGGGGGCTGTTGTGACCAAGGATCTGCCACTGCACTGCTTTAGCGTAGAGGATCTCTGGTTTCATGTGACACTAAGTATAGGGTGCTCTGTACACTTTCAGCACAAATTTAATTACAACTATGATACAATAAATATTTGGGGACAGTAACAAACAGTGCTACAAAGAGAACAGAGTGGCAGTCAGCTCCTTCCAACTCCTCAGAGTTTTAAACCCCAGATGGTGTCAGGGGCACTTCCACTCTCTGTTCTGTGCAGAAGATAAAATCAATTTCCACATCACCCTGATCAGCACCACATAAACTAGCCTGCCTCCTAACCAAGCTAACCACTGACAAACCCCTTCAGCTCATTCTCTTGGCTGTAAGCAGACACTGATCTCACCCCTGGGAATATTTTCCTGGAGATGACTTTGGGCACTAAATATGCAGCTACATATTGGTAGGTTATTAAATCCACATGTGAAAATAAACTCATCTATCACCTCATGCATGTGTTTTAGCTTCCTTTTAAGAAGATACAAATGTACTAGAACACCCCATTAAAGCAATTTACATGTCTTGCTTTATTTTCCCAGACAGGACATTTCTTCCTTGGAGATTACTTGCTTTTGGGAAAACATACCAACTCAGGAATCATGGAATAACTGAACTGACCTTCAGGTGCTAGTCCTTGAACAAACACCACCCTGACCTGCGTTTTGAAGGATGGGTGACTTCTTTGCGCAGGCCCCTTCAAGACATTTCTTTTCAAAGCCATATGGTGACATCAAGGCCCAGAGGCTGGAAAAATGAAAGCAGAAAGCAGCAAAGCTCTGCTGAGATGAGCTCAACAAGCACTTGAGTGCCAGAGACAGGCAGAGAAAAACTGGACATTCCATCTCCTGCTCACCCATGGTACCAGTGTGCAGCTTCCTCTGTGAGGGACCAAAGACAAAGCCTCATTTTCTGACACACCAGGGCAGACACTTCTCTGCTGCCCAAAAGAACTCTTGAGACAGATGAATAAATGGAACTAGAAAAGATCATTACAGAAAAAACAACCAAAATCCTTTAAAAAACGTTTGGATGTGCTAGTCGTCCTTCTTAATTCCAGCTGTGCCCCTGTCACCATGGACATATTGGCTTTCACCCTGTTCCTCAAAGGTTTGACTGCTAATCCACCCACCAGTCCTTGAGGAATACACCCCCTGGAGATATCACCTGTGTTAGAATAGTCCTCACTTCTCAACAACAGCACTTTATGGCCCTGGCTGCCTCTGTTATGGCATGCTCTCCATTGCAAGTCTCACTGTGACAAATTACAAATGACTCAGAAACACTCCTTCAACATTAATCACATAAGAGGAACAAAATACTTTGTGTCAACATTCTGACACTTCCCCTGGAGAACCCTTTTCTCCTGGAGAGGGGAGCCCATTGGTTTGCCAGAGCAAGATAATCAAAGCACGAGCATCACATCAAGCTTGGACATCTCAAGGAGGGATGTATAAGAGAAGGTTCTAAAAAAATAAGTGAATTTATGCTTCCTGCAGTGATGAAGACAAATGTATTGATTGAACTAGAAGGAATGTAAAAGAAAAGGTTTCTTTTCTGTGGAGCAAACCATTAGAACCACAAGAACATTTCTTCACTCATCCCCCAGAACCTTACTAACTTAGCCAAATGGGTTAATTGTGACTCATCTTATTATTTCTTCCAAAGAAAAGATCCAGAAAGTTACTGCATTCCCCTTGGATATCTGCACCTCCTGCTGTGGCCTGAACTTAAGACACCAGAGGAACTGCAATATTAGCTGCACTGGAATGTTTTGGTTTTCCCTTGCAAAACAGCCCCATCTCTCCAAGTGTGAATGCACTTCAGTTACCTAAGCATACTTGAGAGGGGCAAAAAGAAAGGAAATTTCCATTTTTTTAATACTTAACTGAAGAATTCCCATTGTTGTTGAAAGCAAACAGAAAAGGGCATGCCTCAACATGTTCCCCTGGCACTATGGACCAAGGGAAGACAAAACTTTTAGAAGACATTTTCTTTCTATAAAAAATAGCAAATTCTCATCAGTAATGTGTCACCTCTGGACCAGTATGGAAATCCTACAGCCTCCATGAGCAGAAACAGTTTAATGTTATGCATGTGGGCACATAAAACACATACTTGATTTTTTGGAAACTTCCCCTGGCACCAGATACAGCTATTTCGCATCCATGGCTGGCTTGGCACTACAAATGGTAAAAATTATTCTGTATTTAGACTCTCTCAAACTTAAAAGAAAACCTGTAACAGAATTGTAAATTAATAATAGGTGACAATGAAACTATTAATTTTCATTGGAACTGGATTGATAGATAGATAGACAGACAGACAGACAGACAGATAGATAGATAGATAGATAAAGATTCAATTTCTTGTCAGTACAAGGGAACGAAAATCAAAATCTCCCATCTCATACTGTCAGGATGTTACAATGTCAGGTCATACCCAAATTAATATAATCTGTCGGAATTCACCTCAGTAGAATTATACCAGATTATAGTACTCAAGGACATGGCCAAACACCTGCTGCAGCAAATCTCTAAAAGCACACATAAAATAGTTCAACTTCAAAATATACTTTACCTTACACCTTTTCCCTCATGTCAGCTGACGAAAGTCACATCAACTGTTTGTACCTAGAAAGAAACCCAACATCTGGAGCCAAACAAAAACAGATACAAAATTTGGCAGTCAGCTTTTGTTCTCTGTGCCCAGGCCAGTCCTCCTGCACACACCTGTGACCATGGCTGAGCTGAGAGGAGCTCAGTCAGAGTATCTCAAAGGTGGATGTCCCAGTTTAAGGACAGGGAAGCATTTCATTTCTGTGTTGTTGGAACAGAAGAAGACAGAGCAGAGGATCACACATGTCCTCATTTGGCCTTTTCTCTACCTGTTCTGTTTCACAGCTCTGAACACAGTGTCAGTGAACACTGTGTGATTTCCCCTTGGATCATCACCTTTGATGGCTGTAGACAACAATACAAAACAGAAAACAAAACAGCTGGAGGTGCTGCTGGGGCAGAGGAGCACAGATCCTCCCAGCCACAGACATATCTGTACCCCGGAGAGGAATTACACCTGGGAGTTGTGTTTAAACCAGCTAATTCCATACACAACTTCAGAGCTCTGCTTGTTTCTACTTCCAGAGATGAAAGAAAACTGACCACTAATTTTTAATCACTGCTTTAGGAAGTCCAGAAGTGATTAACAGACTTGTAACAGCATTATTACTAGCAGTTACCTTCATCAAAACCTCATACTACAGAGAGAAACCCTCTACACATATTCAGATAGAAAAGCCTCCAAATAAATGATTCAACATGTAAGATGCCAAGTGATCCAAGCAGCAGACCACTGGCAGACCTTGAGAACACAGGTGCTAAACTCCCCATTCCTATCTCCAAGTAGGCACTTTTCACAGAGCACCTGCACTAACCATCTGCTCATGCATTTGCTCCTATTTGCCATGATTCTGTGATTCTAGATCCTCCTGCTGCTCTGAGGGAGGACCCAAGGAGTCTTTTCATGTCTCTATTCCTTACCTTCACACCTGTGTACCACCAGTTCCCTTGTACATCATTGCCTATCCACCGAGGAGAGATATTATAAAGAAACCAGGTATCATTACTGAAACCATGCTTACAGATGACTTGAAATTGTTCATTCCAGGAATCCCACATAGTCTTAAAAAGGAACAATTTGCAGAGAGACAGAACAACTGGTAAAGATATATCAAGGCTGCTTTGTGCTGTGATGACAGCCTTTGTCATGGGTAATGACTAATTAATATCAATAATAACACTAAGTTTGGAGAATGCCCCAGCACTGAGTCAGCACTCAGGTAAGGCAATATTTTATTGCAGCTCATTAAAGGAAAAAATAAACCAATACAAGGCTTAAGAACCATCACAGATCCTGACTACATGAAGCTAATAAACAGTATGATAAACTATCATTTACATGAGTAAGAAAAGGAATGGACATTTCATTTCCTATGCCTTTGTTGCCCCCATTCAGTTGCATTGATGGGGCTATTTGGGGAAACCCCACAGAGCCTGTTTACAAGAGAACTTTGCAAAACAAAGACAGTCATGGTCAAAACTTTGCTGGTCAATTCAGTATATTTACATGGAAGGGCTGGGAAGAAATCAAGCATTCTGAAATAGCCTTATGGAATACTTTAGTTGGAAGAGGTAACTAGCAAGGAAGGATCTCATGGCTATCTAGATGTGTAGTGGCCACAGAAAAAGCATCTGGTGTTCAAACAGAGGCTTGATCAAACTTTCTTCATCCAGGCAAAAATACCATTGCACAACTCCCTGAGCAAAATGGCAACTGCCAAAGTGTTTTGCATGCTGGGAACAGCATTGTCTAAGCCTGAGAAACAAGCACAAGCTCTTTGCTTCCCATAAATGTGGAAAATGTGCCATGCCAACACCTGACAATATATTTCAGATGCACATATACCATCTGAACAGCTCCCAGAAACAATCCCATTTTCCTCCTTTCTTTTAACTGTGAGAATTGAATTGCTCTGGATTTACAACGAAGGAACCTAAAAGCACAGTTGGAACCACTATTTTTAAGAAGACCTTGCTATGCCATAACTTTTCACAGTTCAGTTGCTAAATTACACATTATAAAAATAAGTGCAATTGAAAGACTGTGTTAATCTCAGAAGTTTAAACACTGCTCTGTAATGACTGCTTTATAGTGGCCCATAGTAAAGTGCTTTATGGGGCGTGCAGGAGATTTGTCCACACGCGTCTGTTAAACACTCCTGGGAATTTTCTCACACAGAGAGGAGGCCTGACACAAAACTAAACATGGACAAAACACTGCCTCATTCACACGGCACCAGGAATGCCACCCAGTAAGAAAACACTTTACAACACCTAAGAGAGATAAGAACCACCAGCCAGCATAGAAATAATATGTTGCTTTTGGAAAAGCAGAATTTCCTAACCTGACAATCTGTGCAGATTCTGGAAACATGACAAAAACACAACTGTCCCCTAGCAAGGAAATGAGAGCTCAAGAATTGATTATAAAGAGAGGATAAAGAAGCATGGGTGGTTTGTAGAGTAGTTTAGCAAAGCCAAGAATATTTAGAGTCAAATTAGGTTCTTGCACATAAAAATTCCCTGGAACTTAGGGTGAGTTCACACGTGATTACTTGCTCAGGCAGTCTGTCAGCTGCAGACTGCACCCAACTGCCTCTTCTCTCTGGCCAAACAGGATCGTCCAGGTTGACTCAGATCCCAGGTGAAAAGACTTTTCAATAAATTAAATACGATGGTAGAAATTTGCAGACATTGTACCAGAGCTGTGTTTTGGTTTTTTTGTTTTTTTTTAATAATCATGCTTCAGAATAGTGCCACAGCTAAGAAAGATGAGCCAGCCAGGGGTTCTCAAGAGTCAAAACTTGATGCCACACTAGACAAATATAAGAACGCCTAGCAAGGCACTGCATGAAGATCTTTGTGCGCAAGCATTGCCTCCCTCAGTCCTAAAACACTCACAGTGAACTGAATTCTCAATCCTTCAATGTTACCATTATCAGAGTATCATTCACCCACTTGTCTGCAAACTGCCTTCTTCTCCCACCAACTGCTCAGCCTCACAACAATACCTCATTTCTGGCTCAGAAGACCAACAAAAAGCTGTCCCCTGAGCTTTGGCAGTGTCTCCACGATCACTTGGCAAGAGGCAGCATGACAATGATTTGACAGGCATCCCCCCCGAGGAGACTCCACACATCAGTCATGCTACTGACACACTCCACACCCAGAGGAGCTCGTCCACACCAGGGGAGGTTTCTAGGTGCAGGCAGCTGCTCGATTGACCACCCTAAAGCAGCAGGCTTTTCTGTTTCACTAACAGCAGAACCAGGAAGTACCTATTTGCTGTGATGGTGCTGGTGACACTGCCACACTGGTTTGTGCCAAGTCAGCTTGAGGAAAGAAAAGCAGCAGGTAATGAGCAGACAGGACTGAAACATATTTCTAGTCCAAGGACAAATCTACTAAAGGGAATAGCACTGCAAAAACAATTGCAAGTCATAATTTTATGATGATCTTTTACAATATGCAAAAAGTCTTTCCAACAAAATAGAAATTCTCTTCTGATTTTGTTTTTTTAAAAGAAATTGAAGAACCACAATAATTTAAGAGGATGAGCTGTTGTTGGTTACCACCAAAAATAGCCAACATTTACTGTGCAGAACAACACAAATTATCTTCATCTGACTACTCTGACTGACTCAATGAACACTGACCCTCATCAACTGTTGTTTAAAGGATGGTCAAAATGAATAGCTTAAATGAACGAAGAAACACAAATCTCCTTTTCCTACATGAGAAAAGTTTGCAAATCTCCATGAAACAATCTTAAATCTCCTGAATGACAGTCCCAAACTCTGACCAGTGACTCATTTCTGAAGCTCAGCACACTGGAATGTTCTGACAGATGCAGGCAATGGGAAACTGCCTTTGGCTGAGGCTTCTGCCATCTTTAAAGTTTGTCCAAGTTCCTGGCAGTTAAACTGTTCCTGAAGATAATAAATCCCTTGTGAGACGGGAAGGCTGAACAATCACATACTTCAAGACTAGCTCAATCTGAATAGTTCCAAGAACAACTTCCAGTGCAGGTGATAGCAAGCATCTGATAAGAAAAGTTCCAGAAGGAACTTTGTTGAAAAAAACAGAAATATGGGAAACAGACTGAACTGCTCATTTTATGGACATAGCCCTATTCCAGCACTCAGGCAGTAAAACTAAAATGAACTCCCTCAAAGTTAAAAATGCCCAATAAAACTCAATGGGCAAGGTAATTATTTTGACTTGACAGAGGGAGAGGACAGCTTACTGTTCCTGCAGAGAATGTCACTTTACTGACATCAAATGGAAAGACACCTTTCAGTTAATCTGGGATTTTTTTCCCCCAAAGCTACATTTTCTGTTATACAGATTTATAACCCTGGCTAAGCCTGTACTACTCTGGGCTAAATAAAAATCCTAAAGACCATAAGAAATGTAGCAGCACATGCCCCAACAGCCTCTCCCGTGGTGTTACAGCTCCCCTGCATGGGACCAGGCTGCTCAGCCACTTCACATTCCTGGGACTGTCCCTCTGCCCACATCCTACTTATTAATGCAGGTTCCTCAGGATCTCAGCCGTGACATCTGCTGTATCACTTCTTGTAGGAATAGAGTGAGTCAGGATGGCACCCATGGGATAAAAACAACTTCTCTCTTTCCACCTTTTTCTTAGGAAAATGGAAGCAAACATCAGGCTGCAATTGAAGGTGCTGGCTCCAACATTAGAGCGAGTTCCATGACTGATACACACCTGAATGACTGAGGGTCTATATTGTGTGGATGATAAAGGTAACATTTGCAATATCAGCTGCCTTTGTCCTTTCTCCCACCCCTCAGCTAAGGACCCACCTACTCTCATCCAAAAAAACGCAGCTCTGGCATGAAAGCAAAACTGAAAATTCCAGCAGGAACATAAAGGATGTATTTATTGTCAAACAGCACCACAACAAAATAAGCAGGCAAATGTAATAGTAACTAACGAAATGCAGGGGAATGCCTTGTGAATTGACCAGATTTTAATTTCTGGCATCTTCAGAAAATGGATTTTTTTAATTTGGCTGACAGGACACCACAAAGAACAACTGTCCTGTAATTGGAGCAGTCAGACACATATGGGGACAATAATTATAGGCAAAATAAACTGTCTGTAAACAGATCTGCTTACTGTATTTCTAACCACCTCATACTCTTATTCTTCATTATTTGAGGGTTTGGGCTTTCTTTCTTTTCCTTATCTTAGCAGTCCCACGATTTTTAGGTCTTGGTACTGTAGGGACCAGTTTCTGCTTATTATCTAGGCTGGCAACAGTGTTTTGTTCCACTGAGAGGATAAACAATTCACATAAAGTTTGATGTTACAGACAAATGACTGACTTACGTTTCTCATAATTACTCAAATTGGAGAAGCAAGTTTTTTCATGAAACAAATTATGAAATTGCTTGTTTGTTTAGTATTATTCAAGCATACTCTTATTCATAGTTATGAAAATTACACTGTTTTCTTCATTATAGCCAGTCAAACCATAAGATACAAAGCTTGAAGTTAACAGCATAAGTACAGCTCTTTGAAGAAAATGAAAAGGTCCCACATCCCCAAGAAACAGTTTAGTTACTTCACTGAAGGCGATACCGTGGGATTAACCCCTTGCCTGTGGAAGAGCACTCTTGTGAAATTCAACAGAACACATGAAAGTTTGAGGAAAACGACACAAATTTGCATACCTTTAGGAGCAGAAGAACACAGAAAACACTCTCAAGGTAAACTGTTCCAATTAAGCACCTTTATTGCAAACAAATGTCAGAAGACAACCTTAGTCCTTGACAAAAATACATCTTCTTGTTATTTGTAGTCAGTGAGCCTTTTGCCACCAAGATGGGAAAAGAGCACTGAATGTACTTTCAAGTAAGTCCTTCAAATTACATTCTGACAAAATACATCAGACTTAAGTGAATAATCTTCAAGAACAACCTTAGCTGGGTGATGTAATCAGCAATTAAAATTCCAGTGTTGCTAATAGGCCTCCAGTAATTGTTTTCTACATTATATCCAAGTACCTCCCTTCATAACTGAATTTATGCTAAAAATTGCTGAAACACAACCCTTGGCTTCGCAAAGCACAGGCCAGGTGGATGTCATTTGGGAATCCACACCACTGTAAATTATTTTGTTCTCCCACACAGCCAAACCAAGAAAAACGCGGACAAGAGCAGTAAGTCACACCCACTGAGAACATTGTCTTTTTCTAATCACCCAATGCCATAAATTTATCGTGTAATTCTACATTGACTTTGTCAGTAGAGAAGGTACTAGAACCACTACATCCTGGTTAGACATAAGGTTATTTATCCCATGAGGACACAAGTAGTTATGACAAATGCATTTGCTTTAGGTAGTATTGATTATAGAGTCAAAGGACACACTGAAGATGACAATACACAGCTGTAACTCGGAATGTGAGAGATAGCTTCCACCAGGCTCTCACCGCCGATGCTCTTACTGAGAGATGCGATATTGTAGTTTAGGTTTATTAGGATTGTGTTCAATCAGCCAGTCAGCAAGCCAAATCTGTGAACAAAAATCCCAAAACCCAAATGTTTTCAGCTTTCTGTTGCTTTCCATTAAGTGCATAGGAGATTATTTAAAAGCATTATTTGAAACCTCTGCTACAGATACTCTCCTACTGTGCTGCAAAATTAAGACCTTTCAGAAAGAAATGGACATGCAGATGACCTGTTTATTAAAAATGTTCTTTTAAATGTTCACAGCTTATATTGCTTTTGAACAATACACAATGGCCTTTAGAAGACAACTTGTCCTGGCAATGTTTATCTTTGTGAAAGTATAAGACCATTTGAGCCATACTTCAAATAATTCAGACACCTCTGTTTTGGAATGTGGCTACACAATATGCATGAAACTGCTTAATAAAATATTACTGCTGACAAGACCTAGAGATACTTCATCCAAAAATCATTCATTAAGAGTGCCAGCCTTCTGCACTGAAATCACATTACAGTACTTAAAACCAAAACATGGTTACTTTTTGAAATTCATCTTGTAAGTTTTCCAGTACTTTGAACCTAAATGAGAATGTGGGAGGCAAAAATGCCTTGAGTCCTAATTCCATCTGCCAGTCTGGGCCTGGCCTTAGGCAAATTAACCTTTTGCCTCGATTTCTCCACTTGTAAAGCAAAGTTTTTAACACATCCCTATTTACTTCACAAGGCTGTTGATGACTGGTTTCTGGAATGCTGAGAACAACAAACTTCATACCACACTGTGAAGAGCTGAAAGAACAGCAGACAGGGAAGGTAAGCAACATTCTGCTTTTACTACCATGCATAGAAAGGGTGGTTTGCAAAGGGAGAGCCAAACAGAGCACTAGGACAGGTAAAGCAACAACAGCACAGTAGTAAGAACCCAAGACAGAAATGGAAAACAAACAAACAAAATATCCCAAAACACAAAACCCCTCAGCAAAACTACTTTGGGAAAAAGAAATCCTCAATTAATTTGAACCAAATACATTTATCCTGTATTACTTAAAGAACTGGCTGAGACAACCTCTGTGCTGACATCAAGTATTTCTGAGTGCACCGACATTTTCTGAGGCCATCTCCAAAAGGAAAGGAAAGGATACTGGAAAAAAAATATATTCCAACAGTCTCCCTGTAAGCCACCAAGCAGATAACAATCTGACAAACAATAGGCAACGTCTATTTCTGAAGCAGTATCAAATCAACATTATTTTCCTTCTGTTACAAGGTCACAGGCATTATTGACAACAAAGAAGGTGCAAATAGAATGTTTTCAGCACAACTACCGACACTGCTTCATGCAGCTTTCTTACAAGCAAGGAAGGAAAGCATTGTCTCGATTAAGTTACTGTTAAGATACCTCAGAATTTACTAGAAAATTGTGCTAAGAATGCAGATTAACTGGAAGCCAAAACAATGAGTTAGAAATACGGGACTTGCAACAACAAAAAAACCATCTATTTAATATAGAAAAAATATATATATATTTAATATAGTAAAGAGAAGACTGAAAGAAAAGAAAATGGAAATACTCTTCAAATATGCAATAGGTTGCTAAAATATATATATATATATATATATTACATTGTCTCCAATGTCTTCTGGGGATAGTAAAAGGGGGAAAAAAAGGTAATAGGCTTAAAATTGGAGCCAGGAGATTTAGGCTATCTTTTAGTGAAAGCTTTTAACAAGTACAATTAGGCACTGAAACAGATTGCCTGGGGAGACTGTAGATTCTCCATCATTTAGAGTGCTAAACCACAGGCCAGACACACATTTGTTAGGAACAGATACAATTAGTTTGGCCTTTGGGCAAAGGAATGGACTTCATCTATGTCTTCTAGATTTCTATGGTAACAGTGCCAGACATACAGGTAAAGTAAACAGGTTATAAAACTAGAACAATCAAAGTACATTAAATGTGGCCTCACGTATATCATATAGTTCATAGGAACACCCCAAGTGATTTTTAAGGCTTTTTTTTCTGGAAAGTATCCTTTAGAAAAATGCAGCGTTGATTATAAAAGTGATAATGATGTAAAATCCACCACAACTGCCAGCAAGTTGTTGAACAAATTAATTATCTGCTTGCTTAAATAAGTACTGGTGTGAACGACTGGAACCTTAAGAACACAAGGATACATTTACAGTGTTTTTCCAGATGTAAGAAAACTGATTTTGTTTAGGAACTTAAAACACATCCTTGTGACAAATCAACTTCTTGAAACCAAATGTTATTTGAGTAGCTCATTAGCTGACAGCTAAAACAGCACAGCTCTTCACCAACAGAGTAGTTCTCCTGTAAAGAGGGACATTACTAACAGCAAGTAACTGCATCCCAGAGCTGCCAGCCACGCTGGGACACTGCACATACCATGGGGTCTGCTGGCTTCTCTTTGCACAGGGCAGTGAGCCCTGCCAGCAGTGTGGGCTTCACATACAGGTTCAGGTAATCCCGAGCTCTTTGTCCAGTGGGAACAGGCTCCAAGACTGCTGCAAGGAGGAACCACAGGTGTTAGAAAGCAGCCTCCAGAGTGATTAAACCCAGCATGCTTTCAAAGGTTGTTTGTATGTGAGCTGCTCTTTTCCTTAGTAAGTTAATAATACATCATGGGTTTTATAGCTTCTCCCACAACAAACTGCAAAGAAACTTCCTAAACTTCTTTACAATGTCCCTGAGGTAATTTTACTAATTATAGTCTATTACGAAAAGGGAGGAAATCAGATCATCAGGGGAAAACCTTAATCCTTGAAGATGCATTTGAGGCAGAAGAGAAATAGTATATCCCATGTTTAACACTTTCTTCTTCCAGTGTGAAGCTGGCTTCTGAAGACCCTAAAAATCTTTCAGTCCTGCTGTGTTTGTCAGGGTGAGTGGAGGAGACAGGGTTTACACAATGGGTAAGGCTTGTAAGAAACTGCAACATCTTTTATTAAACTCACTGATACAGCTGACAAAAAGTATCAGTAGACAGCTTTTTCTAGGTGTTTCAGGTGCACCTTTCTGTCAAAGGGCAAATTCTGTTACATTACAAACTACAGAACCTCTCACAGCCTTTTCAGGTTTTAAGGCCCTTTTCTCTGGCATTTTACTTTGGAATTGCTCTATCATGTGAGCATCCAGCTGCTTTTGAATAGTAATTACTCAGCCTGAATCCAAGAAAAGAGTCAGTCTTCTCAAGTCAACAGGAGTCCCCAGGGCTGCCAGTGCCAGAAACACTTGCTGGAGTTTAACAGCTTCCTATTTGTTTTCATTTACCAGCTTTGACTGCTCCAGTTCCCAAAGCAGAGTTTGAAAAGTGGAAGCAATCTCTGTAACTACACTGACTCTTCAGATACATTTTTGGTAAGCCTTTTGTGGCAGAAAATGTCAGCTTATACATAAAGAGACCCACAATCCTGAAAAGCAAACAAGCCCAGCCTCTCCTAAATCAATTGTATCTGGAGTCAGGGCAGGACAGGGAAGAACTTCATCCTCCCCAGGACCAGCAATGAACCAACTGTACCATTTTACCTTCTGGAAATATGAATCGAATTTCTTTCTCTGCCGAGAAGATGCTGAGACTGCCGTGGAGCCCATTCCTCAGCTCATCAGTCCCATAGAGTGCTCTTAAGCTAAAAACAAGGGAAATAACTACTTGAGGGCAACTGCAAATCCTTTCTGAGTCTCTGCAGCCTGAGAGCCAAAAAAGCAATCAATCTGGACTACTTAACAAGACATTGGCTAGATTTTGTTTTAAATGCAAGAAGTAGCTGCCTAAAACTTAATGTTCATACGCTCAACATTCCCCATAAAATAGGTGACCTTTGCATATTAAAAAACAATGGTGAAAAGCTGTTGCACAAAACTGAAGAGATAACAAGCCTGTGTCTGTATTGTACAAACAAATTAAAAAAAAAAAAGGAAAAAAAAAAAAAAGGAGGGAGGAGGAAGAATTCTAGTTTCTATCAAAAGAATGACGACATTCTACTAGCCCAAGGCCAGTCAGTGAGTTACCTGTGAGGGTGAGTTATCCTAGCTCTTAGGCTGTTGGATGGTCCAAGCAATTCCTTCCAGTATGAGACTGCACAATCTCTAGCAAGAACCATAGCAACTATAGGACCAGAACTCATATAGGCTGTTAAATTAGGAAAAAACACTTTTCCAAATTGTTCTGCGTAGAAGTTGCTACATTGCTCTGGGCTTAATTGGAGCTTCCGTTTCTATAAAGTGTAAAAGACAAAAAAAGAATTAAGATTGCTTGCTACATTGAAACAGTTTAGAGCTTTCAAAGGCAGAATAGAGTCCTCTCCTGCAGTCATATCTTCAAGTGCAGAACACAAGAGTAATTTCTGAAACTCCTCTGATTCACCCAGATACGATCCTCTTTGAGATACACAGTAACAAAGAGCATAAGTTTTCCAAGTTAATTAAGGAAACAGCACACTTTGAGAAAGATGTGATTGTAGCCCAGGCAAACTACAGCATTTTCTAACTACCAGATGACAGGGCACTGTACAGAAAAAGTGAAGAGCATCAGAAGGGCAGGGTTTTATTACTCAGCTGCTACAACATAATGTTCTACTTTAACACAAGTTTCCCTCCAGCCCACAGTGTCAATTATACAATTGTTCTATTTTTCATTCAGTGCTTTGTGACTCTCCCAATAGCTGCCTAGCCTGCAGGTGGCCAGGATCAGGACAACTTTGGGAGGTTATCAGAAACCATAGGGCAGTCAAGAAAAAAATTTTAAAGTGCATTCTTCGAGCTCAAACTTATACAACACTTAGAGTTCCATATACTCAGAGTCCTAATAACTTTGGTGTCAAAAGTCACTGCAGACATCAGAAGACTCTACTAACACATTGCAATTAAATAAATAAATAAATAATCTATTTGTCTCATCTTCTGATATGTATTGAATCAAAAGAAACATGGAATGGTTTGGGTTGAAAGGTGTCTGGAAACTCATCTTGTTCAAACCCCCTACCACAGACTTGGACCTCCCACTAGACCTGGCCTTCCACCAAACCCGGCCTTGAACACTTCCAGGGATGGGGTGACCACGGCTTCTCTGGGCAACCTGTGCCAGGGCATCACCACCCTCATGGTGAAGAATTTTTTTCCCAGTATCCCATCTAACCCTGCCCTCTGGTAGTAGGAAGCCATTCTCCCTCGTCCTGCCACTCCATGCCCTAGTCCCAAGTCCCTCTCCAGCTCTCTGGAGCCCCTTCAGGCACCGGAAGGGGCTCTCAGGTCTCCCTGGTGCTTCTTCTCCTACTGGATGAACAATCCCAGCTCTCCCAGCCTTGCCTCAGAGCAGAGGGGCTCCAGCCCAAGGAGCATCTTCAAGACCTCTTATGGAGTAGCTCCAAGAGATCCACAAATAAAGAAATAAATACAAATATTAAATACAAATAAATAAAACAACCAGAAGGGCTGGGGAGGAAGTGGAAAAAACAAACCAAACCAAACCAAACCAAACCAAACCAAGACATTTCGGGGAGTAGGGGGAAGGGCCCTGTCGCCCACAGGCGCGAGGGCGCAGCGCCCCCCAGCGGCCGCCCGGACGGGCACAATTAAATATTCATAAGCTCATTGCAATATTCGTAAAGTCTATTTACTGTAAAAACAGCGGAAACAAAAACTTTGTTAAGCTGCAGCTGGCCGGCTATCGAATTCAATTAATTCTTTAATAACCACTTGCACACCGCACAAAATCTTGTGAGGTCTGAATGATGCGCTCTCCAAAGAGTTGCCTTGGAAAGTTCACACAGCTGCTCCCTAGGTTTGCTAAACCTGAGTTTATTAACAAAGTCTGTGTTTTTCTGTGGTCAGCGAAATAGTTGGTCTGCTCTGTTCCATCCCATGCACCAAGAAGCATCTCCTTACAGAATCTGGCAGCAATGTTTGATGACATGAAGAACGTGAATTGATTTTTGGACACGCAAGATTTTAGTTACTGGCTTGATTGCTAGAAGTTAAATATTTTCCTGACTTATAAACTGCAGTTATTTTCTCTGGAGCACATCCTGTTTGTTACCTGAATGATGTGGAATCCTGATCGGAGAATGAGATCCTCTATTTCTTCTTCTTTATCAATGACATCTGGTTTGATGATAGCCAGAGTTCTTTCCACATAAATCTGAGGTTCAGGCATTAAGACCTCCATCCTGGCTTCTAAATTAGAATTCACTTGCCCCTTTCATACTGCAATGACACCAGTACATGTCATTTGGAGTTTGTCTTCTGCACAGTCACCTGCGGTAACATTCACTGTGTACTCCAGGAACAGAGAGGGTCACACTCACCTCACAAAAATCCATATGAGATGTTCTCAGCACTTGTTAGCACCCTGTAGTTCACATTCCCATTTGCGATGCAGTGGCATTTTGTGGAAAATAAGGCCAAAATTTAAAGTTGCTATTCACTAGGTTGGACAACGTATGAGGAAAGAAAGGCATTATCACACACCCTGATGTGTGCTGTCTGTGCTCCCACACCCTCAATTCACCATGGCCTCCTTCAAACCTCAAATCTGTATCCTCACACATGAGGACTGACTTGGAGCTGGTTCACTGCACGCCTCAGGGTAATTTCTCAATGGTTATTTAATTCCTGTATTTATGGGCTCCAGACAAAGTGCCAATTTTCTGACTAAGCAGATGCACTGGCAAGCTGAGAGCACAGAATTGTGTTGTGAGTGGTGGAACCAGTGAGGGGGTTTCCTACAGACCTGTGTCCACTTGTAACCTTCTTTTCATCACAGAATGGTTTGGGTAGGGAGGAACCCTTAAGACCATGTAGTTCCACCCTGCTATGGGCAGGGACACCTTCCACTATCCCAGGTTGCTCCAAGCCCCATCCAACCTGGCCTTGAACCCTTCCAGGGATGCAGCAGCTACAGCCTCACTGGACAACCTGTGCCACGGCCTCACCACCCTCACAACCAAGAATTGTTTCCCAATATCTCATCTAACCCTATCCTCTGTCAGTGGGAAGCCATTCCCCCTTTTCCTGCCTCTCCCTGTCCTTGTCCCAAGTCCCTCTCCAGTTCTTTTGGAGCTCCCTTAGGCACTGGGAGGGGGTTGAAGATCCCCACAGAACCTTCTCTTCTCCAGGCTGCACACCCTCAGGTCTTTCAACCTTTTAGACAGAATTGATAGTGCAGGATGCTCGGGAGATCTTGACAGAGCCTCAGAGAACTACACATAATGGCACCTGCAGCCTTTCCCTCGCTCACTGACCATCATGTCCCCAGGCTCCCACCTACGGCTCTCTGCATCCGCCCTGGACCACACACAGTCACGCAGACCCTGCCTGGCAGCAAAAACCTGCTCCGTGCTGCAAAGTCCGCTCCTAGCCCCCCGCCCCTCCAGCCCACCTGCCTTAGGGCCCCGCCGTGCTTTGCTATCTCAGCATCCGGGACTCCGCCAGGCCCGCAGCCGTTGCCGGGCGATGGCGGGGCCCGCCCCGGGCACAAGATGGCGCCCGTGGGCCTCGGCGGGGCGGGGGCAAGATGGCGGCCGGGAGGGACGCCGTGATGGCGGCGGAGGCGTCACGGCCTCCGAGCTCCGCGCACACAACGGGGAACCGTGGCTGCCCTGGGGTGGGCTACGCGTGTGGTGCGTGAGTAAAGGGTGGAGTGGCGTGATATCCGGGGCTCACCTAAAAAAATCTCACCCCTCCCCGACAATAAAAGCTTTATGTTGGTTTCCCCTCACGCTCAGAACTGCTGAGGGACCATGCGCTCACAGCAAACATAAAGCGACATATCGCGATTTATTGGAGCTTCCCTTTCAAGGGAAAGACAGCAGCCCTTCCAGGTCACCAGTGTCTGTGGGAAGGTTTCCCGTGGACACGCCTGAGTAGCGGCGGCGAGCAGGAGCTCCCGGCACAGCCGGAGCGCTGACCCGAACCACAGCTCTCTAATGGTGGCTCTCAGCATTGCGAGAGAATTACAGCGGCTACCCGCTGCCACCTCACGTTTATGACAAAAAGATGTAACGAGTAGGAAACCTGCACCGTTTTGTGCATTAAACCACGATGAGCTGGGTAGCCGCATTCTCTGGGGATTTTACCCTCCTTGGTGCCAATGCGTTTCCTCCCTCTACATCCCCTATTTTGCCGGCTCTCTAGGGGCAGCCAGCTGGCAAGAATTGGCGGTGCAGTAGCCACTGTTCCATCCAACACGACCCATAGTGCCCGGGCAGCCGAGGGGCGGGTCCCCGGTGTCACCTCCCGTCCTTGTTTACCGGCGCTCCCGGGATGGGGCCGGGCCAGCTGGCCCCGCGCTATCGGGGTGTGGGCCGGTGAACGGCCCCGATAACTCCGGCGCTGGCTCCGCCGCCCTGCTCCTCTCTCTCCCTGCCACTCGTCCCCTCGCCTCACCGTGTTCTCATAAAACTCTGGGATCCGAGGTGCTGGAACACCTGGGGCTGGCGGCTGAGTTCAGCCAAAACTGGACATTGCACTCAAACCCTGGAGATGGCACTGACAAAGGGACAGAGAGAAAACAGGTGTGCAGGCTTTAAATTTTAATGGTATCAGACTGCAGGTAGAGGCAAAGGAGAAAAGACAAAAAACCCCCAAGGTTTTGGAGCCAGAGGTGCTGACACAATGTGCCCTGGTTAGATGAGGAATTAGCAAAAGTACAGCAAAAGCTGGTTTTAGTCTAAGAAAACTAAAAAATAATCTTTTTCATGATTAATGTGAATAATATAAATATAGAAGCAAGAAATGAAAATAGGCAGTTATTTCCTTGCAGCCAACTTGAAATATATTTTAAAAGCAAAGACTGATATTGTTATTCATACACCTTAAAAATAAAGGTTCCAAGTGTACAAGACAAATTCAGATACAGACTCTCCTTCAACAACACGGGCACATGGCATTTGTTTCTTTAACAGAAATACCTTATCCAGTATTTCATTTGAAGACATTGTAAACACTGCAACTTCACAGAGGTAACGGGTAAACACGTTTTATTTTTTAAGAAGTGCTGATAGAAAGAGCCCATCAGTTTTTCAGTTTAGTTCAGAGTTAATTCAGCAAGTCATTTCTTTTTAAAGTCAATGAGCACAAGTCTGACAGCCCTTGCTTAAATTTAGCAGTTCAAAGGCTTCCTCTGCCTGCATGAACACTTCAGAATTATTATTACATAAGAAATGCTGAATTTAATATCTGTGTTTCACTGTTAACGTGAATCTGTTGCAGTTTCTTTATTGTGTGCATTTTCTCCCAGCCACACAGGACATAAACCCCAACGCACCTTCCCGAGGCTGCAGTTTGGCCGAGAGCAGGGCCCTGTGCAGATCCCTGCCCACCACGGGGCCTGGGGCTGTGTCACAATTTCTCCTGCTTGCTGTTTCCAGAAGCATTTCTGGAGGGCAGAGATGGTCTAATTTTAGTACTGGGAGAATCCTCCTCTCTCCAATGAGCGAGTGGCTGCATCTGGAGCTGCAGCCAATTACCCGGGCTTCCTCCGCCTGCACTTCCCACGATGGTTTAATGATGCAGAAACACAAATTTAAAGTGGCCCCACATGTTAAGAGAGAATAACATTATGTGCTCCAAAAAAACAGATGTTCTACAGTAGTAGAATCTTAAAGGTTTCTTCTAAAGCCTTGGATTTCATAAACCTGACCTTAAAACAATGTGTTAATATAATTATGTTTATTTTCTTTATAGTGCTTGAAATAATATTTCTGATAACTAAAAGGCTCGTCTGAAGCATCTTCCCTAACTTCTGTAGGCCAGCGATGTGCTTTGAGGAAAAGAAAAAAACAAACAAACAGAAAAAGGAAAATTATAATTAAATTAACTGAACACTTGTTAGGGCATAGCCTGGCTGTGGTATCTTATCTGTTAAGCGGTTTAAAAAGCCTTAGTTGCCTCACTTATTTTTAGCTGGCATGGACTATAACACCAAAAGATTGTGGCTGCAGGTACATTTACATCCAACATCAGATAAGTAACATTTTAAGGGGAAATATTATTTCAGAGCTTTGTCCCCCTGACAGTGCAAGAAGGTGCAAAAACTAATGTCTTGCAGACTGTCATAAAGGAAGGAAAGAAGAAAGAAAAAAAGAATGATGAAAATAAATGAAGAAAAACTAAAGAAGTAATACCAACTAGTAAAACCGATTTAAAATGAAGTTTGCACATCTTTTAGGTTTGTTTGCATTTTGATGTTAAGTAGAGAAAAATGTGTTTCCTTCAGTAGCAATGTTCTAACTATACACCTGCCACCATACAACTTTCATCCACCCTGGGCTCTCTTTCCTTTATTACTTTTCATGATGAACTGTCATACCTACCCACAGCACCAGCTTATCTTCACTGCTTGCTCCACCCATGCTTGCTCTTCCAGTGCAGAGTGTCTCTGACGGAAATCCTGTGATCAAGGCGACTTCCTCTCCACACTCCTGCTCTCTTCTCCATTTCTGCCTTCTCACAACTAAACAATTCTCCTTCTGCAGCTCATCTGCACAGTTGTAATCCCAGTGATCTTTTCATTGCTGCTGCTTAACCCTTGTCAAGCCTTCCTGTCTGTTTTCCTGTACTTGTTATCTCACCATTTTCTGTAAAGATGAAAGTGATATTTTCTTCATGCTTCCTCTGTCTACAAGTCTGTAAGTAGCAATAACAAAAAGCTTATCAACATATCTTCTGTAATTCCCATCACTTGCCCTGATAACTTCACCCCACTTCATTTCCTGATCTTCCAAACACTCTTTCATTTGTTCACAGCTTTAGTTATTCAGTCTGCTGATTCCTAGCACCCAGAGAGATATGCTTGTCTCTTTTACCATTAAAAAAAAGAAAAAGGCCTTTGGTGTAAGTGCCTCTTGTCACCTCACAGGTTCTTCCAGTCATGTCTCTTCATCTCTTACTGGGTTCTAACCTAAATCCCCTTCAAACTTGGTTTTGCTTTCTCTCATCACCTGAAAGCTTCTCAATTCATCTTAAACCAATCTCTTTTTTGCCCTTCGGTCACATTTAGTATATCTAACTCATATCTTAGCTTAGTTTTTAGCTAGTCTCAGGTATCATTTCTTAAGTCACTGTTTCAGCTTGGCTAACATTAGTCCCTTCTTCCTTTGTGTTTCTTTGCTTTTTCTACAGGAGCACTGCTGAGCACTGTCCTTGGCTCTCCTCCCTTCCCTCCAAGCTCAACATCCCAATGTACCTTTTGTTTCACTCTGTAAAGACATCTCCTATTTTCTGCCAGCCCTACAATGGAATTCCACTCCTGCACTTTCAAATAAACTTCTTCCTGCTTTATCCCTCCTTGTTGCTTAGGATGAGCTCCTGTTGAACACCTGTAGAGGCTGGGGCTGACAACTTACTTCCTATAAAGCTCCTCCTCATCTATATACAGATATCCTATATAAATGCTGCATGTTTTCATCTGAACTTTAGAGCAGAAACACGTGTTTGCTGATTTACTGTTACACACAATGTTTAACATAATACTGGCTTGGATTATCCCTGAGGCCACCAAGCTCAGAGATAAGTAGTCACTGTGATCATACCACAATGAAGAAATGAGTGTATGAATAAACCAATAAAATCTTTTATCTAACGAATTAAAAGAGGCAATTGTTTAGATAAGGCTTTTTTAAAGATATATTGTCAATGCTTACTTAAAGACACCTTCTGTTTATCTTAATTCCATGTAGCACAAGGAATCCTTTTTGCCATACTTACTTTGAGCCGTTACATTCAGGCCCATCATTAAAATATATGGGGTTACTTGCATAGTTGTTATTATTATTAATAAAATGTATTTATTTATGCTGTGCTTAAAGACTAACTCAGACAGAAACTTCCTACAGCATGGTGTTTGGTATAGAGTAGGCAGTCTGTGACCTGAGATGCTTACAATCAAATTAGATAAGACAGGCATAGGATGCAGGAAACAGAGAAATTACACCAAGTTTCAAGGCAGTGGATGATATGTTATTTCTCTTGTTTTTTTGTTTTGTGTTTTTTTGTTGTTGTTGTTTTCTTTTTTAGAAGAGAAGCTAGAAAAATCAATAAAAGAGAAATAATGAGGAAATTGAGAGGATGATCAAGAAAAAGAAGGACGTAATGAAGACAGGTATGGCACAAAACTCATGTGGACAGTAAGGGTGGGGCTTGGCATAAATTGCAAGTTTGGTAGAACAGCAGAATGAGACCCAAGGTCAGAAAGCCCATATGCAAGTAAAATTCAGTGGAATTCTAGTCAACACCATGAGTAAACATAGCAATTACAGGATTAAAAAATGGGAAACAATGATAGTTTGTTTTTCTTCTCAGCAGTAAATATGTCATATAGGGAGAATTACCACTCAAGAAGATAAGTGTGTGTTTTTGTTTGATTAACCACAGGCTTTGATTGGAGAGTGAAAAGCAAGACCAAAACCCAAGTCACAGTTCAGAGGAATTATTTAAAATTACCTGTGGCACGATGGGGCCCGGTGAGACAAAAAATACTCACAATGACCCATATTCTCAAATTTTCTTGATGTCTAGATGCATAAAGAATGACTATTTTAGTTGTGCCAGTCACAGTTCTCAAACCAGGCTGCTTAGCCAGTGTACAACCACATCATTATCCTGCTTTTGGATATGGGACACAAAAGGTTTCACCAAACAGCCATTAACATGGAGGAACTGGGAGTCACAGCTGGGGCCTGCTGTTTGGAATTGCCAGGATGGGAGATTGAGAGGGACCTGATGAGAATTAGGCAGTTGGAAATGAACACGGCTTTAAAGAAAGCACTGTTAGGCAGAAACAGGAAAACACCTGACAAAGTGCCAGTGGTAGGGAAGGATGAGACAGGTTCAGCAAAGCAAAAAAACAGAACTGGAGAAATAAAAAGAGATGAGAAAGGAAAGGGAAATGCATGTACAAATCCTAACGGGATGACAGTCATTCACGTTCTTAGCAAGACTTGATGAAATACAAAACAGATGTTATAGGCAGTGAATCTTGCAAGAAAACAAAGTTATAAATACATAATCCAAAGCATTCAGATTATGTCTATCAGATGAGCCTGACAGACCCTTGTGAAGTGCTGCAATTTTTAGTTTACTCTCAGGTGCTGGTCTGTAAACTTGTAACTTCAGCAGAGATATATTTCTGCAGTCACCTGCCAGAGCTCCGTACACAAAAGCCTGCAAAAACAGGAACCAGGGCAGTGGCATTCACCACTTCAGCCGTGCAACCTGCAAGCCTCGGGGTGGCCTTGGCTCCCTGTGACTTAAACAAATGGGTGGTACTTTCCCATTAGGCAGGCTGTCAGTACAGGGTAAGGGAATGCACTTAGCTGAGACAGTGGCTTAGATGGTTGTAATCACAAACCACATCTTTTTGGTACAGACCTGAGAGGTTTAAAATCTAAGACAAAGCTGCTTGAAAAATCGCAAGAAGCCCCTTGCTGGACGTGGGGTAAGCTCTGACGTTGTATAAATTATTATATCGTATATATAAAAAAATCTTTGCTTCTAACATTCTATTTAAAGTTCAATATAAGAATATAGAAATACATTCTCATTGGGATGAGCATCTCTATCAGCCAACATCTACAACCTGTCCTGAGGACATTAGAACTTTCACGTGTACTGGCCCTGCTCTTTCTACTGTCTTTACTGCCCTGACTTCATAGAACTTTTTTTTTTATAAAGTTCAACATAAAGTTCTGGTTGAGAGTTTGTGTATAGCATACCCTACCCTCTGAGTAGCTTATACTGAGACAGGCATCCCTAAAGATGAATTCTGACCAACGTTACTTAGGATAAAAATTCCTAGAAGCAGTTCAGCTGAATGACAGTTCATGATCCAAACTAGATCTCAGACGAGATCACTTAAAATGTTTCTCTACTATTTTTATTCACAATTGGCTGTGGGCACTGCAGAGTTTTAACAGCAGATGAAAGTTGAAACACAAGCCATATTTGACAGAGGGAGGAGCAATAACGCGTGCACTCATTAGTGCAGTAAGTAATAATTGCTACTTTTTGACCACAAGCAAAGGCCTTAACTTTTAATTCTTTAAAGATGTGTAAGCTTTACCTATATATCCAGAAGGCAAAATGTGCCCCTTTGGCATGGACAAACAGGACATTAGGAGATGTACACAGTAGAACGTTTCATTACAAGGAGCAGTTTTCTTCTGGACTTCTCATCCACAGCGTTGCCAAGAAGTTTGACATATCCTTGGGCAAAAGGAATTAAGGCCCGGGCACGTGCTCGGCGCTCCAGCTCCCCGAGTTATGTAATATCCAAATCCAAGTTTAAAAACAACAAACTCTGGCCCCTCTCGGTTGCAAAACCAGCAGAGCTGGAAATATTAAGCAAACCTCTCGTCCTGGAGTAACTGACTCAATGCCCGTAACACACCTCGAGCTAAAACAGGGCAGCACTCCAAGTAAATACAGCGCCCCAGCCGCAGCCGGACGTTCCCGTGCGGAACCCGCGGGTCCGGGCCCGCCGCGGCCGAACCACGAACCGTGCTGGGAGCGCAGCCCCGATCCCGATCCCGATCCCGATCCCGATCCCGATCCCGCCAGGGACTATCCCGACCCCGCCAGCGACTCCCGGTCCCCCCTCTCCCGCCTCTGTAGCATGGCCCCGCCCACTCCGGCAGGGCAGCCAGCAGCGAGAGCGGAACCTCCTGAGTGACAGGCGGCGGCGCCCAACCAGAACGCGCCTTGTTGCGGTGTGGAGCAGGCTCCGGCAGTATAAAGCCGGCCACGCGTCGCGGGCGCGGGCCCGAGTACGTGTCTGAGAGGGAGGCGGCGGTGGCGGCGGGGCCGGTGCGGAGCAGCCGCGGGGAGCGGGATCGCCTCCAGCACCAGCGCCGGGGCGATTTTAGTTAGACTTCGGTCGGCCCGGGTTTTATCGGGAGCGGATTTTAAAAGTGAGTACGAGTGGGATGGCGGCGGCGGAAAGGGGGAGGGGTGTGAGCGGACCGGATCAGACCGGCCCGGCCGGGGAGGAGCCGCCGCGCTGACCCGCGCTGGTCTCTCGCAGGCCTCTGTCGTCCCTCTCCCTCTGCGGACGGGGCACCATGTCGGAAGCGGAGCAGCAGCTGGCGGCCGGCGCTACCCAGAACGGGCACGAAGCGGCCGAGAGCGCCGGGGAGCAGCAGGCCGAGACCGGTGGGGCTCCGGCGGCGGCGGCGGCGGGGGGAGCGGCAGGAGCAGCGGGAGCGGCTGCGGCGGCGGGGGCCGGCTCCGCGGCGGGAACAGCGGGCACGGCCGCCAGCCAGAATGGGGCCGAGGGCGACCAAATCAACGCCAGCAAGAACGAGGAGGATGCGGGGTAAGCCCGGGCCGCATGTGCGGAGCGCCGGGCCCGGCGCGGCCCTGCGGCAGCAGCGCCCCCGGCCTCACTCGGCCCGGCGGGGAGGGCGGCGGGAGCGGCCCCGCCGAGCCGGGGCCCTGCAGCACCAGCGCTTCCTTTGTTCTGGCGCTGCCTTTTGTTGGCGCCATGTGGCGGCTGGGGGAGGGGCGCCGAGCGGGGCTGTTGCAGTCTCACGCTGTAAAATGGAAGGGGATTTGCCTCTCCCACGTTTTCTTCATCCTTTTCCTCTTTAGCAAAAGGAGCGGATGGAAAGAGTTGTTTTCTGTTGGGGGAGGGAGGCTGGTTGAAACTTTGTGGGGATCGCATGGCCCATCGCCACCGGCGTCGATGTAAATGTGATTGTGTTTTGCGTAAAGCACATAAAAATAATCCTGGCCTTGGAAGGCAGCGCGGTGGTAAGCTAAGTATTTTTTAAGGGAAGATCAGGACTGAGACGGTGCGCGGTGTGTTTAAATTGGTAAGAGCGATTTTGGTGTGCTACTTTGCAGCATTGTCAGAAAATGCCTCAAGTCTTGCAAGGAGGAGGAGTCGGTGTAGTTTCGCTGTGCTTTGGTAGTGGAACCCTTGTGCTTACAAGAGGGATTTCTGTCGTAGTTGCTCTGCTCATAAGTATACGTATTTGACATGAACGTTATCTGGCTATTTCTCAAGCAGGTCTTTGTTATTCAGGCTACCCCGTGTATTTAATTGGCACTCCCTTTGTTACCGCTGAGCTCTGAACCAGAGGATCGGATCCCTCAGGTTAAACAGAGTTGAAGCCAGATTTCTGGCTGTAAAGAAACGAGTAACATTTGAGCAAGCTTCCCACAAGCTGGGGCCGTGTGTACTGTTTGCAGACACTAGAAGGATTGAGAACCCAGCCTTTTAGCTATGTAGGAATTTTTCTTTACTCTTTCTAGTATTATGTGCTGAAAAAAGGGTGATAGCCTTTTCCTTTCATGAGCAGGAGGTGACAAGCTGCAGCCCCAATCGGTGTGAAATGAAGATTCTTAGAAAAGCAGTTATTCAGAGGGATTGGCCTATGTGAAAAATGTAGTGTTGTCCAAAGCACTGATTTTACAATGTTTTGTTAAGAGCTAAAATAAGCTTCAATTTATTTGCACTAATACACTCAGGAGGGAAAAATGACTGTGTTAAGGGTGTAGCTGTCCAGTTTGTGGTATCTGAAGGCAAAGCAAAATACCAGGATTTTTGTCTTAGTTGCAAAGGTTCAATAGCTTTAAATATTGTGTTACCGAATTTAGGTATCAGTTTTTCCAATTATGAAACAAGGCACTGCAAATTGCAAACTGTAACTCATACTGTTGTGGTTAGAGGTGAGTTTAGTATGTGGCAATGCCGCAGCTCCAACCCAATGCCATTAAAGCAGCCAGAGCTGCCTCCAGACAAATTCCTGTCATCCCGTAATCTCTTGGTGTTCTGTAAGTGTGGTCAGTGATCGCAGGGTGGGCTGTGAAAAGCTCCTGTCTGCCTATATGGGTTAGAGCAGCCATGTTCAGCTGTTGGGATGGGAAGGAATCCCCCAAGCCCCTTTCTTTGACCTGGTATTCAAAGGCTTTTATAATAAACTTTGTAGGGCTGTTCTGCAAGGCTGTGCTGTAATGGCTGCAGGAAGCACATGCTTTACTTGGGCCCTTGGGCCCGATGCTTCCTGCTGCACTCATCAAGAGCGCACAGCTTGCTCTGCTGGGAAACCTTGACTTCAGCCAATAAAGGCTATGGTTTTACCCAGTTTAAGAAAAAAGGGCAAAACCCCCATAAGGTTCCACCCCCATTGCCTCTTGTACATAAATAAATAGATGCTGATTATTGCAAAGTTAGGCATAAACACAAAAAGCCAATCTCATTTAAGCATAGTTTAATTTCTGAAGTGCTGTTACCTTGTAGTGCTAATCTAGGTTGCCTCCAAACAAGAGTAATGACAACTTAAACTGCTTTAGTCTATAGTTAGATAAAAAGGCTTGAATGCTTTCAAAAGCTTAGTTTGTTACCTTGGAAACGATGAAAATAGAAAATGTAGCCATGTTATTAATGTTTTCATTTGAAGTGAAGAATTTGGAAAATGCCTTACTGCTTGCTATCACTGTTTTGTTTGTTAGCTTCACTTCTGTAATTGTACTTCGAATTTAGTTCTTTTGAGCTAGATACTCTCCTTCAGAGGGTATTTTGTATGGGAAAATAGGCAGGGAAGAACTGTACCTGCCTACTTGGAATTAAAGACTAGACTGGAGAGACTCCTGTAGTACTGATGAAGACAGAACTAGAGTCAGTAACTAAGCAGGAAGAAGTGCACAACATGGTAGTTAAGGCAGGTTCAAAGTCCCATCTGTTGTATGTGACTTACTCGAGGTCACAGATACCTGTACTAAAATTTTTACAGCTGTTTAACTAAAACCTCAGAGAGCTCAAATACTTTGCTTTTGATACCTTACTCTTTGCTGAATGCTTTCAGAGCAGTAGGAATGATCCTATGTTCTTTGCAAAAACTGAGTTGGCAGTACTTGATGATCAAAACTGCTTTCCTGCAACTTATAGAATACTTTTGCTAAGAACATAAATTACCAGCAAGGAATATTTCAGGCTATTCTTACTATTATATCTGCTAATAAATGTCAGGGTGCATTGTGTTATTCTCTCAAAAAGAGAGGGGAGAGCCTTCCTTGTGTGCTCCTGTAATATTAGCAGCCTTTGCCAAGATGCGGGTGTTGCCACTTGGAACAGTTGGTCCTGTTCTGACAATGTTGCTGAGGTGTGTACCACTGAGCATCTTACTGCATGTGCTTTTATGTAGTGCTTCCTGAATCTGAATAGCTCTTCTTTCCTTGAAATTTTAGGAAGATGTTTGTTGGTGGCCTCAGTTGGGATACAAGCAAAAAAG
Organism: Cinclus cinclus; assembly: GCF_963662255.1. Classification (NCBI taxonomy): domain Eukaryota; kingdom Metazoa; phylum Chordata; class Aves; order Passeriformes; family Cinclidae; genus Cinclus; species Cinclus cinclus. The sequence continues at coordinate 13,566,555 of NC_085059.1, forward strand.
ACTTGAAAGATTACTTCACCAAATTTGGTGAGGTAACCGACTGTACGATAAAGATGGACCCTAACACAGGAAGATCCAGAGGTTTTGGATTTATTCTCTTCAAAGAACCAGGGAGTGTTGAAAAGGTGAATTTAAGCTTCGTATTTTAGATCTTTAACTATTAGGGAAAACTTTTCAGCTCAAGTTAATCATACTAAACTGTCTTTTAGGTTCTGGAACAGAAAGAACACAGACTAGACGGACGACTAATTGATCCCAAGAAGGCCATGGCAATGAAAAAGGATCCAGTGAAGAAAATATTTGTTGGTGGACTAAACCCAGAAGCCACAGAAGAGAAAATCAGGGAATACTTTGGAGAGTTTGGAGAGGTGTGTAATGGTATCTTGTTAAACTCTGGAAGCTTAGTCTCCAGTTGCTGTTTAGCTTATTAATAATTTTCAAGTTTCAAAGTAATTTAACTTCAGATGCATCAAGCCTTGTGTAACATCCAGAAATTTCCTAACTTGAGAGCAGAGGTGGCACTTGCTGTACTAGGTGCTTCCATTGCTTAGATAGATACCCTTGTCTTTAACTCAAAGCATTTTAACATCATTTAAAATGAGTTTGAAGAGTTGTAAAATGGAACTATCTGAAAGCCAGTGTTAGCATAGAAAAGCATTCAACTTTGGTGTTGCATAATATGCATAGAGAGGAAATTTACAGTTTTGCTGTCCCAATTTCTGTGCATGTAACTGCTCATCTAAAATGAGTCTGAAAAAGTATTTCATGTCTTCAGATTGAAGCAATTGAACTGCCAATGGATCCAAAGACCAACAAAAGGAGGGGGTTTGTGTTCATCACTTTCAAGGAAGAGGATCCAGTGAAGAAAGTTTTGGAGAAGAAATTCCATAATGTCAGTGGAAGCAAGGTAGAAACTCTGACTTCTTTTCCAAGGATAATACTACTACATCTATAACTTGAAAAGGGTTTTGTGGACCTCTTGTGTCAAAGTACCAAATTTACAATAAGGACAGCATGAAGTTTACCATAATGGTGTTTTGCTGTAGGTTTTGTCACAGAGGCTACCAGGGCTGTTTGACAATACTTGTGACTTTCATTACTGTATTTTAGGACCTTTTGTATGTGAAGTGTCTAATTGCATGCATTAAATATATATGGAGAATTTGGCTTGTGTAGCAGTGGAAGCCATTTCAACAGGTAGATGCCTATTTTCAGCATAGAGCACTTGCATAAATGAAAGCCTTGCAGATTCTTAACTTTGCAAGCATCTTGCTGAAACTGGCTCTGTCTTCTGGGGGCCAGCTTCTGCTTTCTTTCTGAAGCTCCTTCCCCCCCAAAAGTCTTGTCATGTAATCGCACCACAAGGATGTGGGGAGTGAATGTACACTTAGGGAAGCTTGTGCCTGGTCAGCTGTACTACAGTAAAGGTGGTGTGAGATGCTCTGACCAGCTGAATGCTCATCTGAGAGAATAGCTAATGTAGAGAGACTCATGGGTCAACAAGTGAAGAGAGACTGGAGGCAAATGATGTGTACTGGCTCAAAATGTCCCTGTTCCCTTGCTCTGAGGCCAGTGCTGACCACATAACTTCAGAGCCCTATTACACAGGGTCATACTGTCTGACACTGACTTGGATTGCATTTGATTTACAACTGGTCTTGACACAATACAGAACTAATTTTGACAAACTTAATGCAGTGGGAAAGTCACTGGTTAGCTGTGAAGTTGGTTTTCAGGAGAGATGAACGCCTAAATGCAAAGAGAGCTGAGAAATTACTGTATCATACCTGTGACTTGTTTTTGCCTTGTTACAGCCATAGATAATAAAAGCATAGATAATAAAAAGCAGATTACCTTAAAGGTCCTATGGTGAAGAACTCAAAGCCAGACTTGCTCAGGTGCTCTTGTTCCTTTTGCAGTAGCTCTAATCTTGGACTGCACAGATCCAGGAACCTGGCAGCTGGCTGACAGTTTGAACTGCAGCCTGGGAATCTGTCTTGGAAATGTCAGTTCTGGTTGGTTTTACCTGTTAGTATTTGATAAATGGTGATTTCAGGCACTGGTAGGGGTTTTGTACAGTCTATGCACATACACGTTGTGTAGGGTGTACAGTGGCTGCCAGGAAAACTCATTCTGGTGCATTTCTCAGAACCTTGTTCATTCAGTGCATGTCAGGTGAAGCAGTCTGATAGCAACAGCCTTGTCCTGGAGGTTGTGCCAGGTGGGAAGGCAGCTTTGTGGCTCCTACAAGAGAGGTGGCCTCAGCACCTCTGCCAAGGTGTGAAATCGATGGTAGGGAAAAGGCAGGATAAAATGCTTTGAAAGCAGTGGCCTCTTGGAAAGGCTCATAGTGACTTACCTTTGCCCAGGTGGCACAATAAATCAGATGCTCTGGATATGCATTAGTGCTGCTCACCTGATTAGGAGCACAGCATGTACACCTCTTTTGCCTCCAGAGGAATCTCTGGCTTCTCCAGGTGCTCAGGTTGGACAATGCCACTCTCAGACACTTTACTCTTCCTTGTTTTTTTATTTGCAGTGTGAGATTAAAGTAGCACAGCCAAAAGAAGTGTACCAGCAGCAACAGTTCAGTAGTGGTGGAGGAAGAGGTAGCTATGGAGGAAGAGGCAGAGGTGGAAGAGGCGGTGGTAAGTACCACACACACTACTTAAGTATGGACACATTCTAAATAAGTTGTGTGTACTAAAATGGGATTTTGTGGATGGTTTTCCCTTCTATAGCTCAAAGTCAAAATTGGAATCAAGGTTATGGCAATTACTGGAACCAGGGTTATGGGAATCAAGGATACGGCTATCAGCAAGGTTATGGTGGCTATGGAGGCTATGATTATTCAGGATATGGGTATTATGGATATGGACCAGGCTATGATTACAGTAAGTAAAGAGAACTGTATTGGGTATAAGCAAGCATAACTAATTAGCAGTTTAATGCATTTGTCCTCTTGTTCATAGGTCAAGGCAGTGCAAATTATGGGAAGACACCAAGACGTGGTGGTCATCA